>NW_022900926.1:73135306-73163430 GCF_012274545.1 Fukomys damarensis
AAAAAAAAAAAAAAAAAAAGTTCTGGAAACGCAGGCGTTAGGGACTAAAACTGTCACAAGTAGGCCATACCCAGCGGTCAGTTTGCGATTCTACAGGATCCCCACAGGAGTGCCACAGGCCTTGACCCTTACAGCGAAGGGGCCAGGGGCAGGGCTGAGTCATTATTTAAGTGCATGATTTATGGGGGTGCTGGAAATGGACAAAGGTGTGAATTATTCCCACAGCTGCTCATCCTGGCATTTATTGTGACTTTAAAATCTGCGAACATATGGTAACGGTGGGAAGCAAGGAATAGCAGTTGGAAACATGTTAAGATTTAAGGAAAAACCAGCTGTGCTTGGACTCCCCACTTTGCCTCTCTGTAAAATACCTTGTCCCGCGACCCTCTGTGCTCCCAAATCTGACAAAAGTCCAGGACAAAGTATTCCCTTGTCTTCCACCTGTCTCCCCATACCTCAGTTCCAGGGTTTGCCCCCATCTTGCAACAGAAAGGAGGATCTGGGTTCTTGGCGATGGTGTTTCCAAGTGCTGTGCCCTTTTATAACCTCTGGTGGTCTTGGAAGTCCCAGTTCCTTGTTTTCTGGTGCTGATGGAGAGCTGGAACGTTGAGATGACATTTTGTTCAGGATCCACGGTGGGCGCAGAGAATTCGGGGAATTCATGCTAGTGATCCTGCCTGCATGGTCATCTAGTAAACCTGCCTCTCCCTCCTCCTTTCTGGCGGCTCGGGGCCACCTGCTTCCTGTGTCTTTGCCCCTCTAGATTCTCCTTGATGTGTTTTGTCTGTCTTCTAAATTGTGAGGTTCTGAAGGTTCTGGACCGCACTTTCTCTCCTCACCTGCTCCCCACTCCATCAGCAAGCCTGTGTCCTGAATCCTCTCCTTTCCTGTCCGGGTTGACTTGGGAACTCAGGGTGCCCCTAGAGCTCCTCTTAGAGTGAGAGACACCTGGAGGCCAGGTTCATCGGTGAGCTGCTTTTTCATACAACAAACACTCCCAGAAGGACCAGTCCAAGCAGCAGCTTCTTTTTTAAACATCTCTCCAGGCATCCCAGGCAGGGCACTGGTTTCCTATCTGACATCCGCCCGGCCTTCTTTCTTAGTAACAGAGACCCAGAGTTATTCTAGTTAGCATGTATTAAATGAAAAGACCATTTCCCAGCCTCTCACAAAAGATGGAAATGGAAGTTACTGACTGAAGCTTCTAGGAAAGTCTTGTTATCAGTTTATCCTTCTTCTTGCCTCCTGTTGCTTGGGATATGGATGTGATGGTTGGAGCTGCAACAGCCATACCGAGGCTATGAAAAAAAAAAGACTAAAGAATCACAAAGACTCAGCCCCTATTTTCCTGAGCCACTAAACCTATGCCGGTAATTACCCACGTTGCATTTCTCATTACATGACAGACATAAACCTTTATGTGTTTAAGCTACTATAGTTCTCTGTTACTGCCACCTGAAAACAATTTTAATTGACACACTGCATTAGAAAAAGAGTATTTAGGTGGTTATTCAAAGGCTTACTTAAAGAACATGATGTTCTCAGAAATACTTCCTTTTGACAAGCCCTCGAGCCAGTCTTTTCTGAGTGAGTTAAGTGAGATTCTTTTGGTGTTCCCAAATTTAACTTCTCCGGTGAAAGTGAAACACGAAAGCCATCAGGCTCCCTCCCTAGCAGCAGTTTGAGAAAGTAAGTCATCATCTCCCTGTGGTGAATGGTCACTCGCAAAAGGAGGCTGTGCCAGGCTTGGGCCCTGAATGACCAAGGCCTTTAACATCTGGAAGCTGAGTTGCTTCTTGCTTTTTTGAAGCATGAGTGAAACCAAGTGGTCACCTGTTCCCATTTAGCCTCTGCAGCATTGTGCTGGGCTCCTCCACCTTGGCCTAATGGCTCCCAGCAATCCAGAGCTCTTCGACAAGCTCTCTGAGCTTTTGTTCAGTGCGTTCTCCTCATCCCCAGCTGTGCTGAGCCACACTGCAAGGATTGGCACAGCAGCAGCTGCTGTGTCTCACCAAGGCCCAAGGCACCCACAGGTTTCCCTGAACCTGGGGTGAATGGGTGGGGTCCTCCCAGGGTCCCTTTTAAAGACCTATTGCATAGGGATGTGGTGGGTGGGTGTGCTAGGGAAGAGGTAAATCCCATCTCCTTGCTCCTTCACACCTGGGCAGGTGCCAAACAACCCTGGAGAAGATGAGCTCTGTCCTCAAAGGCCGAATCTTCTTCTCTGTGCCTTCCACTGCCAGGGACCTGAGTCTCTTAGGCCACTCTCTCCCTGCCTCTCTTCTCTTCTTGGGCCACCTCTGTAAGGAACGTGCAAAATCACAACATCAGCTTTCGAAGGGGTCCCAGAGATATGCCTTTCTCAGTTTCTAAACTGATACTTGGGTAAGCGGAGGTCCTAGCAGCCTGGAGGCCTGTCCCGGGTCACACTAGTTAGTGGCCTACTTTTGAGCCTTAACCATAGACCAGCAGGTTTGGCACCATAATTTATAATCTACTAAACTAATTCTCCCATGGCATTTTCTGTGCATGAGTCTCCATTCTATGATATTCATTTATCTAATCTTTCCCATTTTCTGTATGGAGAATATAAGGCACAGAGAGCTTAAGTAACGTGCTCAGGTCACAGGTAGGAAGTGGCAGAGTTGGGTTTGAGCACCCATTTGGAAGGGAATCCAGAGGTGGCCTGGCTCTGTACTTGACCACTGATATTCTGTGCTCTGTTGTTGACAATTCCCTTCAGGTCCAGATAAGAGCTCTCTGATAAACTCTTTGATCAGAAGAATTCTGGCTCAACCTCTTACCTTTGGAGGAGGATTTGCCAAAATATGATAGCAACATATGTTAAACTAACCAAAACCGAACAAAAATAAATTGTATGGTTAGATAAATTTGAAGTGTTTTGCTTTCTTTTCTTTTTTCTTTCTTTCTTTCTTTTTTTTAACCAGAGATCGAACTCAGGACCTTGTGCTTGTGAGGCAGGCAGTGGAATCACTGAGCTAAATCCCCGTCTTAAATTTGAAATGTATTAAACCAAGTTAAATGGATTTTTTACTTCAGAACTTCTCAGAGCCAGTAATAATAGACATTGTGAATTTTCACAGTAAAAAAACATTTCCCCATCTTTTTGAACCACAGTATCGTTTTTGATGCAATGATGTTATCACACATCAGGTAGTCTCTGGAAAACTCAACTGGAAGAAAAAGGTAATTATGTCTTTTTTTAAAAAAAAAAAAGAAATAAAATATTTTACTCTTACACATAAATGTGCACACTGAAGCCACTCTAGGAGCGTGTGAAAATACAATTCATTTTTAGACTCATCTGTTTTCCAGAATCCTGCAGGTTGGGGTTTCCTGAAGAGGGTGACCCTAGGACCCCACAGTCCTGAGCCTGCACCCCACCACTTTCACAGAAGGGGCCCCAGCAGCTGCTGTACAGGGAGGCGCCAGGGAAGTGCCATTGCAGAAAAGGGCCTCCACCCAGCCTGGCCTGAGCCAGGAGGACCACAGTGGGTGCTGGCAGTTGGCTCCTCCTCCCCTCCGCCTGGCTGCACCTGGAGGCTGAGGGAGCCCTCAGGCTGTCCAGGTGGACCCAGTCCTGGGCACACAGTTCACAGTCTGGGTTCGGAGGAAAAGGAGCCTATTCAGGAAAGTAGTAAGAGGTCCTATCCTTGGGCTATGAAAACAGTTTTGACCTCAAGGATGGTCAAAATAGGTTCAAGGGCCACTCTCTGAGAATATGTAATATTTAAAAATGAGTCTTGAAGCATATTGTCATAAGGCTAAATATCATCTTATTTGCTGCATAGGGCAAAAAGGGGGAGCAAATGAAAGATATGGATATGTGTTTTAAAAATCACCCCCATTTTATGAGTTTCTTATTTTCTTTTTTCCTTTCTTTCCTTTCCTTTCCTGTTTCTCTTCCTCCTCCTCCATCTCCTCCATCTCCTCCACCTCCTCCTCCTCCTCCATCTCCTCCTCCTTCTCCTTCATTTAGAAATCCCTTGCTGGGTCAGGCATGGTGGTACATGCCTGCAATCCCAGCTACTCAAGAGGCTTGCAGTGGAGGATTTCAAGTTCCTAGCAGTGAAGGATTGTAAATTCAAGCCCAACCTGGGAAATTTAGTGAACTCTATCTCAAAATATAAAAAGGACTGAGATATAGCCTAGTGTTAGATTAAATTTGATCTCAGTTTTGGAGGAAAAAAATTCATTATTGTTCCACAGAAGATTTAAAGTAGTCTTCCAATAACTCTGTATTCTTGCTGATGGATACCATTAAGTAGGTGTTATTGTTATCAGGGGACCCCGGACACCTCACTCTATCCTGAAAATTCTGCCCTACTGGTATCCCAGAAACCAGTCCAAACTGTCTGTCATTAGCATATTGTTCCTTGGGTAATTGGTGTCTTTCCAAAGAGGCTGAATAAGGATGGAATTTCAGCGCAAGGAGAGGTGTGAAGGTACGGTGGCCACTCCCATCTCAGCATGAATTACCAGGACAGAGAAGGGCAGGATGGGAAATTGCTGCTGGACCCTTGGAAGTGAGCTACAGGGTAAAGAGCAGCCACTTTTCCCTTTGATGTAAGATGGACAAAGATACAGTTATACAACAATTTTATTCAGGGCCTGCCCTTGACCCAAGGTCCTTGTGTGTTTACACTAGGCCACAGGTCTTTGAACCTGACCTCAAACCCCCAGATCAAGGTGAACGAGGCATTTGCAGTGCTCCAGTCTAGTTAACAGCCAGTCCAGTTGGGAAAACGACATCTACTGCAGACTTAGCAGTCCAGGGTGCTGGTCAAATGCAGGTCCCCTTACGCTTTGCTCACAAGGCAGGTAAACAGCACAAGGATGCTCCAGGCAACACAGTTGAGGTCAGATACAGAATCGTAGACTGCAGGGAACACTGTGGGCCCCTCTCCCCTGAAAGCACCACACCTCCATGCCTTGACTCTCTCATTCTCTCGGCTTCAGGGATTCTGGTTACCTGTAATCCAGAACCCAGAGCGCACAGCTGTCAGGTAATGGTGGTACTGCGTTGCCCAACTCTTTTATACTTGCTTTCATTGTGCAAGGATAATGATAATTAGCTGGAGCTGGATTTCAGCTCCCATTGTGTGCAAGGAGGGTCTTCAGTTGCTTGCCTGAAATGGTGCTGTAAGGTTAGTGTGCCCTTGTCAAGACTTAATACCTACCCAACTAGGCATTTTGTTTGCTTTTTGTTTTGGTACTGGAGATTGAACCCAAGGCTTTTGTACTAATTTACATCTTTGAGACAGGGCCTTGCTAAGTTGCTATATTGCCTGGGCTGGGCTCAAATATATGACCCTCCTGCCTCAGCCTCCCCCACAGTGCTGAGATTACGGCACCGGTGGCCGTTCTCCAGAGCAATGAGTGGCAGTAGTGCTTTATGTTGGGGAGGGACCTGTTTGGTGTTTGGATTCTTTGGCCTGCATGTAAATGGTGAAGAGAGCATGGACTGTGGTCCTCTTTCTACCTCAGGGAAGCAGTGGCCTGGCAGATACTGGCACCTGCTCTGCAGTTCCGGGCAAGATTCAGGGCAGCTCCATTAGTGAGGACCTTGGGTACTGCAGCTGCACCCCGTGAGTGAGGTGAGGGGCAATGTCTTGCTTCAGTAGCATGGCCGCTACTGTGGCCTCTCTGGCACACCCCTGTCACAGGGGGCACGTAAGCGGGACTTGGCAGGAGGTGCCACCCTCCTGTCCCCCTCATAGCCCCACAAGCCCCCTCCAGCGTGAGCCATTGGTATAGCTTTGCTATTCCTTTTAGATTGCCTCATCCTAAGTCTATATTTAGCCTCCTCAGTGTTGGAACGTGCTCAGTAGTTAAATATGAACTCCAAGACGTCATCAACCAGCAGCCTACTATTCCATTTAAAATATGTGGGGAAGTGTAGCGCGCACTCTCCCAGATGAATCACCTCGGTTTTCTCAGCATTTCACCCTCACTCTTAATTCTTCAAAGTACATAGGAAAAACAGCTGAGCCAAGTTGGGCTCTTTTTGAGGCTGATCCTGGCCAGTTAGAGCTGCTCCCTTCTGCAGGCTTAGCTTCTCCCCGGGCAGCCTGGATGGTTTTCTGTTTATTGTTCAATTAGTATGAGAAGGAGATTCATAGGAATATTTTTGCCCAGGCGGCCAAAATTTTACATTTCAGAGTCTCTTCCCTTCCTCAGAACACCAGGATCCGTGAGGAGGATTTGAAAACAGTTTCTCTCACTACTCTTTCCAACAATACTCTTGATAATAACCCCTGATAAGTCCATTATCCCCTGGCATTCAGCTCCTCAGTCCCTGCATTTGCTCTTCTCCAACCATGTGGTTCTTTATGGTCACTCGTGCTCACAGGATGCCCTTGACTTGGGCTGTACCAAAAGTTGTGCTTCCTCCACAACCTCGATGTCAAATGCCCACTCACAACTCTCACAACTGAAGAATCACCAGTGATTCTTCAACCTCGCAGGGACACATAAAGCATTGATCTTTCTACCTTCTCACCACATCTGCTGGTCCTTAGTGCCCTTTGTACCCACTTAGATGCTGACACCTGGTCCTTCACTAACATCCCACCCACCATACACAAGCAAAGCCCTTTGACCCTCTCTTCTTTCATTGTACCAGATGAACAAAAACTTGGCCACAGCTGAATCCTGTGTCTGCACCTGCCCCTGGATGCAGCTGACAGCCTTACTCTGAGGTCAACTTCACTACCTGTGGGTGAGTGCTTGGTGCTTGCCTGGCACTCCAGTTGTGTCTCCCTTACTCACCACTTATTCTGCTACTCTCCAAGACAAAGATCACACATTTTCTCACCCTTCCCCAAACCCTCAACACTTCCTGCCCCATTCTAACTCTTGAGTGATGGCTTCACTGAGATAACGGAACAGTGGGCTGACAAGTCCCCCATGTTTTCACCGCTGCTTCCATCTGTGCCCACCCACCCTGCCTTCTCTAACACAAAGGATGCATTTCCTAAGCACTCAACACTCAAAGTCCTGCTTTAGCTACTATCCTATTTTTCTACTTCCCCCATGTCTTGAACACCCTTCAACCAGTCTTTGATTTCCCCCATCCCCAGAAACTACTCTTACCCCTGTCGTTGTGGCAGAAGCTGGCTGGGTGTCTCAAATCTTTCTTTCCTGGGTACACAGCTGAGCAGTGTCTCTCAATTACTTTGCATCTAAATGGAGCCACGTGGCTGGTTCTTGCCACAGGAAGTTAAGTGGGGGTGATTTCCCACTTCCGGCTGAAGTGGAGCCTGGGTGTGCTTCCACACGAGCCATACCTCCTCTTTCCAAGGTGATTGTGCAGGCCACACACTGAAGATGGAAAGAGCGTGGGTACCCAAATCACCTCATAGAGGGCCATCTAGCCAGGCGTGGTGGCGCACACCTGTAATCCCAGCATTCAGGAGGCTGAGGCAGGAGAATCACTGTGAGTTCGAGACCAGCCTGGGCTACATAGTGAGTTCCAGGTCAGTCTCAACTACATAGTGAGACCCTGCCTCAAAAAACAAAAACAAAAACAAAACAAAAATAGGGGGCCATCTGCCCAATGTTTCTGAGAAGGGATGATATGTGTGAGAAGTAGCTGTTTATCCTGTCATTGACTGTGGGCTATTTACTAGAGAAATAAGCTTGCTGCAATAAATTTACTAGTGACCTCTACATTTCTAAGTCCAATAGTGACTTCTCAGTTAGCTTCCCATGTGACCAAATAGCAGTTTGGCAAAGCTGATCAGTGCTTCCTTTTTCAGAAGCATTGTTCACACACTTTAATATCCTTTGCTAAATCTCCATTGTGTAAGATGCCCCAGGGCTCAGTCCTTTGATTTCTTCTCTACTGGTACTCACTCCTCTGTGAATATCAAGCTGGCTCGTGGCTTTAAACACTTTCTCTACAATTATGGTTCCCAAGTGTACATCTCTAGCCTGCTCCCAGCACTTGATTATCCCTTGCCTTCCAGTCACCTCCACTTGGACTCTAACGGACACTTCAAGCTTAGCAATTCAAAACCAAACTCCTCTCTTCCTCTTCTCAGTAACTGTAACCCTTCCCATTGCTTAGTTCAACACTGTCAGCTCTACCTCTCATTTCCCACATCTCATCATTATCAAACCCTAAAGGTCTTACCTTAAAATATCCAGATTCTCCTCTCATCCTTACACTGGCACCATCATGGCCCATGCTTGGATGGTTCATGCTCCTCCTAACTCCTGCCTGTCCGCTTGCTTTCCTGCCCATGTTTTGTTCTCAACGGAGTAGCCAGGATGACCTTCCTGTGCAGTTACATTATCTTCCCTCTCCCTGGTATTGTGCCAGATCACTCAGAATTAAAACCAAAGCCCATAAGGCCCAACACAATTAGGCTTCTCTTACCTACATGATGCCATCTCTCTCAACTCTCTCCTTAACTCAGTCTATCTCTGGAACTCTATCTGCTTTGCTGAGAGAAGCATGACACCCTCCGGAATATATGTAATGTTCACCCATACACTCATGGATCATCCTTTCTTCCTTCAGAACTCTGGTCAGATTCACCCTAACAGTGGGGCCTTCCCTGCTATGAGCTGTGCCCACGCAAACCAACACTCCCCATGTATCTTTGCATTCGGCTGTACGTGTGTTTTTATTTATTTGTTCATTGCTTTTCTGCCACAGCCTGTGTGGCTGAAGGGTTCATTGAGTGAGAAACGAAGGTGAGAGATTAAGAAACACAGACCAAGGAGATGTAATAAGATATAGGTGGGGCCAAGTATGGCTCTAACTCCTGATGGGAGGAAATGACTGCCAAGCAACTGGCCACATACTTAGTAATAGTGGTAGAGGTACTGGGGGAGGTAAAGGGGCTGGCTGATTGGAACAGGGAGATCAGCTAAGGTCTGCAGGACTTAATGCTTGGTGGTTCTCTGGCAAATGGGTGCGGAGGAAGACCATCCTTTTCTCAGCCAGGCCTTGCTCCACTACACCTTCTTGTCACCTGTTCTCCTCCCATGGAGTCGTGCCTCTTCTGCTGGAGGAAATGATCAAGATGCACGTTCCTTTTTCCACGTGGGTCCTGCCTCGTCCCCAGGAGGAGATGAGTTAGGCTTGCCTGTAGTGACCTACAGCGCAGAGCTCCCTGCACTTTTCTACTCCCACCAGAATATAAGGAGGGAAGGGAGTTTGCCTTGTGTATTCTGTGTCCCTAGCATGTAGAATGGCGCTTACTTACAGAGTAGGTGCATAATAAACATCGATGGAGCAAACAGGTAAGTGGATCAGCTGCAGCCTTGTTACCCCAGTCACAAAGTGGATTTTCCCAGGTGAATTTGACATACATGTTTTATTTCTGCTGAATCCAGAGTCCATCCAGTTCCCCCAGCTAATTTTGTCGCCATGATCTTGTCTTCAAAGCCTCATGCACACTCTGTTTCGGACTCTCCTGGTCCACCTAGTTGGTCCACCTTCTCAGGAGCCGGTCTTGCTGACACTCGGTGACAGACACTGTGCTTGCGTCTTCCACAAAGATTCTTCTTCCTGTGTCTCAGGGCCCCATTGAAACCACAGAGAGGACCGACCCCCATCCCCCATGTGTTCAGGTTTCTCCAGCAGCCTAAGTGGGGGCAGCATTAGGTTCTCCTTTTGCAGAAGTGCAGAAAGAAATCATGAAACCATCATGAGTAGTAGCCTGGAGGCCTGTTCCATCGCAATCACGGGATTCTCTAGGAGGAATGAGCAAGATACAGTAGGTTATTGGGGAGGCGCTGCGTGCTTCTTGGGGTTCCTCCTCTCTATCCGCATCTCTGGGAAAGGTTGCTGGAACCAGAAAACACACAGGCATTTTTTTTTTTGCAATGAAAAGCTTGTTTATTCTTAGTACACTGGACACTTTGTTCAGGAATTGTTCACCCATCTGAAAATACCGCCTTTGCCATGGTGCCAAGGTCACTGCCAGCTGGGGTTATCAGCAGTGTGTGTGTGCCAGCTGCAACAGCGGTATTTTAATAGGTATATCACTTCCCTGCCAAAGTGACTACAGAACATGGGGTAGCTAATTTTACATAATGTTCTCCCTGCATGCATGCATAATATTCCATCTTTATTGGGACTTTAAGAAAGAAAAAGGGAAGGCAATGAATAAGTAGGTTAGAATACGGTGAACTGCTTTAAAAAGGAATTTTAAATGGCACTGACTCACTGTGCAGGTCTTCATACCCACTTGATGGTAACCATGTACCAACCTTTGCGATGCAGTGGGTGAGTTTCGCCCATGTTTATGCCCATTTTCTCCTTTGATGTTCAAATCAGCTTTGCAAGATAGGGTGATGTGACCCCCAGTTTTAGGTGAGGAAACGGAGGCTGAAGGAAATTAAACGGTGTGTGTCAAACAAGGTGAAAGAGTTAAACACAGCAGGACAAGCATTAGGGTACAAATCTCTTATGCCTAGGTTTGATGGTGTCCATCCCATTGGGGTGAGATTTGCAAGATAGGGTGATGTGACCCCCAGTTTTAGGTGAGGAAACGGAGGCTGAAGGAAATTAAATGGTGTGTGTCAAACAAGGTGAAAGAGTTAAACACAGCAGAACAAGCATTAGGGTACAAATCTCTTATGCCTAGGTTTGATGGTGTCCATCCCATTGGGGTGAGCTGGGGTTCATGGAGGGAAAGGATCTGGCTGGGTTTGGTCAGAGACGCCAGCAATGAATGTGCACGAAGAGCAACTTTCTTAGCTATATCTCTCTGAGTCAGCCCACACAAGTCAGTGAATGCAGTTGCTGCTCACCCTGAAACCTTGTGGAGACCCTCCCTGCTGAGTGGATGGCGATATCAGGTGTGGGAGATCCTTGAGGGAAAGCAAGCTCCCCATGCAGCAACCCAATGGCACCGTGGGGGAGTCTGCACTCTGAGCTTCAGGAGACCAGAGTTCTAGGGCCAGCTTCACAGAATACAGGTTCACTGTGTGACCTTTAAGAAACAAGGCCCACACTCAGTCACAACTATTTACTGCCCAGGTGTACACACCCAAGTCATATTACACCATATCAATACAAGCTGGTCAAGTTTGCAAATGCTGAGGAACTAGAGAGTGTACCTAATGATGAACGATAAATGAAACTTCTAGAATATCTGAGATTTGGAACATTTGGATGGAAACTCTAAGATGAGCAAAATTTACTTGGGTTTAACAATAACTGCAGCAATGGCAGTGGTGGTTCTTGACTCACATCTTGTTTCTTCTGGGAAAACTAAATACACACGTCTTTTTTTGTTTTGTTTTGTTTTGTTTTGTTTTTTGAGACAGGGTCTCAATATGTAGTTGAGACTGACCTTGACTGCAGTAGACTCGGGCATTTTCACTGACGCAACATGCCTGGGGAGGATAAAGAAGGTAGCACACCATGGACTATCCCAGCAGAGCTCTGGGGGCCTGCAGTCAGGAACTCTGTAGGCTTGTGTGCATAGCCAGGGGACCACTGGGCCCTGTAATCTCAATGTTCTCAATAAGCTCACTGACAAACTGGAGTCAGCCTGAGTAGCCAGGAAATCATGGTCATGCCAGGAATGATGTGATTTGTAGAGAAGAATGTTCAGGGGATGGTGTTTTCCATGTAACTGGCTGGATGAGGAAGCACATAATCTATGCCCAAGCTGCAGGGCCCGAGCTGGGCCAGTGAACGGAACTTTGACAGAGTTAAGCTGTAGAAATGGGGCTGTGTTGTAGGGTGGGGAGCTCCTTCTCACTGGATGGGCTGGGAGGCCTGATCTGCTGGCAGGAGGTGCAGGGGTCCTGCACTGGGTAGGACGGGAGCTAACGAGAGTCTCTTGGCTGACACCTACAATCTGGTAACTGGGAGGACGTATGCATCTACACTAAGCAAAGCGAGTGAGCTGGGGGACTTGTAAGCATGGATTTATTTAATATGCTTTCTTTTTCTCTTCTCTCTTTTTGAAGGGATCTAGAGAATTAAAAGTTGATTTTTTTTCTTTTCATTTTTTGTGCCTTAAAAAAAAAAACTCACCTTGAAAAAAAAATTTAAACAGAACTATCTAGGTGCTGAAGTAGAGAGCTCTGTGTCAGTAGAAGCTATGGAAAAAATGCAGTTTAGGCCTGAGAACACTGCAGAAATGAAGCCCTATGTTTTAGGGACAAAACCACATTGGCTTCTTCCAGGGGGTACTTATTTCCTGTAAGGCTACATGTAATCGGGAGGAAAATGATCCATGGCTACACACCCATGCTCTTCATAAGCAGTGGTTGGGTTTCAACTGGACTCCTTCCCCACCCGTAGCCCATCCTCCACAGCCCTAAGAATTGCTACTGCCCATTGGCCAAATCTGCAAGGTGGTTTCCCAGGCCCTGCCCTGTGACCAGTCTCACAGGGCTCCCAAAGGCTCCTTTTGAGGGCCTTAAAATCATAGACCTGCATATAGGTTTCATATTTATTATTGTTTTGCAACAAGGACCAATGGCTTGCTCTTGCTGCTACATAATGTTTGTGTTCCCCTCAAATTTATACATTGAAATTTGTACATTAAACCCTGATGTGATGGTATTAAGAGGTGTTGATTAGGTCATGAGGGTATGAATGGTATTAGTTCCCTGATAAGAGACCCTACAAAGCCGGGTGTGTTGGGGCCCACCTATAATCCCAGCACTCGGGAGGCTGAGGCAGGAGGAATTCTGTGAGTTTGAGACCAGCTTGGGCTACACAGTGAGTTCCAGGTCAGTCTCAACTACATAGTGAGACCCTGTCTCAAAAAATAAACAAAAAAACAGAGAGAGAGAGAGAGAGAGAGAGAGACCCTATAGAGTTCTCCTGTACTTTTCACCAACACAGCAAGCACAGGATCCTCCACCTACACATCAGGAATCAATCCCTCATCAGACAATCAATCCCTCATCTGGCCCCTTGATCTGGGACCTCCCATCCTCCATAATTATAGGAAATAAGTGCCCATTGTTTAAGCCCTTCAGGCTATGGTATTCTGTTATAGCTGCCCAAATGGACTAACATACTTATAGTTACTTTTGTAAGCACTAAAACTCATTCTGACATTAAAATTCTTATACTTTTAAAGAATATGGTGCTTTGAGAAGGAATGCATTTAGTTAAAATTAGAGATCTGAAAAACAGGATCATAAACAAATTGAGGCTAAGTTTTTCACATAAAATATCAGTCTTTTGGGTGAGCACCCAGGGATTCACAATGCTATGAGAGGCCTAGGGTCCTTCATCTTTTTGTTGCCATCCTTAGCATTGTAGTTTCCATCCTTACAATGGCCTCATGGTCATCAGATGGCTGCTGGAACACTAGCCATTGAGTCCAAGTTGCAAATGGAGAGAGAAAGAGCCGAGTGTAAAATGTACATTCTGTTTAGTGAACCCGCCTTTTTGAGTTTTCTCATGAGTCACACACAACAGCTTCTATTGGTCACATTGGCTTGATTTAGTTCCATGGTCACATGGACAAGAAGGGCTGGAATGTGCGAATAGTGGGCAGGATTCATTGCTGCCTCAAACAAAATTAAAGATCCATTTGTAAGAAAGTAGAGAGAGGTGTCTAGGAGTTTGTGCTATATGTGTAAAGGAAAATTTCTGTAAGAACATTCTACTGGCTTTACACTTTATAATAAAAAAGCATTTGAATTTCATAAAAACTTTTTGTTAAGAAATCACACCTCATAGTAAAATCTCTGATAGGGCTTCCAAAGTTGATCAAAAGCTATACTTTGAATTTTTAACCATCCCATCAAAACCAGCTCTTTCTAATCTGCTGATGTCCCTGTGGCTAAAGCCATAATTGGCTCTTTTTCCTCCTCATCCTTCATGTTCAGCCAGGCACAGATTTTTATCTAGTCAGAAAATGTCAAATCTATCTGTTCCTTTTCACCCCAACCATGAATTCAACTTAACATCCCCTACATCAGGCACTGTGCTGGGCTCTGCATATGAGAAGATCATTAAGAAATTTGGTTTTATTTCTTCAGTCTTGAGTCATGCACTTGTACCTAGAGGGACAGTTGAGTCTCCTGGTTCCATGGCCAAACCTGTCCCTCTTTTTAGCCACACAATGTTTGCTTAAACACTTGTCTTCTTCCTTCAGGGTGTAGTCAAGACCTGTGTTTTTCAGCAGCCTCTGTCCCCTGTAGCCATTGTAATCATGCCATCTTAGCTCCTCCTGGCCTTGTGGGGGAAGAGTAGATTCTAGAAACGTCCCTGTGCAGTCACTTCCTGCCACTGTACCCCCAGGCAGGTTGTCTGTAGACAGTGCTGCGAGGGAAGCAAGGCAAATCGTGTGGGTTTGTCAGAACAAGGAGCAGTAAGGACATAGTCAGGCGCCTCCTGTCTTAAGGAGATCCTTGACTACTGATCAATTCCAAGAGGCTTCAATGACTCTTGAGAGGATTAGGCCAACAGGCTTCAGGGAAACTTTTGTGCTTTTGTTCCCCAGGGTGGAAACCCTTGACAAGTATAATACACAAACAATACTTGGGAAGAAACAAGAGGTTTACAAGGATCTGCCTGGGACCTATAATACAACCCAGCCTCTCTTTAGAGCTCAGTCTATCAAACACTTTCAAAATATTGTATTTAACCTCCACAACTGTTGAAATGCTTTTGAATCGAAACCCTAAATTTGAAGTTTTCTCCAGCAGAATCTTCAGCAGCAACCTCAACAGCCATTCAAAAATATGTAGTCTCCAGATGTGTCACACTCTTTCTATTGCAAGACTCTTTAGAAACATTGCCTGGAAAGAGGTAAAGTGGACATTATTAGCTCCATTTGCAGCCGAAGAAATGGTGAGTCAGAGTGACTTTTCCAGAAGTGCAGTGGTAAATGGTAGTCAGGTAGGAAGCTAAGCCTGACCTTCCCCTTCTCCTCTTGCTGAGGAAATAGTGAGAGAGAAGGACAATGAGGGAATAAAACCCTTCTCTTTCCACTGCTGCCCCTACACCGACCCTTGCCAGGAAGGCAGGTAAAAGGAGGAAGGATGAAGACATACGGGGGTTGGAAGAACCGTGCTCTGCAGCAGGGGTTGGGTATGGTAGAGGACACGGCACTGTGAAGGGGGTGGGGGGGGGTCAGTCCTCAAAGCAGGGTCATGGAGGACAGATGAGGAAGACTATGATCTATTGGTAGCTTTAAGCGGTGGATGTAGATATTGACGATGGCCAGGGAAATGGATATTTGGCCTTTCAGTTATCCAGTACCCATTACTGGCAATCACCCCAATGTTCTACTTGGGAATTACTTCTAAGCCCATTCTCCTCCATGGACTTCTAGGGGGGCAGAATCTAGCCTTGGCTCAGGAATCAGGAACCTGACCTGGGTGTAAGATAATCTAGCCATGTCAGCAAAATGATTTGCTCAGGATTGGACGTGACCCAACTGGAGCCAGTGGGGTTTCTGCTGGGTTTGGACCGGAAGAGTGTAGTTCTGGGCTTGCTGTGGGATTTTATGCTCAGAAGCCTGTTTGAGAGCAACTTCAATGAATGAGAAGCAGAACAGGAAGATAGAAATGTTAGATCTTGATAAATTTCATTCAAATTTTTCTATGTAATGTCCTTCCTCCTAAATTTTTCAGTTATTATTAAGCCAATAATTTTTTGTTTGTTTAAGCCAATTTGGGTCATATCTTCTCCCAATTGCAGACAAATGGATACTGTTTCATCAAGTAAGATTCTTACATTTACATAAATAGTCTGCAGAGTTAGAGTTGCTCACAGAGATCTACTATCATAAAACTCCTTTTCTTATGTAGAATTGTGTTAGGGAAACCTGCAGAAGGCTTTGTGTCTGACTGTGGTGGAGTGGCTGGTATCAGATTAACTTAAGTACAACCAAAAAACCTTAAGACAGCTGTTTGGCCTCATGGAGAAATGTCAAGGCAGTCAGGATTGGAGGAAATAGGATGTGTGAGAGAATGACATACAATTCCAATCAAAAGCTTAGACTTCATGGAAATGGCAAGCTAATTTTAAAATTTATATGGAAAAGCAAAAGCCCAGGAAAAGCAGAATGTCTTGAAGAAAATAAGACATTTTCTTAATACTATTAAACATGGAGACTTAGAATGGCTTCACGTATAGAAAATAGACCAATAGAACAAAAGAATCCACACACAGAAATACATTTGATTTTCAACAAAGGCATCATTGTAATGCAGTGAAGAAAACAGACAGCCTTTCCAATAAGTTATGTGCTGAGTTGGTTGCATGTATATACATTTGAGGGAAAAAATGAACCTTGACCCCTCTCCCACACTATATGCAAAAATGAATTTTGGGTGGATCATAGACATAAATGTGAAAGATAAACAATAAAGCTTCTAAAAGATCATATCAATCCTCACAGCCATGGTGGTAGATTTCATTTCTTAATTAGGCCAGAAAGCCTGCTAATTATGTTAAAGGAAAACAGTAAAACATTGTAAATGTCCATTCAAAATATTGGAAAATCAGCTGAATGACTAAATTGGACTTTGTTAAAAATTAAATTTCTATTTATTACAAGAAACCACCAAATAATTGTAAATACAAATCTCAGAACAGAAGAAAATTGCTATGTGTATATTTGGCAGTGGGCTCTTATCTAGTTTATATAAAGATTTCCCCTATGTTCATAAGAAGACTGCAGACAACACATTTTTTAAAAGGGGGACCAAAGACTTACCTGCCCTTCACAAAAGAGGAAATCCAAAAGGAAGGCAGATACACAAAAAAGATGTTCAGATGTTCAGCATCATTGGTATCAAGAGAAGACAAGTTAATGGCACAATGAGATAATACTCCATATGTACTAGAATGTCTAAAACTTAAACAATGGATAATACCAACAACTGATGAGACATGGCTCACCTAAAATGTACATCTACTGCTGGTGGGGTATAAATGTGTACACTAATTTGGAGATCTATCTGGTGGTGGCTATCAAAGCTGAACAGTCCCTATGTTCAACAGTTCTACTCCTGGGTGTATATCCAATACTAACAGTTTTCTTAGTAGTTTCTCCTGTCATGACTTGGTTGCTGTATACATATCTATTTATAACTGCAAGATCTTCATTGTGGTTTATAACTGTACCATTTTAAAATGTATTTTGCCGAATGCTTCTTGTCTTAAATTCAATCTTGTTTGATTTGGGGGATACCAATCATGTCCCCTTTTGGGGTACTTGCCTTTACATTATATTGCTTTGCTAATCCAGCTCTCTCAGGTCTCCAGAACTTTGTGTAGTGAGGCCCCATCTGCCTTGTACTGATCACACTGTCAGACGCCAAGGCCCCATCCTGACCAACCTCCACTACACTGGTAGAGAGAATCCTGGGCTTTCTTGGGTCCTATTCTTGGGAAAGGATCCCTCAGCAAGGCAGCTTAGACCCTTAATGGATTTGTCACCAAGTTCTTCACCTTTCAGGGTGCACAGGCATCTCAAGGATTCAAGCCAATGTGGTCATAGGGACTCCTTTCGAGAGGTGTAACTGAATATGATTTTTCCCTTTACTCTTCCCAGCCTCTGATGCTGTCTGAAAGGCTCTCCCTGCATCTCTCCTGTCTGAATCCTGGCTATCCTGCAAAGGCCCATCTCTGGGTGGAGGGAGGCCTCCCTGGATGATATGAAGCCTTCAGAGCCACTTCTTCTATTTTTACTCAACAACACCTCTCCTCTTTATCTTGGGTGCAGATAATAGAAAACCCAGTTAAAAATAGGTTAAGTCACAAGGAACATGACTCATATAGCAAGAATGCCAAAGGTTCAGTGGTTTCAGGGTTGGCTGACTCAGAAGTTCAACCACATCATGAAGGATCCATATTCATTCTATGTTTCAGTTACGTCAACCTCAGTAGGTTGACCACTCCCCTCACAGATGCAAGATAATAGCTTCCTCATGTACCCAACAGGATTCAATAACTTAATGAATATTCACATTTGTAGGAAACTGTGATGTTTCACTACTTGTGTGCAGTGTGTAATGATCAGATTAGGATAATTGGCATATTGGCATATGTCACCTCAAACACTTATTCTTTCTTTGTGTCGGGATCATTCAAAAATCCTCTCTGCCAGCCATTTTGAAATATACAGTTAATTGTGGTCAACCATAATTACTCAACTGTACTATAAAACGTTAGAATTTTGTCCTCCATGAAGCTGGATGTCTTTTGAAGGAGGGAAGAAAACTTTCCCAGAAACCTCCATGGCATTTATCACCCATCTATTGGCCACTGTGCATCCTGGCTCAGTAGAAAAGGAAAACCTCATGAGAGGCTTGGGCAGAGCAAGAGTCTACTCCTACAGTAGGGGAGGGATTCAGACCCCTATGAGGCCAATTTCTGGACAAGGCTGGAGAGCTGCTGGCTGGGAGAGGATGGAGGGGAGAACAGAGGCCAAATTGAGCATCCCGTGGAACCTGCCACCATGCTCATTTGCTCTCCCAGGACTTTGCCATATATAGCTCGACACCATCTCCTAGTGGTTCCTTGTAAAACCTTTGAGAGCCTGGAACAGATGCTACTCATTTTGCTGTCATTTGCCGAGATCGGCACGTGGTTACCTCTTGATAAATGTCTATTCAGTGCTTTATTGGGAAGGTGAATAAAGTGATAGCAGCAGGTGACAGATTGGTGGGAGAACAGCAATGGCACTTATTGTGGAATTAGAGAGAGAGAACATTGTATTATTCTAGAGCAATTTTTTTTTTTTGTAAAAGACTTATGATCCTTACATCAAGAAAGGTGGAGGCCATGGCAGGTACACAGAGAAGGCTAAAGCAGAAGAAGCTGGGCTGGCTCCAAAGTCAGTCACACTCATGGAAAATGACACAGTTATACCTTCCTGAAGACTCAGGTAATTTCATTCAAAATTTCTGTCCCTGGATTTTGTAGATATTTTGAGAATTGAAATAACCTTATGTTTGTTACTAGTCAATAATTAATATATTTCCTTTACATTTTTTTGATATTACTTCTTACAAAGTGCTGCAACAACTACAGTTTAACTATGCTTAAAGCTAGTGTAAACAAGCAACTACATGTGAGTATGGGCGTGAGAGTATGAGATTGTGTACAAACAAGAGTAGTGGGGTAGGGAAAAAGGTAGATTGGCCAAGGCCCCAGTGGTGAGCAGTGAGAATGCAGTGGGTGTCTATGAATTCTTTGTTGCCTACGCTTGATGCTGGCCTTAGTGATGTGTTGGCTAACTTCAGGGATTGAGTAGCAATAGAATAAGGTCTGGGGATTTAGCTCAGTGGTTCCTCCTCCTGCCTTGCAAGTACAAGGTCCAGAGTTCAATCCCCAGCACCAAAAAAAAAAAAAAAAAAAAAAAAAAAGCAAAGATTATACTACATCTTCTGACACTAGATTATAAACAGAAATGCAGCTTCCACCTCCTTTTCTTGGGGTGCTTGGCTTTGGAGCCCTTAGCTGTCATACAAGAAGTGCAAGGTTGTTTTAGCTCTGAGGATGTCCCAGCCTGGGTATAGGTTTTCTTGTTAATTAGACCCAACGGAAGTCTCAGCTAAGAGTGCCACCAACTATTAGACACCAGTGAAGGTACTCCAGATGATTTCTGTCCACAGTTACAGAGTAGCCCCCAGCCTCTCGGTCTTCCCAGCAGAGACTATAGATATGAACCCAGGACAAGCTGTCCCCATGTAGCCCTTGCCAATTCCCAGGGAACTGTGAATGTAAAGCAATGGCTGTCTTTTGCTGTAGGTTTGGGATTATTTGTTACACAGCATAGACATTTGGAGTAGTAGTCAGGATGCCCTTCCATCCTAACAGTTTGAAGTAACAGTTACTTGTATTTTCTGTTTCAAATACACATCTAATGAGTATCTAATAGGTTTTATTTACTGCAAGAAGTCAACAGTGCTAATGTCACCATTGGGAAATTCTGTAATGTCCCCAAACACAAACTCTCCACACAAAATGCCAAATATATGTCCACTATAATGTGTGGTTTATACAAACATTACTCATGAGTGTAAAGTAGGAGAATCTCATCACACATTCATGCTCAACTATGACCAAGGCTCAGAGAGAGCCTACTGTGGTTTACTATGAGGTCTGTGGTGAGGGAGGCTGACATGCTAGTTTACCTGAAGGGAGACACAAGCAAATGTAAGAACCCAGTGTTGGAGGCTAGTGGAGGAAGAGGAAGAAAGCAGAGAGGAAGACATTCCAGCAGACTGCTTAGAAGTGGCCAGTATATCTGCTTAGATAAATGAAAAAGCTCAAACCAGATCTCAAAGTAAAAAGTCCCATGTGTTAAACAATGTATCTTGGAGGCTTGACAGTAAAAGGACCAACAAATATATACAACACAAAGGTAAATTAGAAAATAAACAAAAAACCAGGAAATGGCATCCTAGAAATCAAAAAGGTTGAATTTAAGGCAAGACATATTAACAAGGCAAAGCAAGGACATTTTATAATGATGAAAGTTGGGCCGGGGATTTGGCTCAGTGGTTCTGCCGTCTGCCTCGCAAGCACGAGGGCCCAAGTTCAATCCAAGATCTATAATGGTGAAATTGTGATAAGCTAGCAGTTAGAAGGAGATTTAAAGTAAATAAAATAGCAAACAAAACAAAACAAAAACAAAAAAAATGCATAAAACAAAAACTACAGAAAATACAAAAGACAGTATAAAATAATTAATGGTAGAAGATTTTAATTCTTTTATCTGAGCTTATGACAGGCAAATAAGAATAGTGAGCACCAAAACAATATAATTAATGATAGAACTTATGAGAATATATTCAAATCCTGAATAAAAGAATATATCTTCCTTAAAGAACTTATTCAATAGTAACAAAAATTTGACTATGTTAGATTGAAATGTAATGCTTCATTTACTTCAAAATAGAATAATGTAGGAGACATTTCTGATAGCAACACCATAAAACTACAAATTTATTTTTAAATAATTATAAATCTAAAACCCTTAACATTTGGTGAATTTAAATATCCCAGTAATTCTTTGGTCAAAAAGAAAAAATATAGAAAATCTACAAAGTAATTGCATATAATATTCATATACTAGCACCTATGAGGTGGATCAGTACTCAGAAATTCAGTCTTAACATCCACCAGTAAGAAAGAATAAAAATACATTAAATCAGGATCTCCAAGTTGAAAAGAAGAATACAATGAAGGTAAACAGATAGAAACAATGCTAAAGATAAAAGCGTAATTTATTATATTAGAAATTATGGAAAGATAACGCTAAAAAGTAAATCAGCTCAAGAACTGGTTCTTTAGTGTAAAAATAATAATTATATATGCATATTTATTAGTTGATCTTTTCAAGAATAAAGGAAGAAAACACTTATACAAAATTATAAGAAATGAAATTGAAGGCTATCATAAATAGCTGCTTTACTTAATTCTATATTAATGACTAAATAGATTTCCTAGGAAATATAAATTAAATAGACCAGAAGGAAAATCTAAACAGAAAAATTAACATGGAGAAATTAGAAAATGTTATTAATCTTCGAAGAGTAACAGGCCCCTACAATGTCTCAGGCAAATTCTATGAAACATATAAGGGCTGATTATTAGTTTGTTTGTTTGTCTGTTTGTTTTAAAAGAGATCTTGCTATGTTCAGACTGGCCTTGAAGTCACTATGTATTACATCCTCCTGCCTCTATCTCCTGTGTGCTGAGATTATAGCCCTGCACTAACATGCCTGGCAAAGAGACTTTTTGGTGCTATTTAAACTTTTTATTTATTTAGCTATTTTAAAATAAAATTTATTTTATTTTATCCCATTCCCCCCTCATTCCCTCTACCCTCCTTATGTACAAAAGCTTTGTTGCCATTTTTACTTCTATTTTCACTTTTTCCTTGTCTCTTCCTTTTTCTCCATCTCTTCCTTTGTTTCCCTTCCCATTTGAACATTTTCTTCCCATTTTCCAATATCTGTTGTACATTTTAATACTTATTCCCACATAAAGTTTCTCACACCAGAGAAACAATGCAGTATTTAAACGTGTGTCTGATTTACTCCACTTAGGAGTATGGTCTCAAGGTCCATCCATTTAGCTATAAATGTCTGAAGTCAATCCTTCTTTATGGCAGAATAGTACTCCATTGTATAATAAACCCACATCTTCTTTATCCCCATCATTAGTTGATGGGCACTTGGGCTGTTTCCAAGACTTAGCTATTACACACAGTGTTACTATAAACTTGGGTGTGAATATATTGCTGTGGCATGATGCTTTTAATTATTTCAGGAAGATACCAAGAAGAGGTCTAATGGAACCTCTAGTTTTAGTTTCTTGAGAAATCTCCACAGTGGTTGCATCAGTCTACACTTCCACCAAGAGCGCAGAAGGGTTCCTTTTTCTCCACAGCCCCTCCAGTATTTGTTATTGGTTGATTTCTTGATAGTGGCCATTCTTTGTGGAGTGAGATGGAATCTCAGCATTGTTTAACTTGCATTTCATGAATGACCAGTGGTGTTGAAATTTTTTTCATATATTTGTTTGCTGTTTCTAGTTCTTCACCTGAGAAATATCTTTTCCTTTCGGATGCTCATTTTTGGACTGGGTCTTCAAATTTGGCTGGTCTGATTATTTTTTAGTTCTTTATATATTCTAAATAATAGTCTTGTGTCTGAATATCTAGTAAAAGATCTTTTGCCATGCTGTGGGTTGTCTCTTTATTCTCTTGGTTTCTCTTGCTGTGCAAAGCTTTTTAATAAGATGAGGTCCCAGTTGTTGATTCTTTGTAGTATCTCCCATGAGGTCTGGGTTTTGTCCATGAAGCCTTTGCCTACTCCTGTGTCTCCAAGTGTTCTACTTATTCTCTCTTCCAGCAGATTTAGTGTTTCTGTTTTAATATTTAGATCTTTGATCCATTTCAATTTTAGGTTAGTGCGTGGTGAAAGATATGGATCTAGTTTCAATTTTTTAAGCATGCAGAAAGCCAGTTTTTCCAGCACTATTTATTAAAGAGGCTGTCTTTCTTCTAGTGAAGGTGTTTGGTTCCTTTGTCAAAGATAAGGTGGGTGAGTATGTCTGGAGTTGTTTTTGCATCCTCTAGTCTGTTCCACTGATCCTCAACTCTGTTCTTTTGCCAGTACCATGCTGTTTTTATCACCATGATTTTGTAGTATAATTTAAAGTCAGGGATTATGATATTCCCCGCCTTGCCTTTGTTGCTCAGAATTGCCTTTGCTATTCGAGGTTTCTTCTGGTCCAAATGAATTTTAAGATAGTTTTTTCTTCTAATTCTGTGAGATATTATGTTGGGATTTTGATTGGGATTGCACTGAATCTGTATAACAATTTTCAAAGTATGATTATTTACACTATATTGGTTCTTCCTATCCAAGAACAAGGGATATCTTTCCATTTTCTGATATCCTCTTCAATCTCTTTTTTCAGAATACTGTAGTGTTCAATGTAGAGGTCCTTTATTTCCTTTGTTAGATTCATTCCAAGGTATTTCATTGTTTTGGATACTGTTGTAAAAGGTGTTGTTTCTCTAATTTCTCTCTTCATGAGTCTGTTATTCATTTTGAGGATATTTGAACTTTTTTAAAATAAAAGAAAAAGAATAAAAGGTGTAAATTTTATCATGCACAGGACCCTGGTTTCATCTTCAGCCCTGTAACAAACCAAGCAACCAACCAACAGCGACAAAAGCTACCATCAAATGGCAACAAAAGCTAAATAAAACCTCATTTAGGAATACTGATGTAAAAGTCAGCATTAAAGAAAACAGTCCCATTAAAATAAAAAATAATGCTATGTATTATTACCATTATTAACAGAAGAAAAAATTGAGGTATAAAAGCTTGGAAGTAGGAATCTAGGCAGAGTGGCACAAATTCTGGGAGGCTGAGGCAGGAGAATCTTAATTTCAAGCCCAGTCTGGGCAACTTAGTGACTTATTGAGACCCTATGTCAAAATGAAAGAATATGAAAGTAGTAACAGGCTTGGAATGTAGCTCAATGTCAAGGCCTTGGATTTAATTCCCAGTACTGAAAAAAATATTGAAAATAGGATTATTGGTCTTGTAGTAAAATCCAAGAGAATCAAATAATGATCTCTTAAAAAAATAATAAATTTTTAAAAGAATCTGGCTATAGAGCTATAATTAGGAATTAATAGTCTAATTATGCAGAAACAATAACCAATTAGAATGTGACAGAAAAAAACTTCATGTAATAGGAACAAATAACAAAAAACAAATATTCCAGATAAGAATTAAAAGAAAAGTGTGCAAAGATTATGTGGAGAAAAATTTTTCATGTAGAGAAAATTTAAAAATGTAAATGAAAAAAGTTGTATGGCAGGCATATGTTCTTGGGTAGGTAATTCAACATTGAAAATATGTCAGTTCTTGCTAATTTATAAAAGTAGCAACAAAAATGGCAATAAAAATACTATCATGTTTTTTTATAATTAAACAAGTTGTTTGTATAGTCTACCTGAAAAAATAATTACTAACCAGAACAAATCTGAAAAATAATAAATATAAGGGGGTTGTATGAATATTCTATTACTATGTGAAAAAAATCACCACAAATTTAGTGGCTTAAAACAATAGCCACTTTTTAGCTTATAGAAGTTTCAGCAAGGTAGGGAGCTCAGCTTAGGTCCTATAAGACCAAAGTGCAGCTGTAGGGCAGGATATGTTTGTCCCGGACAATGGACACCTAACTAAAAGCAGGGACATGTCATCTAGCTGTGTGCCCAAAAGCAAAGGAAGATGGACTTGTTTCACAAATGATCAGTCTGCCACAAATCTCTAAGTCAAATCTTTTGGAAAAATAAACTATAAAGAGATGAGAAATTAAATTGCTAGGGACGGAAGAGAAGGAGAAAAGGAAAGCGTAAGGACAGGAAGAGATGGAGGGAGAGATGCGGCCAAAAGAAAACAAACTACAAAAATAATTTTCAGAAGTATTTTTTAAAAATAGTAGAAGCCATAGAATAAAAATGAAAATTTCAACCAATTTGGAAATGATCATAAATTATTCTGGTAAAACAAAACAAAACACAATAAACAAAGTAAAGGCATGTCATATTTTAACTGGGAAAAATCTATCATGTTGATATCTCAGCCAAAGTACAAATTTTGTAAAGTCTAAAGATCTCTTAAAAATGAATTTTAAAAGAATAGGAAAACCCAGTAAAGGCAAGCCATGGTGATTCAGGCCTTTAATCCTAGCTGTTCCAAAGTTGGAGGCAAGTTTAAGTCCAGCCTGTGCAACTTAGGGAGATGCCATCTCAAAATAAAATTTGAAAAGTGGTGTGGATGTTATAGCTCAAAGGTTGTCTAGATTCTAGATGCACCCCCCAAGCCTCATGTGGTCATAGGTGGGGCTCTTTCAGAAGTGGATGGATCTAGAGTGCATGCTAGGATTAAGGGTGTGAGTGCTACCTGCCCTAAGTAGTCTGGATAAGATAAAAGGGGCAAAAAAACCAAACAAAAAAACAACAAAAAACCCAAAACTACTAGTCTTTTACTTGCTTTGCTACGTTCTGCTTGCCATGAACTGAGCCTCATGTGGTCATAGGTGGGGCTCTTTCAGAAGTGGATGGATCTAGAGTGCATGCTAGGATTAAGGGTGTGAGTGCTACCTGCCCTAAGTAGTCTGGATAAGATAAAAGGGGCAAAAAAACCAAACAAAAAAACAACAAAAAACCCAAAACTACTAGTCTTTTACTTGCTTTGCTACGTTCTGCTTGCCATGAACTGTTTCTCCTCTGGGATGCCCCTCTGCCAGGCCACCCTGCTGTGGAGCGAGCCAACTATGGACTGAAACCTCTACAAACTGTGTGCCAAATAAACCTTTCTCCCCTTAACTTTGTGCATTTTGTGGCAGAGACCTTGTCAAGAAGGTGCACAGCCCTGGGTCCAACCCTCAGGATCAGAAAACAAAATGAAACAAAGCAATAAGGTAATTGTGGTGGCTTATGTCTAGATGCCCCCCCCAGCCTCATGTGGTCATAGGTGGGGCTCTTTCAGAAGTGGATGGATCTAGAGTGCATGCTAGGATTAAGGGTGTGAGTGCTACCTGCCCTAAGTAGTCTGGATAAGATAAAAGGGGCAAAAAAAACCAAACAAAAAAACAACAAAAAACCCAAACTACTAGTCTTTTACTTGCTTTGCTACGTTCTGCTTGCCATGAACTGTTTCTCCTCTGGAATGCCCCTCTGCCAGGCCACCCTGCTGTGGAGCGAGCCAACTATGGACTGAAACCACTACAAACTGTGTGCCAAATAAACCTTTCTCCCCTTAACTTTGTGCATTTTATCTCAGCAATGAGAAAAGCAACTAAGACAGTAACGAGCAAAAGTTGTGAGCCAATAGTTCACAGAAAAGAAATAAAATGGTTGCTAAAAGTATGAAAATATTCTTGACTTACTTTATAACTAAAGAAATGTAAAACTCACATATCAGTCTGGCAGATATTAAAAATGGGTAACACATTATGTTGGCAAGGATGTGAGGTCATGCCAATGTAGTATAAATTGCTCTCATATCTGTGGAAAGCAATTTGGCTGTAAAGTGTAGCATGTGATCATACTTTGATCCAGTAAGTCCGTTTCTAGCAATTTGTCCCATAGATACCTCAGGCAGAAAATGAAAAGACAATCTACAGTAGTACAATCAAAAATACCTAAATGTTTTTCCAGGTGGAAACAGTTAAATGAAATGGAATACTATGGAACCAAACAGAGAATGAGGTGTGGTATACATAGCCGAGACTAGTTTTCTGTGCTATCCTCTTCTTAGTCACAAAAGCAACACAAGGAGAGTGTGTGTATAGCGGAGGAGTAAAGCAAAGGCTGACTTCCAGAGCAGGGATGGGAATTCACAAGTGATCAGGTGGCTGAGGCGAAGGGATGAGAGAACAGATTTCCTTTCATAGTACATCTACTTCTTAAATGTTGTGCTGTTTGAACTTTATACAGTGTGAAAGTATTGCCCATTCACCAAGTATGCATTTTTAGGTTTTGGAAGCAAATATTGTCCTCTTGTGTTATTTTTGTCCTCTGAGAAGCAAACCTCAAAATGTGGGAGAGCTTTATTGGGAGAAACGCTGGAAGTTGGGGAAGGAGCCAGATGGCAGGGAGAGCCCCAGATGGTGAGGAAGGTTTGGCCCCTGATGTGAGTGAGAAGAGGAGGAGGGGAAGTTTTGACAAGTTTTGACAAGAGGGAGTCCTTGAGCACAAATCACCAGTCAGAACAGTCCCACTTCCAACACAAAAAGCCCAGGACCTGATGGAGTCAGCCCTGAATTTTGCCAGAACTTCAGAGAAGAAGTAACACCAGTACCCTTCAAACTTTTCCATGTAACTGAAAGGGAAGATACTTCCAAACTCATTCCATGAAGCAAGCATTACCCTGTTACCAAAACCAGATAAGAACTCGACTAAAAAGGAAAACTACAGACCGATATCCTTGATGAAGTTAGATGCAAAAACCCTTAAGATACTGGCAAAAAGAATTCAGCACATCATTAAAAAAATTATACACTATGATCACAGGATTCCAGGATAGTTCAATATAGATGAACCAATAGAATCACAGATAAAAAATCATGATCGTCTCAATAGATGTAGAGAATATCTGACAAAATCTAACATTTTTGGTGATAAAATATAGATGAAAGTAGATATAGAAAGACCTTATTTTATACTGATAAAAGTCTCAGGCACTATCATACTGAATGGGGAAAACTGAAAGCTTTCCCCTAAAATCAGGAGCAGGACAAGATGTCCACTCTCAGCACTCTTGTTCAATATAGTACTTGAAACTTTAGCCAGAGTAATCATGCAAGCAAAAGAGATTCATGGGATATGGATAGGAAAAGAAAAATTCAAGTTATTTGTACTCACAGATGATATAATCCTTTACATAGAAGACCCCCCAAATCCACAAGAAGACTCTTAAAGCTGATAAACAAATTCAGTAAATAGCAGGCTACAAAATCAATACACAAAAATCAATAGTTTTCTTGTATTCTAATAACCCAGAAATAAATTAGGAAAGCAATTCCATTCATGATAGCTTAAAAAATTGAATACCCAGGAATAAGCCGACCAAGGAAGTAAAAGACTTCTATAATGAAAACTACAGAA
>NW_022900926.1:73163695-73189318 GCF_012274545.1 Fukomys damarensis
AGCCTCATGTGGTCATAGGTGGGGCTCTTTCAGAAGTGGATGGATCTAGAGTGCATGCTAGGATTAAGGGTGTGAGTGCTACCTGCCCTAAGTAGTCTGGATAAGATAAAAGGGGCAAAAAAACCAAACAAAAAAACAACAAAAAACCCAAAACTACTAGTCTTTTACTTGCTTTGCTACGTTCTGCTTGCCATGAACTGTTTCTCCTCTGGGATGCCCCTCTGCCAGGCCACCCTGCTGTGGAGCGAGCCAACTATGGACTGAAACCACTACAAACTGTGTGCCAAATAAACCTTTCTCCCCTTAACTTTGTGCATTTTATCTCAGCAATGAGAAAAGCAACTAAGACAGTAACGAGCAAAAGTTGTGAGCCAATAGTTCACAGAAAAGAAATAAAATGGTTGCTAAAAGTATGAAAATATTCTTGACTTACTTTATAACTAAAGAAATGTAAAACTCACATATCAGTCTGGCAGATATTAAAAATGGGTAACACATTATGTTGGCAAGGATGTGAGGTCATGCCAATGTAGTATAAATTGCTCTCATATCTGTGGAAAGCAATTTGGCTGTAAAGTGTAGCATGTGATCATACTTTGATCCAGTAAGTCCGTTTCTAGCAATTTGTCCCATAGATACCTCAGGCAGAAAATGAGAAGACAATCTACAGTAGTACAATCAAAAATACCTAAATGTTTTTCCAGGTGGAAACAGCTAAATGAAATGGAATACTATGGAACCAAATAGAGAATGAGGTGTGGTATACATAGCCGAGACTAGTTTTCTGTGCTATCCTCTTCTTAGTCACAAAAGCAACACAAGGAGAGTGTGTGTATAGCGGAGGAGTAAAGCAAAGGCTGACTTCCAGAGCAGGGATGGGAATTCACAAGTGATCAGGTGGCTGAGGCGAAGGGATGAGAGAACAGATTTCCTTTCATAGTACATCTACTTAAATGTTATATACTTTGATCCAGTAAGTCCGTTTCTAGCAATTTGTCCCATAGATACCTCAGGCAGAAAATGAGAAGACAATCTACAGTAGTACAATCAAAAATACCTAAATGTTTTTCCAGGTGGAAACAGCTAAATGAAATGGAATACTATGGAACCAAATAGAGAATGAGGTGTGGTATACATAGCCGAGACTAGTTTTCTGTGCTATCCTCTTCTTAGTCACAAAAGCAACACAAGGAGAGTGTGTGTATAGCGGAGGAGTAAAGCAAAGGCTGACTTCCAGAGCAGGGATGGGAATTCACAAGTGATCAGGTGGCTGAGGCGAAGGGATGAGAGAACAGATTTCCTTTCATAGTACATCTACTTCTTAAATGTTGTATACTTTGATCCAGTAAGTCCGTTTCTAGCAATTTGTCCCATAGATACCTCAGGCAGAAAATGAAAAGACAATCTACAGTAGTACAATCAAAAATACCTAAATGTTTTTCCAGGTGGAAACAGTTAAATGAAATGGAATACTATGGAACCAAACAGAGAATGAGGTGTGGTATACATAGCCGAGACTAGTTTTCTGTGCTATCCTCTTCTTAGTCACAAAAGCAACACAAGGAGAATGTGTGTATAGCGGAGGAGTAAAGCAAAGGCTGACTTCCAGAGCAGGGATGGGAATTCACAAGTGATCAGGTGGCTGAGGCGAAGGGATGAGAGAACAGATTTCCTTTCATAGTACATCTACTTCTTAAATGTTGTGCTGTTTGAACTTTATACAGTGTGAAAGTATTGCCCATTCACCAAGTATGCATTTTTAGGTTTTGGAAGCAAATATTGTCCTCTTGTGTTATTTTTGTCCTCTGAGAAGCAAACCTCAAAATGTGGGAGAGCTTTATTGGGAGAAACGCTGGAAGTTGGGGAAGGAGCCAGATGGCAGGGAGAGCCCCAGATGGTGAGGAAGGTTTGGCCCCTGATGTGAGTGAGAAGAGGAGGAGGGGAAGTTTTGACAAGTTTTGACAAGAGGGAGTCCTTGAGCACAAATCACCAGTCAGAACAGTCCCACTTCCAACACAAAAAGCCCAGGACCTGATGGAGTCAGCCCTGAATTTTGCCAGAACTTCAGAGAAGAAGTAACACCAGTACCCTTCAAACTTTTCCATGTAACTGAAAGGGAAGATACTTCCAAACTCATTCCATGAAGCAAGCATTACCCTGTTACCAAAACCAGAGAAGAACTCGACTAAAAAGGAAAACTACAGACCGATATCCTTGATGAAGTTAGATGCAAAAACCCTTAAGATACTGGCAAAAAGAATTCAGCACATCATTAAAAAAATTATACACTATGATCACAGGATTCCAGGATAGTTCAATATAGATGAACCAATAGAATCACAGATAAAAAATCATGATCGTCTCAATAGATGTAGAGAATGTCTGACAAAATCTAACATTTTTGGTGATAAAATATAGATGAAAGTAGATATAGAAAGACCTTATTTTATACTGATAAAAGTCTCAGGCACTATCATACTGAATGGGGAAAACTGAAAGCTTTCCCCTAAAATCAGGAGCAGGACAAGATGTCCACTCTCAGCACTCTTGTTCAATATAGTACTTGAAACTTTAGCCAGAGTAATCATGCAAGCAAAAGAGATTCATGGGATATGGATAGGAAAAGAAAAATTCAAGTTATTTGTACTCACAGATGATATAATCCTTTACATAGAAGACCCCCCAAATCCACCAGAAGACTCTTAAAGCTGATAAACAAATTCAGTAAATAGCAGGCTACAAAATCAATACACAAAAATCAATAGTTTTCTTGTATTCTAATAACCCAGAAATAAATTAGGAAAGCAATTCCATTCATGATAGCTTAAAAAATTGAATACCCAGGAATAAGCCGACCAAGGAAGTAAAAGACTTCTATAATGAAAACTACAGAATTCTGAAGAAAAAATTGAAGTGGACATTAGAAATTGGAAAGACAGTCCCTGTTCCTGGATAGGTAGAATTAATATTGTTAAAATGGCCATATTATCAAACTGATGCTATATAGATTTAAGGCAGTCTCTATTAAAATATCAATAACATTCTTCACAGAACTAGAAAAAGCCATCCTAAAATTTATATGGAACTAGAAGAAACCAGAACAGCAATCCTGAGCAAAAAGAACAACATAGGAGGCATCGTGGTTCTGGGCTTTGGTTATACTACAAAGCTATAGTAACTAAACTACATGATACTGGCACAAAAATAGACATACAGACCAATGGAGTAAAGACACAGAAACAATCCATGCACCTCCCACCATCTGATTTTTGACAAAGAGTCCAAAAACATACATTGAAGAAAAGATAGTCTCTTTAATAAATGGTACGGGGAAAACTAGTTATCCCCATGCAAAAGATTGCGACTAGATCCATATCTCTCACCTTGTACTCAAATCAAATCAAAATGGATCAAATAGCTAGCTTTAAAACAGAAACTTGAAACTGCTGGAAGACAGTGTAGGGGAAATACTTGAAGGCATATACACGGGCAAAAACCCCAGTAGCACAAGAAATAATGTCAAGATCCAACAAATGGGATTACACCAAATAAAAAAGCTTCTCCACAGCAGAGAAAACAATGGAGTGAAGAGAGAACCTGCAGAACGGGGATAAAATTTTTCCAGCTATGCTTTAGGCAGGGGACTAAATAGCTAGACTACATAAAGAACTCACAAAAATTGGCCCCCCAAAGCAAATAACCTAATTTTAAAAATGGGCAAATTAACCGAATATACACTTCTCAAGAGAAGAACTACAAATGGCCAATAAATACATGAAAGCCATCAGAGAAATACACATTTAAACATCCGAGATTCCATCTTACCCCACTCAGAACACAAACAACAAACACTGTTGATGTTGTGGGGCAAAAGGAAAACTTCTACATAGTTGGTGGAAATGTAAACTGGTTGAACCTCTGTGGGAGTCAGTATGGAGATTCCTCAAAAAACTAAAACTAAAAATTACATTTAACCCAGCTGAAATTCTCCTGGGTATATTCCTCAAAGAGCTGAAGGCATCCTCCTAGAGTGATACATGCATACCCATGTAATTCACAATAGCTAAGCTTGGAAACAGCCTAGATGCCCACCAACAGACAAATAGATAAGGAAAATGTGGTACATATACACAATGGAATGTTATGCAGTGGTAATGAAACGTGAAATCATGTCATTTACAGGAAAATGGATGGAATGTGAGACCATAATATTAAGTGAAATAAAATGAGTAAAATAAAGGAGAAATGATAGGAAACAAAAAGGCAGACTTTTTGGAGATAGGAATCAGGGAGGGGGGAGTGTATGGGGGGATAACAAAATGGAAAGCATTCAAGGTACATTACATATATGTACCAATTCCCCCAAATAGATGTAATTATTATATATTTTATACATACACATTAAAAAAGGAGCCCCACTGCTCTCAGGAATAGGCCGTTGTATTCTTGCTGTTTTTGCTGGTTGCTTGGGAGCAGCTCTCCACTCAGAGAAGCGCATCCTCAGAACTGATGACAGATTCTAAAAACAGCAGCAGTCCTGGATCTGTGCACCCCCTTGCAGCTCATCTTATGGCTCAAATTTGCAAACATACTGCTCCCAAGTAATAGTTTACCTTGACTTTGTAGTTACAGCAACTTGGACTTTTTTAAATTTAGAAACTTTTTCTCTTTATTCATTTATTCATTCATCCAAACAACCAACCATATTTATTATACCCTACATGCTATGCACAGAGTTATAGACTGGAGACCCAAAGGTGAACAAAACATTCATGGTCCCAGATTCATGGGCCTGTCATCTTCTGAGCAGGAAGATATAATCAAATGGCCAAACAGCACATCACTTCCAACTCTGCTCACTGCTGTAAAGAAAGGCTGTAGAAAGAAGGTCACTATCAAATGGCCAAACAGCACATCACTTCCAACTCTGCTCACTGCTGTAAAGAAAGGCTGTAGAAGGTCAAGATGCCTCGGACACCAGTCTGGGAAGATTGGAGAAGGCTCTGGAGGAAACAATATCCTACAAATGTTCAATGTGTGTGGCATAGAAGAGGAGTCTAAAAACTAAAATCACTCAGGGATGACCTCCCAAGTGTCTTGGACTTCTCTAAATGCAGTTTTCGAAGACAACAACCAGCCAATAGAAATTGAATGTGAGCCACGTGTGTGGTTTTTAATGTTTAAGGCTCTTGAGACATTCTAAGAAATACTGTACTCATCCACACTGACAGCAGTCCTGAGAGTGTGTGTCTTACTGTGACTTTGGCAATGATGAGCAGTGTAATTTCCTCTACATTTGTTAATTTGATTTGCCAAAGATGGGATTTCCTTGTTTTCACAAACAAGTCTGAATTCTAGAGAACATTCTTTGTCTGTCTCTTCGTTAGCAAATTCACTTATAGTTGTAAATGACTAATTTTCTTCTCTTAGGAGTAGATTGATATAATCTCTTTTTTTTCCATTAAGTTTATTGGTACATTTAAAGCAAACAACACAGTTACACTTATTATTGGAATCTTGTACCTTTACATGATAGGTCTTGGCTCTTGTTTTTTCCCTACACCCCTGCCCTCCCTTCACCCCCTTCACCCTTCCCTATTTACAGAGACTTTGTTCCCATTTTTTCCTTTTTTCACATTTTTCCTTTTCCCTTATTTCCTTCCCCCACCTTTCCCACTTCCCCTTTATCCATTTTCTTCCTATTTCACACTCACAATTATACTATTTGAACCTTATTTACACTTTCAGTTCTTCATACCAGAGAAACTATTTGGTATTTACACATGTGTGTCATAATCATTTCAATTAAGAATTTGGCCTCAATATACATCCATTTTCTTATGAATGACTCTAGTTTCTCATTCTTTATGGCTGAGTAGTATTCCACTTTATAGAAAAACCACATCTCCTTTAACCAGTCTCCAACTGATGGGCAATTGGGCTGTTTTCAAGTTTTAGCTATTACAAACTGTGCTCCTATAAACATGGGTGCACATATGTCACTGTGGTATGATTCTTTTAATTCTTTTGGAAAGATACCCGGCAGAGGGATAGCTGGGTCAAATGGAACCTCTAGTCCCAGCTCTTTGAGGTATCTCCATATTGATTTCCATAGTGGTTGCACCAGTCTGCACTCCCACCAACAATGGAGAAGGGTTCCTTTCTCCCTGCAGTCCTGCCAGCATTTGTTATTGGTTGATTTCTTGATAGCAGCCATTCTTTCCCAGGTAAGCTGGAATCTCGGTGTTGTTTTCATCTGCATCTCTCAAATGAACAGTATGTGGAACGTGTTTTCATATGTTTATTTGCTGCTTTTATTTTTTGTCTGAGAAATGTCTGTTCATTTCAGATGCCCATTTTTGAATTGGGTCTTTTTATTTGGAAGGCCTGATTTTTTTGAGTTCTTTATATATGCTAGATAATAGTCCTTTGTCTGAGGAGGAGCTGGTAAAATTTTTTCCCACATTGTAGGCTTTCTCTTAGCTCTGTTGGTGGTTTCACTTGCAGTGCAAAATCTTTTTAATAAAATGAGATCCCAGTTGTTGATTGTGCAAGTTCTCATTCTGCTGAGGATTTGTTCATAGAGTCTTTTCCTATGCCAATGTCTTCAAGAGTTCTAACTAATCTACTTTCCAGCAAGTTTAGTGTTTCTGTTTTGATATTTATATCTTTAATCCACTTGGATTTTAGTTTAGTGCATGGTGAAAGATAGGGATTAAGTTTTAATCTTTGGTGAATTGAAAGCTAGTTTTCCCAACACCATTTATTAAAGAGGCTATCTTTCCTCCACTGAGGATGGCTGGCTCCTTTGTCAAAGATGAGGTAGCTGAGTATATCTGGAGTTGTTTCTGCCTCTTCTTATCTATTCCATTGATCCTCTGGTCTGTTTCTTTGCCAGTACCATGCTGTTTTTATCACAGTGGCTTTGTAGTATAGTCTCAAGTTGGGAATTGTGATATCCCCTGCCATATCTCTGTTGCCTAGAATGTTTTTGCTATTCTAGGACCCTTCTGGTTCCAAATGAATGTTTGGATTGTTTTCTCTAGTTCTGTGAAATATTGGGATTTTAATCAGGATTGCATTGAATCTGTATAGCAGTTTTGGAAGCATGGCCATTTTCACTATGTTGGTTCTTCCTACCCAGGAACAAGGGATGTCTTTCCATTTTTTTATATCCTCTTTCATCTCTTTTTTCAGAGTGCTGTAGTTTTCACTGCAGAGGTCTTTTGCTGTCCTCATTAGATTGATTCCTAGATACTTCATTTTTGGGGATGCTATTGTGAAAGAAATTGTTTCCCTAACCTCTTTCAGTGAGTCTTTTATTTGTGTACAAGAAGGCTATTGACTTTTGAGTATTGACCTTGTATCCAGCTACTCTGCTGAATGTGTCAATTAAGCCTAGAAGTCTTTTGGCAGAGTTTTGGGGGTCTTCTATGTAGAGTATCATATAGTCAGCAAATAATGATAGTTTAACTTCTTCCTTTCCTATCTTTATTGCTTTAATGTCTTTCTTATGTCGAATTGCTCTGGCTAATGTTTTCAGAACTATATTGAACAGGATAGTGGAGGATAGCGGACATCCTTGTCTTGTTCCTGATTTTAGCATGAAAGTTTTCAGTTTTTAACCATTTAATATGATGTTGACTGTTGGTTTTTCATAGATAGCCTTTATTTAGTTGAGATAAGGAACATCTGTTCCAATTTTCTGTAGGGTGTTTATCATGAATGGGTGTTGAATTTTGTTGAATGCCTTTTGTGCATCTATTGAGATGATCATATGGTTTTTGTCCTTGACTCTGTTGATATAGTGTATTACATTTAATGATTTACATATGTTGAACCATCCTTGCATCCCTGGGATAAATCTGACTTGGTCAGGGTGTGTGATCTTCTTGATGACCCTCCGTATTCTGTTTGCCACTATCTTATTGAGGATTTTTGCATCTATGTTCATTAGAGAGATTGCCCTGTAGTTTTCTTTTTTTGGTATGGTCTTTCCCTGGTTTTGGAATCAAAGTAACACTTGCTTCCAGGAATGAATTTGGATGTATTGCTTTCCTTTCAATTTCATTGAAAAATTTAAAGATAAGTGGCAGTAGTTTTTCTTTAAATGCCTTGTAGAATTCAGCAGTGAAGCCATCAGGACCTGGGCTTTTCTTAGGTGGCAAATTTTAATTATGTTTTCAATTTCACTGATTGTAATTGGGATGTTTAGAATTTTTTAAAATCTTTGTTCAACTTTGGCAATTCATAAATATCCAGAAATCTGCTCATTTCTTCTCTGCTTTCCACTTTATTAGAGTACAGTTTCTTGAAGTAGGTATCGATGATCCTCTGGATTTCTGCTGAATCTGTTGTGACTTCACCTTTTTCATTACTAATTGCATGAATTTGAGCCTTTTCTTTCTTTCTTTTTTTTTTTGATAAGGTTGGCTAAGGGTTTATCAATTTTATTTATTGTTTTGAAAAACCAACTGTTTGATTCACTGATTTTTTTGTATCATCTTCTTAGTCTCCATTGCATTAATTTCTGCTCTGATCTTTATAATTTCCTACCTTGTATGAGCTTTTGGTTTGTCTTGCTCTTCTTTTTTAGAAGCTTAAGGTTAAGCATTAGGTTGTTTATTTGATCTTGCTCTGTTTTCCTAGTATGGGCATTTTCCCTCAGAACTGCTTTCATTGTGTCTCATAAATTCCCATATGTTGTATTGGCATTATCATTTAATTGTAGAAACTGTCTAATTTCTTCTTTAATTTCCTCTGTGATGCAATGGTTGTCCAGCAGGGTGTTATTTAATTTCCCTGTGTTTGTGAAGTTGTTGTAGTTTGTTAGGCTATTGATCTCCAATGTAATTGCACTATTGTCTGATAATATACATGGGATAACTTCAATTCCTTTGTATTTAGTTAAGCATGTTCTATGAGCTAGCATGTGGTCTATTTTAGAGAATGTGCAGCTAAAAAGAATGTATGTTATGATTTTGTGGGGTGGAGCACTCTGTAGACATCTACTAAGTCCATTTGTTCTAAGACTTGGTTCAGTTCTGTTATTTCATTGTTGATTTTTTTTGTCTAGATGATCTGTCTGTGTCAGTGGAGTATTGAGGTCCCCCACTACAGTTGTATTATTGCTTACTTCATTTTTCATATCAATTAATGTTTGTTTTGTAAAGTTGGGGCATTAGTATTTGGTGCATATGTATTTATGATTGTCATTTCTTCCTCTTGTGTTGTTCCCTTTACAAGGATGTAATGGCCTTCTTTGTCTCTCTTAATTAGTTTGGTTTTGCAAATAAAATAGTCACTTTTTTCTGGGCTCCTGTTGCATGGAGAACTGTTTTCCATCGTTTTACTCTCAGTCTATGAATTTCTTTGTGGATTAAGTGGGTTTCTTGTGTATAGCATATTGTTGGATTTTGCTTCTGAATCCATTCTGCCAGCCTATTTCTTCTGATTGGTGAACTGAGGCCATTCACATTGTTGGTTATAATTGTTATGTATTGACTTGTCATTGTCATGTTTTTTCCTGTTTTTGGTTCTTTTCTTTTTTCTTTTTCCCTCTCTCCCTTTAATTTCTTGTCTTGCCTGGTATATCTGCTCTGTTGGCCTTTATGGAATTGTGGCCTTCATTTTCTTTTTCTGGGATATTGTTCAAAAGTGTTTAGAGAGCCAGTTTGGTGTTCATGAAATTTCTCAAGTGTTCTTTGTTGTGGAAGTAACTTATTTCCCCATCAATTTTAAAAGAGTTTTGCAGGATGCATCAGTCTAGGTTGGAGGTTGTTTTCTTTTAGGACTTGAAATATCTCACTCCAGGCTTTCCTTAATTTGAGGATTTGTGTTGAAAAGTCTTTTGTGATTCTGATGGGCTTTCCTTTGCATGTGAATTGTTTCTTTTTTCTAACTGCTTGAACTATTTTGTTCTTCTTTTGGGTTTCCAGGATCTTGACTATTATATGTCTATGTGTAGATTTTTTGATCATAACTAGTTGGAGTCACTTATCTGTATGTCAAATTCTTCTCCTCTGTTTGGGAAGTTTTTTGTCATTAATTCTGTGAACAGTTTTTTAAGTCATTTGTACTTTCTCCTACTACTTCATGGATTCCTATCAGTCTTATGTTATTCTTCTTTGCATCATCTAGGAGTTGTTGGATTGATTTCTCATGATCCCTTACTGTTTTTAAGACATATCTCTTTTCATGGTCACTGACTACAACCCTATCTTCTATATATGAAATTCTATCTTCACATTCGTTCATTCTGCTGAGAATGCTTTCTATAGAGTTTTTTAATCTCCTGGATATTTGTTTGAATCTGTTTCATGGATTCCGTTTCTTTTCTGTGTTGGGCATTCATGGTTTCCATTTCTTTCCTACACTGGGCATTCGTGGCTTCTATCATGGTCCTTAACTCATCTTTTTTTTTTTTTTTTTTTTTTTTTTTTTTTTTTTTTTTTTTCTCTAATCATGTCTTTCATTCTTCTCACCATCTCTGTAGTTATCTGGGAAATTATTTCTGTTTTTAATTTTTCTAGAACTTCATTTAACTGTTTTGTTACTTCCTGTTGTATGGACTCAGGGTGTCCAGATGGTTGACTGTCAAAATTTTCCACCTCATTTCCCCCAGAGTTTACCTTTGGTGAGGCGGAAGTCTGTGTTTGTGCCTTGTTTAAATGTCTTCTCATTTCTATTTTTGTTGTTGGTACTGTCCTTGGTTTGACACCTGGGTTAATACTTCTATCTCCTAGATATAGCTAGTCTTTAGGTTTTGAGTCTCTACTGACTCTGAGGCAATCTCATTTTCATTATACCAGGGAGGACAACTGATTAGACCAATCACAACACCTCAGTCCAAGTGATATAGTCAACAACACAATAGCATCAAGCACAGCTAGAAAATGACAATTTGTGGTAGTTATTAATCTATCACTTTTAACTGTGTGAATTAAATCAAAATTGAGGACCAACCCAAAATATGTTTATAGTGAATAAACTATTCAATATAGCAACTTTTCCCTTCAGGATGGGGATTTAGAAAGAGTTTGGGAGGAAGGGATAGGTAGATAGGATAGAGATAGGTTAGAAGTGAGGTGAGAGGACACAAGAAGATCACAGAAACTCTAGGAAGCTGTTGAAGAGAAGAGGAGAAGACAGAACAAAATATACACAAGAACAGAACAAACTAGCAGCAATAGGGAGGCTAGAGACTGTAATCACTTTCTTTTAAAAGTAATGGCAATTGAGAGAAGGAAAAGAAAGAAAATAAATTCAAATTAGGATAGGAACAGGACAAAAAGGGAGAGAAGCAAAGATCAAGATGGGAGAGAGAGTGAGAGAAAGAGAAAGAAAGGAAGCTAAGAAAAGAAGATAAAACAGGAAAAACTTGAGAAAAGAAAAAGATACACTTTAAATGATACACACAAACACACACACACACACACACACACACACACACACACACACACACACAGAGCAGACTGAACCCTGAGCTGCCAGGAATTTACAGAGCCCTAGAGCATTGGGGTGGGGCACTAGCTCTGAAGGATGAGGCTTTGCTTAGAGATAAACTTGGATAAAGGCTGAGCAGAGCACTGAGCTAGAATGAGATGGAAGCCATGGAGGTATGGAACACAGCCTGGCTCTCAAGAACTGGATAAATCAGAAGGGGCAAGTGGGACTCTCTCCCCTGAGGGAAAGACAAGCTTTGGTCCTTCAGACACACATCCCATGAGTCTAGTGTGTACAATTGGCTTGGACAGAAAGACCTTGTGTGGCAGAGGCCGCATGCCATGGCCATTGGCTGCTGGGCCACGTTTCTACCTGGTCACTTCCACTCTTCCCTCCTTATCCCTCCAACATCCACCCTCTCCACTGTCAGCTACCCCAGGCTTTAGTCCTCTGGAGGAACAGTAGGTGGGTGGTCAGCCTACTGCAACACACAGAGCCCTGCCCATGTCTGGCAAGGAAAAGGGACAGGCTTCTCACTAGAGGCCAGTTCTGGGATGCACATTGGAACAGTCCAGACAGGAGGCCTTTCTTTAGTGGGTGTCCTTTTCAGAACCAGGTGTTGATAAGATGTAAAAAGCCTTCTACTTGCTAATTCAAGCAAAATCCACAAAATCCACCCAGCACTAAGTTCAGTCTTTTGTTGAGGCCATTTTTTACAAATGCTAATGAACTACTCCATTTGGCTGCTTAGACAAGCAAAATCCTGAGACATATTGACACTTGCTAATGATTTAATTGCCCTTTGGCTCCACAAATAGTGGGGGCCAGACAGGCCATGCTGGCTGCTTAGAAACCCTGGGCAGATTTGCCCAGAAGGGCCTGAGGCTGAGTTAGTGCCTCCCACCATGACCAGTGATGAGTGGCAAGGTGGCTCCTTTTTTGATCTCTTGGTTTTCCTTCAGTTTCCCATCCCATCAATCATTCTCTTCAATGGAAGGATTGAAAAGGCAGGCAGATTCTTACACACACACACACACACACACTCACACACATGCATGCACTTCATCTCTGCCTACGTCTGTCCTATTCCTGTTGAATGGCTCTGTATGAGCTGCGTGAGGAATGGGACATATTTAAGGGAGAATACCAGATGCCACTTCACTGCCCCAAATTCTGTGGGCAGGGAGGGGAGGCGACAGAACAGACAGATAAAGATTTGTGCCAACATGATTGCTTTTTACAAACATGACAATCTGTAGCTTTTATTTTCTATTTTTTAATGGCACTCCTTTCCACTCTCAGAGCAATTCTGCAAGAGGGCTTCTGTGGCAATCCCGAAACAAGAGTGGACCCGAGGCCTGGCCCAGGTCTTCTGACTTCATCTAGCCACAGGGGAAGTTTCTTTTGTTGTTTGCTCACTCCAGTCATCTGGCCTCTACTGTCTCTGTGGGGAGAAGGGGGAAGTTGAGGGCAGGGAACATTAATTAGGAAAACTTTTCAAAAAGAGCAAAAGCAGCAGACATCCTATGCTGAGACACATACAGTCTAGGAATGATGAAGGGAGACTGCCACCTATGGGCCAGGTTCCAAGGACAGGAGGTTTGGCCAGGCGGAGGCCAAGGCTTGTGTGGCACAGTTAGTCGCCACTTCCTTGGCTCTCAGACAAAACCACTCTGAGACAGTGATGTTAAGTGAAATAAACCAAACACACAAGCTTAAATATCGAAAGAGAAACCCAAAGTATAAAAAATTTGAAGAGTAAAATTAGGTAGGTAATAGGAAACAGGGAGATAAATCTTTTGCAAATGGGAAGGAGACCAAGAGATAAAGGGCCTGCTACCAACTCCTCACAATGAATGTGACTATTGTGTACTGAAAACTTGTACTAATAACAATTTTTAAAATTAAAAAAACAAAAATACTCAACTCATCCGTGACATATAGGCATTTCCTAGATCTTTTCTCTCACAAACATGCCATCGTGAAAGCTCAATTCTGTGTAAATGAAAATAATATTATATAACAGATACTTCTGTATCTCCATCTGGAACAGATAATCACATAATTTGGCTACAAGGTGGCATGGCAGACCCCATACTCACACAACAACTAAAAAATTTTTTTTAGTATCGGGGATCGAACTCAGGACCTCACCCTTGCCAGGCAGATGCAGTGTTGCTGAGCTACATCCCTGGCTCTCAGCAACTAAAATTTTATGGCTGTCTAATAAAAAGGAATCAGCATTGAGAATCAGAGACAAAAGTGATCTCTCAGTGCCTTCCCAGTAGAAAAGCAATAGGATAAATAACAAGTGGGCAAAATCACATCCATTTCAGTGGATCCCAATGAGGGTTGGGAGGAAGAATAAAATCAAGGGGAAAATAAAGTATATTAAAAGTAGAAAGGCACCAGGCAAACAGTAAAGAAAATGGGGTAAGAACTGAAAAATGTATTGATCTCTGCTCCCAAAGTAGGAGAGAAAATGCACAGAATTTGTGCTTGGCGAGGGTGGTGGTACTAAAATGGTTTCAGTGGTGTCATACAATTGTCTTTTTTTTTGGACTGGGAATCAAATTCAGAACCTTGCGCTTGTATGGTTGTCTTTTGGCACTTGAGATCAATGTGTTTGTGGACACATTCCCATTGCCTTACATTATAAAATCAAATCTACTACAAGGTATCTATACAATATTGGATTTTGAGTTATGAAGCAGCTTTGACTTCTTTTGCAGAAAAGGAAATAGTAAAGGCATCTGTATATATTTGCATATAAATGTGTGAGTGTGTGTGTGTGTGTGAGCATGTGATATTTAATGGAGGAAGTCAGGAAAGATTATTGCTCTATTCCTCTAAGATAAAGTGGGTTTAGAGACCCTACAGCACATAGAGGAATGATAAAGCTGCCCAGGCAGGCAGCACCCCAAGCCAGGCACAATGCAGGCCCAAGCACAGAGCAGAGAAGCGAAGCAAGGCTTTTTATAGAAATCAGGCCAGCCCTGGGGTGCCAGTCCTGTCCCTCTGCCAAAAGAAACAGGAGAATGAGTCCTTTGGAAGAGGGAGGGGATTTTCAGTGCAAACAGGCTGGGCAAGGAGAATAACCCAGCACCTGTGGAAGAAAGCCAGATGGTGTTTGAAGCTCCACTGGTTGAAGATGACTACCAGCAGTTCTTTAGCAAAGAGCAGCTACTGACTGATAGCAGAGCCCACTGAAAGTCCTCTAGGTGTCTTTGTACCTTACAGCCCAAATAACCCTAAATTCTCATTAGTGGTTCTCAAGATAATCATCTTCTCAAATTTTTGTGAAGTTTAAATTCAAGAGCCTCACTAGATGATGCAGTATTAGGATACCTGAATAAAGAGGGCCTTGTCTTTCCCCTTCATATGTGTGAATTGTAACCAGGAAGATTTTGATACCTTTATCATAGAGGTTATTTCATGCATCTTAAATTTTGTGTAAATTATATCACATATGTGTTTATTTTGCATTATGTTAACCTATCAGTATTTTAGATTTATCCATGTGGGTGTTTTTTTGTTTTTTTGTTTGTTTTTTGTTTTGTTTTGTTGGTACCAGGGATTGAACTTGGAACCTTGTGCTTTCGAGGAAGGAACCACTGAGCTAAATCCCCAGCCCCCATGCAGGTGGTATAGGGCTGGTTCACTCATTTTAATAACTGTGCAGTGTTGAACTACATGAATAATCCAACTTGCTTATTTCACCTGCAGGTCAGGTACTGGTTTCTACTCTTTTTTTTGGTGTTACACAGAGTACTAACAAGAACATTCTTTCTTTCATACCTTCTTGAGCCAGTGAGTCTCTTGGGGACTTAGTGACAGAGGGGTGGAATTGTTGACCATAGTTTAAGCATTAACTTTACCAGGTGTTGCAAAATTGTTCTCTCCTGTGGCTAAATCATTTCACATTCCCGGATAGGAATTTTCATTTCTGTTGGTATTGTCAGAGTTTTTTGTTTTTTTTTTTAATTCTTGCTCTAATAGACATGCGATATTACATTTGTTTTAATTTTTATCTCCTTGACTTTTCACTGAACACCTTTCTTGGTCTCTAGAACATTAAATGTTTTCTGCTAACTGATCATATATGTTGCATTTCATTTTCTTTTTCTTGCTTATTTATAAGAATTTAGTGCTTATTTTGGATAATAATCATTTGTTGGAAATGTGAGATGTAGCTGTTTTCTCCAAGGCTGTGTTTGTCTTTTTAGTTTTAGTGTTATTTGTCACCAGGAAATGTTCTAAATTATGTAGTTCAATTTATCACTTTTTCAAGATGATTTTTGTTTTTTATCTTGAAGAAGTCCTGCTCTTCTTAAAGGTTGCATAAATATTTTTAAGGGAAAAAGTTTACAGCTTTCCCTTAACATATCTTGTTTATTTTTGTTCCTGCAGTGACATATGAAACTAATTTTTCTTTTTGAAAATAGAATTAGCTAAAACCTCTAGGCTTCAGACATGCAAATGCTTTTGGAAAGCCCCAGGACACAGTGGTGAGGATTCACATTGGACAAGTCACCACCCTGCAGAACAAGGAACTTGTGAACCAGGCTCTGTGCAGGACCAAGTTCAAGTTTCCCGGCTGCCAGAAGACCCACATCTCAAAGAAATACCCTTCACCAAGGGTAATGCAGATGAATTTGAAGACTTGGTGTCTGAGAAGCACCTCATCTCCAAGGCTGTGGGTAAAATATATCCCAAATCATGGCCATCTGGACAAGTGGTGGGCCTTGTACTCTTCTGAGAAAGGGTCTCATTATGGGGCCCAGGCTGATCTTGAACTCATGGAGATCCTCCTGGCTCAGCCTCCTCAGTTCTGGGATTGCAAGTGTGCACCACCATGCCTTGCACTAGGGAAGCTTTCCACTCCATTGCCCCTCCTTCAAATCAAGTTCATCGATAAATCTTATCTCCATTTTAAAAAAAGTTCTAGTGTCACTAATTAAATTGCCATTGTTTCCCTGTTGATCTTGCCACATTCCAAGTTCCTATTTTTTTTTTTATTGAGTTTATTGGTACATTTAGGGATACAGTACAGTTACATTCATTGTTGGGATCATGTACCTTTACCAAGTTCCTATTTTTAAGTTTTTCAGAGAACATTTTCCATTGATCTATTTATCCCCAAAATGATATCAGAATATTATAATTTATTGTAAGCCTTGCTATCTGTTAGGGTGAAGTCTATTTCTCTGTACTGTTTCAAAATTGTTCTCTTTATTCTCAGAACCACTCTTTTTCTGAATAGGTTTTGTTCTTATCTGCCTATCAAGATCAGTGAAAAAAATTGCCTGGGAAATTTTAATAAAATTTCTTAAATTTATAGAGTAAATTTAGGAAAACTGGTGCTGTTCCACTGTTGTTTTTGCATTCATGAACAAAGTGTATCTCCATTTATATATAGGCTTTCTTTAGCTCTCTCCATGCAGTTTTAGAGCTTTTTACCTCTTTTTCAAGATTTATTTCTAGGTACCTTATAGTTTTTAAAGTAGTGTTGTAAATTATATATTCAGTAAAACCTTGGATGATGAGTAACTTGTTCCAAAAGACAAGCAAACTTTTCTAATAATTTTAACTTGATAAACAAGTAATGTCTTGCACTACAAGTGGTACAAGACTCTGAACATCACATGACCACACCTGAGGAAGTGGTTCTCTCTCCCCTCCTCTCTGTCTCTCTGTCTCTCTCTGTCTCTGTCTCTCCTCCCCACCCACTCTGTAGGATTGTGAGTGATCATCTCCCAACAGCAAGAGCTTATGGAACAGCTCTCCTCTGCAGAGGAGGAGGAGAAAAGATGGAAGAATCCCTTACTTCGAATGAGAATAGGAAGATGTGTAAACTGGGGAAACACTACAATATTTTAATAAGCCTGAATAAGCCTGGAGTAGTGTCAGTGATGAATCTGTTCAATGACAGTGCAATGCCACATTTCTGTGAAATCCTTGCAAAAGTGAGTGTCATTGGATAGGTTCCTTGTTAAATGTGCAGGAAAGAAAAGATTGCACTAAACCAATAGGCAGTAATGATTCTGTTAGTGATAGTGAAAGCTGTCCTACGCAATGACCCTCCTCTCTCACCTCTCTCACGCCAGCCATTAATATTTTCAAAGTTAAGTACAGGTTAATTTATTTTTTTATACTTTGTATTTTCTTTATTATTTTATATCATATTACAATCATTTTTATATGAATTGTAATCATTTTTATATGAATATTTTTGGGTTGTGGAACAAATCATCTGAGTTTCCATTATTTCTTATGGGGAAATTTGCTTTGATATATAAGTGCTTTGGATGACTATCTTGTCTCCGGAATGAATTATGCTTGCAAACCAAAGTTTCACTGTATTTTAATTTCATCTTCACTCTTGAATTTTAGTTTAACTGTGTATAGAGTTCTAAGTTGTTATTTCTCTGCAATATCCTGAGTATAATTTTTTTAGAGAACTAGAAATAGAAGGAAAATCTCTTAACCTGTAAAAGGGTATCTACCAAAACTCTAAAATAAATATTATTCTAAACGCTGACATTAAAGTCAAGAACAAGACAAAGAAAAAATATTCAAGGCAATTTAATTTTAATTGCTAAGAACAAATACAAAATGCAATTGTAAAAACGTAGGATATACCTGGATTCATTTAAGTTATATCAGCCTTCAATCAATTTAAATCTAAATCTGTCTTTAATTTAGTCCTTTTACGTTATTATGATTACATATTCTGATGGATTTATTATTTAATCTTATTTTGTGCTTTCTATTTATCATTTTTTCCTTTTCTGTCTTCTATGCAACTGATTAACATCCTTCAAATAATTATATTTCTATTTTATACTTATTTTAAAATTTAACAAACATACTGTTCATTAGTCTTGTATGTTATTCAACACCCCTCTTTTAGAATGAAATAAAGATCTTGAGATGTTTTATCTAATCATCTTCATTTCTCTTCACATATTATTGCTTCCAGTATCTACAATTTCACTTACAATAACCTCTGTTAGTGCTTTTACTATTGTTTCATATTGTAGATACTTACTTAAATTTGTCTATACATTTACCAATAATCTTGCATTGTTTCTGTATGTGTGTGTGTGTGTGTGTGTGTGTAGAGAAAGAGAGAGAGACTCGATTTTGAATCCAGAGCCTTATGCATGTTAGATAAGTGCTGTACTACTGAGCTATGGCCCAGCACCTGTTCTGTTTTTTTGGAGACTGAAACTGGGTTTCACTAAGTTGCTCAGACCAGCCTTGAGTCTCAGATCCTTTTACCTTAGCCTCCCAAGTAGTTGGAAATATTGGTTTATGTCTGCTCATTTTTTTTTGTACCAGGGATTGAACTCGGGACCTTGGCAGGTGGTGGAACCTGGCCCTAGGTCTGTTCTTAAGATGATATCATATTGTCTTCATTACTAAAAGTCTGTTACTAGTTTTGAAACATGGAATGGAATCCTCCAACTTCATTCTTCTTTTTAGAGATTGTTCTGACTATTCCTATTCATTTACATTTAAAACTAGGTGGAATTTTGATAGGGATTGAATCTATAGAGGAATGTGGGAGCATTGCCATTAAAAATGTCTTTCATTTAAACCTTGTGTCAAAATAAAAAAAAATTAGAAAGGGTTGGCTGGAAATGTGCTTCAGTTTGAAGAACCTGGGTTCAGTGTCTAGTACTGAAAAATAAAACAATAAAATTTTCAATCCATGAACATGGGATGCCTTTCTATTTATTTAGGTATTTGTTAAAAAATTTTCTCCAAGTATTGAGGTTTTAACCCAGGGTTTCCTGCATGCTAGGCAAGGAACTTTATTCCCAACCCCATTAAAAAGTTTTATTTTGAGGCAGGATCACATTACATTGCTTAGGTTGGCCTCAAACTTGGATTCTCCTATCCAGCCTCCTGAGTAGCTAGAAATAACAAGTGTGTGCCACCATATCTGGCCAAGGAGTTCTTTCATTTTTTTTTTCAACAATATCTTGTGGTTTTCAGAGTGTAAGTTTAAATTTTTTATTAATATATGTTTGCGACACATAGTAATTACATTCATCATGGGGATTTGTACATATACATATCACATCTTGATAATTTTTATACTTTTTAATTAAATTTATTCTTAAGTATGGTTTTATTCTAGTAATAATGTAATTGCTTTCTTACTTTCATTTTCAGGCTGTTTGTGGCTAATTTATTGCTTCTCAACACTTATCTCATGGGTTCATTTTTTCTACTCCTTGAAGTATATTCTTAGTAGTTCTTTCAGAAAAAAAGCTGTGAATGGAATATTCTCTCAGTCCTTGTCTCAAAATGTCTTTATTTTACCCTTACTTTTGAATGATTATTTAACTGGGTACAGAATTCTAGGTCAACAGTTCTGAATACATTTTCTTATTACATTTTGACTTTAATTCTTGCTACTGAGATGTCAACTCTCAGTCTATGAGTCTTTTACAGACAATGTGCCTTTTTTTTTACAGTTGTTTTTAAGTTGTTTTAAGAATTATTTTTAGGCTCTATAATTTCACTGTATTTAAATTGCATTTACTGGGGCCGGGGATTTAGTTCAGTAGTTCTACCACCTGACTCACAAGCACAAGGATCCAAGTTCAATCCCCAGTACCAAAAAAAAAAAAAAAAAAAAAAAAAAAAAAAAAAAAATTGGATTTACTGTATTCTATCCAATGTTTGTTGTGCTTCTTCAGTCTGAGGGGTTGTGTTTCAATTCTAGAACATCCTCAGCTACTAATATTTTGAATACAACTTTCTTGCTAGTTTCTATTCTGGAACTCCTGGATATATTATATTTTCTCATTTTTATCATAAAAGTTTTATTCTTAACTGTATTATGAATTCTTTTCAGTTCTATATTCTAGTTTTTTGTTGTGATTTTTAAAAATTAATACAAAGTAAGGGAGTTAACTCGCCCTACAAATATTAAAACAACTAGAGTTTCCAAGGAGAAGTTTTTTTCATAAAAAATACTATGCTGCATCTCCCTAATACTTTTCAAAAACAGAAAATTGTCCTAAGGTGATTGTGGCACGTGTACATGTGTGTGTGTGTTTGTGTGTTGTGTATGTGTGTGTTGTTACTGGTAATTGAAACTAGGACTTTTGCACTATTATATTCCCTTTTTCATTTTTTATTTTGAAGGAGAGACTCGCTAAATCATTAAATTGCCCAGGCTGAGATTAGACTTGTGATCCTCATACCTCAGCCTTCCAGAATGCTAGGATTATAGAAATGTGCTTATTTTTTAATGTCATTATTTGTTAAACAATTAGATTCATGCTAACGAAATATTTCTGAAGATGCCGTAGGAAAAAACACGTTTCATGATTATAATTTGCTGTCTGAGTTTCTCCTGTTGCATTTGACAGGCTGGTAGGGTACAAAAGAGCATGGACTTTGGGGTGAACCAGAATGGGTTGGGACTTGGCAACTTATTTTACTCTCACTGCATTTTTTCTGAGTCTTAATTTCATCATGCATAAAATAAATCCAGCAGCACTGTCATGAATAAATAATGATACAGTGTATATAAAGTGCCCATGGAAAGCCTGGACAACAGTGGGCACTTTCTACAGACAGGCATTGTTTCTTGTATAAAAATCTTAATCAGAAGTAGCATTCTCATGTAGTTATCTTCATTTATACTGTTTGAGACCTCACTAGTCACATCCATCACAGTCCTTTTTCTGTGACCTGACCTCCATAGAACACACAGATTAATAATTAACTGGGTGAAAGATGGAATGATTCCTTGTGGAAATGTCTGTGGTGGTATTTTATACACTTTTCATCTGCAGCAGTCCCCTTGGTCAGTTATTTCATTTAGTTGGCCCCAAATGAAACATTCTGGGGTTCGTTCTTGCAACACATGGTGTAATGCAAAGTCTATTTGGGAACCACACCCCTACCAGAAGGACCTCTAGGACTCTTAAAAGATAAACGCTTAGAAAATTGATGCAATTGAAACTGTTATAAACACGTGTTCTCTGTAATTTCTCAAACTAATATAGTTAATTCTGTCTGGCAGCAGTCTCTAAATTGAGTTCATATTAGATAGATGAGTCCATTGGAAGAAGATAATACACTGATGCAGGAATCATTCTGCCTATGGCGAGGGCAATTGGTGTTTCCAAAAGAGGAGGCTATCTTCTGTGACTACTGCCTTTCCAAGGCCGGCCTTGTGCATTTCTTCTCTTGGGATATTCATGGCAGGAAATGGCATCTTCCTGTAAGCACATTTTAATGACTAACATCTCTGTTTGTGCAGTACAGATAGGTCTTTTCCTTGGAGGGTCATGTTCATTGTATGGCAACCAGGATGTAGAATGAATCCCATCTTATTAAACAATATCATTTAGCTTATTCCCTATAACCTAATATTGCCTGTACTATCATTAACCAGAGCACAGGCAATGCATACACCAAGGGCGGAATGGTGATTCGTGACTCCATCATTAATGTCACTGACTTATTACAGGTGGGGAAAACCTTAAATAATTTGGTGATATTTATAATTGTACTAGGGAATACTCATCATGCATTATCTGTAGGCTTGATATTATGCTAAGTGCACACCTATGTCAATGTATGCTTATGTGTGTTTTTATATGTTAAATTTCATCTTTACAACAACCTTGTGAGGGAGGTTTTCTAAAGAAGAAAATGAAGCTCAGGAGTTAAATACTTGTTCAAGGTTGTGCAGCTAGACGTTGAGGAGCTGGGTCCGTACTCAGGCAGGAACCACAGGAAAGTGCTCTTCTTTCACCCGGTGACCATGTAGAGGTCAGGAAGATCCAGAGCATTGAATCTGTATGTTCAGCGATTCCTGAAGTGAACTGATGTGTGGAAACTGTTCTTAAACTCACCAATGTAGTATCTAACTCCTCTAGATATACTGTCCAAAGGCTAACATTTGGAAAATTTAGCTGTACTTTAAATTGAATACACGCCTTACCTACGTGTACCTTAACAATTCCACTGGTGCGAAGAATACCTCTGCCCATCCATCCTTCCTTCCCTTCTTTTTCTTCATATTTTCTGAGTGCTATGGGGATAAAAGGAGAAAGATATACAGGAAAAAGGAGAGGAGTGTGTTAGCTTTCTGTGACTATAACAAAATACTTGAGATGATCAGCTTATAAAGGTATAAGGTTTATTTGGGCTCAGTTTTGGAAGTTGCACTCCCTGATTGGTAGGCCCCATTGTTTTGGCCCTGTAGTCAGGCAGTGCATCATGGTAAGAAAAATGGAGTGAGTGATAAGCCTTGTACCTCCAGGCCAGGAAACAGAGGGGAGATAAAGAGACTGAGGTCCCACAATCCTCTACCAGAGCATGGCCCTAGTGACCGAACAGCTTCCACTAGACCCAGCCTCTTAGTTCCCATCAGCTCCCAATAGTGCCACACTGGAATTAAGTCTTTTAACACATAGGTGTTTGGAGCACATTCGAGATCCAAACTTAACACTTGATCTTAGCCAAAAGGCTGAGAAGCAATAGAATCCAAACTTAACAGAGAGAAAAGATTCTCTTTGTTTTGGAAGCTTGCATTCTAGGTCAGGAAGCAGGCTCCATAAATGTGAAACATCTAAAGACTGACATGACAGTGTTTGGTCATCAGCCAATCTTACATTAGGTAGGTCAGGTAGGACCATTTTAACACCTCTAACCTTGCCTCACTCTGGCAGAGTTGGGTCACCATGTCCCCACTCTGTGGCTTTGCTAGTCCATTGTCATGATTCTGTCACAGTTCTCCTTAGTTTCCTGCTAGGTAAAGTACTTCACAGGGCTTTCTTGTTAGGTCAAGGGCTGAAGTTCCCCAGCCAAGTCAATAGTGAGTTTCAAACCACTTTGAGGTGAAATGGACTTCCACCTTTTAAGATGACAGAAGGTACACTAAGAGCATTATATTGGCCTCGTTGAGCACACAGACTTATTCATGCATATTGAAGGGATCTGGAAATATTGGGTAATAAGCAAGTAGTTAAGAAAGATCTCCTCAGAGTGATACAGTGCTTTGATATGGTGGTCACTATATAAAGACATTTCTAAGCCAGACTAAGAAACACATACCTGTAATCTCAGTACTCTGAGAGATGGAGGCAGGAGGATCACAAATTCAAGCCCAGGCTTGGCAGTGTAGTAACTTAGCAAGCACCTATCAAAAGGGGGCAGCTGAGGCAGCTCAGTATGAGGGCCCCTGGGTTTAATCCCTAGGCAGATGGCAGCATGTTGTACTTTGTCCTCCTCCTTGCTCTTAATAATATAGTGTGGAAATGGGCAGTGCTACCTTTTTCTTGGGCACAGATTCGTACAATCTTGCATAGACAAAGCATGACGTTCATAAAAGAACTTTCTGTTTGCAATCTTTTGCTATTAGGAACAATGCTTATATATAGCATATCTGTAGAATAAATTTCTATAGGTATAATTATTGGATAAAATGGGATGTAGATTTCCAAAACTGTGAATTAGTTTAACTATCCAAAAATATTTAAAAATGTAATACTGTAATGTGCACAGCATTATTACAGCTAGACAAAGAAAATCACATTTAATTTGGAAAGCATCAAAGCAAAATTTCAAACTCGTGGGTTATATATTAATTATTTGGAATAAAGTGGTTATGTGATTTTGTTTTAAGATCTGGAAACCTATATTCAGGTGTGGCTAGGATTGTAAATATATTGCATCTAGGGGCCTCAGCTGTGTCCAAAGGGAATTTTCTAGCCATCACCAGTGTGTTCCCAGACATAGTTCTTTAGTTTACTTTTGTGGAAGTACCAAGGACTGGCGTGGCAAGGTTTGTGGCCTGGAAAGAAGGCCTGAATTATCTACCAGGCAACTGTGTGGACAGGCAGACTCTACTGTATGTAGCCTGTCAGACAAGTAAGTGACTTTGCGGGGATTAGTGTTATACTTTGTAAAACAGAATGAACTTTCAATTTTATTCTTATCTTTTAAATTGAGGGTGGCTTGATTTCTTTGTAAGGTGTATGTGTTTGTATAAATTCATCATGCTTTCTCTTATACCTCATACAAGGATCTAGGTGCTGTTATCCCGAACTGGAAGCCCAGTTCTCTCTGCTCAGAGTGTGTGCCTTTGCTTTGCAAATTGCATGTATGCCTAAGATTTTCTACTTTGCTTTTGAACCATGATTGTTATATTTAACACAGCCTTGTAAATTTTAGCTGTTATTTGTGTAGATGACTCTCAGTGCTTTTAAATTTACTTAATTAACATTCTACAATGATACAATTCTGGTGGGTTACATTAGTCCCACTCTTACCTTCCTCAGTTTTAAGAGTTTTTCTTTGCAAGAGCTCTTAGCGAAGACAGTGACCATCTTAGCAGAAAGCTTAACTCATAATTCATTACTATAAAAATGTGAAAATAATTAAGTGTTCATTGCCAAGCACAGTGAGATTAAATTCAGCTTGACGTTTATGCTATGTTTCACTGCTCCAAGGATGTAACTAACTTAACCTTAAAATGAGAAGGGGAAAGCTGTAGTTTCTAGAGATTTCCTATCTGTCTTTTATTTGTTTTTCCTTTGAACTGGAATTATTCCATCAGTTAACCACTGAGTTTGACTGCATGATCCCACTATTGAATAGGAGGGAATGAAGGCTATGCAGTATCTTTCCCCCTACACTAAGGACTTAGTTAAGATTAGCAAAGCACAATTCATTGCCTAGGCATGCACACATTGCCACGCATGGCCAGATCTCTTGTGCCTCTATGTCGTCCCTTTCCTTAGTGACAGAAAACCCATTGGACTCCAGCAACAGCCCAGCTCTGGCAGCCATTGGCCCCAGAATCCTATCTCCTGCCTTTCAGCAGGGAGAGGCTGGCTGGGAGGTGGCTAATCCGGTGGTTTGTATCCAGGAGAACATGGCCCAATTAGCTATTTAAATCCAACGAGGATGATGTAAGCAAGCGGGGCTAAAAGGGTTAGGAGAAAGGCGAGAGGAAAGGAGAAATCTTGCCAGGCTGCATTATTTACGGTGAGCTGGGCTGAGGCTAAGCAGAGACTAACACCCCCGCCACCTGTGCACTGAGCCAAGCTCCTGGCACCTCCTGCTGCCTCCCGCCCTTGAGGAAGGAAGGAACAGTTACAGAAACTCATCTGGTGCTCAAATGTGTGGGATTAGGGG
>NW_022900926.1:73190300-73229453 GCF_012274545.1 Fukomys damarensis
CTAAATCATTAAATTGCCCAGGCTGAGATTAGACTTGTGATCCTCATACCTCAGCCTTCCAGAATGCTAGGATTATAGAAATGTGCTTATTTTTTAATGTCATTATTTGTTAAACAATTAGATTCATGCTAACGAAATATTTCTGAAGATGCCGTAGGAAAAAACACGTTTCATGATTATAATTTGCTGTCTGAGTTTCTCCTGTTGCATTTGACAGGCTGGTAGGGTACAAAAGAGCATGGACTTTGGGGTGAACCAGAATGGGTTGGGACTTGGCAACTTATTTTACTCTCACTGCATTTTTTCTGAGTCTTAATTTCATCATGCATAAAATAAATCCAGCAGCACTGTCATGAATAAACAATGATACAGTGTATATAAAGTGCCCATGGAAAGCCTGGACAACAGTGGGCACTTTCTACAGACAGGCATTGTTTCTTGTATAAAAATCTTAATCAGAAGTAGCATTCTCATGTAGTTATCTTCATTTATACTGTTTGAGACCTCACTAGTCACATCCATCACAGTCCTTTTTCTGTGACCTGACCTCCATAGAACACACAGATTAATAATTAACTGGGTGAAAGATGGAATGATTCCTTGTGGAAATGTCTGTGGTGGTATTTTATACACTTTTCATCTGCAGCAGTCCCCTTGGTCAGTTATTTCATTTAGTTGGCCCCAAATGAAACATTCTGGGGTTCGTTCTTGCAACACATGGTGTAATGCAAAGTCTATTTGGGAACCACACCCCTACCAGAAGGACCTCTAGGACTCTTAAAAGATAAACGCTTAGAAAATTGATGCAATTGAAACTGTTATAAACACGTGTTCTCTGTAATTTCTCAAACTAATATAGTTAATTCTGTCTGGCAGCAGTCTCTAAATTGAGTTCATATTAGATAGATGAGTCCATTGGAAGAAGATAATACACTGATGCAGGAATCATTCTGCCTATGGCGAGGGCAATTGGTGTTTCCAAAAGAGGAGGCTATCTTCTGTGACTACTGCCTTTCCAAGGCCGGCCTTGTGCATTTCTTCTCTTGGGATATTCATGGCAGGAAATGGCATCTTCCTGTAAGCACATTTTAATGACTAACATCTCTGTTTGTGCAGTACAGATAGGTCTTTTCCTTGGAGGGTCATGTTCATTGTATGGCAACCAGGATGTAGAATGAATCCCATCTTATTAAACAATATCATTTAGCTTATTCCCTATAACCTAATATTGCCTGTACTATCATTAACCAGAGCACAGGCAATGCATACACCAAGGGCGGAATGGTGATTCGTGACTCCATCATTAATGTCACTGACTTATTACAGGTGGGGAAAACCTTAAATAATTTGGTGATATTTATAATTGTACTAGGGAATACTCATCATGCATTATCTGTAGGCTTGATATTATGCTAAGTGCACACCTATGTCAATGTATGCTTATGTGTGTTTTTATATGTTAAATTTCATCTTTACAACAACCTTGTGAGGGAGGTTTTCTAAAGAAGAAAATGAAGCTCAGGAGTTAAATACTTGTTCAAGGTTGTGCAGCTAGACGTTGAGGAGCTGGGTCCGTACTCAGGCAGGAACCACAGGAAAGTGCTCTTCTTTCACCCGGTGACCATGTAGAGGTCAGGAAGATCCAGAGCATTGAATCTGTATGTTCAGCGATTCCTGAAGTGAACTGATGTGTGGAAACTGTTCTTAAACTCACCAATGTAGTATCTAACTCCTCTAGATATACTGTCCAAAGGCTAACATTTGGAAAATTTAGCTGTACTTTAAATTGAATACACGCCTTACCTACGTGTACCTTAACAATTCCACTGGTGCGAAGAATACCTCTGCCCATCCATCCTTCCTTCCCTTCTTTTTCTTCATATTTTCTGAGTGCTATGGGGATAAAAGGAGAAAGATATACAGGAAAAAGGAGAGGAGTGTGTTAGCTTTCTGTGACTATAACAAAATACTTGAGATGATCAGCTTATAAAGCTATAAGGTTTATTTGGGCTCAGTTTTGGAAGTTGCACTCCCTGATTGGTAGGCCCCATTGTTTTGGCCCTGTAGTCAGGCAGTGCATCATGGTAAGAAAAATGGAGTGAGTGATAAGCCTTGTACCTCCAGGCCAGGAAACAGAGGGGAGATAAAGAGACTGAGGTCCCACAATCCTCTACCAGAGCATGGCCCTAGTGACCGAACAGCTTCCACTAGACCCAGCCTCTTAGTTCCCATCAGCTCCCAATAGTGCCACACTGGAATTAAGTCTTTTAACACATAGGTGTTTGGAGCACATTCGAGATCCAAACTTAACACTTGATCTTAGCCAAAAGGCTGAGAAGCAATAGAATCCAAACTTAACAGAGAGAAAAGATTCTCTTTGTTTTGGAAGCTTGCATTCTAGGTCAGGAAGCAGGCTCCATAAATGTGAAACATCTAAAGACTGACATGACAGTGTTTGGTCATCAGCCAATCTTACATTAGGTAGGTCAGGTAGGACCATTTTAACACCTCTAACCTTGCCTCACTCTGGCAGAGTTGGGTCACCATGTCCCCACTCTGTGGCTTTGCTAGTCCATTGTCATGATTCTGTCACAGTTCTCCTTAGTTTCCTGCTAGGTAAAGTACTTCACAGGGCTTTCTTGTTAGGTCAAGGGCTGAAGTTCCCCAGCCAAGTCAATAGTGAGTTTCAAACCACTTTGAGGTGAAATGGACTTCCACCTTTTAAGATGACAGAAGGTACACTAAGAGCATTATATTGGCCTCGTTGAGCACACAGACTTATTCATGCATATTGAAGGGATCTGGAAATATTGGGTAATAAGCAAGTAGTTAAGAAAGATCTCCTCAGAGTGATACAGTGCTTTGATATGGTGGTCACTATATAAAGACATTTCTAAGCCAGACTAAGAAACACATACCTGTAATCTCAGTACTCTGAGAGATGGAGGCAGGAGGATCACAAATTCAAGCCCAGGCTTGGCAGTGTAGTAACTTAGCAAGCACCTATCAAAAGGGGGCAGCTGAGGCAGCTCAGTATGAGGGCCCCTGGGTTTAATCCCTAGGCAGATGGCAGCATGTTGTACTTTGTCCTCCTCCTTGCTCTTAATAATATAGTGTGGAAATGGGCAGTGCTACCTTTTTCTTGGGCACAGATTCGTACAATCTTGCATAGACAAAGCATGACGTTCATAAAAGAACTTTCTGTTTGCAATCTTTTGCTATTAGGAACAATGCTTATATATAGCATATCTGTAGAATAAATTTCTATAGGTATAATTATTGGATAAAATGGGATGTAGATTTCCAAAACTGTGAATTAGTTTAACTATCCAAAAATATTTAAAAATGTAATACTGTAATGTGCACAGCATTATTACAGCTAGACAAAGAAAATCACATTTAATTTGGAAAGCATCAAAGCAAAATTTCAAACTCGTGGGTTATATATTAATTATTTGGAATAAAGTGGTTATGTGATTTTGTTTTAAGATCTGGAAACCTATATTCAGGTGTGGCTAGGATTGTAAATATATTGCATCTAGGGGCCTCAGCTGTGTCCAAAGGGAATTTTCTAGCCATCACCAGTGTGTTCCCAGACATAGTTCTTTAGTTTACTTTTGTGGAAGTACCAAGGACTGGCGTGGCAAGGTTTGTGGCCTGGAAAGAAGGCCTGAATTATCTACCAGGCAACTGTGTGGACAGGCAGACTCTACTGTATGTAGCCTGTCAGACAAGTAAGTGACTTTGCGGGGATTAGTGTTATACTTTGTAAAACAGAATGAACTTTCAATTTTATTCTTATCTTTTAAATTGAGGGTGGCTTGATTTCTTTGTAAAGTGTATGTGTTTGTATAAATTCATCATGCTTTCTCTTATACCTCATACAAGGATCTAGGTGCTGTTATCCCGAACTGGAAGCCCAGTTCTCTCTGCTCAGAGTGTGTGCCTTTGCTTTGCAAATTGCATGTATGCCTAAGATTTTCTACTTTGCTTTTGAACCATGATTGTTATATTTAACACAGCCTTGTAAATTTTAGGTGTTATTTGTGTAGATGACTCTCAGTGCTTTTAAATGTACTTAATTAACATTCTACAATGATACAATTCTGGTGGGTTACATTAGTCCCACTCTTACCTTCCTCAGTTTTAAGAGTTTTTCTTTGCAAGAGCTCTTAGCGAAGACAGTGACCATCTTAGCAGAAAGCTTAACTCATAATTCATTACTATAAAAATGTGAAAATAATTAAGTGTTCATTGCCAAGCACAGTGAGATTAAATTCAGCTTGACGTTTATGCTATGTTTCACTGCTCCAAGGATGTAACTAACTTAACCTTAAAATGAGAAGGGGAAAGCTGTAGTTTCTAGAGATTTCCTATCTGTCTTTTATTTGTTTTTCCTTTGAACTGGAATTATTCCATCAGTTAACCACTGAGTTTGACTGCATGATCCCACTATTGAATAGGAGGGAATGAAGGCTATGCAGTATCTTTCCCCCTACACTAAGGACTTAGTTAAGATTAGCAAAGCACAATTCATTGCCTAGGCATGCACACATTGCCACGCATGGCCAGATCTCTTGTGCCTCTATGTCGTCCCTTTCCTTAGTGACAGAAAACCCATTGGACTCCAGCAACAGCCCAGCTCTGGCAGCCATTGGCCCCAGAATCCTATCTCCTGCCTTTCAGCAGGGAGAGGCTGGCTGGGAGGTGGCTAATCCGGTGGTTTGTATCCAGGAGAACATGGCCCAATTAGCTATTTAAATCCAACGAGGATGATGTAAGCAAGCGGGGCTAAAAGGGTTAGGAGAAAGGCGAGAGGAAAGGAGAAATCTTGCCAGGCTGCATTATTTACGGTGAGCTGGGCTGAGGCTAAGCAGAGACTAACACCCCCGCCACCTGTGCACTGAGCCAAGCTCCTGGCACCTCCTGCTGCCTCCCGCCCTTGAGGAAGGAAGGAACAGTTACAGAAACTCATCTGGTGCTCAAATGTGTGGGATTAGGGGATGATTTAATTTATATACATACGTACACGTATTTATATTTTACTGCAGAACAGGTCTCTACCTAGATAAACACACAAAATCTGCTCTGCTTTGCAAAGTACTGGAATGCCATAGGAGGGCTGTGCTGTCCTGCCAGTGCTGATGAAAGAATCATTTTCACTACCTCTCTGGAAGTCTGTGGTCCCAATAATGCCAGTGAAACTTTACAAAAGACTTCTCAGCTTGGAAGCTGTTTCACAGCACCAGCAAATGTTCTGGCTCAGGAAATAATGCTAAATACACTTGAAAAATGCAAGATGGGCTTGACACAGCATTGACACAGGATACATGACAGGAAGCGGTGTGGTGAGTGGTGATAACGGTCCCTGTGGCCAGGACGAGAGCAGGTTTCACACTGCAGCCCCAGTCCTTGCTGCAGGTGTAGGCTCAGGGCACTGAGCAGAGAGCCTGGTGGTTCTGCAGGGTGAGGGCAGAAATCTAGTTGTCCTGCTGGGGGCCGGGGTGTCAGGAGGTAGGAAGGGGAGCCCCCTGAGTACACTGTCTCACCAGCCAGGACTCAGCAGGGCACCTGGGCACCTGGGAAACTTTTCAGGTTTGGTTGGTTTTGGCTCATACCTATTTGTTTGGTTTGGTTTTGCTCACACCTGTTTTCCCAAAGGGCCTGCTGTGGACGGCACTTGCTTTGGGACAAAAAAGGCTGCAGCATTTGTGCCTCATGTCTCTTGGGGAGGGACATGCAATGGCACATACACAGGTGCTCAGTGGAAATTAGCCGGAGAGGACAATGCCAATTACTGTTAATGTTGGGGTAAGTTAATGAAGCCACAGGGCCTGTTTCTGAGCAAATCGGCCCCCGTGCTGTGGAACCTGTGGCTGATCTGCACAGGAGGTGACTATCCTTCCAGATGCCGGGGCCTTGGCGGCAGGGAAGAATTTTTCTTTACAGTGCTGTGCTCCTGAATTGCCAAGTCAGTTAGAAATCCAGCTTTCTTTGATACTCTTAAACATTCTGGGCACATGAAAAGGAGCTTTTCAACCCTGAATGTTTGTGTGCTGGGTACCTAGGGCACGTCCCTCTCTTAGATCACTAGCAAGCTCCTGGTGCCATGACACTGTTCCTGGCTTCAGCCCCCCACTGCTCCCACAGCTCTGTTCCTAAAGAGTAACTACCATTCATTCTGTACCTTTTGCCTTAAGAGACGAGAGGGGAAAACTTGATAATATGGACTTAAAGCAATTGTTACACTTGGTTTGCACTTCTCTTGCAATAATCTTCCTTTAAGGCATATGAAGGGAGCAATTAGTACCTATTTGCCATTTTGCTCCCTTAATGTTGCTATTGCTGCTGTAATTTTAATGAGCATAGGAAAGCAGAACTATCCATAAGCTCGCATGGATTCTGAGGGGTCATCAGATTATTTAAATGATACAAAGGGATGCGCGTGGGTGAGGAAGGGATGCCAAAGGTGCTGACTTAGCAACGCTGCAAATCAAGGACCAGAGAGAATAGCTCATCTTTCTTGAGCACTTTATTTTGAGCATAGAAAAATAAAATATCTTCATTAAAATATGATTCCTGCTTCAAGGTGTTTAACATCTCGTAACAGAAACAGGCATATATACAAGTTATTCTGAGACGGGGCAGAATGCGATGCAGCCAGTGCTATGAGTGCTGAAGAACTGTAGTTCATTACGGGGCGAAGCCTCTCAGTTGGACCTAGAAAAAGGGGGATCTCAACGGGAGTCCATGTGCAATCCTGTCGCCGTACAAGAGTATTTTCAGTCTGCGCAAGAGAGACACAGAGGTTACATTGAAAAGGTTACTTAGCCATGTGTGGAGAATTCCTACTGATAGGGTTAAAAAGTATACATGCATGGTAGCTAAGCTTTTAAGCTCTAAAGACAGGCCAAGTTAAAATCCTACCTCGGTGTTTTCAGTGGATTGTGTCATTGTTGAAAAAGATTTACTATCCCTTCCCGGGGAAAGGTTGTTCTTTGCTGTTCATCAATAGCAAGGTGGTCATGTGACCGGCTTTGGCTAATGAAATGAGAGAGGAAATGATGTATGTCCCTTTCGAGCAGATGCTGTAATAGCCACTGTTTGCTTCTTCCCTGTTCTCTTTTCCGATGATCCGTGAGGTCCTCAACACAAGGTATTCCTTCAGCTTCAGAGACAAGGTGGAGCAGAGCCGGAGCTGACTCTTGATCAACCTGGCTTATTAACACAACTAAGCGCTAACCCTTTTTCTTGCCAGCCACTGAGATTCCCAAGATGCTTATTGCCAGAGTCCAACTCTGGTAGATGCATTACAAACTGTGGGGTGTGATTTGACCACATTAAACCTCAGTTTCATCGTCTATAAAATGAAGATAATAATACTTAACTCACAGAATCACCGTAAGGTTAAAAAATGAGTTAATCTCAAAGCACACAGCACAAAGGGTGTAGTCCATACTAATAACTCAGTGAATGTTAGTTGTCTTTAAATATGCAGGGGGAAATGTCTAAAGGAGTATACACTAACATATGAACAGAAGTTCTTTCCAGAATATGAGATTATAGGTTACTTTTATTTCCTATGTTATTCATATCTTTAATTAAATTTTTGATAAGGAGCATACTATTTAGTAATCATGAAAGTAGCTTATTTCCAATTACAAAACAAACGATGGTGCCCTGTACATTTCTCTATCACAATGCCTGTTTGCACCAGAGCTGGTTCTCTGAAAGAAGGTGCTTTGCTTTGCTCTGGGCTGCTAGCTTCCTGCCCGCTGGATGGTAAAGGACAGGAAGCTCACCCACCTGAACACAGTGTGATTTGTCAGTTTTTCATCTGGATGACCAAGTGAATGGTATGTAATGCTCCATGTTACCTGAGGTATAAACTCCCATGATACATTAATTGAGCAGCTACAAATATGAATCTGGAGGTCAGAAATACAGCTGTGAGGCTCATCCAAATAGAGGTGATCAGTCAAATCTGTGGGTACAGGATGGTAACATGGTTTACTCCCACCCTCCTCACCATCTCCTTACAGCCAAATAATTTTTAACATATTCATTCTACAATTTTTATTGAACACCCTACCAAGTGCAAGGTATAAATTGTAGAGACGTGAACTACAAAATCAAATATCTCTAACATTAAGCCATTTATATTTTATATTGGTAGGCAGATATTAACCAATAATTTAATAGAAAAGACACCAAGTATATGCTGTGTGATAAAGAGAAAAAATAAAACAAGGAAGAGGGAGAAGGACAGGGTAAGTCACGGAAGGCCTTGCTGAGGACATGGCAGTGGAGCATAAGATCTTTGGCCAGCACAAGATATCTGTGAATGCTGGAAGAAAGATCCAGACAGGTGGAGTAGAAAGGGTAGAGGCCTTGAAAGGGAAACAAGACTTTGTTTACAGGAAAAGTAAAAAGGGCAGCTTGACTGGAGCAGGATGAATAAGGGGATCAGTGGTAAAGCATTCAGAGAAGTAATGAGGAGTGGCAGTGGGAGGGAGGTGGACATAAAACCCATCAGCAGGCTACTGAAGGAATTCCACGTTTTATTCTATTGATGGGAGCCTCCTGCAATTTGATTAGTGGAATAAGAGAATCTGACTTATAAATTAAACTGACCAGTCTGGTGACTATCTTGGGGTTAGACTGGCAAAAGGCAAAGATAGAAGCTGGGAGGACAGTTAGGACATTGCAATAACTATTGCAATGATAAGAGATGGCTGGTGTGGGCTGGTAGGGTAGCAGTGGAAGAAGTCAGACACTAGATTTATTTTATAAGTGCAAAACAAACATAATATGCTCCTAGATTTGTTGTGGCACATGAAATAAAGAGAGGAGTCAAGGGTAACTTGGTGGTTTTTGGCATTAGCAAGTGCAAGTGTAGAGTTGTTGAGGAAGGAAGACTTCAGGTGCGGTAGCAGTGGGTGGGAAGTTCGGGGTTCAGGTTTAGACACAGTAACACTGTGATGCCTGAGGCATCCAAGTGCAGATTCTGAGTAGTTGGAAATGGGAATCTGCATCTTGGTGGGGTGATTCGGGCTGGATACATGACATTGAGGGTCTCAACACTTAGGGTAGCATTTAAATTACAAAAGAGGACAGGATCACCAAGGGAGTAAGTGTGGGGGGAAAGGAGCCTGGGGTTTGAGCCCTGGGGCCCCCAACATTTAGAGCAAAGGAGGGAAAGAGCAACCACCAGTGATGAATGAGTGACTGACTCGTCAGCAAGGAATGGGAACCAGGGACAACTAGAGTTCCACAAATAAATGAAGAAAGTGTTCCAAGGGAAAGGGCTTGCCACTGCTGGGCCTTGTGAGATGGGAGCTGAGAGTGCCCATTGGATTCGGCCAGGTAGAGGTCACTGGTACCTAGAAAAGCAGTATAATGAGTGGAGAGGAGGGTGGAAAAGGATGACTGACTGTGGTTCTGAAGAGAATTTAAAGAAGGGAATTGGAGATGAGTTGAAACAGCTCATTCGGGAGACTTGTGCTGCAAAAGAGATTAGGAAAATGGAATGGTAGGCAGAGAGAACTATGAGTCCAAGAAAGTATTTTTTCTTTTCTCTTGTTTTTAGATGGGATTAATTCTAGTGGTCAATATGCCAATGGAAAGAATCAATTAGAGAGAAAGAGAGAGAGAGAGAGAGAGAGAGAGAGAGAGAGAGAGAGAGGGAGAAACTGATGCTGCAGGTGAAATAAAGAGAATGTTTGGAGCTATGGACTTGTATAGGTGAAAGGAGATAGGATTATATTACACAGATGGAGAGAGTGGCCTTACATGAAGTCTCAGCTAATAGTTTAGAGAAATAGAAGGGGAAGGCAGGGACATGGGTGCAGGCAACTTGGCAGGTACAGGTGGTGGTATAGGTGCCTGTTTTCTACTAATATATTATTTTTTCTCTGAGGAAGCAAGGTTTTAAGTAGAAAGAGAGGATGGAGAAAGGTGGGATAAGATTTAAGATTGGAGGAAAGGTACGAATTAGTAACCCGGGAGAGGGAGAGGGTAGATGGTCTACAGCAGTGATGGAAAATCTTTTAGAGCTTTCAATGATACAAAGAGCCCACTGCTGCACAGTGCCACTACTCTATAGAGTACCAGCCAGCCTTTAAGGACGCCCAAGCTCAGTGGCCACAAAATCTGGTGAAATGAGCAGCAGGGTTGTACGTTACTCTCCACTGGGGGGGATGCAATTTCAGCATGAGGAAGGAGGAGGATTTAATACCACAGAGGCTGAAGAAGTAAATTGAAAAGGTGAGGAAAGCTTAGGGTCAAGAGCAGATGTGGGTAGGATATGGAGTTGGAAAAGAATTGTGAAGGAAAGTTGGAGTATGATGGTTAGAGTGGAGCCTCAACTTTACTGACTTTGAGATCTGCTGGGGGACTGGTGGAGAACACTTGTGTCTGGGTGGGTCTCGGAGGTGTGGTCTTGGGAACCATGTTTTGTCCCCTTTCTCCTTCCTCTCTGGTACTGTTCCCCTACTGTGCTTTCTGGATGCTGTAAACTAAGTAACTTTGCTTCACAATGCTCTTCCACCATGATGTTCCCACCTTGGAGCCTGTAATGAGTTTCCTGAAACTGCGAGGCTAATTAAGCCTCTCTCCCTCTAAGTTGTGTGCTTCAGGTACTGTGTCTCAGTGATGGGAAACCTGAAAAACGAAAAAATAAAGGTACAAGGAATGGGGTGATTGCTGTGATAGTGCCTGACAATATGGATTTGGATTAGAAGCCTTTGGACCTGGTTTGTGGGAGGAGTTTAGAAAAGTTTGGAGACGTAGGATAGAGAAGCCCTAGAATGCTATAAGCAGAGCCTGATGAATGATTTTTGTCAGAACTCAGAAAACGAGAATGCTGATAGGAATGAGGATAGTAAAGGCCAGGTTTATGAGGTTTCCGTTGAGAACAAAGACTATCCTGGCAGTTACACTAGAGGATATGTGTATCATACTCTAAAAATTTGTCTGCATTTTTCCCATGTCCTGAGACTTTGTTGAAGACCAAGTTTAAGAACAGTGGACTAATTATCCTGCTGGAGGAAATTTCAAGCAGCCCAGTATTCAGAATGTGACATTGGTACTGTGGGATGCTTTTAACAAAATTTATACTGAGAATGGGGGGAGGGGGAGCAAGGGCAGAAAAATTTGAAAAGCATATATTTTAGCCCAGAAGAAACCATTTGTAAAGTTAGGGCTAAAAGAGGTAAGGTTGCTAAGAGATTAGTACCATTAAAAAGGATCCAAGTACTTTGTACAGGGACAAAAAGAAAGGCACCTTGAGGGCATCTCAGAAATCAGTAAGACCCTACCCACTGAAGGCTCAATAGTGTGAAGCTGTGGTTGAAGAGGACTTGGCTACTGCTGCCACTGACAGCAGACCTTGGCATTTTTTACTAATGTTGGTGTTATTGGCATGCAGAAAGCAGAAGTTGTAGGATTAGGGATGCTTTCACCCAGATTTCAAAGGAAGGCCTGGGAGACCTGGCAAGGAACCTCTGAGAGGGCAGTGCATGAAGCTATAGGAAAGAAGCCAAAGGTGCAGTGAAGGCCTCAGGAAGTCGGAGATATCAGGAATGTGGAATTCTACTAAAGAAAGCTTCAGCCTATGAATGGAGCCAGCCCAAGACAGAAGCTCTCTGAGATGCAACTGGCGAAGCCAGAGAGGTGGGGCCACCTCGGCTCTTTAGAACTCACATTTTACCACCATGTTTTCCAGGTGTCATATATGGAACTATAGGACTTAAAATTTGCCCTGCTGGGTTTTGGCCTCGTTTTGGTCTGATTGTTTTCTATCTCTTTATTAATCCCTTTTGGAATGGGAATGTTTATCCTGTGCTATTATACCTTAGGTTTTTATAACTTATTTTTTATTGTTACAGATATTTACAGCTAAGAGTATGCCATGAGTCTCAGAGGAGACTTTGAGTTGGATGTTTGAAAAATGGTGGAATTCTTGAGGCTTTGGGAAAAGTATTGTATTTTGCATGGCATGTAGGATAGTGGTATCACGTTAGGTAGAATTATGGCCTTGTGTTTGTGGATGAAGTCTGGTTTAAGGAGATATGTTTGGGTATGAAATTGACAAGAGATGGGATGTGGTGGTTAGGGTGGACTGTCAGCTTTATTGGCTTTGAGATCTACCCAGAGGAATGGTGGAAAACACTAATGGGTATATTTGGGTTGATGGTAGAATTGCGCCATTGGATACTAAATCTCCACTCCTTCATCTCTGGCATTGTTCCACTTGTTTCCTGGACTACCATGAACTAAGCAGCTTGTCTTTGCCACACCCTTTCACCATAAAGTTCCTACCTTGGAGCTTGCTAAACTTGTGATGAATTCCTCAAACCTTGAGTTTAACTAAGCCTCTCCTCTTTTCATTTGTGGGTGTCAGGTATTGTGTCCCAGTAACAGGAAAACTGAGTACCATAGGGAGACTTATTTTGAGAAAGGAATGAAAAAGGAATTCATTAGTTTTCTACAGTTGCATAGCACAATTTCTCCAAACTTGGGAGCCTAATACAATGCCCATTTATTATTTGATAGTCCCTGTGGGTCAGGAGTCTGCGTATTACTTAGTGGTGCTTCCCTTTCACAGTCTCTTACAAGGCTGCAATCAAGATGTTGCCAAGCCTAGAGTCTCATCTGAGGCTCAGCTGGGGAAGAATCCATTTCTAAGCTCAAATGCTTGTTAGCAGAATTCAGTTCCTGGTGGGTTATCACACTAAAGGCCTTACTTCCCTGCTGCTCTTTGCTGGAGTCTGCTCCTAGTTCTTTGCCATGGAGTCCTCTATGGTAGGCTATTTCATCAAGGCCAGCAAAGGAGAGAATGGATGGTCTGCTAGCAAAAAGGAAAGTCACAATCTTATGTAACAATAACACTGTTTTAGGTTTCTATTACTGTAATAACTATCAGGGGTAAGTCAACTTGTGAAGAGAAAAGGTTGACTTTAGCTTACAGTTTTGGAGGTTTTAGTCTATAGTCAGTTGGCCCCATTGCTTTTTGGCCAGTGGTAGGCAAAACATCATGGTGGGGAATGTGTAATCAAGCAAAAAGCCACTCATCTCATGTCTGGGATGCAAAGGGCATATTTGAAGATGCTAAAGTCCCCTGATTCCCTTGAGGGCAAACCCCCAATGACCTAAAACTTTGTACTACACTTCACCTCTTAAAGGTTCCAGGTCAACTCTCAACAGTACCACGAGATGGGGACCAAGCCATGTTTTATTGTTAAAAGCCAGTCACAGGTTCCCACATACACAGAAGGGAGGAGGTCCCACAAGGATGCAAACAACAGAAGGTAGGATAGGTGGAAGCCATTTTAGATTCTGCCTGCCACAAAGGAAAATGGATGAATTAACAGGTTTTGAGTAGAAAGGACAACTGAGGGAGAGGCTCAGTAGATGGTCTCTCTCCTAAAGAGAAAAGAGATGGGGTAATTTCTTGAGATAGGAAGGGCATAAATGAATAGTACAAGGAGGAAAATATGATGAGGGGTCATCCACAGGTAAAGTAGGAGGTTTCTGTATAGCACTAAGCTGAGAGCCCTCACAGATTAGAAAGTATAGGTTTGCTGTTGGGCCAATTATTGGGAATGTGATTTCCTCCAGTAATAGATATGCCCTGATTTCAATCAGAAAACAAATGAGGGAGAGACTGGCCTGAGTTGGGGAATGTGTGGTAAATGAAAGATCAGGGTCAAGAATATCTATGGTGCTGGTTTTAAAAAAACCCAAGTCATTTAATCATTTTTCTACTTTCATAGTCCTACTTTGCCAGCAAGTCTGAGCGATCCAACTTGGCCTGTCTCTGTGAAGGCCAGAAGTCACTGTGATGCAGTCAGGTTCTGGCAGAGCTTCTGAGTGGCTCTACTACAAAACAGATTCTCTTTCTGTGGAGCCAGAGCCTCTCTGTCCCCACCCTACCACTGCAGGCCTTCAAGTGTCTCTGCCTGCAAGTGCTTCCTGGTGCTTCCTTGGGCTCTCATCAGCCCTCTCCCTAGCTCCAGGACCTCCCTCACCTGCGGCCATCACCTCCATCCTTTACCACGCCACAGTGTTTGTTAGGCTCTTTCTGGGGTTTAGCCCCTTTCCAGATATAGCTTAGAGTGAGTTATTCACCCAGTTGATACACTGGCCTGTAGTTCACAACTGGTTAAACAATGAAAATGCTAGAGTAAGTAGAAGATACTGTGTTGCATTTCTCAAGACAATTTGATTCTCAATTTCTGGGATGAACTGTTGTCTTTTTATTGACCATGTTGGTTCTCTAATTTCATCGTCGAATAGGGCTAGACCTACAAAAGAAAAGCATCCAATGGCCTTTGAAGGTCATCCTGTCCATCTTCCTTCCTTCAAGGAAGGATGGTACTTAAAATAATCATCTCGTGTGAGAAGATTTCAGGAGGAGACCATAATCCCATGGCTGCTTGTAGCTCTGATGAGTGAGAAGCATTTTATTTAAAGTTTAGTGTCAACGTAAATCTTTCTTCCTTCAGAAAATTCTTAGAGGAAGATTGTTATTTCCTGCATGAATAGAGATACATCAGGTCTCATTCATTTTGGCAACCAGAGCAGCCAGACCACTGTGAGCTCAGAAAGCTTGTTCAATAAGCATTTATTGAACTGAACTGAAACCAGCCTGTCTAAGAGTGAGACATTAGCAAATGTGAGTCATCCCTGAATGATTTCAAATAATAGAAAATTAGAAGAAATCCAGGTGCTGCTAATAAGATACCCAAACATCAATATGTGGCATCATGCTTCTGTGTGGATTCCTCTGCAGTCTTCTTATAAGACCTTAAAAATGCAGTCTCAGGAAATATTTTTAAGAAAAAAAATGGTTTGAAACTCTGGGTTTAAATGCAGACAAACATAGAAAAGAAAACAGCAATTACCCATATTCCCACCATATAGAATTAAATTCTATTAACATTTTGGCAATTTCACTTGCAACTTTTTTTGTTCAGTATTCTATCTTTGGGCCAGGGATTTAGCTCAGTGGTTCAGCCACCTGCCTCGCAAGTACAAAGACCTGCATTTGATCCCCAGTACCAAAAAAAGAATAAAATATCAGTATTCCATCTTTAAAACCTACAGTAGTGCAATTATGTGCTGGAAAACATGAAATGTGTGTGTGTGTACTCATGTCTATACAGTGAACTCATACACTTGTGATTCATTTGCCTTTTCCTAGAGTCTCTGTATTGGAAGGAGCTATACTAGAAACCACTGTGGCGATAATGGAATAATGAAGCCCAGATTTTACATGGCAATGTACAGATGAACTGCTCTAATAATACATTTTTATAGCATAAAGACTATAAGTAGTGAAGAGATAAGGTAAAAAAAAAAAACTATAATGTGACCCTCTGGCCTTTAGTCTTCAGTTTTTCTCTCCAGAGATAATCAGGATTGCCAGTTCTTGTGAATGTTTCCAGGAATATTATCTGCACATACAAATACACATTTTCTATTTTCCTACACAGATGGTAGTATGTGATGTACCTTGTTTTGTCTTTATGCCTCATGTTTGGACATTTTGGAAGTGTTTCTTCACAGTAAGCTTTCTGCATGTGCAGATTAGCCATCCTTTTCTTCCCTGGGCTTAGACAACTAACTTGGGGTGGTCAGATGGTGTCTTCCACTAGCTGGATGGGTCTCTTCAAATCACAAATTCCTCTGTCGCTGCTAGAAGTTTGTACTTGCTCACTGTAGTTGAACTTACTTAAAAATCTGCAAAAAAGAACCATCTATACTTTTGGTAGTTAAAGCAGAATCTTTCAGAACACAACAAAACCAAGCAGGGAAATTTGGGGCTCAGCTTAAAATACAGCTGGGCAAGCCCACACTTAGTTGCTGGAATAACAACCAGCTGGGAGAGCTAAATTTAGCCTGAGCCTTAAATATGGTCAGTTCTGATGTCCACAAAGTCTGTGTGAAGAACTCTGTCCCAGCTTCCATGTTGGTAAAGAAGAAGGAAGGACAATATTTGCCTAAAATGCTGACTTTGTGAAAACATCCTCATCAATCTGATGTAATTTAATAGTCTGCAAAAGACTTAATTTACAGCCAATCAATAGGCAAACATTATGATTTGTTAGGCAAATGCAGATCCCAGGGACTGGAATGATGCCAAAGAGTGGAAAAGGCTATATAAATTTTAATGTTAATTTTTAATTTTGATTTTTTTTGGGGGCGGTACCAGGGATCAAACTCGGGTCCTTGTGCTTGTGGGGCAGGTGGCAGAACCACTGAGCTAAATCCCCGGCCCCAATTTTGATTTTTTTTTTTAAAAGACCAGACGTGGAAACGGGTCCCTCTCCAAAAGGAAAGTGAGATGTAGGCAGAAGCCACCTCCTCCATTCAGCCCTTCTGGGAGCTGTCTGCCTGTGTGGGACCCTAGCTACCTCAGGTGTGGGATGCATGGGGTAGATGTCTCCCAGAGGGAGTCTTCTCTGCATGAACAGAGGAGGCTCCTGAAGGGCTTGTGCACTATAATCAGGACTGCTGGATCCTAAATGTCACTGGCCTGGCTTCAACACCCACTTTGGGGGTGGCTGTGAGCCAGGGCTTAACTGCTGCCTAAGGAGGAGAGTACTGTGCACCTCCCAGGGACAGATGCAGTGATAATAAAAAGACATTTTCTATAAAACTCACCAAGACTCGGTGAGTAAAAGAAAGCAGTATCTTTTGCTTGCGTAGTAGGTGGCTATGAGATTGCTCCCTAGGATTCTCATCTCAGACCAGGGATGTACAGCTTTGATCTACCATGTGTGAGGCCCTGGTCCAGTCCCTAGCTCTGCATGTCACTAAAAGTATAAACGAAAATGAAAACCCAACAAACCAGAATTCTCATGCTTGGCTTGACCCCCATAGTCACGTGGCATCCTGCACTCAAGGTGTGCCCCAGTCTTGCTTTGTCTATTTATAAGGGTTTCAGTGGTGGCAACACCACTCTCTGATTTGGAGAGACATAGCTAAATGTGTCAAGAAGGTGAGAAGTGTTGGTAAACACGGAACTGATTTTAGTGCCTCTCTCAGGAGAATCGTGAAGAAAATTGCAGCCTAGTATTTTTGTTCCTTCTGTGATCACATCAGAGAGAAGAGACAGGTTTTGTGGGGCCTGCCAATGGGGCTCTGGCATAGAAACAGCTGGTGGAGCTGGCCTGACAACACCATGGTGAAGCCTGCCATCAGAGCCTGAAGGAACACTGTTGGCTTATAAATGGGTTGATTTATATGGCAAAAAGGGGGGTGTCATGTGACCCACTGTTGTCTCCCTTGGACCAAAGTGCCTCAGGCACAGCTTGTGCTTTTCTGGACCCACCAGAGGTGAACAGAACAACTCCCCACTTGGAATGATTTCTAGGTCCCTCTCTATCACAGACTGCCTACTTTCCAATCCCCTTTCCTCTCTTCTGATCACTCACCTCAGGGGAGCCTTCAGCCACGTTGCCTTCAGCTGGAAGGAAGGATGAAGTAACCAGCCTATTTCCCATGGATGCCCTCTGCCTTGCTTGTGTCTTCTGTCATTTACTGGAGTGAAAGGCATTTTCCGTCTTTAGAAGAGTTTTAAGCCTCGGTAGGGAGAAGTGGAGATGTTCCATTCTTGGGCCATCGGCATGGGTGTGTACATGTTCCTCTATCATTGGGCTTGTGGTGATCTTGAGGCCCTTGGAGAAGCAGAAGCTAGGAAGCCAGAAGCCTGAGCGTCCCTGGCTTCCTCCAACAAGAACAGCCCAGAAGGAAGAGGGCCTGGCACTGAAGGAGCCACGCAAGGAGAACCACCTGCCTTGTTGAGCCTTTCATATTCCCTTCCCAACCTACAGACACAACTATCTCCCTACACAAAGACAGCCATCTCCTTCCTTTCTCCTTAGTTCAGGGCTTGCCTTGCCTATCTTTGACCCAAGACCTCTTGATACATATATTATCACATAACTGACAGTGTTTTGGTCATATTTAATGATTTTTTGGTACCAAACATCCTGGTCTTGTTTCCTGTCCCTTCCTTCCCCTCCACCTCCATGTTATTTTTATCTGTACTAATAAAATGTCTGCCAAGGAAAGGTGTCATTTGAAATCATCCTTTTTGTTAATAGTGGTATTCGTTTATGGAAAACCCACAGTAGGCATTTGAGGGACATAAAATACAGAATCAATAATATAATTAGAGCAAAAGCTTTGACTTTGTGAATAAGAATTCAAAAGAGAATTAGAAACATATTGTTTCCTTAACTTTTGACTCTGGAGAAGTTAAGGGAACAATTTAATTTAAGAGCTGTTCCTGACAGGGAATTTGGTAGTCAGAAAAGCTAAAAGTCAGAGGGAAAAATTCAGTAAAATAAAAGGAAGCGGATTGTGTAACAATACTATTAAAATGTCAGCACCCTTCTTGGAGGTGGACCCAGGCAATCTAAATGAAAGCAAGGAGGTGAAAATGTCACATTGCTTAGCTAAGGGGAACTACACTCCAAAACATGCTATTTGACTTCTGGTTACTTCTCTGTATGATTCCAGCTATTTATGTGCCTCATAGAATCAAAACAAGGCCATGATGGCTCAAGAATAGACTGCTTCATTCTCAGCTTGTAGGAGTGTAAGTTGGGGCTTACACTTTTCATTTCACTTCTTTTTAATTTTTTAATAGTTTCATGGTTTTTGTTTTGTTTTGGTTTTGAGACAGGGTCTCACTATGAAGTTGAGACTGTCCTGGAACTCACTATGTAGCCCAGGCTGGTCTTGAACTCACAGTGATCCTCCTGCCTCAGCCTCCTGAGTGCTGGGATTACAGGCGTGGACCACCAGGACCAGCTTCATGGGGATTTTTTTGTTGTTGTTTTGGTAATGGGATTGAACTCAGGTCCTTGCTCTTGTGAGGCAGGCAGCAGCACCACTGAGCTACATCTCAGCCCCTTCACGTTTTTTAAATATAAACCCCTTTAAATCCTAGTCTGGAACTGGTTGATGTGTAAATGAAATTTGGAAATATCTGCTGTCAGATTAAGCACTCTGCTCTCCATTGCAAAGCACTCAGTGGCTGCCCTTATAGTAAACTTGAGAATGGACACTTCTGGAATTGAAGGGTGGCAGGCCCTAAGAGTCTCATTGTTCTTTCTCACTGTTTTCCATATGAAAACGACAACCTCCTCAAAAGCCTCTTCCGAGAACCCCGCACCCATTTCAGCCCCCCAAACAGACCATCTCCTCTTTGGCTTTCCCAGCATCTTGTCTTCGTGGAGTTCCTCTCATTTCATCTCACAATATTTGTATTTTATTGTTTCTTTCACCTCCCTGCCTGTTCCATCTTCCAACCTCCACGCTCTAGGCTGTCAGAGGGCAAGCACTGGGGTTACCTACATTTGTAACCCCCGGAGGGCAGAAACTAATGATTGGACCTAGATGAGACTCATTGATGATGGTTCACAAACATTTTTTTAAGAGGATACATTTGAGAGATGCATGCTTAAACCAGTCATAGAAGTTGTTTGTGAACGTTCTTTCAGACCTCAGGGACAGGAATTTCACCCGGTACCATGCAAGTCTACCACTTAATCACTTTTCAGGACGAAACTTCATTATTTTGGCAAACCAAAGAAATGTCAGCATGATGTTTCTCTAATTTTGACTCATATTCTCTCATTTTAATTTTCATAAAATCAGAAGCTGGTTGACACAAATTAGAATAAAAAAGGCAAGTAGAGCAAAAACAAAAACAAAGGAGACTCGACTTTGAGATTGTTGGGGATCCCTGGATACATTTAAAAGTGCTTTTTCCATTTAAAAGCCAGGCTTGTGCTTCACTTCATAAGTCATTTGACAAAGGATCTCAAATAGCTCTAGTTTTCTTGCCAAATAAAGGTGCATACTCAGGTTACTAAAAAACAACTGAAAGAGGCCTTATTTATTTCCCCCACCTATTTCCCAAAGGGGTTGAGTTGGCTTCATGCGTATACATACAATATATCAAACTAAAAACAGACGAAGAGACGGGAGCAAAGGGAAAACGAGTAGAATAGCAATATAAAGACAAGAGTAGTTGGTGTGCAGAAATGTATGCCAGAAATTCTTGAATTTCCAAGTTTGGCTCTGGATTTTGTGAAACAAAGTAGAAGAAAGGAACATAATTGGCTACAAATTTCAGTGTTTAAAATCAAAACCTAGTTCCTCAGTGCCTGTATGGCAGATTGCACCCACATCTTAACAGTGCCCTTAACTGAGGGTTAATCTGGTGCTCCAGCTCTGTAAGTTACAACCCTCATTCTTTTCCTGAGTCAACCCAACAAGCTGCTTTGCTAGAAGGTCAGGAGGAGAACTTCTCTCCATGACATTGTTACATGAGGGATTTTTACCAGTGGTTATGACAATGAGAGAGCTGTTACCACAGAGAACCTTAGAAAGTCCAAAGTAGCAAGTCAATTCTTAATACCTCCTTCACAATTGACATCTTCCCTCTTTCTGCCCTCCAGAAATCATGATGTCATCTGGTGCTCAAGGCCCGATTCTGCTTCTTCCAGAGTATTTTATCAAGTGCCGGTGGCTCTGCAATTGCCCCACTCCCCCAAAATTACCCCTTTCTCTATCAGATGGCTGTTAGAGGAAAGCCAAGTGAATAAAATCACTACTGCCATCATGAGCTTGACTGATGGATAAGCCTCCTAGGAACAGACTTTATTTCTTAAGAGTGGCTTTTTAACCCACTTAAAAGCCTAATTAACTGTCTAGAGGATTGATTGATTAATAGATTGTGTTAGAGGGTTTGAAACCATGGTACTTTCTCTGTCTCTCATGAATGTCTTTAGTGACCACTTTGACATCTGTCAAAGGAAGCTTCTAAAAGTGTACAGCCATTGCTCTCATAGTATGTGAAACATTCTGGAGTCACTTAGGCCAGTTACAATCTCGGAGCTCCGATTTTAGTTTACAGAGGGAAATGATAGGAGTCACTTTAGGACATTTGGATGTGAAAGATTGGCATACAAGGACACTTTCTCATCCCTCCTTTCTAATCACTTACTTTTCCACCTTCAAACCCTTATCAGGTGTAACAATTTGTCTTTTGCTTGAAGTCATGTGTCCTTAAAAGCACTTTTCTTCTTACCTTGCCCATCATTGTGCTGATTTCCTGGACAATATACAGCAACTGCTCACATATCGTTCCATGGCCACCTTGTACACAGATCTTCCCTACTGGTGTTGTCCCACAGTTAAGGCCATCATCAGTCTGCTGCTGAGCTTGCTGTGTCCAGGTGATGTGCAGTACTCACTGTTCAGCACTCAGAGTGATCCGGCACATGCCACCTGCCCCAGATTGATTTATCCTCTATCACCTTCCCACAGCGAACAGAAAGAGTTGTCAGCAATCACCAGGGGATAGCACCTTGTGAATGTTGTGAATACTTCTTTTTAGTACTGATGCCAAAATTAAGGTTCACTTCATCTTATGCACAATTAGGTTCCAGATGTAAGCATTTGAGTACCTTTGAAAAAACTTTTTAATGAGATGAGATCCCAGTTGTTCATTCTTTGTGCTAGTTCCCATGCTACTGAGGATTTATTCATAAAGTCTTTTCCTATGCCAATGTCTTCTGCCTAACTTATCTTTCACCAAGTTTAGTGTTTCTGTTTTAATATCTAGATCTTTAATCCACTTGGATTTTAGTTTAGTGCATGGTTAAAAGATAAGGGTCTAGTTTTAATCTTTGGCAGGTTGAAATCCAATTTTTCCAACACCATTTATTAAAGAGGTTATCTTCCCTCCGGTAAGGATGGTTGGCTCCTTTGTCAAAGATGAGGTAGCTGAGTATATCCGGAGTTATTTTTGTATCTTCCAATCTATTCCACTGATCCTTGGGTTGGTTTCTTTGCCTGTACCATGATGTTTTTATCACAGTGCTTTGTAATATAGTTTCAAGTTGGGGATTGTGATACTCCCTGTCATGTCTCTGTTGCCTAGAATGGCTTTTGCTATCCTAGGACCCTTCTGGTTCCAAATGAATGTTTGGATTGTTTTCTCTAGTTCTGTAAAATATACTGTTGGGATTTCAATCAGGATTGCATTGAATCTGTACAGTAGTTTTGGAAGTATGGCCTTTTCACCATTTTGGTTCTTCCCAAACAGGAAGAAGGGATATCTTTCCATTTTCTTATATCCTCTTTGATCTCTTTTTTTCAGAATGCTGTAGTTTTCAATGTAGAAGTCTTTTGCTTTCTTCATTAGATTGATTCTTAGATATTTCATTTGTTTGGATGTTATTGTGAAAGGAATTGTTTCCCTAATTTCTCTCTGTGAGTCTGTCATTTGTGTACAAGAAAGCTATTGATTTTTGAGTGTTGACCTTGTATCCAGCCACTCTACTAAATCTGTCAACTAAGTCTAAAAGTCTTTTGGAGGATTTTTTTGGTCTTCTATGTAGAGTATCATGTCATCAACAAATAATGATAGTTTAACTTCTTCCTTTCCTATTTATATTGCTTTAATTTCTTTCTCATGTCTATTGCTGTGGCCGTTTCCAGAACTATATGGAACAGGAGAGGTGATAGTGGACGTCCTTGTCTTGTTACTCATTTTATTGTGAAAGCTTTCTTCCAATCTATTCCACTGATCCTCAGGTTTGTTTCTTTGCCAGTACCATGGTGTTTTTGTCACAGTGGCTTTTTAGTATAGTTTCAAGTTGGGAACTGTGATACCCACTTTCATGTTTCTCTTGCCTAGAATTGCTTTTACTATTCTAGGTCTCTTCTGGTTCCAAATGAATTTTTGGATTGTTTTCTCTAGTCCTGTGAAATATACTGTTGGGGTTTCAATCAGGATTGCATTGAATCTGTATAGCAGTTTTGGAAGTATGGCCATTTTCACTATGTTGATTCTTCCTACCCAGGAGCAAGGGATATCTTTCCATTTTTTTATATCTTCTTTCATCTCTTTTTTCAGAGTGCTGTAGTTTTCACTGTAGATGTTTTTTGCCTTCCTCATTAGATTGATTCCTAGATACTTCATTTTTTTGGGATGTTATTGTGAAAGGAATTATTTCCCTAACCTCTCTCTAAATGAGTCTTTTATTTGTGTACAAGAAGGCTATTTACTTTTGAGTGTTGATCTTGTATCCAGCTACTCTGCTGAATGTGTCAATTAAGCCTAGAAGTCTTTTGGCAGAGTTTTGGGGGTCTTCTATGTAGAGTATCATATAGTCAGCAAATAATGATAGTTTTACTTCTTCCTTTCCTATCTTTATTGCTTTAATTTCTTTCTTATGTCTAATTGCTCTGGCTAGTGTTTCCAGAACTATAATGAACAGGAGTGGTGACAGTGGACATCTTTGTCTTGTTCCTGATTTTAGCAAGAAAGTTTTCAGCTTTTAACCATTTAATATAATGTTGACTGTTGGTTTTTCATAGATAGTCTTTATTTAGTTGAGATAAAAACCATCTGTTCCAACTTTCTGTAGGGTGTTTATCATGAATGGGTGTTGAATTTTGTTGAATGTTTTTTGTGCATCTATTGAGATGATCATATGGTTTTTGTCCTTGACTCTGTTGATATAGTGTATTACATTTAATGGTTTACATATGTTGGACCATCCTTGCATCCCTGGAATAAATCTGACTTGGTCAGGGTGTATGATCATTTTGATGACCCTCTGTATTCTGTTTGCCACTATCTTATTGAGGATTTTTGCATCTATGTTCATTAGGGAGATAGATTGGCCTGTAGTTTTCTTTTTTGGTATGGTCTTTCCCTGGTTTTGGAATCAAAGTAACATTTGTTTCCAGGAATGAATTTGGAAGTATTGCTTCCCTTTCAATTTCATTGAAGAGGTTAAAGAGAAGTGGCAGTAGTTCTTCTCTAAATGTCTTGTAGAATTCAGCAGTGAAGCCATCAGGACCTGGGCTTTTCTTAGGTGGCAAATTTTTAATTACGTTTTCAATTTCACTGATTGTAATTGGGGTGTTTAAAATTTTTTTATCTTTTTTGTTCAGCTTTGGTAATTCATAAATATCTAGAAATCTGCTCATTTCTTCTGTGTTTTCCATTTTATTAGAATACAGTTCCTTGAAGTAGGTATTGATGATCCTCTGGATTTCTGCTGGATCTGTTGTGACTTCAACTTTTTCATTCCTAATAGCATGGATCTGAGCCTATTCTTTCCTTTTTTTGACAAGGTTGGCTAAGGGTTTATCGATTTTATTTTTCAAAAAACCCAACTCTTTGATTCACTGATTTTTTTTGTATCATTCTCTTCATTTCCATTGCATTGAATTCTGCTCTAATCTTTGTAATTTCCTCCTTGTAAGAGCTTTGCATTTTTCTTGCTCTTCTTTTTCTAGGAGCATAAGATCCATCATTAGGTTGTTTATTTGAGCTCACTGTTTTCCTAGGGTGGGCATTTACTGCTATGAATTTTCCACATAGAACTGCTTTCTTTGTGTCCCATAGATTCCTATTCCTATAGTCTATGTCTTTTGATTGGTGAATTGAGGCCATTAACATTGATAGTTATAACTGATATGCATTATCATTTATTTGTAAAAACTGTCTAATTTCTTCTTTAATTTCCTCTGTGACCCATTGTTTGTTCAGGAGAGTGTTGTTCAACTTCCATATATTTGTGAAGCTCTTGCAGTTTCTTGTGCTATTGATCTCCAGCTTAATTGCACTATGGTATGATAATATACATGGAATAACTTCAATTCCTTTGCACTTATTTAAACATTTTCTATGAGCTAGTATGTGGTCTATTTTGGAGAATGATCCATGTGCAGCTGAAAAGAATGTATATTCTGATTTTGTGGGGGTGGAACACTCTATAGATGTCTATTAAGTCTATTTGTTCAAAAGCTTGGTTCCGTTCTATATTTTTTTGTTGATTTTTTTTGTCTAGATGATCTGTCTATTTGTGATACTGGGGTATTTAGGTCCCCCACTACAATTGTATTAGTGCTTATTTGTTTTTTCATGTCCTTAATTTTTGTTTTATATAGTTGGGGGCATTAATATTTGGTGCATATATATTTATGATTGTCATCTCTTCCTCTGGGATTGTTCCCTTTACAAGGACATAGTGGCCTTCTTTGTCTGTCTTAATTAGTTTTGGTTTGAAATTTAGCCACCCCTGCTTTTCTGGGCTCCTGTTGCATGGAGAACTGTTTTCCATCCTTTTATTTTCAGTCTATGAGTTTGTTTTTGAACTAGGTTTCTTTCTTGTATACAACATATTGTTGGATTTTGCTTCTTAATCTATTCTGCCAGTCTATTTATTTTGATTGGTGAATTGAGGCCATTAACATTGGTAGTTATAACTGATATGTATTAACTTATCACTGTCGTGTGATTGTCCTGTTTTGGCTCTTTTTAATTTTTTCCCTATCCCTTTAGTTTCTTGCCTTGCCTAATTGATTTGCTCTGTTGGGCCTTTTGGTATTGTGACCTTCATTTTCTTTTTCTAGGACATTGTTTAGAATTGTTTGTAGTACTGGTTTGGTATTCGTGAAGTTTTTCAGGTGTTCTTTGTCATGGAAGTATCTTATTTCCCCATCCATTTTAAAAGAGAGTTTTGCAGGATACATCAGTCTAGGGAGGTTGTTTTCTTTTAGGACTTGAAATACCTCACTCCAGGCTCTCCTTAAATGAGGATTTGTTTTGAAAAGTGCGCTGTTATTCTGATAGGCTTTCCTTTGCGTGTAATTTGTTTCTTTTCTCTAACTGCTTCAAGTTTTTTTTTTTTTTTTAATATTTTTTGAGACAGGGTCTTGCTATGTAGTTGAGACTGACCTTGAACTCACTATGTAGCCTAGGCTGGTCTCAAGCTCACAGTGATTCTCCTGCCTCAGCCTCCTGAGTTCTGGGATTACAGGTGTGCACCACCACATCCAGCTGTGGTATTTTGTTCTTCTGTTGGGTTTCTGGGATCTTGAGTATTATATATGTAGGTGTAGATTTTTTTAAAAAATCATGGCTAGTTGGAGTCCTATATGCCTTACTTCTCAGTATGTCAAATTCTTCTCCTCTGTTTGGGAAGTTTTCTGTCAATTCTGTGATCATGGTTTTTAAAAGTCATTTGTACTTTCTCCTGCTACTTCATGGATTCCTATCAGTCTTCTTTGCATCACCTAGAATTTGTTGGATCAATTTCTCATGATCCCTTACTGTTTTTAAGACATCTCTCTTTTCATGGTCACTGACTGCAATCCTATCTTCTATATCCAAAATTCTGTCTTCACATCCATTCATTCTGCTGAGAATGCTTTCTATAGAGTTTTTTTTCCTGTATATTTGTTTGGCTCTGTTTCATGGATTCCATTTCTTTCCTTTGTTGGGCATTCATGGTTTCCATTTCTTTCCTATACTGGGAATTCATGGTTTCTATCATGGCCCCAAACTCATCTTTTTTTTTTTTTTTTTTTTTTTTTTTTGTCTATCTCTGTTCTAGAGTCTCTAATCATGTCTTTCATTCTTTTCACCATCTCTGTAGTTACGTGGGAAATTATTTCTCTTTTGAATTTTTCTAGAGCTTGATTGATCAGTTTTGTTACTTCCTGTGCTATGAGTTCAGGGTGTCCTTGTGGTTGATTGTCAGACTTTTCCACCTCATTTTCCCTAGAATTTGCCATTGGTGAACTGGAAGTCTGTCTTTGTGCCTTGCTTTAGTGTTTTCTCATTTTTATTTTTGTTGTTGGTGCTGTCCTTGGTTTAATCCCTGGGTTAGTACTTTGATCTTCTTGATATAGCTGGTCTTTGTGTTTTGAGTCTCTAATGACTCAGAGACACTCTGACTTTCATAATATCAGCAAGGACAACTCATTCAGTCAATCATAACTCTAGCCCAGTTGATACAATCAGCAAGTCAATAGCATCAAGCACAGCTCAGAAACTGACAATTTGTTGTTGTTATTAATCTATCACCTTTAACCATGTGAATTAAATAAAAAATGGAGGATCAGCCCAAAATGTGTTTATAGTGAATAAATTCTTCAATATAGAAACTTTACCCTTCAGGATGGGGATTTAGAAAGAGTTGGGAGGAGAGGAATAGATAGGTAAAAGAATAGGAGGTTTCAAGTGAAGCCAGAGGACATAGGATGATCACAGAAACTCTAGGAAATTGTTGAAGGTAAGAAGGGAAGACAGAGTGCACAACCAATATACATCATTAATTTGACACAATAATTCTGAACAAAATGATACATCATAACAAAAGTTTTATTCCACCTATGCAAGGTTGGTGTCTTAGTTATTCTTCACTCATTCCTTAAACAAAAGTATCCAATGCACAAAGTTAAAGGGGTAAAGGTTTATTTGACTTACAGTTTGTAGAGGTTCCAGTCCATAATCACCTGGCTCCAAGGCAGGGTAGCATGGCAGACAAGCATTATAGAAGAGAAACAGTTCATTGCAGAAGGTAACAAAGCAACAAGGGGCAACCACAGCTCTTTTTATCCCTTGTATATTATCCAGGATACTTAGGCGAGGTATCATTCATATCCTTAATCTTAGGGCCCTTGACCCTAGCATTGCCCCATGAATCAATCTCAACACCACATATTCTAGATCCAGCCACCTCTGAAAAAGCCCCACCTATGACCACATAAGTCTTTGGGGAGACATCTAGACACAAGCCATAACAGTTAGTTTAATGTTCAAAATTTCAACATATAAGCTCCATGCCTATAATCCTACCCCCAGTTTGAGGCAGGAGGATTGCAAGTTGAAGCCCAGTTTATTTAGCAATTATTAGTGACTCAGCTAGAACCTGTCTCAAACAAATAAATTAAAGAATAAAATTAAATGGATGGGCCCAGGGATTTAGCTGAGTGGTGCCACTGCCTGCCTCACAAATGCAAGGTTCCGAGTTTGATCCCCGGTACCACAAAACAAAACAAAAGAAAACTCCCCACAAAATTAAATGGCTGGCGATGTAGCTCAGTGTGAGGCCCTGGGTTTAATCGCAAACACTGCCCCCCCCAAAAAAAATCAACAAATATATTCCACTAGAGTAAGAGATTAACAACAAAGAAAATCACAGGGTACAGAGAAAACATTTCACAGAATTCAGCATTCATTCATAGTCCATGAAACCCTCCCCAAACTCTGAAAATTGGAAGAAAACTTTCTCAATCTGATAAAGGGCATCTATGAAAAACCTACAACCAATGCCATTCTTTTGTAAAGATGAGTATTTTCCTCTAAAACTAGGGACTATCTTCTCTCCATTTCTGTTCAACATTGCACTGCGGGTCTTAACTATTGCTACAATAGGTATAAGGCAAGAAATTATTATAAGGCAAGAAAAGTAAAATTATAAAGATTATAAAAGAAGTAAAGAACCAGGCACGGTGGCACATGCCTGTAATCCCAGCACCTGGGAGGCTGAGGTAGGAAGATCACTGTGAGTTTGAGACCAGCATGGGCTACATAGTGAGTTTCAGGTCAGTCTCAACTACACAGTGAGACCCTATCTCAAATAGATAAATAAATGAAGTAAAACTGTCCTTACTTGCAGATGACATGATTGCTTATGTAGGAAAATCCAAGGAATCATCAATAACAGCAGCTAAAATATAAAACTTAAAAATGAGTTTAGCAAGGTCTTAAGATACAGAAATCCATAAAGATCATTCATGTTTTTATTACTAGCAGGAAATAATTGGAAAAAATCAAAAACCAAGACAATTTCATTAATAATAGTAACAAATCTAAAAATGTTTAGAGAAATAATGAAAGCCTTCTCAATGAATGCCAAACCTCTACACTGGAAACCATAAAATATGGCTAAAGGAAATTAAGGGAGTTCTAAATGAAGAGAGAGTTATATTAAGTTTATATATCAAATGACTTAATATTTTCAAGATGTGACTTCCCACACATTCTAAAACATTGGTGGAAATACTTAAAAGACCTAAAATAGCCAAAACCATAATAAAGAGAACAAAGAATTTAGCTACTGTGGTAGGCTGAATAATGTCCCTCCAAGGACATCCATGTTCTAATGCCCAGAACCAGTGATTATGTTGCTTTATATGGCAAAAAAAAAAAAAAAAAAAAAAATCTTCCAGATGCTATAAAGATCTAGAGATGAGAATTTCCTGGGAGAATATTATTTATTACCTGGGTGAAATAAACATGAGGGTCATTTTAAGAGGGAAATGGTAGAACTGGAGTCAGAGAAGGTGACAGAAGAGAGATTGGAATGATGTCACCACAAGCCAAGGAATAATGGCAGCCTTTACAAACTGAAAAAGGCAAGTAATTCTTATTTTTGGAGTCTTCAAAAGGAATTAAACCCGTTAACACTATGATTTTATCCCCTATACACTCATCTCAGACTTCTGATTTCTAGAACTTTCAGAGGATACATTTGTGTTGTTTATGGTAATTTTTTTCAGCAGAATGAGGTTATAATAAACTACTATCAAGGTATACATCATAAAGATACAGTAATATGGATAATGTGGTATTGACATAGTCCTATTAATCAGTGAAACAGAACAGAATCTGGAAATAGAGCCCCATATAGTTTGACTTTTCACAAAGGTGAAAATAAAAGTATTTTCAAAAAGGTGCTGGAGCAACTAACTGGGTATCCACATTTTAAAAATAACCTTTATGCCCTATTTCACATAATACATGAAATTTATTGTAAGATGAATTATAGATATAAACATAATGTAAAATTAGAAAGCATGTGTAAGAAAACAGCAAAGTATCTTATATCCTTGGACTTGGCAAAAAATGCTCACACAGAAAGTGTGAGTATAGCCAAGAAAGAAAATGATTAATAAATTATTCTTTGTTAAAAATCAAAATATTCTGTTATCAAAAGACACCACTAAGAAAATTAGTAGACAAACCACAGACTAGAAAATATTCATAAAGCATTTATCTGAGGGCTGGGGATTTTAGCTCAGTGTCACTGTACCTGAGTTTGATCCTCAGTACTGGAAAAAAAAAACACCACAAAACACTTATCAGAATAAATAAAAATACTGTTTGCCATACAACAATGATTTTAAACAGTTCAATTTTTTTAAAAAAGGAAAAATATTTGAAAAATGAACACACTCTCATAATTAACAGACAATGAAAATGAGATGATCAACCTCATTAATCATCAGGGAAATGTGAATTTATTTTTTTTTTCCTCATTGAGTTTATTGGTACATTAAAACAGAAACACTAAACTTGCTGGAAGATAAGTTAGGCAGAACTCTTGAAGACATTGGCATAGGAAGGTAAATGTGAATTTAAAGAACAATGAAATGCTGAAATGTCCACAAGAATGGCTAAAATTTTTAAAGTATTTTTATGTTAGCAAGGATATGGAGTGACTGAGATTTTCATGCATTTTACTGCTATATAATGTTGAAGGTATATGTAGGACTATAAAATGGTTCAACCACTCTTGAAAATGGTTTGAAAATGTCTAATACAGTTAAGCATAGAGCTACACTTTACCCTAGCAATTTCATTCCCAGGCATTTATCCAAGAGTAAAGAAAACTTATATCCACAGAAAGTCTTGTACGAAAGTGTTCACAACAGCCAAAAGCTGGAAGCAACTTAGTGTCCATCAACCAGAGAGTGGCAAAGGAAATTATAGTACAGCCAGCCCTACAGCAAACCAGATTTAAAATATTCAGAATAAAAGATCAACCGAAAAAAATACTGAGTTTTTTCTTTGCCATTTGTTTTCTGAACAATGTAGTATAACTACTACATAGCATTTACACTGTTAGGTATTATAAGTAATAGCTAGATGACTTAAGATATATAGAAGGTTCTGCATATGTTATATGCAAATACTGTGCTGTTTTATCGAAGGGATTGAGCGTCTGTGGATTTGGTGTCCATGCGTGGGTTCTGGAGCCCATGCCCCAAGGATACTGAATGATGACTAAATATTCTTATAATGGACTACTACTCAGTGATAATAAGAGTAGAGCTACTTGACGGCATGCGTGAACTTTACAAATATTCTGAGCACAAGAAGGCAACTGAGAAGAGTATGGAAATTGGTTCCATTTATGTGAAATTCTAGAACAGTCAAAAATAATAAAGTAAAAAATAAAAGCAGTTGGCTGCATCTGAGTGGGGGATGAGTAGGAGAAAACATAAGGGAACTTTCTGGCAGGATGGAAATATCCTGTAATGTGATGAGGTGTAAGCTACCTGGGAGTGTTCATTTGTTAGAATTGTACAGTTAAGATTTGGGCATTTGTAGCTGGAGTTATTGCTCAACGGCACAGCACCTGCCTGGCAAGTACAAGGTCTGAGTTCCATCCTCGTACCAAAAAAAAAAAAAAAGATTCATGCATCTGAATAGGTAGAAATTTTACCTAAAAACTGTAAGAATTGCTCGTGTGTGTGTGTGTATGTGTGTGTGTGTGCATGCACATGTGTTTATAGATCTAGATCAAGCTAGATCTAACAGAATTTCGGTAATTGTTGAAGCTGGGTGTTGGATATATGGGGGTTCACTACACTTTTCTGTTCATTTTGTATGTGTTGGGAATTTTCCATAGTGAAAGTGTTAAAAAATGATAGTTGATATTATATTCTTTTTATATAATATATAATAATAATATAATATATAGTTCTTTTTATTATAACAAGATCCACTGAACATTATGTAATGATTTTTATTGGCTGGAGGTTAAAAATGATAAATGAAGTGCCTTGCATTATGAATCAGTCTCTTTAGTTCTTCGATAATTTTCATTTGTTTCAATGTTCAAAAGAGAAGCTAGGTCACCACTCAAAGATGGTATCAGTATTGAGCTTTATAACTAACATTTCTTCAAATAATAAATTGAAGAATGTTGCTTTCATCTGAAAATTCATCAGCCCTTATGTTAATACATTACATGAGAATATATTTGATAAATCCAAAACACTAATTTTTTTTTTTTTTTGATACCAGGGATTGAACTTGGGCCTTTGCGCTCGCAAGGCAGGCACCAGCACCACTGAGCTAAAATCCCCAGCCCACTAAACTAATTTTTTAAAAAATTTGCTAAAGCTATACATTTAGAAATGGATAAAATGGTACATTTTAAGTTTTGTATATTTCACAATTGTTAAAAAAATATAAATGAAAAAATTCCAAATGAAGGGATGAAATAACTTTTTTTAAGTTCCACATCCTCATTTTTTTATTTGTTTGTTTTTTTTCCCCTTGGATGTCACATCATACTCATTATTATAGTTCTTGGAAATAAAATAGTTTGAAAAAATATTTCAAATAATTGTCCTCATGTTCCCAACATGCAACAATCTGGGTTACCAATATTTCCTAAAATTTATAAATGTAAATGTTTCATGAACAGTTGGTTCATCTGTAAACTTCTTTTAGTTGTTTAATTTGAGCAGCTTGCTTTGTATCAGCCTTTTTATTTTATAATTTAAATATCCTGATTTCAATGAGGGGACACCAAGAAGAAATAGGATGGATTGCATATCCAAGAAACATTTCAGGATAAATTCACTGAAACAATCTTTCGAGAAAGGAGTAGAACTGTAAACTGAATTTTCATAAGGTTTTAATTTGGATCTTTTTCAAGTGTGTGAGCTTCCACACAGGAATGTCTCTGGCTGGGCTGCTAGAGGTTTTGAAGTCTCTTTCCTGTGAACATGATGATTTAGGAAACAAAGCAGATCCTCCTCCAGGGCAACTTGGGCCACCAGGCAGCTAGAACAACTCAGCAGTCCTGGCCAGGTTGTAGGACCATGGTGGGGGTGTTTTGGGATGAGTGGACACTGACCACTATTTTTTTTCCTTTTGGGGGGGGCAAGAGTTCTAGGGATGGAACCCAGGGCCTCATACATACTGGGCAGGCATTCTACCACTGAGCGACATCCCCATGCCCTCACCACTATTTTCTATACTGAGTCATTTGGTTGGAGATGTAAAGTCTTGAAAGAAAGTCAGATCAACTATGCTCATGTCTTAAGCCTACATTTGGCTGGCCCAGAGTGACAGGAAGTGTCTCTAGGGTCCTTTGTAGCCTTCTCAGGGGCAGGTTTTTTTTTTCCCAACTACTGAGCACAATGGGGGAAGGAACCTTCCATAAAGGAAATAGGGGGCTGTTCCAGAGGAGGACAGATACAGGACCCATTTCTGAGAAGAAAAGCTGTTTACAAGGGACTTTCTGTATATGGCCACACTTTGCTTCCGTTGTATTTTCACTGATAATGAAAATAAGTCTCCTGAAGTTCAAGGAGATGGCTGTACCTTAAGTTTCCAAAACAACCATCTTTGCATTACTGCAGCTGGTACAGAGTGAGGAGATGTGATGCTTTTGGCTGCAAGTAACAGGAAAATCTCAACTGGCTCAAACAATATGGCAATGTATTATTTCACATAAGAAGCAATGCTCAGACAGGCTGGACACAGGTTGATTGATTCAGTGGTCAGGTAATGTTGCCAAGGATTCAGATTAATTCCATCCTTCTGCTGTGTTGTTTTAAGCATACCAGTCACTGGATGATCACCCCCAATTCCAGGCTTCATATCCCTCCATACCACTACGCAGAGGCAGAACAGAGGTGTTACCATGTCTTTATGTCTCTTTTTTAGAACTAAGAAACTTTTTCAGGAAATTCCTCCATGAGGTGTCTTCATGACTCACTGGTCACAGTTGGGTCTCAAGCCTCTTTTGTGAGTTGCTCTGAAGGGAATTTCCATATTGGCTTAATCAAGATAGCTGGGGAGAGGGGCCAGCTTTCTCAAAAGTGCGCAGCCACAAATAATAAGTTGGACAAGTAGAAGGTTTTTTTTTAGCAAATAGTAGACATTCATTGCATTTGTTGCTCCCCACATTTGAGGAAATTCCCACATTATCAGTCCTGCCCACCAAATACAGAAGCAGAACAAGAGATGTTTTGAGTCTGGGTGTGTTATGTACACACCACCAGTACACACGTGGGTGAGACTTGAATTCAAAACCAAGTAAGTGAGGAATTAGGTGCCACTCAGAACTTTTTGTTGAAGGTCTGGGAGCATGGTAGAAAAACAGTTTTCAGAGACAGCTGAGTGCTGACATCCTATACATCATAGCATCTCTGTACTGAGCAGTAACATTCATAGGTCTCCTGCAGCCGTTGAAGTATTCTCTCAGGTTTTGCACCAGCAAGCCTTATTTTCCAGCCCTCTGGGGAATTTTTAGCCCCCTATTTCCCTGAATAAATCCCTTCCCTGCTTAAACTAGCCTGGAAGGTTCTGTTGCTCATTACCAGCAATTCTGCAAGGAAGATGTGAAAGATGGCAGTCTGGTGGACAAACTGTTTACTGCAGAGAGCTCAGTAGATACAAGACACTGCAAAACACCACAGGGGTGTGTTCTCAGTGGTGCACCCCTAAGTGCCACTTATAGAGAACAAAGTATGAAGACTGCCCCAGAATCTGCTCTCCACTGCCAAACCCAGCTTCCTTGTGGTGGCTCAAGGACTTTTTCTAGAAGTCAGGCCTTCTTGTCTCTCTCCCTAAGTGTTTCCACAAAATACAGTAGCTTGGCATCTTCAGTAACCCTCCTCTAACACAAGCCATGGGTAAATGTAATTTAATATTGTATGGAAGAAATCACAAACCAGTCTAGCAAACCAAGCCAAACTTTAATTTCTTTAAATGAAATGCTGTATATGCTTGATATTGTACTTTCTTACATATAACTAAAAGAAAATGTACATTTTCTGTAATTTAACACTTTCATGAAACAAAAAAATAATGGCAACAATAATGGTACCTTAACTAACAGAAGGAAAAGCTACATTTACAATTCTGCTCCTCTCCTGCCTCTCTGGAACCTACTAGTGCCTCTTAACATGACATTATTTGCATATCTCAATGCCTCTCCTTGTCTTTATACACCTTAAGTAGGTGCGATATATTTTATCTAACTGAGGTATTTAGGTAGCTATGTAGGAGACTTCTGGCTTCCGAACAGTCTTGTATTAATTTTGTATTAAGCAGGCATAAAAGATGGCCCCTCTCTGGATAATGCAAATCACTGAGTTATCAAAGTATTTTTGCTTTGGATCACGGGTTTGTATTACAATGTATATGTGGAAGAGTTTCATAATGTCATTGCCAGCAATGGTATGTTTTAAAGATTTTACTTAATAGAAGAAAAATGAGCCTTACTGCTATTGTTTTACAGATTTTCATTATTATTGAGATTTTCCTATGGTACTGTGAGGGATCCCTCAGTCACCCTTGTCATAACCTTCCTCTGCTGTTCAGAGACAACGCCAGGCTCATGAGTTGTCAATGTAAGAAAGATGTGCCCTTATCAAGAATGTTTCAGAAAGCACCATGTGGTTTTCTTCAGGGGCGGGCTTTAGGCAGAATTAATCCTTTTAGAGGGTATTTTTATTGGATTGTCCTAGTTATGTCAAAGGAGGGCTGGGGGAGGGGATTTCTTCATTTGTCTGAACATTGCCGAATATTTAATTTCAAATCTTCTGCTTAGTGTATAATGAAAAATGTCCACCAGGTGTGTGGTAGTAAATGTAAACTGGAATTCTGATATTTGAAAAATTTGAAAGAGATGAATATTACAGACGCATCACCGCTTTGTGACATCCCTTCCCAAAAATAAAATTGCTAATTTTCAAATGAAATACTCCTCCTTTAAAAAAAAAAATAACCATTAAAAGAAACCTACATTTTGGCAAACAGGCTTAATTCCTCACAGAAAGTCAGAGACCTGGAAACAGAATGTTCTTTTTTTTGAACTGCATTTTGCAAAGGGAAATTAATTATAGCTCTTGCTTTCCCAGGCTGTGCCGTCCTGGGGGAGGACAAACAAAAAAACAACAAAAATAGTTTTGGGGTCCATGGTAATACTGACACCCATGGCCTCTAATTTTTTTTCTTTCCCTCACAGGGGATCTGGCCCCTCTGACTACAAAACCCAAATGGCCATTTAGAGTCCCACTGGGCACCCATCTCTGCTTTGCCCCCTGGTGGTCTAAGGCTACTACTGCGCTGCCTCAGCATAGTCTGACCTTGAGGCTGTAGGGCCACCTCTCTCTCCTGTCACTGTCCCCACACTTAGGCCATGGCTCAAGGCATGTGGAGAAACTGCTCTGGCTGAGGAGTGGGCTTTATGTCCTCAGCCCATTATGGTACAGCCACTCTCTGACGAGCTCATAAAATCTCAGGATCTTATGGCCCCTTTTCCTGAAAAACTCGCTCAACTGCAGCTCCCCTGGCCCTGCAAAGGACATTTAGGTGACACAATCTATTGTTGCCTCAAAAAAGTTTCTCCCCTTTCCCACAGCTAGAGTAACTACATGGCCGCAAGCAAATGAAGTTTAATGGTTACATACACCATACAGAAGCATTAAATCAAAATGGATCAAAGACTTAAATGTACGAGCTAAAACTATGAAACTTTTAGAGGAAAACAAGAGAAAAAATCATTGTGACCTTGAATTTGGCAATGGATTCTTGACTATGACACTGAAAGCACAGGCAGCAGCATAGTGTGGCAGGAAAAGGATACATTAGACCTCATCAAAATCAAGAATTTTTGTCCCATCCAAAAGGCACTACCAAGAAAGTGAAAAGTAAAACTACAAAATGGAAGAAAATCATATATGTTCTAATATCCAGATTTTACAGAGAACTTTTATGATTCAACAACAGAAAGGCAAATAGCAGCACTGTTTTCAATAGCTAAAATGTAAACAATCCAAATGTCCATCAACTACTAAATAGATGAACAAAATGTGGGTTGATCCTTAGAGTAGAATATTAGTCAATCCTAAAAAAGAAATAAAGTATTGATTATATGCCACAACATAGATAAGCCCTGAAATTTTCGGCTAAATAAAAGAAGACAGACATGAAAGGTTACATATCTGATTCTGCTTAGATAAAAGATCAGAATAGGTAAATCTATACAGACAGAAAGCAGAAATAATGGTTGCTATGGGCTAGGAGGAAGGGAAAATTGGAAGTGACTACCTAATGAAGACTTCAGAGGTGATGAAAATATTTTGGAAACAGGGGCAACAGTAGTACAGCACTGTGAATATAATAAATGCTACTGAAGCATATATATATATATATATTCATCCCTAGTTCCTGGCTTATAAGTCCCATAAATGACTAAAACAATAAGGTTAAAATATTTGACCTTTTATCCTTGGTTCCTGAAGCAGCTTTGGAACAGCATCAGTGCGATAAAGATGAAAAACAGTCATGTTGGGTCTTTTTAGGTCTCTGAAAGCAGAACTTCTCCCTCTGGCCTTCTCCTGCCTTTCTTTCGCTTGCTCTTTTTTTTTATCCCTAAGGCAGGACAGAGACTAAAACTGCATTCTAATCATTCCCTGCCTTTCTGTCTTACACCTGGCCATCAAACTCTGACCCACCTTGTCTGAGAGTAGATCACTGACCTCCATTTCAGAAAGGGGTCCTGCCCCTTACCCATGAGGAAGGAATGTTACACAGAGTGTCCAAGAATCTGAACAGACAGGCCTTGCTGGGTTTCCTCACTCGGTGTCAATGCATTAGATCAGACCCTTTTTATCCAATCATTTTGCAACACAGTTGTTCAGGCTTTAACAAGGCCTATGCAACAAAGCCATAAAAAGATGGGGTTTGGAGAACTTGTGGACAGCTGAACAGGTGGGGACTTTCAGGCAGGTGAAGAAGAATTTATCTCCATGACAGAATTCCATAGCGGGAAAAACTGAGCTTGCGTTTTCACTGTATTCTCAGACCCCAACCCACCCGCACGTAGCTGTGCATTCCCCAGAAGAGAGTTCCGCAGTGCTTGTCTGAACCTCAGTCTCGGAGGCCATCGTTCATGTTCTTTGGGAAATCTCCCTGGGGCCTGGGCTAAAGAAGTGCTAAGGAGAAAGAAAATGTTCCTGGGGCCACCTAAGTCTCACTGCATAATGGAAGAAATGATCCTCAGGCCTACATGGAGAGTTTGTGTAATCAGGGAAGCAAGTCAAGGCGGATGGCCAGAACAGAAAGTGCTCTGAGTTTACATTGTTTGAGTAAAGACCTGGGAGGGCAAAAGGGAAAGAAACAGGGAGAGAGGGAGAGAAATAGGATAGAAAAAGAAAGGAATGGAGGAGGGAGAGCAAGAGAAGAAAGCACCGAGGCTTCTTTGTCAAACTCTGAGCGAGCCCTTCTTCTCCAGCCCAACAGAGGAGGTGCACGCCACCGGCCCTGCCTGGGGCAGAGGCTGTCTCCCCGGGAGCCAAGCAGCAGTGAGCCTTTGCTTGCCTTTCCTGGCAGTATTGTGGGATAAGCATCCTATATATTTCTGAAATGATACTTCCTCCGTTTTCATCACAACTTTTCATCTATGAGCCCTGCGGGAGTGACATGGGAAGTGAGAAAGAAGTGATTTATTTTAAACTTTTTCAGATCATTGCAGATTCACGTGCAGTTGTTAGAAATAATCTGGAGAGGTCCTGAGAAGCCTGATGTCCCATTTGCCCATTTCCCCCCAGCAGTAACATTTTATGGTGAGAGAAGAAAGAGAAATCCCCCTCATTGTGAACGATATATTATAACCATGCCCACAACTGAAATGCAAACCGACTAGAGCAAGACGATCTGGGAAAGCCCCGCCAAACCTCCCTGCTCCCCGCTTTTCACCCCATGCTTGTGCCTGGCTGTTTCCCAAGCAACCATGACTGCTGTTTCCCCTTCCCACAGAAACATAGACATATAAAAAGGGGAGTAAACTGCTACTCAGGGTGAGGTGATATAAAACCCCTTGCTGAGCTAATAAAGCCACTCTGTTCCTATCTCCATGTTAGAGAGCTCTGTCCTTGAGTCCTCTTACTTTCCTTCTTCAATAGAACTACAGGGCAATATCGTAGCTATAGGGAAAACCCATCACCAAATTTAGATTTTTTTCTGTTTACATATCATGCATGTGTTTGGCTTTATGATATAGGGGCTGTTTTAACTGCTGATTAAAAAGTACCTTGCACTTTTTTTTTTACAGTGCTTATCATGAAGTTTTAAATTTTTGTCCAAATAATTTAAAATAAATTTATTGGCAGTGAACCTGGGGTGCGAGACGAGCCTGCGGTGCTGGGCTTCCAGGAGCTGCTGCTGCAGGAGGTATTGCTGGTGCAGGGCCTGAGGTCTTCACAGCTGCCTGCCTGCCTGCCTGC
>NW_022900926.1:73230933-73266132 GCF_012274545.1 Fukomys damarensis
AGGATGAAAAGTCTGATAGTGAACCAACAGGACTCCCTGGACCCATAGCACAGGAGGTAACAAAATTGATCAATCAGGCTCTAGAAAAATTCAAATCAGAAATAATTTCCCAGCTATCCAGAGAGATGATGAGCAAAATAGAAGTCATGATTCGAGACTCTAGAGCAGAAACTGACAAAAAAATAGAAGAGCTCAAGACTGTGATAGAAGCCATGAAGACTCAGCATAAGAAAGACATGGAAACAATGAATGCCCAACAGAGGAAAGAAATGGAATCCATAAAACAGATTCAAACAGATATCCAGGAGATTAAAAACTCTATTGAAAGTGTACGAAACAGAATAAAAGATTGCGAAGATAGAATTTCAGATATAGAAGATAGGATAGCAGTCACTGACCGTGAAAAAAGAGGTCTATTAAAATAAATTTATTATCCAAATCACATAACGAATTGCACACGTATTTTCATGCCAATAAATATGTGTGTTTAATATCTATAGCTCTTAAATATCTTTTTTCTTTTTGGTACTGGGAATCAAACTTGGGATCTTGCGCTTGTAAGGCAGGCAGTGGAACCACTGACCTAACTCCCTGGCCACTTAAGCACCTTTTAAGGGAAACCTGAGTTTATTCATCTGGGACCTGCTATGTTTTCTTCTGTCTGAATACTTACACCTGAAGCTAGATTCTACATTTTCTTGACTGATTACAGTTAAATTCAACCTTTCTTTTCTTTGTTTAAATTTCACTTTTTGTCATATTGCTAAGATAATATACTATCTTAGCATGTAAATCTATTTTTTTAAAAGAAAAATACCCTGAATTTGAGAGTACCAAGGCAAAGCAAAGTAAGTTTCCTGGGTGTGCTTGTGTAACACTTGCTTAGTAGTCCGAGAGAACCAAGAGGTAGGTCTTTTCTGCAGGCACAAATTCAGGGAGGTGGCACACAAGTCACACAGGTGTAATATGCACAGCACAAAGGGCTTACAGGACAATGTACCGACCAGTCAGGCTTTCTCTCCCTCTGTTCCCTCTCCACCTCTTTGGGTCCCCACCACCCTGACTTTTTCCAGGAAAGAAACCAGCCAGGCCTCACCGTGGGTCTCATTATCTGGCTGTCACATCTGAGCCACCTCCAAAACCATCAGCCCTCAGCTCTGTAATCTGGCTACAACCTCTTCCCATATTATTCCAGAATTCAGCTATACTTTTGAGGGTCACTGAGTTCAATGTGCACATCTTACAAGACAGCTGAAACTATTAAATGCCCATGGGCACACAGCTAAGGTGTGAAAGAAGTGACATTTGCAGTAAGGTCTCCTGACTTCCGGCCTGGATCTCTTTCCACTAAGGAAAGAGAATTCTTTCTCTTCATTCGCCTTTATCCTCTGTACCTCTGTGTGGCCAGTCCCCTCCAGCCTCAGGCCATCACCTTCTCTCCCTTTACTTCCCCATCCAGCTTACCCCTGTGGACAGTCCCTTTTGCACTGTCCCCAGTGCTGTTCAACACCCCCTCCCCACAATTCCTGCTTCTCTTCCTGGTTCATGGGACACTGCCACCAAAAACCACAAAAGGTAGGGCCAGGGATTTGGCTCAGCGGTTCGGTGGCCTGCCTTGCAAGCGCAAGGACCCGAGTTCAATCCCCCGTACAAAAAACAAACAAACAAAAAAAACCCCACAAAAGATAGATGCTGACTGGCTCTACCACAAACTTGCTCCAGAGAAAGGGAGGAGCAAGATGGAGTGGCAGATACAAGCCCCCACCCCCACCCCACAGGCTACTCTGAGTGGCAAGGTCCTCTTGGCAATCCGTCCAGACAGCCAGTGATTAATAAACATCCTTGTTGAGTATCTGGGAGTGTGGAACCAACCAAAGCTAAGACACACAGTGGAGAGACATGGAATATCCAGGGAACGGTGGTAGTCCAGTCTGGCTGAGGGTACGATGTCTATAGGAACATAGCTACTATCGAGCTGTGCTTGCATCCTAGACCCACCACTCTACCACTTTTGTGGGTTAGAGAAGAAACAAAACTTTGGTTTTCGTGCCTGTGAAATGAAGACAATAGTAATTCAGTGTTGGGAAGGATTACTGACTTAAAGCACTTAGCACAGGGCCTGTTCTACTGAACCCCTAAGGACATCCTTGTTATAACCAGACAGAATGCAAACTGTCTGTGGTGGTTGAATCTATCAACTTGAGTAAGAGAAGCTCAAATAAACCGACTCAGCCTAGGGCCCAACCTAGGGCAGCTTGTTGCCTGGAAGGTATAAAGGGGAAATGAAGAAAGACAGATCTGCTTCTGTTTCTTCTGAGGAGCTCCAGTTTTTGTCATAACCTTGGACACCATCTCCTGGCTTCCACTGCAGACTCTCTAGCCTTCCATGGAAGACCATCAGCCTCCTGATACTGACTCACACAGGGCACTGCAGTGAGCTCCAGACCTTCAACTGAATCCTTCAGTCACCAGTGTGCAGACTGACCCTCTGTACTCTTCCATATCTGATTCTGTGGGTGGCCACTGTAAGCCAATCTTGTACATTCTTATATATCCGTATAGCTTATGTTATATCTGTTTGTCTAGTAAACACTGAGTCACACTATCACACAGACCATGGAAGGTCAGAGATTTCATTTGATGGTCACCTAGCTGACACAGGAAATTCCTGAGCATGGAGTGGGGGTAAGTGCATGTCCTGGATGGTGTTTTATGACTGCCACTTTGACTGTTGAGTGTAGGTTGGTCTTGGAACAGAAGGAGAGTGGAGTGGGGTTAGAGGAGTCAATTGAATATTAGATGTAAAAATGGCATGGCAACAGGAGGTGGGACATCAAGGACAACACCACGAGGCTGTGAGTGGGGCTATACTCTCTGGACAATGAGAAATTAGGTGTTTCTCCATCCCTTCTGCTTTGAAAGCTAAGGATTCTTTCAACAGTTCTGCTTCAAAGGCGAGCTCTGGTCATCATTAGGTTGGGAGTTCTCTCAGTAGCTCTATAAAGCACTGAGCCCCCCTCCTGCATCCTCATTCCCCAAAAACTAATTCAGAAGACCAGGTGAGTGCTGGGCAGAGGTGGGCTTTTAAACTCCCCAGGTGATCCTACTGCATAGACAGGATTTCGCATGACAGTAGGGGGCTGTGGTTTCACCTCAGGAGTCCACACCAGACCATTACAATAATCATTGGCATCTAAGAGACAGCTGTAGCCTCTTTGTCCTGCTAAACAAACTCCAGGTTGACACAGGTTGAGGCAGCAAAATGCTCAGAAAAACTGGGCTCCTCCCCCAAGACCCAGGAGATGGGAGGAATGCTGTTATAATTCGGTCTGGATGGCCTGCCTCAGGCCCACACGTTAAAGGCTTGATTCTTGGCCATGGTGATACTGAGGGGTGGCAGGACCTTTGGAACAGTGGTGGAGACCTTATGACATGTGTGCCACAGCTGGCTGGCTGTTATCATTGAAAGCTCTAAAAGGTTCGCCATCACTGCTTTAGAGAGGGGCCTAGTGGGAGAAGTTACACACTATGGTCGGGGGTGCTCTTGAAGGGGATATTGGGATTCTAGTTTTTTTCTGTTTCCCTGTCTTGGCTTCCTGGCCACCATGAGGTAAGCAAGTCTCTTCTGCCATGTGCCCCCACCAGAGGTCCAAAGCAATGATGTTATTGGGTGTTGCAGGAACCAGCAGTACTTTTCAGGCTCTTACTGTCCCATTCAACGAATTGGTCAGAAAGATTGGTGAATGGTGAAGATTGACATTTAGGATAAAAATAAGTAAAAGAAAAGAGCACAAAAGAAATGTTCGAGGAAAAAAGGGTACTTGGGGGGAAAAGGGAAGATATGTCCTGTTGGCAGAACGGGGGGGGGCAGTAGCCACGAAGTCCATTGCTGCTGTCTTTTTAATATCAGCCCTTTAGCATTAGATCTAGGTGGTGCCACTTGATCTTGTGCTAGAAGATTGGAATCAGGTGCTAGGCTCAGCTTGTTCTCATATCAGAAGATTGGTACCAGATGCAGGACTTGACTTGGTCCATGTCAGGCTCGGGCTTGGGAGCTGCTACTCTGCACCCGTGGTATACAACTCTCTTCATTTGGCAGGTTGTGCCTGACTGCTCCTGCCACGATGCTCTGCCCTAGTCTCCTGCCTCAACAGGGCCAATGGACCGTGTACTGAAACCTCTGAAACCATGAACCAAGACAAACCTTTCCACCTTTGAAATCAGTTATTCGGGTATTTGTCCCACTAATAAAAAGCCGACTAATGTATGGATGTAACTAAATCTTAGTGATTAGTAATCCCATTCATCTGTGCTAGGTCCTGGCATGTGGACCTGTGACATGGTTCTGTCCAACGAGATGTAAGAACACTGTTGAGAGGGCTCTGGAAATTTTTTTCCTTCTCATTATCCAGATGTATATGGAGGTCTTTCCCTTGCTCACTTGTCTCTGATTTTTGACCCTGTGATGTGAAAATGCATAGCTAAGTGTTTGCATAACCATCTATGACCTCGTGGGGAGCTGTGACTGACATTCCTTGTTCCTTGAGCTGCAGGACCAACCTAAATAGTTCACTTCCAGGCTTATGCTTAAACAAAATAATAAATGTCCTTGGTATTTAAACTTCTTTTGAAGGAATATTCTGTTATTCACAGCCAAAATGTTCTAAGAGATAAAGACATAGTCAGTAATGTCTCATGAGTGATTTCAACAAATAGCAGGTTTCCTTATGGTCTTAGACTCTTTACCTGGGAGAGGTAGTGAAGCTGGTATCTAGGATGGAGCAATTTATAGTCTTACTGATTCATTTACTGACAAGTAGAATATTCTCTCCCTCAGCAAAACACTAACTAGTTAGCACTCTTTACAATCAGCTGCTAATTAAATGGGGACTCGTTCATTAGTGCCCTTGTCAACACCTTGAGCTCCGTGGGGCACCTGGCCTGGGGTGATGTGGTAGGAATAAAGTGGTGAGGCAAAATGACATTGCCTGTACACAGGTAAGAGCTGAGCCCGTTAAGTAGAAGATTTTCCTGCAACTTTTTCAGTTGATAAGTTTCAGTTCAGTTCTGCAGTCTTGTCTGTCCAGTTTCACGGAGTGAATTTTCATTGCTTTGTAAAGATCCATGGAGTCATTTTAATGTATTTATGATTTTAAATCTGTACGCAAAGATTGCATAAACTATCAATTGGATGAACTCCTCAAAGGAACTATATGAGAAATATAATTAAAGCACTGAAATTTCACACTGGCAAAGCAGAATGCCTTGAAATGGATATTAGAATTCTAAGTTGATTTTTATTCTATGCCAGAAAAAATTTTTTCTGTCACATCTCTGTTATAGCCATAAAAATAATTGGGGGGAATTGTGAGAGTTAATAAGTATTTATTCAGCTTGTATTTTTCAAGAGTATATCTAATAGATAAATCAAGATAGACTACAGATATTAACTATGAGGGATGTGTGATATAAACTATGATATAAAATTTTATGAGCTAAGCCTGAAGAGAAAAATCATCTGTGAGTTTATCATTATGTTGAGTTCTTTGCATCCAAGAGTAAATAAGATTCCACCATTTATCCAATCTACCACATACATAATTCTCTTCTTAACTTGAAATCCAGAAATCCTGCAGGTATTTTCAAGGGGCTGTAAACATTATTTTAAACTTTTTTTCCATTAAGTTTATTGGTACATTTTAGGTATACAATGCAGTTACATTCATCATTGGGATCTTGTATCTTTACATGAGGTATTTTGGTTCTTATTTTTTCTTCCATTCCCCTGCCCTCCCTCTAAACCCTCCCTATTTACAAAGACTTTGTTTCATTTTTTTCCTTTTCTCATATTTTTTCCTTTCCCTTCTTTCCTTTCTCCTATCTCTCCTTTTCCCCTACTCCATTAGATCTTTTCTCACTATTTCACATTATCAGTGCTACATTTTGATCCTTATTTACTTTTAGTTTCTCATACCAGAGAAACTATTTGGAATTTATATGAGTGTCCCATTTATTTCACTTAAGAGTTTTGCCTAAATATGCATCCATCTAGTTATAAGTGTCTCTAGTTTCTCATTCTTTATGGTTGGGTAGTACTCCATTTTATAAAAACAAACAAACAACAACAACAAACAAAAAAACCCCATCTCTTCTTTATCCAGTCTCCAGTTGATGAGTTGATGGGTGATTGGGCTGTTTCCAAGTTTTAGCTATCACAAACTGTGCCACTATAAAAATGAAAGTGCATATATCACTGTGGTATGATTCTTTTCATTCTTTTGGGAAGATATCCAGCAAGAGAATAGCTGGGTCAAATGGCACCTCTAATTCTAGTTTTTTGAGGTATTTTTATATTGATTTTGACAGTGGTGGCACCAGTCTGCACTCCCACCAACAATTGGAGAAGGGTTCCTTTCTCCCCACAACCCCTCCAGCATTTGTCATTGGCTGATTTCTTGATAGCCGCCATTCTTTCTGGGATAAAGTGGAATCTCAGTGTCGTTTTCATCTGCATCTCTCAAATGACCAGCAGTGTGGAACTTTTTTTTCATGTATTTATTTGCTGCTTTTACTTGTTTGTCCGAGACATGTCTGTTCACTTCAGATGCCCACTTATGAATTGGGTCTTTATATTTGGGCGGGCTGATTGTTTTGAGTTCTTTATATATTCTAGATAGTAGTCCTTTGTCTGAGGAGCAGCTGGTAAAAACTTTTTCCCACATTGTAGGTTGTCTCTTAGCTCTGTTGGTGGTTTCTCTTGAAGTGCAGAAGCTTTTTAATAAGATGAGATCCCAGTTGTTCATTCTTTGTGCTAGTTCCCATGCTACTGAGGATTTGTTCATAAAGTCTTTTCCTATACCAATGTCTTCAAGAGTTCTGCCTAACTTATCTTTCAGCAAGTTTAGTGTTTCTGTCTTATATTTAGATCTCTAATCTGCTCAGATTTTAGTTTAGTGCATGGTGAAAGATAAGGGTCTAGTTTTAATCTTTGGCAGGTTGAAATCCAGTTTTTCTAACACCATTTATTAAAGAGTTTATCTTTCCTCTGGTAAGGTTGGTTGGCTCCTTTGTCAAAGATAAGGTAGCTGAGTATATCCGGAGTTATTTTTGTATCTTCCAATCTATTCCACTGATCCTTGGGTTTGTTTCTTTGCCTATACCATGTTTTTTATCACAGTGCTTTGTAGTACAGTTTCAAGTTGGGGATTGTGATACTCCCTGTCATGTCTCTGTTGCCTAGAATGGCTTTTGCTATTCTAGGACCCTTCTGGTTCCAAATGAATTTTTGGATTGTTTTCTCTAGTTCTGTGAAATATACTGTTGGGATTTCAATCAGGATTGCATTGAATCTGTATAGTAGTTTTGCAAGTATGACCTTTTTACTATTTTGGTTCTTCCCAGCCAGGAAGAAGGGATATCTTTCTATTTTCTTATATCCTCTTTGATCTCTTTTTTTCAGAATGCTGTAGTTTTCAATGTAGAAGTCTTTTGCTTTCTTCATTAGATTGATTCTTAGATATTTCATTTGTTTGGATGTTATTGTGAAAGGGATTGTTTCCCTAATTTCTCTCTGTGAGTCTGTCATTTGTGTACAAGAAAGCTATTGACTTTTGAGTGTTGACCTTGTATCCAGCTACTCTGCTGAAAGTGTCAATTAAGCCTAGAAGTCTTTTGGAGGATTTTTTTGGGGGTCTTCTGTATAGAGTATCATGTCATCAACAAATAATGATAGTTTAACTTCTTCCTTTCCTGTCTTTATTACTTTAATTTCTTTCTCATGTCTATTGCCATGGCTAATGTTTCCAGAGCTATATTGAACAGGAGCGGTGATAGTGGATATCCTTGTCTTGTTCCTGATTTTATTGTGAAAGCTTTCAGTTTTTGACCATTTAGTATGATGTGGGTTGTAAATATTCTTAAGCTCCTCTTGATCTTTGTAGCTCCATACAGCCTAGGAAGTAGCTCTTATTCATACAGATGAAAAACACTGACTTGAAAACATGTATCTACACATGTACTATGACAGGACAACAGGCTGGACAGGCATTGAGATTATGAGGCCTTGGGTCTTTTTGCTATCTGTGTTTACAGTAGATCCCTTAACTTCTCTGGCCTCTACTTTCAAGCTGAGGTAATAATCCGTGAATTAATCTTTTGAGCTTATTTGAAACTCCAAGTGGGCAGTAAAAGTGAAATGTTTCAAATTAAAGCATTTGGAAACTGGATATGTAATTAATATTTTGTCTTTAATCTGTCTAAGGTATATAAAACATGTTGACAATTTTATTTCTAAAATAATTTTACCTGCAAAGCCTACCTTTGCAAAACTGTTAAACAGCCATCAGGCAATTGTATAGGAACACAGGCATAATACATAGGCCATTGGTGTGTTAGCCTAAGTATTTTTCCACATAGTGTTCTTCAGTAAAGTGAGCTGCACAGTTTTATTGCTTCAAATAATTGAATCTATAATTCTGCCCCTGTCACCCTTTTCAATTGTTCTGGCTTGCCTGATAGATTTCTCCTGGCTTTCAGGGCTGTCTTGCTGCAGATTCCAGTAGCACACATAAAGTCACTTTAGACAAGATCCTAGGCACAAGAGGGTGCTCTATTGGGATGAGCCTGCATACTCAGAGGCCCTGGGGCAAGAGATGTTTGGGACTAGTGTAAGCTGGAGTGACCCTTGGAGGTTTAGGTGCAGGGGATGAAGCAAATGCATCTAGTAAATAATACTGTATCCACCTTGAAAGGAGTCTCCAGGACAGAGGTCTTCATCAGCAAGAACTCTGAAGAACCCAGGAAAGACCCAAATGCATAACATGGGCCAGCACAGCAATCTTGAGGCCATTCAAATCCAGGAAGAAGGGATCCATTTCCTTCCACTCTTTCCTCTCTCTACCCAAATAGATCCATGTTGAGCCTTATACAGGCTCTAGGGCAGTGGTGGTGAACCTATGGCTTGCGTGCCACACCTGGCTGTTTGTTATCACTGAAAACTCTAAAAGATTCGCCATCACTGCTCTGGGGGATAAAGGAGAGCAAGCCTAGGCTAACTGCATCTCTTCTGGGAAGGCTTGCTACAGATCTTAACCCTAGTGTGGGAATATGGAAATGAAGGCTGAATTTCAAGTGAAGTTTGACACATTTGTTTATGTCCTGCACCCATGTAATTTGGAATTAAGCTGTCACTGAAACAGTTCCTATCAGATTATCAGTTATCCAGGAATAAGCAGAAAATTCAAGGATTTTACCTAACTTTTCACCAGTGGGTAGAAGATAAATAGCATTGCATACATTTTTAAATGACTAAGAGTGGCTGAAATAGTTGTATTTTGTCACATCTCACAAGTTGTGAGTTCAAATACTACTTATGGTTTGTATGTTTGTTTGTTTTTTTTGGTACCAGGGATCAAACTCAGTCCTTTTGCTTGTCAGCTAAATCCCCAGCCCACTACCTATGGTTTTAAATGACAGATAAATGTACAAAGTAGTCAGTGGCCAGTAAGTGGTACTTGCTATAATTTGTTCAGTCAGTGGAAAACATTTCCACCCCCCCCAACACAAATATTTTGTATCAGGTCCTAAAATCAATCAACTATTTATTGTCTGTGAAATCTTCCTGGATACTTTGAAAGATGCTTACACTCCATTTGGCTATCATTTCTCATGAAGCATATAGTATGTGCTCAAAATATTTTCAATTTAATTATTCTTTACAAGATACTTAGCACCAAGGGATGTGGCATTTTTCCAATGTTGACAACAACACTTAAGCTGAAAAATCGCTATATTTATAATCATGGTGTAAACCTGAGTGGGGAGTGATTATGGTCTCACTTGTATTTAACACTGTAAAGTGTTGCCGAATGATATAAGAGGAGAGAACAAAATTAAAACTAGAAACAATACCCAAAAAAATGGGGTTCTTTTAAACATTCAACCGTGATCACTCTGCCACTCACGAGACCCCCAAGGTCCTCTCCTGTGAATAGAGTTTAAGCACTGCACAGATGCAAGGGCTTACTAATGGCCAACAGCCGAACACTGACAGCCACACGCATAGCACTTTAGATCTATCTTTTCAATCTCCATAAAAGCTCAAGACGTAGTTACTACTACACACAGCCCTCGACTCACAGCATGAGGACACTGAAAGGTTAGAGAACTGGCTCCAAGATATACAGAGCCACAAGTGGAAGCAGTAAATCCTGATTCTTACCCCAAAAGTAGCTGCCGTCCAACCTACTGTAATTTAATAAGCGGTGCGGGGATCTCACAGGGGCTCAGCAAATATGTTTCCACAAGCTGCTAGTTTAAGAGAAGACACCTCCCCAGTCTTTCCCTGCGGCTTCCTTCCAGCCCCCTACTCCAGCACCTCTCGCAGCCACGCCTCGTCATTTTACGCATGCGCCAGCGGGTCGGCGCAGGCCCAATAGCAGAGCAGCGCCCGCCGCTACTCCGCCCACCTAGTCCTTCGCCGGTCAAGGTAGAAAAGGCAAAGGATGCGCTGAACTCCGCAGAGGTTTCTGTCTCCAGCGCTGTCGCAGGTACTTCGGGTCAGCTCTGGAGTCCCCATCCCTGTGCCCTCGCCAGACTCGTTCCCCTGTCCTCCACCTGTCCAGCGAGGGCCTGGAACTGCAGGTTGGCGTCCTGGCGGGAGGTGGTTTGTGTACGGTTGCCATGGAGGCGATGGCCTGCCTGGTGGAACGGGAGCTCAGGAGGGCGAGGGTAGGCGAGGCGAGGATGCCGCCGAGCTCTGCCCTTCCCTGGACCGGGAGACCAGTGGGCATTGCCGGGAGTAAGGGAGCCGCTGTCTGCGCGGGAGGTGAGGCGTCCCCCGCGGGTTTCTTGGAGGACCCTTCCTGCACCCTTCTGCCTTTCTATCCTGAATCAGAAGAGAGGCGATGAGAGGTCGGGCACAGCTATTTCTATACACGGAGCTCTTGGCCAGCTGCTTGGTACTTAATAGAAGCTCAGTAATATTTGATGAATGAAAGAGTGGTAGGCTGAAGAGTTTTGTCTAGGCAGGCGGCATAGACAAAGTCACCCAGACTGTATCTGGGTTCTTGTAGCACCAGAAAGAGCCTCAATAAATAAAAGTGTATCTGTAACAATGTTTACCATATGTTAAAATACATGGATATGTATGATTTCCCATCAGTCTCACAGTAGGCTTTTTATCCCGCCCTGATTTAGAATTCAACTTGGTAGACGAACAAGCTGTACTCTTTATTTATATCCTATTTTGTGCATTTATAAGACCAATATTGGGGATAGTGATATTCAGTACTTAATAAAGTACAGTACTTACTAGAGGTACTTCAGTACAGTACTTAATAAAGGTTATCTATCTGTTTTTGGGCCAGGTGTGGTGGCGCATGTCTGTAATACCAGCATTTGGGAAGCTGGGGTAGGAGGATCTCCAGGAGTTCGAGGCCAATCTGAGCAACATAGTGAGAACCTATCTCAAAAAACAAAACAAAACAAACAAAATTATCTATTTTCGTAAGGAAAAGTACCCCAAATTTAAGTTCTAAAACTTATGAAATGAATAAAAACACTGAACAAATATTCTCTCTTTCTCTCTGTCTCTCTCTGTCTCTCTCTGGCAATTTCCTTCCCTTTTTAAATAAAGTTTTCATTCTCCAGAGAAAATTTATTCTGTATTCCTTTATTAAATTAGCACTTGGATAGTAGTTTGTTAATATTTTCTACTGGCACAGTGTGATGCTAAAGCACTTTTACATGGATCATTTTACTTAACTCGCAAAACAATCCTGAGACAATTCTTATTACTATCCATAGTCCTGGAAAGGGGTTGTTTAACCTGAGGGGAAAGTGTGCAGGTGGCCAGCCTGACCCTTGCAGCCAACACCCTGATAGTGTGGAATTAAGTTTAGCAAGAAGGCTTTTGTTCTGGTGGCTATTAGCAGCAAAGGTAAAGACAGAGTTTTATAATTAGGTATGAGAGTCTATAAGTGGTGACTCTGGACTTTCTCTGAAACTAATGAGAAATATTTTTCTTTAAATAGAAAGTTCTGGGGTTTTGAATATCCTGCTAGTGGTGCCCCTCCTTTAGTCCTGTGTGCACCACAGACTCGGGACAGCTGACGCAAGACAGAATTCACCCTCTTCTCTCCTTTCATGACTTGCTTCTCTTCCTGCTTGTTTTGAAAGGTTCTCTTCTCACTCTCTCCAATCTCTCCAGGTCTGCGTTCCCAGGGTTGTCCCTGGCCTCTTTCTGTCTTCCAGGATACCAGTACCTGTTAATTTCTTGGTTCTCAGTGCGCCTTACCTGCGCTCTTCTCTCTTTTTCACTTCTGTGTCACCTTCTCTCCTGTGACATTGGCTTCCCACACTTCACTCACTGAGAACAACATTAATCAAGTCCTACTCTGTGCTGGGCAACTTGAAATAAAGTCAAGAAAGGGAAAGGGGGCTAAATTGAACTCATATTACCATCCTAAATCGATGACGTTTGAAATAGAGTCTGATAGCTTTTGTAATCCTCTGTAACAAATAGTTTCAATTAAAAAAGCCATGCAGCCCTCACTTGGAATTGCCTTAGCTCAAGTCAATATTGGAAGCTGGGCTTGAGCAATTGTGCAAGGGTAGCTCTTTGCCAGTGCCTCCCATGGAGGATTGAGTCTCAGACTCTAGTGGAACCATGCTGGACACACAGCACCTTATGACCCAATGGGAAGATGTAGAGACAGGGATGGGGGTTGCGTGGCTAGTGGAGCAGATGAAGAATACTAAACTCTGACCGGAAGGGTGGGAAAGGTATGGCCAGGAAAGGTTCCTTGAACAAGTGACCTCTTAGAGTTGAGTTAGGTGAAGAATTGTATAAGAACTGCCTGGTTTTGCCACTTCTAGTCTTTCCCTCTGTCTTCCCCGTCTTTCCTTGGCAGATCTTTTTGTTGTTGTTTTTAAACCTAGTGCCTCCACACTGAACTATATATTATCCTCCCTCTCCCTTCCTTCCTTTTCTTCTGCCTCAACCTCCCAGAGTGCTGGGATTTCAGGCATGGACTACCATGCTTGGCTCATCTCAGCTATTTAAATTTGTTTATCGGCTTTTATTTCTTTATATGACCTTTAGCCCTCGCTCTGGCTAGGCAGTCTTCATTTCTACAGTACTCTCTTAGCCACAGACGCCCCACGAATTCCTGATATTCTTCCTTTGCTCATTTGTTGACTTTTCTGGAAATTCTTCCTCTACTCTAGCCCCAGTGCCAGCCACTGCCGCTTGTTCAAATTCAGCCCATTTTTCAGAACTTAGCTTAACTAATACCTCTGTCATAACATGTCAAATGCCCTCTCTTCCTTGTTTTGCGTGGCAATTTATTCTTATTTTTATTGCTGCCTCAATTTCTTCCTTCTATTAAAATCATTCTGAATAGAAAAAAAAAATGGAAACAAAGCTTTTGTACGCAGGGAGGGGAGGGGGATTGGGGGGATGGAATAAAATAAAATTTACTTAAAAAGAATAAAAATCACCTTGTACAAGTAGGGCTGATTTTCAGCTAGTGCACACCAAGAAAGCTGCACTGGTGAGAGTACTGGTGTGTCCTTATGACGGTGAATGAACAGTGGCCGCCCCAGCCTCCTGCCTCCCACCTCACCATCTAGCCAGGAACAGTATGATTAGCACCTCTGGCACATGTCACAGCTTTTCTTTACCATTGCATAAGACTCTGTCTACATCACAGAATTGCCACAGGGATTGAGATGATGTGCTGGGTACTAAAATAAGTGTTTAGTATTAGTGGCCTATCTTGCTGAGAATTAAGACGGTATTTTATTTTTCTGTTCCTGGAGAACCAAAAAGAGGGATTTGCACATAGGAAATAGTTGATCAATACTAGTTGAGTGAATTTGTTTGTATTGGAACCAATTCAGGAAAATTTTGTAAGGTTAAAATGTCTGTGGTAATTAATATTGTGCTATGGTTCAAGGCTGCTTTGATATAATTGGACAGGCTTTCAATGCTGAGTGATTATTTTTCTTTTTTTTTTTTTTTGGTACTGGGTATCGAACTTGGGACCTTTAAGTTCGCAAGGCAGGCAGCAGAACCACTGAACTAAATCACTGGCTATTTTTCAAGTTGGTAAAAACCTTTTATAATAATTGGTAATTTAGTTAGCACAAGAAAAACAATCCTCCCCCCCACAAAGAACCCCACTTTTAACCATTTACTTGTACTATTAAATATTTCCATGATTGAGTTAGTTCAGAATATATTAATATAATGTAATAATAAAAGATTAACAGTGCAGATCTTACATTATTCCAGTTTCTCATCAAGTAAAGGTTAAAGTGAGATTTAGAGGGAAGAGAAAAAATTGATACAGAAAGCAATGCTAGAATTTGTGGTAAAAATTTACAGAAAAAATTATTTTAAAGCCATTATTTGCATTTTGTCCACTCATAGTTGGTCAGCCTAAATTCCTGTGGTTCCCAGATAATTCACAGAATTCTTAGAATGTGACCCGAGTAAATATTCCTCCTTCATTACTTGCAAAGCAGAATACTTTTCAATGGATACTGAAAGAGAGCCTGGAAGAACCATGGGTCAGGAATGTGAGTCCACTATTACTCCCTAAAGCACTTTCTTTAATCTTTATTGGGTCTCCCAGATTTCCTTTAGACATTGCTAGACTTGTTAGTGCTATGTGAGGCCAGAAGGGTGGCAGATCTGATCTGGGCTACAGAAGAAACCTCTTCTCACTAACAGATACACTTTCATACTGCAGTTGTTTCTCTTTGGGGAGTGATGGGATCAAACCCAGGGCCACTGTATGCTTAGTGCATGTTCTAACACTGAGCTACACGCCCAGCCCTGCAATGAGTCTTTTATAAACAAAGCAACAAACCTGCCATGACCACTTAAGCTAGATGTTTCTGGACTGGATTTATATTATGCATTCAAAAATAATATATGTAAGTGTACATATATATATCTAAAAGCTTTTGTATATTTAAAATAAATCGTGTTGAATATTTTAAAATGAAGAGCCAATCATGTCAGAAGTATTAGAAGTAAAATGTACTAGATCTGCCCTCATTTTTTATAGCTGTGCTAGTGTACATAATTCTAGAAACCTTGCTCAAAATCTTTTATAAGTAATTCCTTACTGGATAATTGCTTGCCCAGTAACTTTTCCCTGTTTTAATGCAACACCTGGCCTTTTCATAGAAAAAGAGTGACATCTTATTTGTAGTTTTCATCTAGGTTTTTTTCCTCAAAAACTCTTGGAGTAGGGTTTGGGCAGAACTAAACACAATATTCTTATTGTTTATTTTATGTTAAAACAAATACAAAATCATTATGTAGTAAATCTTTCCTGAGGAATCAACTATTCATTCCATGTATTAATTTCCTTTGGCATATATCACAAAATATTTTATTTGCAAAAGCCATTTTAAAATTGTGTAGCTAAAATGTGTGAATAATTTATAGACCTCTGTCTCTTTAGAGATTTTTGAAGGGTTAGAAATCTTTTCATTTTTTAAGGTTAAAGATATTTTTTAAAGAAATGAATACCTAATACCATATACTCATTAGAATTAAACTTTTAAACATCTAGATGATTTTGAGGATACTAGGTCTTTTGTAACAGGGAGAGGGTCCAAGAGGTGGAGGGAAGAGAGAGAAGGGGAAGAAAAAGGGAATTCGTATGTGTCAGTGTATATACTCACTGCCCATGAGGAATGTCATCATCACGTGCTGCAATCCTATACTAATAAAAAAATGAAAACTGAAGAAAACAAAAAAAATCTGGACTATTTTAAAGCCAGATTGGTCTTCATGGGATATACCAGCTTGTGAAAAGGATCTGCATTTCTTGTGGTCCTTGTCCATGACTAACTCTTTAACTGAACAAGATGACTGGGAAAGGAACATTTTGTACTGATATTTGGTGTATATTCCTGTAGGGCACTATCCCAAATTGAATGTGATTTGAATCAACTCATTCAAAAATATAATGCACAGTTATGGGGCTGAGCCATTCCCAGAGGTTTGTTGTAAAGCAAATGTAGTTTGGAAGTAGGCCTCCTGTCTAAAATTTAGTGGAAGGAAAGGAAACTTTAGTTTAAAATTTTAAGACATCCCCTAGTGTTGTGTTATCGGTTGAATATAAGATATGGGTTGGGAATGTAGCTCAGTGGTAGAGTGTTTGCCCACCATGTGTGAGGACCGGGTTCGAGCCTCAGTACTACCCCCACCCAAAAGTGAAATGATTCTCTCTTCCCTTTGTCTGGGATTTCTTCCCTCCTCTTTACCTTGATCACACATTGGCACACCTTGGAGCCCGTGTTTTTGAGAGCTATTCTTTCATCTTTACCCTCTGTTTGGATTGTTAATTAAAAATAATTTATGGTTTTTTTAAAGCGTAATATGAAAGAATGGTTTAATATATGGAAGGACAAAAGCACTCCTTTCTAAAGCACTGGACTGCAATAGTTGATATTTATTATATTATATGTTTGCAGGGTGTGGTATCTGAAAAACATTTTTAAAAAGGAAAGATGCTATCTTCAAATGATAAGAAGTTAGAAAAGATGGATCCATTTTACCGACCTTCAGTGTCCAAGCAGAAGACCAGTGCAGAAATCATAAGTGAAGCACGAAATGCATTACAAACAGTTAGAACCCAAAGACCATTTACACCCCAGGAAGTCCAGAGGAAACTATTTGGACCCTCATCCTCAAGAACACCAGAAAGTAGGCCTCCTTCCTCCTTCAGGTATGTGACATTTCATTTGTAGGTATACTTAGTTCACCAGATTACATTTTCCCTTAATTCTGCTCCTTATCTGTCCTTTCTCCCAACCCCTGGCAACCACTGATTTTTAAAAAATTGTCTCCATAGTTTTGCCTTTTCCAGAATGTCATATAGTAGGAATCATACAGTTTGTAGTCTTTTCAAGCTAGCTTCCTTCACTTAGTAATATGAATGTAAGTTTCCTCCATTGATTTGTGTGATTTTCATTGATTTTTCATGACTTGATAGCTCATTTCTTTTTTGGTGCCTAATGATATTCTACTGTCTGGATGTACCACAGTTTACTTATTCACCCACTGAAGGACATTTCAGTTCCTTCCAAGTTTTGGGAATTACAAATGAGGCTGCTGTCAACATCAATGCACAAGATTTTATATGAACATAAGTTTTCAGCTCCTTTGGGTAAATAGCAAGAAGACAGTTGCCGGATTTATGGTAAGAGTGTCTTTAGCTTTGTGAAAAACCACCAAACTGTCCTTTAAAGTGACTGCAGTGTTTCTTATTTCCACCAGCGTGAGTAAGATTTCCTGTTCCTCTCATCCAGCATTTGATGTTTTCAGTGGTCTGGAGTTTGGCCATCCTAATGGGCATGTAGTGGTGGTACCTCTTCTCTTAATTTGCATTTCCCTGGTGATAGATGATGTGGAATATCTTTTCTCCATCTGTATGTCTTCATTGATCTGGCATTTGTGACCCAGTTTTTTGGGCGGAGGGGTTGTTTGTGTCCTTATTAAAATATGTTGTTGTTGTTTTTGTTACTTTCATCAGTTGGGTTTTGCTCTTGAGACAGTCTCTCTCTATAGTCCAGTATGGCATCAAACTCATAGTCTTCCTATCTCAGCCTCCTAAAGTACTGAGATTATAGGCATTGGCCACCACACTTGACTTATTATTGAATTTTAATAATTCTGTGAGTATTTTGAACACCCATCTTTTATTTTGTACCATGTGTCTTTTGTAAATGTTTTCGCCAGTCTGTGGTTTTTCTTCTTGCTCTCTTGACAGCGTCTTTTGCAGACTAGACATTTTTAATTTTAGTGAAGTCTAGCTTACCAAGTCTTTTTTCATGGACCATGCTTTTGATGTTGTGTAAGAGTTATCACTTTCCTCAAGGTAATGTAGATTTCCTCCTGTTACCCTATGGGAAATTTATAGTTTTAAGTCTTATATTGGGTCTGTGATAGAATTTGAATTAATTTTTGTAGGGTGTAATGTCTGTGTCTGGTTTCTTTTTCTTTGCATGTAGCTGTTCATTTGTCTTAGTGCCATATGTTGAAGGCTATCTTTCTGTAGTGCAAAAAAGTCCCTGTTCAACTTAATAATTTTGTATTTTACAATTATGTGAAAGTGATATATATTCCACAGAACCTAGACTTTAAATTTTGATCTTTTCCTGGCATAGCCATGTGCAATGTGATACTGTCTTGTGATGCTGGGCAGCATGGGCAAGCTGTAGCTTCTAGTCAGCCACATGATTGTGAGGTCAAACAACCCATACCAAACAGCCTATAGTATTGGTATATTAAATGCATTTTTGACTATGAAATTTTTAACTTGTGCTAGGTTTATCAGGTCATCACTCCACTGTAAGTTAAGTAAATCTGTATTACCTTTGCTCTGTGGTCGAAGATCAACTGACTATGTTTATGTGGGTCTATTTCTGGGCTCTGCATTCTGTTCCATTAATATCCTTGTCTGTTCATTCACCAAGACCATGCTGTCTTAATTATGGTCTATAGAATGTTTTGAAGTCTGGTATTGTCAGTCTTCTGAATTTGTTCTTTTCCTTCGATGTTGTGTTGACTATTGTAGGTCTTTTGCCTCTCCATGTTAACTTTGTAGTTAGTATATTGGTAGCTACAAAATTACTTGGGATTTTTCTTAAGATTGCATTAAATCTTAGTTAAGTTGAGACCACCTGACATCTTGACATATTGAGTCTTCCTAGCCATGAAAATGGAATGCCTCTCCATTTATTTAGTTCTTTGATTTCTTTCATTGATTCTTACCATCTCTCTCATACAGATGTTACATTAGATTTGTATTTTAGAATTTCATTTAAGGGGATGCTGATTTCTATGGTATTGTGTTATTGTTTCAGTTTCCACCTGTTCATTTTTGGTATACAGAGAAGCCCCTGACTTCTTTGTATTAATCTTGTATCCTGTAACCCTGCTATAGTCACTTATTTTAGGACTTTTGTCAGTTCCTTAGGATTTTCTACATTGATGATCATGCCATCTGCCAACAAAGTTTTGTTTCTATATTCCCAACCCATATGCCTTTTATTCCTTTTTCTTGTCTTATTGCATTACCTAGGACATCCGGTATGATATTGAAAAGCTGTGGTGAAAGGGGACATTCCAGCCGTGTTCCTGATCTTAGTGAGGAAGTTTCAAGTTTCTCATCACAAAGTATGATGTTGACTGCAGGGTGTTTTTAGATATTCTTTATTGAATTGAAGAAATTTCCTTCTATTCTTAATTTACTGAGAGTTTTTGTTGTGAATGGGTGTTGGAATTTACCAAGTGCTGTTCCTGCATCTATTGATATGATCATAATGATTTTTCTTCTTTAGCTTGTTAGTGTAGTGGATTATGCTAATTGATTTCAAGATGGTTACTTCTTAAAGTTTGACTTTTGTTCAAGATTTCTAAAGATAAGTCTAGATGTTGGGTCTAGGAAGTTAATTTGGAATAAAATGGTTAGTACTGATTGTCATACCAACTTTATAAACTGATATGAACGAAATGTTGTAAGTACTATAACATTTTAAAATTGCTGTTTTCTCAAGGTTTATGAGTTAAATGCTTTTACTTGTTTTTCAGCAGCATTTAGCTAACATATGCTAGAAATAAAAATAATAAATCTTCACAAACTTTAACTCTGCACTATCTCTTATGTTAGCCTTCATGCATCCAGTTTTGAGTCATCTGATTGCAGGCCTATCTTGGGCACCCGTCTCAGTCCACTGGAGCTGGTGAGTATTTTATATTCTATTGCCACAGGTTTAGAAATGGAACTGGCTCAGGCACTTGGAATCAGCCCTTCTATGTGTTAGGAAAATTATCACATAGACCTAAAGGTACTAATAATTTAATATAAAAGCAGATTCTTTTAGAGTTTTCAAATATCATGGTTACTATATCTAATGAAACGCTCCTATAATTTACTTCTAGTTTGATAAAGCTGTTTAAAAATATAGTAATTTTATAAACAAAATTTCTATTTAAAAAACAGGTATATATTATTTTCTTTTTAATAGTTACATGTAAAATTTTATATTTAAAAATGTTGCTATAAGCCAGGTGTGGTGGTGCATGCCTGTAATCCCAGCACTTGGGAGGCTGAGGCAGGAGGATCATTGTGAGTTCAAGACCAGCATGGGCTACATAGTGAGTTCCAGGTCAGTCTCAACTACATAGTGAGACTCTGCCTCAAAAAAAATGTTGCTTGCGCTCTCTCGCTCTCTCTCTCTCTCTCTCTCTATCTCTCTCTTTCTTCTTTTCTGGTTGTGGGGAGGCGTGCATGCACCGCCTACCCTGGCTTATATATATATTGCAACATTTTATATATAAATATATATATGAAGAAATAGATAGATGGCAGTCAGAGATTTGTTACAAATTACAACAACTTCAAAAACCTAGTGGTGTCCTGGTCTCTTATTCCTGGTTTTCCTTTCCCAGTGGTCTTTTGTTACTTACATCCAGATTTTTAAATACCACATTGTCTTGCTGCTCTCTGACTTAGGACTTTGAGGAATTATCTAATGACTTCCCACTAAGGACGATGAAGATTCAGCTCATGTCTGTCCCTACACGTCCCATCATAACACATTCATCCTTTCTGTCCCCGCTAGAGCTCCCAGTATGGATGCATCATAACTTTGGTTAGATCAGTTTTCTTGAACTGTAATTATGTACACCCTGTTTATAACTGAGTCATCGGTGATGACTAATGATGATAACTTCACTTTAGCTTCACCACTTTTTGTTTTCTCTGGTGTTAGTTGTGTGTTGTTACTATTTCAACCCCAGACTCTTCCCTCAAAATCTGAATTGCCTTTGTGTATTCAGGCACACGAGGTGTTCATTGGCTCAGCCCCCTTCGGAGCTCTCTGGATGTCCTGCCCATGCACTTCTCTGGGCACCTGCTACCTCGTTCTTCACATCATCCCAGAGGCCACTCTTCCCTCAGTGGGAGCTTTTACCTGTCTGCTGCATCCTTTTCTCTTTCTTGATTTACTCTGATTTTGTTAGAGCATTCGCTCACACAGCTTTTTGAGAAAAATTGCATGGAAAGTAAATTATTTGAGACCCTTGACTTCTCTTTGTCCTTTCTAGAAGTTTGTAGGGATTTTTCTGGTTAGAGAGGTCTGGTTTGCCTTCTTTCAATAATAAATTCTGAAATTTCATGATAATAGGCTTTTGGTAGCTGAACATTTAAAGTGCCCTTTCAAAGTAGAATTTGTGCCTTTAAACTCTGAGAAGTGTCCTTGAATTATTTAGATCATGTCTCCCTCACTTGTAAAACCATTTCTATTAGCATGTATTAATTGTACATCCTAATTGGGTTGTGTGTGGTATTTCCATACATGCAGACGGTGTGCACTGAACCAATCTGTTTGCCCTTTTAAAATGTATTATTCCAACATAGAATCTGTCGGATTAACTTTTTAGTTCTTCTGTTGTACATCTTGTTTGGAAAGAGACTTTATATTCTAATCCCTTTATTGAGTTATTTTCATTTCTATCCTATTTTTAATTTCACAAAGCTTTTTTTCTTAAGAATTGTGTTTTTATATAGTGCTACAATCTTGTTTCATGGTTGTAGCATCTTATCAGAATAGGTTAGTGATATATTTGATTTTGGAAGGGTGGAAGCGTTTGAGTCTGGGTCTCACTGTGTAGTCCAGGCCAGCCTTGAACTCTTGATCCCCTCCTGAGAGGGGATCAAGCTCTCCCAAGTAGTAAGATCACCATGCCTGGCTATTTTATTTTAGCTCAGTTTTCTGCTCCTTTTACAGCCTGTGTTACATTTTTATGCTTCTTTTGGTCTCTGTTTCTCATGCTTGAGGCTCTCCCCTAATGCCTCCTGCTGTTCATTGGCATGTAGATGGGGTTGGCTAATTTAGAGGTTATTTCTACCCACACCTGTGGTCAGGGCGATCTGGCTGTGTTGTGTTCTTGCTGACGTCTGCAGTGGCATATCTTTTCGGTGTCTCTCATGGGCTACTCAAATTCCCTAAAGAAGACATCTTCCGTGCTGTCTCCTAGAAGACAGACAGAGTCTGGCTGCTGGCTTTCAGAGCCAAGTGAGCAAGAAGGCAGGAGTGCCTAAGATCAGTATGTAAGTATGCGATTAATAACCATGTTTATAGTAAGTATCCCGATACTCTACAATACAGACAACTGTTATAGGGGGAAGCCTTACACAATGATCCTGGTTAGAGACGTCTGTTTTACCTTCTTTCAATAATAAATTTTCTGCCTTCTCTTGGGTTCAAGGCCTGACTGCACGAAGCTAGGAGGGGAAGGAATTACAAAGAATTTGGGAAAGTCTTCCTCCTTCTGGCCTCCCTCCCCTTAGACCTCTGCTACCAAAAGTAATACCAATTCCTTAGATTCCTGTGGAGATGGAATATTAGTCAACCTTCTTTTCGGTATTCATGACTGTGCACATATGTGTGTTTGATTGTATGCTTAGTTCTGATGAACGGTTGGACAGTAAGTTACAAACATATTGACTCTTCAGTTTGCATCTCCTGAGAACAAGGACAGTCTTCTACATGACCAAAACACCATCATCACAGAAAACCAGCGTTACTCAGTAATACCAGTAACATAGGGTCCAGTTGTCTGGAAATGTATTTTATATTTAAAAAATACTTTTCATAATGCCTCTGAGAAAGTTTATACTTGTTCTTTTATTTCAGATGAAAAAAAATAAATCCGAAAATATTAAACATAAACCAATATGCAGTATATAATTGCCCCCCTCTTTGACCTATTAATAGATTTTTGAGATTTGCTCATTTTGGGCCTATTCTTTCCTGAGTCTCTATGGAGTTCCCATGGCTGTGTCAAAGTGGTGCAGTTTTAGACTGCAGGATTAGGTGGTAAGCTGGGACAGTATTGGCATTTGCCTCTCTTTAGGGTCATGAAATTAAATTTCTTACAGAATGGTTGGGTGCTATGTTCAAAATAAGAGTAGTCTAAGAAATTCATTCCTGTGTTAAGTAAAACGATTGCTTTAGCGTAAATTTATTGTGTTATAGTAGATTATGTAAGAGTCTTAAGTATATTTTATTTTAAACAATAGTGAAAATTTGAGGTCCCCAGTTAAAAACCCTGGCAATGGCCTCATACTACCTGCTCTTCCAACTTCTTTCATCTTTTTCACTTCACTGTTTTAAGGAACCTTTGACTTTGGCGGCTACTAAACTGACAAAAGAAAAGGAGAGTAAAGGGTAATTGGAGTGGAAAGAGAGGGACTGGATAAAAAGAGACAACTGGAGGAAGAGGGAGGGATGGAAACACAAGGGAAAGAGGGAGGGAGGGAATGCCTGACATTAAGAGACACGTTTCCTGAAAGAATTTGTGAATCCTAACCAATCACTCTTTGGATCTAGGACTCCTTATCTAATGGCTTTGCCTTTTCATATTTCCTTGAACAACAGTCAGTCAAGGAAGACAGACCCAGAGGGCAGCCCATTCCATCTCCTGCGTTGACTAGATTAGCTGAACTCTGTGCTCTTAGACATTTACCTGCTCTGTCTCTCCCCTTCCTATCTGGCCTAATCTCCACCACACCCTCCAGGAGGCCACAGGCTGCCCATGTTTGACATTGCCCAGGGATTCTGACAATAGTGGAGAAGAAATATTCCTGGTGTCTCACTGCTTAGGCTTCGGCTGCTGGTCCAGCAGGCTTACAAGGGCTCCTCTTAGCACCTGTAACCTTGCAGCCATTCATTAATGTTTTTTTCTCCCTAGTATGCAGGATTGCCAGGTTACATTTTTTTTCTCCCTTGGCAACTCCTTACCATCCCACAGCAGGCCTGCGACCTGGGACAGTTTGGTGGTAGTTATTCCTATTTTTATTCTGCTGCTCTATTAACTGGTGTTCAAATTTGTATGCACAGAAATAGCTGCTCTCTTACTTTGGATTGAATGAAGTCAGCAGAGATGTGAACAGATGAATAATTAGGAAATGTTGTCGTTTCACATCATCATTTAAGCACTAAATAGTTTTATCAGGTTTTTGACATACAGAAAAGACACAGATCAGGAGATTACAACTTGATACACGGCCTAAACACTCAGCATCCAGCATTTAAAAAGAAAGCATAGATCCAAAGCAGCATCAAAGAGGTCAATTATAGGGTCAGGGAAACCTGCTTCCCAGCCAGCACCTCACCAGGGCAAGCTCTGGGCTGACTCCTCATAGCACGGATCAGTGTGATTACTAATAATAAATTACTTTATATGAACAAAGCTCCAAGTATATTTGACAGGTGAAACAAAATTTTATTTCTTAAAAAAAAGTCTTAGAAACTCAAATATGTCTTAGGGATAGGGGAGATACAGGGTAAGAAAAAGTAGAGTGAGAATGTCAAAGCAGAGTGTTTTTCTTTTGCTAGTTTTGGAATGCATGGTAAAATAGTTCAGCAGAGAGTCCCATGGTGCAGCTGACAGAGGAGTCCAGAGTCTTTGTGCACAGAAATTCACAGGGAGCTGCAATGTTGTGAAGGTTAGGGTCTTGGGAAATTTTTTAATGTTTGATTTCTGACTTCCAGGAGGTCTTGTATTGCATGTGTGTTTATGTGTATTTCTGTTGCTTTACACATTACGTCATAAGTGGTTTTCTGAGTGGGCAATCACTGACTCCCCCATGCTAATGGGATGAGTCGTGACTGGCTAGGGCCCTTAAGTGTTCTATGAATTGCAGCTTTCTTGACTGAGTTGTTCTATGAAAGTAGTCTGTGTGTCTTCAATAGACACTACTTATTTCATCAGCCACATAAAATTGTAAAACCTGTTTTTCCCAGTGTGTTAGTCAACTTTCCTGTTGCTAGGACAAATTACTTGATGCTTACAACTTAAAGGAGAAGTTTATTTGGCCATGATTTCAGAGGGTTAAGTTCATGGTTGGCTCATTCCAAGGCAGGAATATTATGGCAGGAGGACCTAAAGTTCAAAGCTGCACTATGGTCAAAGCTTTGCTACACTGTGCGTAGGCCATAGCAGCTGGGAAGCAGATCCCAGGGAAGAGAACCAGAAAGGAAGGAGCTGAGGACCAGACAGAGTCTCCAAGGTCACATCCCCATGACCCACCCAGATACACCAAAAAGTGTGCTTTACTGATTTCTCCAGCCAATCAAGTTGGCAATCAGGAGGATCTATCCCACCCAGTGTCCTTATTTGTACTCGTCAGTGTTAGTGTTATGAAGGGAGGTGAGGTTCTCAAGTGAAGATTGAAACTCACTTGCAGCATTTTCTGATTTCTAAAAGTGTCTGACTTTGATTTTTAAAAAAGCTTTCTTACTAATTATTTTTCATAAAAGCCATTTTTCTGCATAAAGTAGAAGAATATTTTGTAGAACCCAGCATGAGATGAATTCCTGATTTGGTTAGTAGAGTTCCCTCAAAGAATTAAAAACGCTTTAGGTGCTGATTGAAACTCACTTGCAGCATTTTCTGATTTCTAAAAGTGTCTGACTTTGATTTTTAAAAAAGCTTTCTTACTAATTATTTTTCATAAAAGCCATTTTTCTGCATAAAGTAGAAGAATATTTTGTAGAACCCAGCATGAGATGAATTCCTGATTTGGTTAGTAGAGTTCCCTCAAAGAATTAAAAACGCTTTAGGTGCTTTGCTTTTTCTTTCTTTCTTTCTTTCTTTCTTTCTTTCTTTCTTTCTTTCTTTCTTTCTTTCTTTCTTTCTTTCTTTTTTTTTTTTCTTTTTCTTTCTTTCTTTCTTTCTTTCTTTTTTTTTTTTTTGCTTTATTGTTGATATAGTCTGGTGAGATGCATGTTCAAGTAGGATAAATAATTTGTTAAAGGTCAGTAGTAAAATGAAACTAAAATTGCATTCTATAGTTACACATTTGCGGTAGGAAAATAATGCCTTTTATCCAGGAGTGGTTACGGCACTCTATTATGCCTACCAGAGATAATTCAGTTACTCTCTTTTAGAGAAAAATTAACTTTCCAGGCCATATTTTCTCTTTAATAAGCTCTTTCATGCAGTACTAAAAACATTTATAACAATTCAGGCTTTTGTAAAAAGAGCTACCTGCTTTATCTGCATTTCTACATGGCAGGCTTCTCGATCTTCGCTGCAGTTTCAAGGTCCTGTGGAGTACAGGCATTTTAAGATAAGAAACCTCTTAACCTTCGATATTGAGGTTATCCTTGTGGATTTTGTCTTTGATGATTGTATATAAAGCACTCATTTCCTCATATCATGCTCTTTGCTTTTCTGTCACTATTAGCTTTCTAACCTAAGTCACATTCTTATGACTACTTTGTAACAGACTGGGGAGACTAAAAAGTAAAGTGTGCAGAAAAACGAGTGTGCCCACCTTCAAAACAAGGCCTTTATTCCAGAAAGGTTGTGTCAGAGGCTAAGGGTCGTGCCTTTAATTCCAGCATCAGGGAAGGCTAAGGCAGAAGGAATACAAGTTTGATTTCTGCCTGGGCAATTGAGCAAGACTCTATCTCAGAATAAATGATAAAAAGGGATGGGATGTAGCTCAGTGGTAGAGTACCCCTGGGTTTGATCTCCAGAACCGCCCCTGCCAAAGCAGTAAAGGGGAACCAAATTCAGTCACTCATGGGGAAAGGAGCTGGCATTTACTGAGCTTCTGAGCAGGAACAGTGTTCCTGTGAGTGCCCCTGTGGGAAGGGCCTGCTGTCTCCATGTCATAGCTGGGCAAGTGCAAGAAGTAAATGGCCTTCCCACGTTCACCTGTCCAGTAAGTAGATACCACTCCAGGACTGTTTGCTACCAGAGAGGTTTCTTCGTCCCTCCGTGTTATGTCGATCGTTTTATTTGCTCTTTTTCTAACTATGTCTTCAAAATGTGTCTCTAAAGTCATAAAACTATTTATCTTTGTTCAGGTTTACAAATCAGTACTGGATGCAGGTGAACAAGAGGAAGTAAAAACTATCTTGAAACATGTTATCTGTCATTATTGAAATAACCAAATTCTTGGTGGGAGAACTCTAATACAGATACCTGTTTTCTCCAAGAGTATCTGAGAAAATAAGGATCTCAGAAGATGCATCATATGTAGATGACCTCACCCATTTTCACAGATCATGTGAATTTCACACCAGATTTTTTGATGAACACATTAGGTAGTGAGTCACTCATCTCATATATTATGGAAGTGACTTCAGGAACTTTAATCATGACTGGTCAGAGCACTAAAAGCACTTGTTGTCATATAGCTGCTCTTTCGTAGACAAATAATTATAGTAAGGTTGAAGGCAGGAAGGACAGGATCCCTAGGTATCATTGACACCGGGAGCTTAGTGTCCTGTGAGGCTCTGGTACCAGAGTCTCAAGGTTAGGCCAGAGGGAGCCTTCGGTGTCACATAACTTGGTATAGCCTTTTAGAAATAAAAAGTTTAAGTGGCCAGGCATGGTAGCACATGAACTTGGGAGGCTGACGGAGTAGGACTGAAAGTTCAAGGCCAGCTGGGGCTACATGGTGAATTCAAGGCCAGCCTGGATTAGTCTTTATGGGATTGGAATTTGGCCAGAAATGTTACTGTTCTAAAGGATAGCGACACATACATTCTTAAGATATATTAAAAAAAAAACATTTTTATATCAGAAGTCCAAAACAACTTCTTGCTTTTATGTCTCATGATTTTTTTAATCTAAATTATTTTAAAGTTTGACATCATTAAAAAATTGTTCTGTAGAGTCTAGAATATGTAAAGGTAGCACTTATAGTGCACATAAGTGTTGGCATATAATATAGGCATTCAATAAATGCTTTCTGAGCCAAGTTGAACTCAGAAACTTTCAAAGTATGTTAAGTATATTATACTTAACTTCATAGTATCATATATACAATACCTCTTTGCTATCTTTTTTTTCAAGTATACTAACCAGTATAGCAGCATGGTTAACATAATTGACGAAAGTAATTTTAAAGTTGTGCGCACATGAACATGTGTGTGAGTGCGTGTTTGTGTGTGTACATACATGGTGGCCACGGACAAGCCCAGCAGAAGGCCTTTGTGCTCTTCTGGAAGGATTGGGGCCAGCTCAAGGGTAGTGAATCTTATTTGAGACAAAACCGAAACTAGTGCCAATCATTTAAAACCTCTCTTTCCAGAAACTGAAAGCTCCACCATCTCCCACCGCTGCAGAGGAAGATCCCTGCCTTTCCTTTCCTAAGCCTCCCGTGGACCCTGCGAAGATTAGAAGAATAAGCAGTGGCCGGGCGCGCTTATTCAGGGCAGCCTCCCAGGGGGCTCTTCTGCCGGACAGATCCCTTCTTCCTGATGAGTGTAAGGCCACAGGATGTCCTTTAAACCCTGGGGACAGGCACGCTGTTTGAATTTTGTACAAAAGCTATTTTTATATGCATCTTCCTGATCCAAGATGATTTTTATATAAAGCAATTCTTAGTTAATATTGGGAAAACCTGGCTAAAAAAACATTGTTCCTCTGTTTTTCTAGAGTATGTATAAAGAATATCTGTGGCTAGGGGTGTAGCTCAGTGGTAGAACACTTGCTTACCACAAGAGACCTTGGGTTCTATCCCCAGCACAGGAAAAATCAAAGGACCATCTAGATAACAGTTTTAAAAAACATTATTTGGTAGAGAAAAATTAGGAAAAGTGTTTCCAAGTGGATGGTTCACATATAACAGAAAAGTCTAAAGTCAGAGTTCACCAAGTTGTTAATTTCATTAGAAATAGTAAGAGTTCTACAATTCTTCTAATGTATACTGAGCTTAGGCTTTAAGGCCTTTCTGATCTTTGTTGAATATTTAAGCAAAACTTGAATAGAACTTATCTTCCTGCCCCAGAAATGCTGGCAGGTTCCCAAAAATGGAGCAGAGGCTGCAGACCTCGCAGGTAGAATCGTCTCCCATCCAGGCACACTGAGGGTTTTCCAAACTGCAAGCAGGGACCCATTAGTGGGATAACAATCAATCTGGGGATTTGATGGGATCACACTAAAAAAACTGGGACCACACTAGCTACACAACTGATGTAGAATACATCAGTATTCTATGTGGGATAACAATCAATCTGGGGATTTGATGGGATCACACTAAAAAAACTGGGACCACACTAGCATTTTTAAAAACTGATGTAGAATAGAAGTAATGGAAAATGTCAGGATCTATGGCATTACAGTAAAGATAAGTATTGCTTCAAGCAACTTCACTTCAGTTGTGTGTGTCCAGGGTCATGTGATAAACCCATTTCTTGTTGTGTGTGGTCAGATATGTTGGTAACTGCTTTACCAGGAACTGACGAGACTGACTGTCACTCAGACAGCAAGCAGGGACTGCTGCAGGGGCCAGGTGCACAGTCCACAGAGCCAGAGGCTGTCTACAGATGGATCCCAGCGAGTACAAGCCTCCATCTGAACAGCACCGTGTTTGCCACACTAGGAATTTCTTTTAGTTAGTTGCTAATCTTTAAAAAGTAGAAGATTTATGACCTATCTGGAAAATTTAGATCTGGCAGCACCAGGTCCCATCTGTAAAGGGATGAGCAGAGCCCAGTAGAATCCACCCCATACCCTGGAACGTGACCTGCAGTTCACTCTGCCCGTTCGCTTCAGTCATTTGCCTGTTTGGTTCCTGCTAGCAATGAAGAGGTAGAATCCAGGAGAAAGGAAGGACGAAGAAATAGACAGTTGTGTTTCTGTGTCACACTGCGATGCTGTAACCATTACCTCGATGTCCCAGTTTGTTTCTGTTCTGACATAGTCATAGTGAGCCCCTACCAAGTTGCAGGCACCATTCAGGGCCAACAGAGTCTCACCTTCAGAGAGCCTTCAGTCTAGGGAGAACAAACAAAAGCAGAGTTAGAGTTCTCGTGGATGCTCTGAGGAAGATAGACAAGAAAATGAGGCTGAAAGTGTGTTACGGTTTGTATCTGGATGGCCCCGACCTGATGTGCTTATAGGTGGGGCTTTGGGGAGGAGATTGGGTCATGGAGGTGTTGGGAGGTGAAGCCTGGTTGGAAGAGGTGTGTCACTGAGCACGGCCTGGAAGGATCCACCTTTCTCCTACTCTCCTTGATTTCTCTCTCTCTCTCTTCTTGCTGATATCCATGCCATGAGCTATTTCTTCTCTGCCATACCCCTCCACTGTACCGCCCTGCCTTGGAACCAGCTAACTATGGACCAAAACCTCTACAAACTATGAGCCAAGATAAACCTTTCTTTCTTCTGGTTGTGTCACAGGTTTTGTGTCACAGAGACAAGAAAGTAAGACAGTGGCCATGGTCACTTGCTTTAGTTCAAGGCTCTTGGAAAGATGTCTTTGAGGAGGTGACATCTGAGTTGAATAATGAGAAAGAGACAGCGTGAAGACATCTGCAAAGCACCACTGAGGGGAAAGCAAGTCAGATGGCCAGCAGCACACACAAGCTGGGGCTGCCTCGGAATCTGGGGAGTGGGCTGGGCTTTATTTTGTCTGTGGTGGAAAGTCAGGGCAAAATGTCAGCAAGGCAGAGAGACAACACCTGTTCTGTGTTCTGCTCACCGGTGGATCTCAGTTGTACCTGCACAAGAAAATCGCCTGCCGGGGTCCTGTGTCAAACCAGTTGAATCAGAAGATTGATAATTACGGGAGCAGTGTGTGTGCCAAGGCGAGAAGGCAGAGGCTCTGGAGCTCAAGATTACTTCTCACTAACGGGATGTTCTAGTTTCTGAGCTTTAATGTTGCTTAATGCATTTAACTCTCTTTAGCTACATTGGAAAACCCCGCCATTTGCTGACCCGTGCCCATGGAGTAAAGGTGCCTGAGGGTGGATGTCTGCAGCTGTCCTCATCTTCAGTGCTCCCGACTGCTTAGCCCCTGCCCTCCAGGGTGAGCGGGCCCTTGTTTGAGTGGCAGTGGCACCTCCATCGCCCAGCACGGAGACCCTCGCCTGCCTCCCACATCCACCCTGTTGTCTTGTGTCTGCACACAGGACCTAATGCCACTAAAAATTACCCTGTTAAGCACAATCATGTTTTCTAAGAGTGCATTTACTCTCTACCTTGGAATTACTGTCATTTGTTTTGGAGCTGCCTGCTTTTATTCCTGAGGCTCTCTTTTGTTTAGAAAAGATAGACTTTGTCGGGTAACTGAGACCTGTGAGCCCACTGTTCTGAAGACCAAGAGCATGCCTTTCCCTCTCCCCTGGCGTGAAGTCACTTGTAGCTGATGCCACCCCACAGGCAGAGAGTGGTGGCAGGTTTGGAATTGCTGGTTTCAGAAGAGGAAAGGGGAAGAGAAGCATGTCATCACCTTATTCTCAGAGTCTTTTAAGACGGCACAGGTACTACGTGCTGTCGCTGACGCCTCCCTTGTTACCAAGGCAGGCTGAGACTCTGCAGATGTCACCTTCTTTCTAGTCCCTGTCAGACTTTATCGCCAAGCCCTCCAGGCCCTCCTTGAAGACCGCCTGAGTCTGCACTCTCCTGTCCCAGCACTGCTACTCCGCCTTTGTCACTGTTTGCCTCTCCCCTGGGTGGTGCCCTGTGCAACCATCTGCAGCCTGCGAGGGTCTACTCAATAAGCCTGAGTCTCTGGAGCTCCTGGCAGAGGCTGAGGAACCCACGATCCCAACGGGAAGTGGCTGTGAGCAGCAGCCTTACCCTGCAGCCCCGTGAACCATGAACAGTGACCATGTCCTGTGTGTCCCGTCGCGCACAAGAGCTCAGGAAGCAAATCAGATTGCATCATCCCTCACTGAAAACCCTTCTGAAGTCTCCTGTGCCTGCAAGAGGACGCACTCAGTTTGCCAAACTGAGTACCAGAGAAATCTGGAGAATACGTCTGGCAAAATGTTCATGGCTCTTTCTTTTAAACAACAAAAAGAGGGTAGGGTTCAGTGTTAAAAGTAAGTCAGGGAAGCTCTGCTGCCTCCTGGTTGCAGTACTCAGGGACATATTAAAGAGTTGGGAAAGCCATCCAGGAAGGAAACCTGTTTAATTTTAATTCAATCCCCATTTCCCAAAACTGCCAGACTGTGGAATCTGTCTCTTGGGACACTTTGGGAAACACTAACCTACTATAGAAGTCAGCAGACTTTTTCTGTAGAGGGCCCAGGAGTAAATGTTGTAGACCTTGTGGTCTATTTGGTCTCTGTCCAGCCTATTCAACTCTTATTATAGTGTAGAACTCGCCATTGCCTGATTTATGACCACTGAAATGTGAACTTTATATAATTTTTGCTTGTCATAAATATTGTTCTTCCTTTGATCGTCCCTCCCCCGCCTAGTCGCTCCAAAATATAAAAGCCATTCTTAGTTTGCAGGCTGTCTTAGTTACTTTTCTCATTGCTGAGACAAAGTACCTGACACCCAGAGTTAAAGGAGCAAAGGTTTATTTATCTCACAGTTTGGAGAGATTTCAGTCCATAGCTGGCTGGCTCCAAGGAAGGGTGGCCTGGCAGAGGGGCATCGCAGAGGAGAAACAAAGTAGGCAATGTAGGAAAGGCAGAAGGCAACAAGCAGCAAATGACAACCCACAAGCGACCCTCTTTCTGTCCCATATTTTACTCAAACCCTTAGTCCTGGTATTGTACCCTGAATCAATCCCAGCATTGCATCCTTGATCTCAGCAGCACATACTCTAGATCCATCCACCTCCAAAAGCCCCACAGATGACCACATGAGGCTTTAGGGGACATCTAGATACAAGCCATAGTACAGGCTGTGCAAAACTAAGGTGGCCAGACTGGGTGGAGCTGTAATTTAGTGATCCCTGGAGGAGAGAATAAAGTCCCAACTGTGTGCACAGCTCTCTGCTAAGGCTGCAGTCCCTTGGCTGGCAGTGGCCATGGTGCCCCAATGGTGTGGAACCCTACTGTTTCCTCACCCACCCTGCTCTCTCAAGCCTCAGGTCAGACCTGTTCTGTATAATTGGCTGGGCTCAGTGCAAACTGAAATATGGGTGGTCTTTGTTTCAAAACTCCAAATTTCAAGATGCTAACAGCAGAGCATGAAAGTAAGCATGGGGCCAGCTTTCCTGTGCGGGGCACATACACATGAAGCTGGTTTTGGCTCCTTTTTAAACTGTTTGCCTCCTGTTCACTGTCCAGGTGTTTCTTCGGCTTCACCTCCACAAATCTCCCCCATACTAACTCCCAACCTCTCAAGGCCTCTGCACTGTGTGCCTTCTCACTTCCTAGGTGGTGCCATACCACACTGCTGTAATCTGTTTTCTTAAATATTTGCAGTTTTTTTGGTACCGGGGATCAAACTTGGAACCTTGTGCTTTCGAGGCAGGCAGCGGAACCACTGAGCTACCCCCCCACCATGCATTAATCTGTTTTCACATCTGCCTGTCTCTCTCTCCTCCTAGCCTGAACAATTTTAGAAGGAAGGGTTGTTTTCTTTATTTGTGGCCTGAAAGCTTTTAATAGTCTGGGATGCATGGCAGGTATAAAAGAGATGTCTGTGACATGGAACTACTGTATCCTCTGCAAATTTACCCACAGCCCATTACAGAATTAGTACAGAGTCTTGCACATATTGGCCAGGACCATGCTGAGCACACTCGCGCATGCTCAGTTTAATGGTGGACTTCCTTCAGGGTCAGAGTGAGTCCCAGCACATCCAGTCATGTACTGTAGTGACGAATGACAAAGCTCACTCCTTCTTAGCAGATTGTAAGGAAAGAGGGGTGCAGCGTCTCTGCCTATATGTACGTTTGTGTTTTGCCTTCTGGAAGCTGTGATGGTTGAGACTTCTTGTGTACCTAGAATCACTCCTGCACAGGCCAGCACCCAGCCCATAGTAGTGGAAGCTTAATAAATAATGTCTGGAGTTAAGAATGAAAGACATGATAAAAGATAGTGATAGGTTAAAAGTGCGTTGGAATAAAAAACAGTGTGTGCTTTGCAGCAAAGGTATGTAAGGTGGCCTGGTGCTAGGGAACAAGCCACCGACCAGAAGTCAGGACTCTTGGGTCCCAGTAATGTGCATCAGTGGCCCCTACGCTTTCGGTGCGCTAGCAGCACAGAAGTCATTGCCCTCGGCCACATCCCCTCACTCTCACCACATCCCCGAGAGGCGGGGCACTGGGGCAGGTGAGAGAGAAGCTGAGCAGCTCGCCCACATCGCAGAGCTGTGCTCCAGGTCCTGCCCTTGCACCCCCATCTGTCAGAATAGAAAACCTCACGCTCTTCTCCCGCTTTAGCCTGGCTGCTTGGTGCCCGCGGGCAGGTCGCCTGACCTTTTTGGGTGGTTGGTTTTCTCATCTGAAAAATGAAATTTTGACTAGACAGTCTCTAATGTTAAATAGAAGAGAGAGAAATACAAAGTAGGGAGAAGTTGAAATATTTTCCCAAATTATTACATAGTCTGTTGCTGTAAAATAGTTCAATATATATGCTGATGTGTTTCATTTATGCTACTACATTAGTTTGTTAAAGAGAAAGTTTTATGTTATTATCCATTTGTTTCTTTTTTGTAAGAGTCTTTTTGGTTATGTCTTATACTGAGTACCTACTTTGTAGATAATGATATACAGTATAATAACTATTGCTGTCCTCTTATTATTTGGTTATAACATTTTGTTTTATTTTTTCATAAAAGAAAGCAGAGAGATTGGTCAGATTGATAAAATAGGTGGTTTTGTTACTGCTAGCTTTTATTGGTTTATTGGTTTCTAAATAAGTGTAGAAGAGGAAACTTTGAGTCATTTTGGGAAAGCTTTAAACACTATTTTCTACACAGAGCTCATTTTACCCCAATCCCCCACAATGTTAGTTACTTTTCTTTCTTTGCTGAGATAAAACACCCAACACCCAGAGTTAAAGAGGAAAAGCTTTATTTGGCTTGCACTGTGTACAGGTTTCAGTCTGTAATCGGCTGGCTCCACAGGGACAACGGTTCATGGTGGTGGAAGACATCAGAAGCCACAAGGGGGCTCAGGAGCTTCTCCCTACCCTTTTTATCTTTTCAGACTGGGTAGGGCAGGTGGCACCCTTCATCCTAGCATCCTCGGGCCTAGCATTGCACAAACTCTAGGTTCAGCCACCTCCAAAGTAGCCTGTGACCACATACAACACCCACCGTGCTATGGGACATTTGTTCTATTCCCCTGTGTTTCATCACAAACTGGAGAATAGTAGTAGCATAGGTAGTATTTCTAGTGACATTTGCATGTACCTGATATAGCATATTCCATATAATACATTATATATATA
>NW_022900926.1:73266474-73291092 GCF_012274545.1 Fukomys damarensis
TAAAATAGTGTATTCCTAATGACAGTTTGCTGATAAGAAAGTGTTGTAAGTCTAAGAATTTGCTTCCTTAAATGCAATACATGCTTCATTTCAGAGGCAGGATATCTTTCTGCAACTCTGTCTTACTCCTCTTTGTAAATGTGCCCACACCCTCCCCTCTCCAGGGCATAACAGGCCCTTCCAAGCCTCTGTGCCCTGTGTCCTACCCCTCACACGGCCTCCCCTTTTGTCTCCCGTCATGCTCCCCTCTTGCTGCTCCTCAAGCACCTCAGGTGCACTCCTGCCTCTGCGCCTCTGTGCCAGCTGGGCCCCGGCTCAAAATACTATCGCCCCTCCTCTGATGGCGGTGGTGTCCACCCTCCCTGCTGTATGCCAGGCCCCTCTGTTTAGAAGTGCTGTCTTCCCCCATTCCCACCCCAGTCCTACCCTTCTCCACTTTCCTGCTGTTTGTTTTACTGGTGGCACTTATTATCTTAAAACATTATATCTCCCTTATAGTGGACGGCTTATCAGTTTACAGCTGTTAGGATGTGAGTCCCATGAAGTCATGGATTTCTGTTTTGTCCCTGATGCACCCCAAGTGCCTAGGACACTGCTGAATAGGTCACGATCCTGCTCATTTTACCTCTAGAGGTGATGGTGTATATTTTAAATTATGCAAGCTCTTAGATTAAAAATATTGAAAGGTAGCGATTCCTAAAACAAGAAATGCTTTGACAAAACATTTCCTTGATTATTATAGCAAAGAAGACAGTGGAATCCAAAGAGACAGTTTCGACGGTGAAAACAAATGGGATTTATTTAACAGAATCAAATGCCATTGGCCATTTACAAAACCACCCACTTCAACTAACTTATGATGGAGGCTTCAGAGAAATCAAAGAGCAGGCAGTGTTCAGAGGAACATCCTTGCCACCTCATCTGAGAAATGGAGGGTCAGTATTCTTTTTATTGAATTTTGGGGTCAGGGTAACTGTATCACTTACCGGTTGTCCTTTGTCTTACATAGATGGTGGATTTGCTTTTTTCTACTTTATATAATAAACACATTTTAAGTTAGTGAGTAGGAGAGATTTCTTTTTGTGGCTGATGGAGTTGATTTTTCCTTCCTCTCCTATTTAATCCTTGGGGAACCTTTTATTTTTAATTGTCAAAATGCTTCTCTCATAGGACTTTTCAGGATTAGGTTTGGCTGGACTGTTCGAGCCAGCCTGTGAGTGATGACTGATCATTCTGTTTGTGTGTTATTTGGGATTCTTGCCTGGACTGGAATCTCCCCTTACCTCTTTTAGGTTTGGTCCACTGATGCTTAACTCCACATATTAATTGTACAAATGAGTATTTAAAACAGCAGAGTCCTCTGGGTTCCTGTTACTTATGCTATCCCTCCATTAGTCACTCTTTAATGAGTGTTTGAGACTTTGTTTCATGTCATGTCCCTAGCTAGGGCTTGTGACAAACAGATGTTCTCTAAATGGACCATGGGCATTATTCCCTTGCATGTTACTAAAAAAGCCTGAATAATCAGAGGCCAGAGTGAGACACTAGGGAGAAGCGGCTGTTTCCCAGCTCCAGCCAGAGGTGATGCTAAGATATCCAGAAGGTCTTGGTCTGGGCCGGGTCACTCAGTTAGATATTTTTTCCTAGGACTTTTCCATTGGGTCATCATGGACAGTTGCCCAGTTCGAATATGCTTAACAAGTTACATTCCAAGGGCCATTTTAAGACCAAGTACTTGTTCTCGCTTTAGACTTGGGGTCTGACTGGCTTGTCCACACATGCGACTAAAAACTTTTCCCCAAAGTAGCTGCTTGGCAGCCTGTCAGTGTAGCCGAGCTGACCTTGTCTGCCTACACAGCCTAAAGAGCGCTGCACACATGGAATTTATATTAGGCAACCTAGTGGTCCTTGTCATGTCGTTCTGCATTCAGAACATTTTTTAAATTAAAGGAAAAATGAAATGTCTCCTTAAGTGGAAGAGAACAACTTTAAATTGGGACTCTGGGAGTTGAACACAAAACATTAAACTGGCCATGGCAGACACATCTTTTCCAGTGGGTGAGTAAGAATAGGCTGTGGCCTTCAGAGCAGAAACAAGAAAGGCAGCAGGAAAACTTGTATTCCTTTCAGGACCAAAACAAAAAGGAAATGTTTATCTTGCTGCATCCATCCTTGGAGTAATGAAAGTTGACTAGAAAAACCAGACAAGAGCCTTTTAGTTTGTTTATTTTTGCAAAACTTTAGATCTTACAGAACAATCCAGCAAGCCAGAGGTCATTATTCCTTCCTCATTCTGGGACAAGAAGGGAATTTCAGTTGCGTATTTTATCCCATAAGCAGCAAAGGACACATCAATTAGGGAGTAGAAGCACTTCTTCCTGATTGTCCAAAATGACGAGGCATTGGCAGCAGCGCTAATCGTTTTCTTTGTGTTTTGTAAGGATGGTTTTCATGTTGTATAATTACTGTGTCTGAGTTGGGTTTGCAGTACTCCCTGGCAAGTTTAACTTTCAATAACATTTCTGCTTTATGAATCTTTACCTCCTTTCATCACCGAGTGGAATTTTGTTGAAGTAGTGCCAACCAAAAAGTTTATACAGTAGGATTAAAACAAACGAGAAAATGGAAACTCTTAGCAATTCTCTCATTAATTACATTTATGAATCAGTCTGGGACACTTGATAATTGTTTCTTGTAAATATTTAAGTGAATAATTCCAAGAAGTGATCTTTGCTATGCAGTGGAGTATTCCCAGTTTGATGTGAGAGCCCTACCCTTAATTAATATTTTTTTCATCTTGAGACCATAAAGTGGAAAATGAAGACTTGTCAGGGAGCTGGGCTGACAGGAGAAGGGAGGGCAGGGAATGGAGATGACGGGGTTGAGAAGAAGCATAAACACATAGATCATGAGAAGGGGCCAGAGCAAGTGAGGACACACTCACTCCCATCGCTGGGTCCTCGTGGGCTTCTTCAGCCTTTGTGTTGAGTGCTTCCTTGGGCTTGAGAGAGGAAGGAACAGTTTATTTAAAATATGTGTAATTCAGGCGTGGGATGGCCTGGAGTTTAACTTTATGCTCGGTATGATGGAAAAAGGATTTTCTAAGGCAGATATCATTGCAAGCAACATAATTGGTAGTTGGGGTGGAGGTGGCTCAGCAGTAGGGCACTTGCTTAACTGGTATGCACTGGCCTTGGGTTTGATCTCTAGCACTTAGGGAAAAAATATGTTGGGGGTGATTTAACTTTCCAGAAAAGAACTTAGGGAACTGTCCTCCTCAGCCTACGTGCTTATCGTGCCAACCTCCATGTATCCATTTAGGAATTCGCTTAAGGCTTGCAAGGTTGCTCCTCCATGATACTGCATTATCTCTTGCTTGGTATTACCACACGGATGCAAAATAATCGAGTTGTGATTAAGGAGAAGTACATGTGTAATCTCCATCCATCTACCAAGGGCCCAACCTAACACTAAATACCTTGTAAGGCTTGGTGCATGAATGCTGTTCAGTCTGCCTTGGCTTGGAAAAGTGACCTAGAGGGGAGCCCAAAACCAGTCAGTATGGCAAGTCCAGGTTGCCTGGGAGCCAGAATCTGGAGCTAGGACCATTTCTCCCTCAGACACTTGATTTAGCTATATGGTCTTGGCAAGTCTCCTAACACTTTCAGAGGCTTAGTTTTCTAAGCTAAAAAATGGAAATAACTGGGTTCCTTCACTCATCTCCTCTAGGTCTTAATAGAAATTGTGGAATGATTACTCAAGTTTGAGATCCTTATTTGAAAACTGTCAAGCCCTTAGTATTGTTGGAGTAAAAAAATAAGAGCCAGGGGGCTCTGGCTAAAGCTGGCAAAGCCAAAGCATTTTGTAAAAACCGAATGAAAGAGGCAAAGAATGAAAACCAGCAGTAAATGTCAAAGGAAAACAAAAAATAGCTCAGACCCCAAACAGCATGGAGCAAACTTTGTATTCTACTATACACTTGACTTTTTGTCTGCCTGGTACACTTCTGTATGGAGAACAAGCCCTCTACTATATAGTAGATCCCATTCAGACCATGTTTAGGTGAGGGCTGACCTACCTTACCTCCCTGCTCCCCTGAGGTAGCTGTGTGTCCAAGGGCTTCTTATCAGAGCTCTCCAGCCTTCAGCTATCACTCTTGGTTCAGACACAGGCATGTGGTCCAAGCCAGGCAGCCTGAATCCTTTCCTAAGTCTTTCTCCAAGACCTTTGAGGAAAGTAATCTTTCTCCAGATTCACAAGCTGTCAATATAATGTGGCCTTGGAGCCCACAATGCCCCTTTTATTATCTTATAGAAAGAGGCTCTGAGAGAGAGGTGGTGTAAATGAATAGAACCACAGAATAGAGATGGTTATCAGTTCAAGGATGATATGCTAAACTCCTAGATCCAGCTGTGCCTGATTCCATCACACCAACATTGTAGAATGCTCTGTTTTATGAGCCAGCATGTTCTATTTCTATTTCTTTTCCTCCCTTCCTTCTTTCCTTCCTCCCTCCCTCCCTTCCTCCTCTCCTTCCTTCCTTTACTTTAGATTAGGTTTTTATTACTTGGGGCATTGCAATCAAAAAGTCTAGTTAATGTTCCAGACTCTGTAGAATATAGATAAAATAATAGATAATTTGAGAACAGACACAAACCTTCTCCGACCTTGAGTAAGAAACAGATTTCATGAAGAGTGAGTATGTTAGTTTACAAAGGTGCACCCAGTAAGCGTTAACGAAAGCAGTGAGATCGGAGGATATAGGCCGGCCACAGAAAGCTGCGCTACCTAAGAGACTCCATTTAAGAAACAGATTGTGAAATGAGAACTGAGGGTGACACTCCCCTCATTACCTGTGAGCCAGCTACTGTGTGTCTTTGTGGGCGTGGGTGTTTGGTGTGTGGAAAAGGAGCTCAGTTAATAGAACTTGAGCCTATCATGTACAAAGGGGCTAACATGCATAAAAATGCATAAAAGAGTCACAACAACCTGCTCTGTACACACCAAGGGAACACATTCCCCCAGGCAAACAAAAGTAATGGATTTGGTGATTGGATGTTCAAGAAAACAAATTAAAGTTTAGGCTACAGAGTGCCCTAGTTTTCTCCTACTGTGGATTCTATAAAGAAAAATAATATGAGAAATAATGTTAGGATAAGATTGACTTGTAGATATGTAAAGAACAGAAAGCAGAATCACCAAAGGTAGTACCTTCCAAAAAGGATGGAAGAATTAAAATAGTTTCCACCGTCTCATAGACATTAACAATAATGTGATCATTTTCTTTTAAAAAAATAAACTACTCTCTTTGGCTTATAAGAATTCAGACTCAAGATTATAACCCCACATGAGGAGATGAAAAATAAACTTGTGATACTCAGAAAAGAAATGCAAGAAAAATAAATACATAGAGCAAACTACATTAGAAATAAAAAGAACTGGGGAAAAAACAGCTGAAATGCAATGAGACGTGCTCCACAGACTAGAGAAGGCCATAGGAAAAGAAAAGAAGAAAGCTATGAAAATGAGTTAGGTTGAGACAGGTTGAGAAAGAGGGAGCGTGTCCCACTGAAGAAGAGAACTCTCTTCCTTCTCCTCTTCTGCTTCCCCTCTTAACTCATTTAACATCCACCACCACCTGTGGAGAATGACTAAGGTCAGAACAAAGTAAAAAGAAAAGTATAATGGTAAATTTCTGGAAGGACTCAAATCTGAAGCCCAAAGGGGCTTGGCATCCCAATAAAAATTTGTATGGAATGATCCACACTAAGAAATTTCCAACTGTGCTCAGGCCTAGAATACTCTCCGGTGCCTAGTACATGCTCAGTGAATGTTGAATACGGGTGTGCATATGAAGAATGCATCCTATGGCCATTAAGGGTGAACAAGGAAGCCACATAAAAGGAAAAAAGGCAAGCTGGCGCGTGGCTTTATAGAACATCGCTCAGTGCCAAAAGACAGTAATGTGTGTGAAGTCCTTGGGACAGGAAGAAATAACCCAAGAATCATATCACCAGCCCATGTTACCTTCAGTAAAAAGCATTATATGAACTTGAGGACTAGACTGTTTACGCACATTCTAGAAAACTCCCAGACCAAAATAAAAAAACAAAAAACAAAACATGAGTGAGAATAAAAAACGCAGAAATGAAGCCACGGTGAAAGCATTCATGGTGAGTATTGACATTGTTTTCATGTTGAATTAAGACTGAGCAATTCTGAAAATGATGGTTAGAGAACAGAAACCTTGACAGTATAGTAGCAACATAAATGACCAAAAGTGGTACTTGGGAGGATGCATAAATACTAATTTCTTCACTTTCATAGTAAGGAATGGATTTTTCTAGTAGTTACTGTCTGAATTGAAATCTATATTTTTTTAAGTGATGATTTCAGCATCCTAATGTATTTTCATTGTTTTTTCTTAACTTTAGAAAAATCTTTTAGAAACTAAAATCTCTTGTGAAGACCCCCTTCATCTGAAGTTCTACAGTTCCTTCAGTTTCATGTCAATTTCCATTTTTCTGTTTAATTCCAGCAAAATTTATACTTAACACTTTTGGTGATAATATTCCATTTAAATGCATCCATTCACCTGCCCTCCCTCCCTCCGTGTCACACCGCTGTTCTTTCATTCTTCAGTCATTTGTCTGGCTAGATGCAAAAATATGCCTGGAATGATACCACATATTAATGATGTTTCTTTTTGGGTGGTTACATCTCAGATGATTTCTTAAAAATCAACGTTGTATTTATATTGCCTCCCCTTAACAATTAATAAATATGTCATTTAAAAAAGCAATGAAGTCATTTTCTTTTAAGAAATCAAGGGTAGCGTGGCTGTGAAACTTTCCATTTGGAAAAGACAGGCATTGGCCAGAGTGATTGTTTAGTGGCAACCTTATTTGACAGTTCCCGTTTGCTAAGTGTTTCTGGTAAGCAGAGCTCTGTGTCAGGGGATGGGAGATGCAGAAATGGATCCTGTCCTTGAGGAGCCTCCACATGTGTCAGCCCTTGATGCTCAAGGCTGGAGCCTGCAGCAGCAGCAGAAGCAGCAGCAGCAGCAGCAGCAGCAGCAGCAGCAGCAGCAGCAGCAGGATCAACCCCTGGGTCCTTATTAGAGTCACAGATGCGCAAGCTCAGAGCCACTGGATTCAGATCTGCATTCTTGCGCGATATCCAGGTGATGGGAATGCACTGTTCGGGAGTTAGCTCTAATGCAGAAGGAATGAAAGGAGAATCCAAAGAAACCATCTGAGCAGTTCTGAGATCACAGACCTAATTCCAAGGATCAGGAAGTTTACCCGGAAAGAGAGGGATTTGGGATACCTCCTGAAGGCCAGTTTTCCTGAGGTGCAGCACAAGGCTGAGGTGGGATTTTCTGTGGTGGTGGCAGGAGGGATCTTGAGAGTGTGTGCCCTAGGGCTGAGCAGTGTGCCCCGGAGAGGCAGGGGACACATGATGGATGGCCTTTCAGGCCACTCCTAGGCACCGGCGTGCATCATTTAGATGGGGTGGGTGCGCCAGGAGGTGTTCTGTGGGACAGTTTGGGAGGGAGAGACTGAAACAGAGAACTTTGGAACATAGGTGCACTCGTTCTGGTGCAAGATGGCAACATGAGGCTAAGCATGCCCTAGGGCACTGGGGACAGAAAGCAGAGATGAGGCTGGTGTGGCCTTGGCCACCACACAACTGTTTCCTGTGCTGCAAACCTCAAGGCTGCCATGAAGTTCAAGGGCTTGTCACTTGAGGTACCTTGGGATACCCTGAATGCTAAGGGAATGAGGAAACTGCAGACTTTTACTCTAACCTAAGGGTATTTGTAGTTAAGTAAGTGAAGGTAGTAATTATGGGGGTAAGTATTTGGATGTCTTTATTTGTGTGCATGCATGTGCGTGTGTGTGTGTGTGTATATGTGTGCGCTCGCGCTTATGTTTAATCTTGGGCTGGTGCCCAACATTATGGGTACCTTAGAAGCCCTTCTTAAATCTGAATCTTATGGTTATCCTTTTAAAAGCAGGTCCTTTCATTTCATTGTGTTTGTGTGCTACCGTTTATGCAGAATTCTGTTTTCAAGGTTAGTAATTAAGAAAGAGTACTAATTTGTCTTGAAAGAGATTCTTCAGGCCATGGAGAAATAGTGAAGGGACCACCCCGACATGGTGACATTCCCAAACTACAGTCAAAATATCAAGAAGCTGTAGCAAAGGTCAGCAACCTCAGGCCTGTGGGTCACTGGCTGTTCTAAGTACAGTGTCATTGGAACACAGCCACACTCATTTATTTCCCTGTCACCTGTGGTTGTGCTCACATCCCAACAGAAGAGTTCAGTATTTGTGACAGAGACTATGTGGTTACAAAGTCTAAAATATTTACTACCTGACTTAATAGTTCCCTCCACCTTGAATGTAATCCTAAAAATAAACTTTTTCTTAGGACAAAAAAAAAGTTCAGCTCAAAATTTGCAGAATTTTCTTGTATCATAAGCATTTCTTAAATTTCCCTTTTCTATTTCTATACATGTAATTTTTTCCAAGATGGAAGTCAATATTTTTATTTTTTTTCCTTTAATTTCAAATTAGTATCCCCCTCCCCCTCTTCCTCCTCCTTTTTTTTTCTTCCTTCTGTAGTTATCGCTTTAAAGTAAGAATCAGTAAACTACAGTCCAGGAGCCAAATCTGGTTAATCTATCTTTTTTTTTTTTTTTTACAGTTCTCAGGCCAAGAATGACGTAAATATGTTCAAATCATTACATTTTAAGTAGCTGCAAAAAGGACATACAGAGTAGCCTCAGCTTTGAAATTCTGTCACAAATTATATATTATATACTCTCCAGCCCTTAAAGAGAGTTTCCGACCCTTGTGATAAGGGGAAGAACTCGCTGCCTTGTAGCAAAATCTGCACTTTCGACTATTTTTAAGGGTGTGTATTTTTCCTCCAGGGGGGTATACTTGGTCCATGGGGTAGAAATCGCCCCATGACCAACTGACCACACGGGCAACAGTGATTCCACCCACTGGTGGGAAGTGTGGCCTCAGCCACAGAGCTCGGTGCTGCTTGTTCAGAATGAAATGTGGGACTCTTGTCTGTGACTGGGAACAGGAGACCTTGCTCATAGCCCTCAACACAGGGGCTGCAGAGGGGAGGCCTGCAAACACTATGTGTACGTATTGCTTTCGTCGGGACTCCAGCCTTATTACAGAGAGAAATAAGGCCAGAGCTGAGGAAGTTGCAGACATAGCCCCAAGGCCCTGCTCACACCTAAAAGCCCCTCCTACGGGTCCACTGTTGGGTTATGTGAGCCACTAAATTCCTCTTGTTGCTTAAGTTGATTAGACTGAGGCTTTTGTTATTTGTAAATTGAGACACCCTACTGGTGGGATGTTGTTCTGCTTCTAAGAAAGAATAATGTTACAGAACAGGTTTAGAGGCCAATCTCCAGAATTGTTTTATTTGGGATACATCAAAAATCGTTGTAAAAAATTTAATTATGGTTTTTGATAACATGGAACAGGAAACTGGGAAGAGCAGTTATACTAGATGGCTGAATCAATATATATATAAACGTCTGGTAGGCAGGGACCCATCGACAAGTACAACACAGTGGAATTTAATAAGAATAGGTAAAGGTCAAACACAGATGGGAACCTCTGCCTTGCCTGTGCACGTGAGGACCAGCACCACGACGTGGCCGCCGAAATGCCGGCATGGTTTCAGGCTGCATGACTTCATCCTCTTCTCTTTGCCCCTCTGGTCCTCCCGTTAGCTCCGTGCCAGGGTCCAGACAGACTGACTCTCGGAGTAACCGAGGAGGCAGGCAGTTTGAAACTGCATCCTGTGCAGCAGGGCGGAGGCACAGAGGTGGTTAGTGCTCCCATGATGACAGAGGCCACAGGGAGTTTACTGAGGACTTGGCAGTCACGTGGGATGGCATTTTATCCTCACAGCAGCCTTACATCGGGGACCCTCGTTCACCACCCTTCGTTCACAGATGAGGGAAGCAAAGCTTCGGTTCAAAGCCTTTCCCACCGCGCTCTCACAGCCATATGTGGTAGAACCATGAGAGGAAAAGCACAGGACAAGGCTTAAGGTGATGAGTGCAACACCTTTAAAGACGTGAGGGGTTTTCAGGAGGAAGGAGGATGAGGCTCCAGTGAGTAGTAGCCAGACCAGTGAGTAGACGTGACGGGGAAACAGATTTTGCGGTGTCTAGAGGCCCATCTGTTCTTCCTCTTCTTCGGTGAAGGAGGGTTTTCTTTTCCCGATGCCGCTCATTCCTGCTCACACTTCCTGTTTCGGCTCCACAGAAATCCACCAAGCTCAGCGGCCAGACTGGACCTCCTTCCCAGTCCTCGGTTGCTGTTCCCTGGACTGTATGAGGCCATGTTTTGTTTCTCCACCTCTTTTGGATGCCTTTGTCCCCGGCTGTCTGACGAGGCCTGGCCCCAGGGTCTGGTCTCACAGCTGCTCTCCTGGTTCCCCATACGCCACTGTGATCTTCCCCAGACCTCTTTTCCCGATTTTCACATCTCTTTTCCAGATGCTCCATTTGTCATCAGAAACTCAACAAGGCAAGACTCAGACTTGCTTGAGCCCTCAAACTGTTCTGCCTCCTAAGCCTCCCTCGCGTGATGGCAGCCTGGCTGTCCTGTTCCTCCAGTCTGCATTGTGTTTCTGTTTTTGTTTTTTTCCCCGTGGTATAGGGAATTGAACCCAGGGCCTTCACACCGAGTGGTATCCTGATCCCTTTATTGATTTTTTTTTTTTTTTTGAGGCAGGTTCTCATTAAGTCACTAAGTTGCCAGGCCGAGCCTGAACTTATGATCTCCAGTCCCCCACAGTGCTGGGGTTACAGGCGTGAACCACTGTACACAACTCTATTCTGTTTGGGTGCCTGAAATCAACAATCACACCATCTCAAGTTTTCATTTGTGGGCTCACACTCAAAATATTTGTCCTTGTTATCTCTCCCCACCCTCTTGTTTTGTTTTGTTTTTTTTTTAATTTTTTGCAACAGGGTCTCATTGTGTAGTTCAGGCTGATCTTCAACTCCCTAGGTAGCCCAGTCTGGCTTTTTGAATTTGTGGCGATCCTCCTGCCTCAACCTCTGGAGTTCTGGGATTACAGGTGTGCACCACCACACCTAGCTCTCTCCGTGTCTCTTTAATACTCTTGTCACTGCATAAATCCAAGTCCCATCTCTCCTTTTCTAAGAACCTTTGGCAATTTTACTGCCCATTGGTCTGGGTTCATCACTCTACCTAGAGTCTCAGGAAGCTGTCCTCAGTTCTTCCCAGCGGAACTGTTTATGCCTATCTTGCTGGCACTGTGCAACTGATCCCTGCCCTGACATCCAGACTTCTTGTGTCCCCCTTTACCTGATTCACTCTCACTACTCTCTTTCTGACAATGGTATTGTTATTTGCTGGTTCATCTGTTATTCTCCATAAGCCTATTTTTCAGTCTGCTCCTCCGAACTCACTAATCACTTTTTCCTCAGCACCCTCTAGTTTTATAACCTACTGAATTTTACCTCCTACCCTTTCTTAGGGACTCTGTTGGGCTTTTCCATGTTAAAAAAAAATTATGCCTCTACTCCACTAAGTAGACTTTGAAATTCATCAGGACAGTACCGTATCTGTTCACGCCCAGCACTGGACTGCTCAGACTCAAAAGGAAGAGAAAATAATGTTGACAATTCAAGTTCTTCTAGTGTGCCAGTCCTTCTACTTAGCACAGGATAAGAAATACCCTCTCTCTACTCCACTAAGTAGACTTTGAAATTCATCAGGACAGTACCGTATCTGTTCACGCCCAGCAATGGACTGCTCAGACTCAAGAGAAAATAATGTTGACAATTCAAGTTCTTCTAGTGTGCCAGTCCCTCTACTTAGCACAGGATAAGAAATACCCTCGTTTTCAGATGAAAAACCAAAGCCCAGTGACTTTTTCAAAGTCACAAAACTGGTAAAAGTTGAACCTAGGACTTGAGTCCAGGCAGGTGAGTCCAGAAACAGCAGTGGTTAATCCCAATCCACTACCCTTCTGAGAACCAGTAGGACACAGCACGGCCCAGCATTTGCCAGAGGCAACCTCGTCCCTGGCCATGACCTCAGGGAGAGTGGACTGGAGACTTTGGAAAGCCATTGGTTGAAAACTCTCTTGTTTCATTTCAATAGTTATTTAGGATAGGTGTTATTAAAAGGAAAGACTTGCTTCTGTTCTCTGATGCCCTTGTTTGTAGAAGTGGTAAATAAGGAAACTTGCTTGATCTTACAACCTATCAAAGTTTTGGTATTTTACCTGTTCATAGGATCGAGTTGCTTTTATTTGTGCCTCCTTTTTAGAGGTCCCCTTTCCATATCCGTTTAGTTGCCTGGGAACATTTTGCACCCCAATCTATGTTTTTATTGTATTCTATGTTTTATTGTACAAAATCAGAGCAGTTGTTGCAGAGAATCAGACTTTTAAAATAATTTAGCTTCATTTTTTCTGTATTCTACGATAAAAGGAAATGTTAAGCATTTTTAAAGGACATGTTTATGGAAAAAGAAGATATTTGGAAAAGCTAATCTCCAGTGGTAAAGGCCAAGCTGAACATTCGCTGAGGTTGCTACACAGGAAGTACAAGCCGCAGACGTGCATACCAATGTTCACAGCAATGATGGCCACATCTAGATGCATTTGGGGAGCAAATATTACATCAGATTGCCATCCGAGAAATTTTGTTGTAAAATTCACTCACATCCCATAGTGCTTTCTGCCTTGGAATTTTATACAGATATTTAAAAGTAAGTGGTTTTAGGCATCAGCTCTAGTTTAAAGAGAAGTTGTATCTTTCAGAGACAGCCTTGACACTAAGTCTGACTTTTAAAACCTGAACGTGAGATCCTACTATCAACCCACCACCACTCTTTTATTTGGAATCCAGCATATTTCTTATCTGGGGACTGCCTGAGTGTATCTTCAAGTTTTTAATTTGTAAAGAATTTCCAAGAAAATATTCTTAGAGTATTAAATTTTCAAATGGAAATAGGACAGATCATCTTGCAATGTAATGAAAAGATAAGTGATTTGGACAAAAGAAAAATTTTCCAAAGGAGCTCCTGCTGTGTGACCTTGGGCAGATCTGGCCAGTTTGAGACATTTTCCTTATCCATAGAGAGGAACAAGGTCTCCCTGCTGCAAACAGTAGGCTTTTGGGAGTCAGGCGTTGTTTCATGTTGTAACAGTGCCCTCTTGTGGTCATATCCTTAACCAATTCTTTTGATTTGCAAAGTAAATTTTGCATTCATTTTTTTCCGTTCTTTCTCATAGCTGTACTTCATACTGTGATGCCACTATGACTTGTTTTTCAAGGATAAATCATAATTGGAAATCAACAGCTAATTAGAACAGGATACAAAGCCCCAAACCCCATTTTACAAACAGTTCTTTGTGGCTTTTTCAGAACAGGCACATGAACAACTTGTCACTTACCTACATGGAAATGCCTTGTGTGCACTGAGTGTCTTGTGTCTTCCTCTTCCTCTTAGGGACCAGGGGAAGAGGAGGGCCAGAGCCTCCTCGTGCCCCAGTGGCTCGGACCTGCGCAGGCTGGAGACCAAAGCAGGTGAGATGATTACATTCCTAGCACACCTTCGTCCACAGCTACTCTCTTGGAAAAGTTTGCCCCGAAGATGTGTGACATTGTCTCCGGTGTGGAAACTCTAGGAGCTGTGTCCACCTTGGCCAGGAATCAGTGTTTAATTTTATTTATTTATTTGGTACTGGGGATCAAACTCAGGTCCTTGAGCTTGCAAGGTGGGCAGCGGAACCACTGAGCTAAATCCCGGGCTATGTTTAATTTTATATCTGTATTATGTTTACAGGAACCTTACCATTACCAACTCTGGTGCTTCAAATATTGATAGATTACAGTCTTGATGAATTTACAGAAACGATTTAATCAAAGCATTTGGAAAATTGCAAAACAGTTGGTATCATCGTAGTTCTTGGGTTCAAAACTTGAGTTTGAAATCATTGCTTATCTAAACTATTAACCATGTTAAGACAGCCCTTTCAGGCTTTAAACTAATTGTGAAAATTAGGCAATATAAAGTATAGGCTAGAAATAATAACAAATGTATTCAAAGAATGAAATATGACTGTAAGAAAAGTTTAAAAAGTACTGGGCCAGGGATTTAGCTCAGTGGTGCCGCTGCCTGCCTCACAAGCACAAGGTCCTGAGTTCAATCCCTGGTACCAAAAAAAAAGTACGTTGATAACATCAAATGAAATGAATATAAACAACTTTAGGAAGGAAGGGATAAGGAGAAAAATGAAAATAGAAGAAAAATGGAAACAAAGCTGTTGTACATAAGGAGGACAGAGGATTGGGGGGTGGGATAAAATAAAATAAATTTTTTATTTTTTTAAACCCATAATTATAGATATAAAATTAAGTTGCAAAAGCAATGACATAAATTCTGGGTTACAGATCCATGTGGTAAGCATGCAAAGCCAAGCATTTTTACCAGTTTCCGCCCAAATTGAAAAGCTGGTAACCTCCAGAGGAGGAAGGAGGAAGAGGATAGAGAGAGTCACAGAGACTCTTAACTATGTCTGCAATATTGTACTTCTTCAAATTGAGGGGAAGGATAAAAATACAGCACAGCGTTAATATCTGGCCAAACTAGTTGTAGGTACACAGCTGTTTGTTATATTCTTTATATTTGAAATTTTATCATGCAAAACTAATATTTGATTAAGAAACATGCATATGCATGTTTATGGCAACAGAATTCACAGTAGCTAAATCTTGGAGGAAGCTTATAAGTCCACGAACAAGTGAATGGATAAAGCAAATGGGATACTACTCTTCCTTCAAGAAAGATCAACTTGAGGCACTTGTAGGAAAATGGATGCACCTTGAAACCATAATGTTGAGTGAAATAAATCGGACTCACAAGCTTAAATATCACACAGTTTCATTTATATGCGAAATTCAAATAATGAATAAAAGCAAAATAAAAGCTAGCTATTGGAAAGTAGGGAGATAGAGCTTTCTCGAATGGGAAGGGGATCCAGAGGTGGCGTAGGGGTAGGGAGGGGAGGGAAAGGGGATGAAACAGAGGAATTAAGATGTGTTAGGTACATATGGCAACTCCTCACAAGGAATGTACTGCAAATGTACACTAATAAAAAAGGGGAAAATAATTCTCTTCAAAACTAGTTTCTAATCAATTAATGGCTTTTGAGGCCACCAAGAACTGCTCTAGCACTTAGGAAAATCTTAGATATTCTAATTTCTGAGGCAGCATTGTTGCTAAGGACCTTAACATTTACATGCTAAAAACATCAGCCAATCCTAACATTGTGTCTGGTTTTTGTGCTCAGAACTCAAAGCTGTGGTTAACAACTATAACCGCTGAGACAGCACAATCTTAAAAAACATGTGGAATTTTTTGCTTAACTTACCCAATTTCCTGTTGAATCATATTTTTTTATATTTAGCAAACTGTGAACCTAGATGAAAGTGCTTTCTAAAATATTATGCTGTTCCATAAGACTGAGACAAACCCTATTATTGTGTGTGTGTGTGTGTGTGTGTGTGTGTGTGTGTGTCTTGAAAAGCTTCGGTTTGGCGCATAACTTACAGATATGTACAGAGTGGAGGTGGAGGAGATGTGTAGGGTGAAGAATGAAAAGCCACAGCCAGAAACAACTACACATGGGGATTCCCAGCAGGAAGAGGAGATGGGAACCTTATATCAGTGTCTGCCTGACTGTTGTTCTGAGACAAAACAAGTCTGAGAAACCTTCAGAAGGTTGTGGGAGGGTTAAATAAACTCTTCTGTGACTTCTAGCTCACTCCTGTAATTCACCTCTTCCTGGGATCAACATGTAATTGATTCTGTTTGTCCTGAGAAACAAGTCAACAATCATAGTTTCTCATAACACTACTGTATTCCCACATTGCATAGAAGGTAAAAATGGTGATCTGTACGCACTGGGCTTAAATCTGTATTTCTAATAAACTCATCATAAGTACGTATTGGCTAAATTGATGGTGATTGACCTCTCATCTTCTGGCTTTTCACTTACCTTGATTAGTGTTGACTTTATTCACATACCTTGGGCTTTCAATAGTTTACCTTGACATGTGGGTAGCCATTTTTATATTGCTTGAATATTCAGGTTTACTTTGAAAATTCATGTATATGATTTGTCAAAGTTAAGACAGGTTCATAAAAATAATGAGTCAAAAAAATTGACATATGGTCTACAATCTTCTATCTGTAATTCTGAGGTCCCAAAACTCTGACAGTTGGAACACTCTTCAGACCCCTCTAGTGGGAGTACCACATCTGAGCTGTAATAGGGTGGGGTGGGCATTCGTGGGTGCTCTGCTGGAAGGCCTGTGAGGATGGATGCAATATGCAGCATGCATGCCACATTTCCTTTCTAAAACCCAGACATTTCTTTGTAAATTGCATGTCTGTAGTACATAATAACCACATTCACACATGGGAATCGGTGTATGTACATAACGCATCTTACTTCTTTTTACTTGCCTTTCCTTTGCTGCCTCCCTCCCCCATTTACAAAAAAAAGTTATATTTCCTATTATCTATCTTTTATTTTGCTTTTTAAATTATTTATACTTTGGGTTTCTCCTACAAGAGAAACCACGTGACACTTAAGCTTGTGAGTCTGATTTTTCTCAGTTAAACTTATGGTCTTGAGGTGCATCCATTTTCCTATAAGTGACTCAAATTTATTCTTTATGGCAGAGTAGTACTCCATCGTGTACAAGTACCACATTTTCTTTATTTATTCATCTGTTGATGGACATATAAGTTTCTTCCAAGATTTAGCTATTCTGAATTCTGCTGCTATAAACACAGTATGCATGTATTACTGAAATAAGATGCCTGTAACACTTTCAGGAAGATACCTAGAAGGAAAATAGCTGGGTCGAATTGAATTTCTATTTTTAGTTTTTTGAGGATTCTTCGTACTGATTTCTATACTGGTTTTACTAGTTTACTTTCCCACCAACAACGTAGAGGAGTTTTGTTTTGTTTTGTTTTGTCTTTTTTTTCCTCCACAGCCTCGCTGGCATTTATTATTTGGTTTCTTGATGACAATCATTCTTTCTGGAGTAAGATGGAATCTTGGTTTTGTTTTAATTTGTGTTTCTCTAATGGCCAGAGATGTTGAACATTTCTTCATGTATTTATTAGGTATTTGTCTACTCAATAGCAGAGGGGTGCATTTAAGAAAAATTAACTGAAGTCTATAATCCCCGCACTAGGGAAGCTGAGGCAGGATGATTTTGAGTTCAAGGCCAGCTTGGTCACACAGTGACACTCTGTCTGGTCCACCACCAACAACAATGAAAAGGAATAAAGAAAGACTCAAAACTCAAAAGTTTACCTTACTGACAGCCATCAGTGTCCACAAAGCTTAATGTTATGAGTTATCACAGTCATATTTTAACTTTCTGATTCTCTATTATCTTACCTGAGTTTAACTTAGGGTGATTTGATTAGAAGACTGGTAGTTCTAATTAGAATTAATTGGGTGGGGCACAAAGTGAAATTTAATTCTGTAGTTTATTAATTTTAGTGATAAATAGGAAATGCTTTTGACTGAGCTCTATTACAATTCACTTTTCATGACTCTTTATCCTACTGTGAATTTGTTTTGCAGTCTCAAAAGCCAACTTGAAAGAAAAGGATACTGAAATAGAAGTAGACGAAGTCTTTTGGAATACAAGGATCGTACCAATTTTGCGTGAATTAGAAAAGGGTAAAACAACAATTCTTGTTTTAAATCAAAAATATCTGGGGTTATTTATATATTCCCTATTTCCCTGATATATTTAGTACACTTTGACTCTCACTTCTGTGAACATGTTCCAAAATAAATGAAGTCATCTATTTATTTACCCAGTAATGTTTGTATTAAACATTACATGTAAATTAAAATTTTAGTGAGTAAAATTATACTTTAAATGCACCAAAAAAGTTGACTTCTAAAATTCCTCTATAATACAGATAATGATCACCTCCTCTACTCAAGGAGATATTTATTTAGCCTCTCTAGGGAGACTGCTCATATAGAATTAAAAAGGATTTCAGGACTCTGGAAGCGAAGGCGTCTCAGGGAAGGCATCCTGCACAACCGTCCCGTGTCTCTCTTGATCCAGCCGTGCAGCTCTCCTGCTCTCCCAGGTTAAGCCCATCTGTTGGGGGCCCCACTCATCACAGGAAGTGGCCTGTACCAAGCCCTGTCACTGCAGAGTGAAGGTCCGCAATGCTTTGTGGGTCCCTTCAAGGCTATGAGAAGCCAGGGCGAGGACGTCTTCCCCACCTTCTCCCGCTTTGTAGCCCCGTGAAGATTCCATTTCTGAGGGTGAAGCAGGCTCCCCTCCTAGAGCTGTGGCCGTAGCCCCAGTGCCAAGCCTGTTGCCTGGCACCCAAAGCACAGCAGGCCCTGGGTAGGAATTATTGGATGAGTGCTCCTTGGATGCACAAATCACATGGCAGCCACAGGAAGACACTCCAGGAGAAACAGGGTAAATGAGCCCTCCAGAAGCAGCGGCGCATGCGCAAGACCTCCCCTACGTGTTCCAGTCTCTCCCCTCCTTGGCTCCCTGTGGCTGCCGGGCTGTGCTCCTGCTAGCAGGGAAGCTGTTGGGGTCAGAGCATCCGGTCTTGGTGCTGTTACTTGCTAGCTGTGCAGCGTGGAAAATTATCTACACTCTGTGCTCAGGAGTGTCCATCTGTCAGGCAAGGGGTAGATGAGACCAGATTTCCTCCAGAGTCCTCTGCATTCCTAAATCCTAGGAATATGAGTGCGATGACGTTTCCTCTCCAGAGTCATTAATTTTCACCCTCCTGCTAGCATGCCAGGCGCACCGTGGGCCCTGTTTTAGGGAGACTTGTGCACAAATTAGTAAGATCAGCAGTGAGACTGGGGAAGGGGTAAAAAATTAAATACTTCAGTGGGGAGAGATATCACTGAGGTCTGTCTTGGAGGAGGTTTTCAGGCAGAAGGATGTACGAGGATGCCGAGCGCTCTGCCCTGCTCACGTCCCGGCAGAGTGAACTGAGGACACCAGCCAAGGAGCCAAGGGGCTTGGGGTTCAAAGTGTGGATGTGTTTCCTTAGAAGGACCATTCTACACTGAAATGTGGTGTCGTTCTTCCTGGACAACTTTAAAAACAGCACATGGTGTTGAGACTGAATTACTTAGCCCCTTGGGATGCTTTTCAACTTCTTTTGATGTAATTCCAGGTTTGTAGAAAAGTTGCAAGTATAACTAAAAAGTCCAATATACTTTTTACCCAGGTTCCCCCAATATTAATATTTTATCACATTTGTTTATCATTTCTCCTTCCCTCTCTGTCCCTCTTTCTCTACCCCTACACACACACACATACACACACACACACACACACACACACACAATTTTTATCTTTCTAGAACCTATTGAGAACAAGTAACCAATGTGGTACCCCATATTCCTAAGACCTCTTACATAGGTAGAAATTACCATATAAATAAGTAATTGTCCCAGTAATTTTCTTGGTAGAAAAAGAAAATCCTGGACCACAGTCACTCATCCCGTCTCTTTTATGAGCTTGACATAGTTGAGGAACACAGGCCATTTATTGCATAGATCCATGAGCTGGGGTTGTCTGGCATTTTCTCACAATGAGGCAGGTTGGGCACCTGGGCCCATACGTTGCACAAGAGATGCTACGTGCTGCTCAGGGCCTTGTGTCTGGAGGTCTGGGATGCCTTTGTTCCCCTTCTGGGATGGGAACTTTCAGCACTTAGACCAGGTGGTGTCTGCTAGGGTGGTCCTCTGTAAAGTTGTTATTTTCCCTTTTTAACTACTAAGTATCTTGTGGGGGAAAGTTACTATGTATAACAATTATAACTAATTGGTACAGAGGGCTGATTTCATCAGTAGTTTAAAATTGGATCTGTGATTCTTACTTTTTAATTTCTTTTTAAGCTAAAAATACTACTCTTGAGTAAAACCAAGCAAGCTGAAGGGTTTAGAGGGGAGAAGAGTTAGAAAAAGACCCTGGGGCCACCCACAGCTCGTGAGTGGCCCATGCCTGGACTTGGGGCTTGTGAAGAAACAGCCAGTCACAGAAGAATAAAACAACACAACGTGTTTTATACAATAGAGTTCAGACTTTTTTCCTTTATTTAAAGTTGGTCTAAGTCATTTCCCACCAATTCATTTATTTAAGTGCATGACCAAAAGGCATTGAAGGTTACTTAGCTATTGAGGTTTACAATTTTTTCTTAGATGTTATTGTTGAAAAGAGCTAAAAATGTCCTGAGTCATTTCCTTCTGCCGGCACACACTTCCTCTATGTGGGCTTCTAAGAGCACATTATGGTATTTATTTAAGATTGGTTTCCTACTTTTAAATTTTGTGATGGAATCTATCAGAGATAATATTTCTAATATAATACCTTATATCTTGGATTCTTTTATTTCCCCTCATGTTCTCTTTTATGTGCTACTTTTACTCCTGTATGCCTCTCGTGATAGCTACCACTTTCAAAAATGACTTTCCTAAAATCATAATTATAAAGTAAAATGTTCTATGTTTCCTAACTAAAATCTCCTTTTCATTTTTCTCTTTTCGGACGATAGTGGATTCAGTGACATTTTGAGCTTTTGTTTTGTGAAAGCTTTCTTTTATCAGATGACAGTCATTTTCATAGGAAAATATTGATGTTTTCATCAACAGATATATTAGAAAATGAATATGTGTGCAATTGTGTTACAGACTGTGTGAACAATATTCTCACCATACTGTGTGCTGTTGATTCAAAGATATGTAAGACAGGCATCCTACTTACTTAGCATGAGATCTATTGAGGGCACTGGGTACACAGCCCAACACACACATATAAATGTGGAAAGTAAGCAGCAGTACAAGGTAATGTTTCTTGAGTGTGAAATAGTACAATTTTCTGGAGACGCCAAAACATGGACTTGAAGAACCAAAAGTCATCAGGGAAAGGATAAGAACATTCTAGAACATTCTAGGCCTGTAGAACTGTCACGAAGGGTTGAAGGCAGAGATGCAAGCAGTGTGCAGGTCTAGTTGGAGGGCATTTGGAATAAAGGAGACCAACTGAAATAGGTGCCAGTTCCATTCTGTAATACGCTCACTTGTTGAAACACTGTCTATTCTAGATAAGCTAATTGACTGATTAATAAGTCAACATGAGAGGAGATGGATCAGAGATGGAAAAAAAGTCAAGCAGATGGAAGTCATATAAGAAAGCTAAAGCCAGGCATCGTGGTGCACACCTGTAATCCTAGCCCCCAGGAGACCGAGGCAGGAAGATCGCTGTGAGTTCACGGCTAGCCTGAACTGCATAGCAAGACCCTGTGGCAAAACAAAAAAAAAAAAACAATGGCAAACATAGAGTTCAGGAATTTTAAAATGTCTATGGAAATAACTATAGGGTTTTCACCAACACTGTATCAGACAACTTGAAAATTTAATCTTAATTAGTAAATGTTGCTTTACTCTCTTTGCTCTGACAGAAGAAAACATTGAAACGGTTTGTGCCACGTGCACAGAACTTCATCATGCTTTAGAGAGAGGAAACATGCTTGGAAATAAATTTAAGAGAAGACGTATTCTCCTGAAGACCCTCTATAAACTAGTTGATGTTGGTTCAGACTTGCTCAGCCTTAAACTTGCAAAAATTATCCTAGCAGTAAGTTTTTCTTTCCTCTGGTCTAGTAGCTGTAGCACATACAAGCCTGATTTGTTAAATGCTCTATTTGTAAATATTACAAAGATTAGAAATGCAGTGCCTGTGTTTAGAATTTTGAAAAAATTCAGGTAAACGAACTGGCATCCAAGAATTTGACTGAAAAGTATTTTTCTAAGGAGCTAAGGCTGAGTACATGGAAACTGTTCTTATTTACTCTTACACTTAGATTGTGGCTAGATTTTAAAGAAAAGAAAGAAAAAAGAAAAAGTAGGAAAGGGAAGACATAAGTGACAATGAGAAATATATTCAAAACAAGCAACATGACCAGGGTCATTGTTGGACAGTGCAGGCCATGGTCTCTGTCCCCTGGTTTTTTCTGAGTACTTGATTCTGCCTCATGATTTAGGATATAACTTTAATTTGGGTCACAGACACAATAGCCAGGTGCTTTATGAACCAGCGTACAAGAGGAAAACAACTGCATGTGCTGCAGGAATTGCCCTCGGTGGTCACAGAACGTCCACTGAGAGGGGCGAGAGTTAAGTGTTGGAAGAAAAGTCTGGACACCAAGTAGTCTGTAGAAACTTTATCTAGAACAAAATGATGCCATTGTTTGAGGAGAGCACTTTGTTGTTAAGCTATAAACAGTTGGAACCAAAAGATAAGCTACAATTATTACAGAATGTTTTAAGAGAGCCGCAAAAACAAATGAATGAAGCTTTGTTTCCTGGTTTCATAAAAGTAAGAGCTTTATGTTAACTCCCCGTAATTCACATAATGTAAAATCGTAAAGTACACAGTGCAGGTGAGTGTTGGTGTACTTACTGAGAGGCCACTGTGTCTTAGATAATGAAGTCTTTTATAAAGCAGAATATTCTGACTACATGTTCTATATACTTCTGAGAAAGCTACATTCTTACTTAGCTGTCATCCTAAACTAAAAATCATGACGTGTGACTCCGTGTATAAAGTCCTTGGGATGGTGGTTTAACCCTAGGGCTCCGTTGGTGTAGCTGCCCTGGCAGGATCCAGGCTGCCAACACCCAAGGATTACTTTTGCTCTTTCATTGGATCCTGGACATGTTCCACATCAAGCCAAGAAAGAAATGAGCAAGTCACGAGCTCTATAATGCTTTGCAGAGAAAAATTTATCTTATTAATGGTGTCACTCAATTACATACGGTGGACCCTCAAGTTGCAACCAGCCTGACACACAAACAGCTTGGGCTAATTAGGTTAATGGAAGATTCATCTGCCTCTTGTTATCTATAGAGTGTACCCAGGTAAACATCCAGATCTCAGCTGTACTGACTTAGTTACAACCAGTCCCCAGGAACTGATCAAGTTCTTAAGTCAAGGGTCCACTCTACATGGCACAATTTAACTAATTTAGGGCAAAACAAAACTTAAGTGATCTCCCAGGCAGTGAACAAATTCTACACTAGATATGTAATTGGGCAAAGCCTTCTTGGTGACACTGAGTGCCTTGCTGAATGAAGGTAAGACTGTGGGTTAAACTCCAGAGTACAGGGTTAGGTAGCTTGTGCCTTCTAGTTAACTAGAGGACCATAAGGTCAGAAGGGACCATTAAGTCCAACTTCCTATCTACCATTTGACCTGAATGTATCATTGCCGGCAAGACCTACACAGGCTAGGCCTCTTTGAGGGTTTCCATGTGCAGGTTTTGAAAAGCCACATCAGAAGAATTGATGAGGAAGAATCAGCAGAGACTAAAGATACATGAAACTAAGAAACTTTTCACCTCTGCCAGTATTTATTTTATCTGCCTGTTTAATATTATAATTCAGATATGTGAATTATTTCTAGTTCAACACATTCAGAGAGCATAATGTTAGTTGTTCTGATTTCTTGCATTCTTTGGTTAAATGGAGATTTGCCAGACATTTGTTTAAAAAATTTTAATCTTTTTAGTTAAAAAAAGGGTACAAAAATACATCAGTTTATATTAAGATTGTTTTTAAAGGTGTAGGGAAGGTGTGATACGTAGGGGAAGAACAAAAAGGGAAAAGAAAAAAATGTGAGAGAATGAAAAGATGAAAATAAAGTGTTTGTAGATGGGGAGGGGAGGAGGGGGTGAAGGGAGGGCAGAGGTAAGGGGAAAAAAATGAGAATCAAGACTTGCCATGTAAAGGTACATGATCCCAACAATGAATGTAACTGTACTGTATCCCTAAATGTACCAATAAACTCAATAAAAAAAATAAATAAATAAATATATTAAGATTGTTTTAAAGAGTACAAACATATGCATAGTATGAATGGAACTGTATTCTAGAGGGGGGAAAAAAATCTAGCAGCCCATGCGTTAGTTCTGGGGATTGAACCCAGGCCTTCTCATAGAGCTGTGTTCTCAGCCCTTCTTCTTTGTTTGATTCTTTTTTTCAAGACAAGATTCTCATAGTCACTAAAATAGCTCAGGCTGGCTCACCTCTACAACCCTCTTGACTCAGCCTCCCAGAGTGCTGGGATTACAGGTATACTACCACACTTGGCTACTATGAGTGATTTTTAAACCACTTATTTTTTTTTTAATTTGCTAAATTTGCTTTGAGTACAATAAAGTGCTACTTTCATTATAAGAAGAAAAAACTACCCTATCATGAAAACTGACTTTATCAAGAGTTCTTCCTTAATAGTGGGAAAGCAGGTGAATAAAATACCCCTGTCTTTTAAGGCTGGCAGTAGAACAAGGGAGCCAGCAGCCAAAGGGCTCAGTGAGCAGTCTGGGGAGAAAAAGCAGGACGGAAATAGTGGAGGGACTGGGAAACTGCTGATCTTTATGAAGCAGGCTGCAATTCCTGTGCATAATGCCATATTTTTTCACCTTTTTTTTTTTTTTTTTTTTT
>NW_022900926.1:73291373-73321856 GCF_012274545.1 Fukomys damarensis
TTGAGACAGGGTCTCGCTATGTAGTTCAGGCTGGCCTTGAACTCACTATGTAGCCCAGGCTGGCCTTGAACTCCTGGTGATCCTCCTGCCTCAGCCTCCCAAATGCTGGGATTACAGGTGTGTGCCACCACACCCAGTTCTTTTTATGTTTTAAAATCATAACTTTATAGTTATCAATGGAGAAGTTTTAGGAATTTGCTTTGACTATAAACTGATTTAGGTTTAGCAGCTCTGGAAGCTATGGGGGATCTGTATTCTCCCTCTCTCTCTCTCTCTCTGTCTCTCTCTCTGTCTCTTTCTCTCTCTCTCATTGTCATTATTTTGATAAAACCCTTAACACCAGTTTTTTTTCCCCTTTGTCATTTTTCTCTAAATATGACAAATGCTGGAGGACGTAAGTTGTAGTCAACAAGTTTCGTCCGGTGTAGGACACATGCCATGTAATATACATAGAAAAGAGAAGCAGCATGGCTAAGACCACAGGGCCCTACAGTCTAGTGGGAGATAGTCAACTGATGCACATATATTCCCAAATCTTAAGAACAAGATACATTGTATTCCTGTGAAATAGAAACTACCACCTCCCCCTCCTGCTCTTCCATACTGGGGATCCAACCTGGGCCTTCACGCTGAGTCACATCCCCAACATATCTTTTCTGAGACAAGGTTTCCCTAAGTTGCTAAATTCCCAGTGTGGCCTGGAATTTGTGATCCTCCTTACTCCCAGAGTGCTGGGATTACAGGCATGTCCCCTGCCACCCCTCCTCTGGGCCTGAGACTCTGCATTCCCAACACAGCCAGGCCCACAGGCCGGCACAGGAACGCTCAGAAAGCATTTGTGGATGGAACACAGGATGAGCCTTTAACAAATATGTCTAAAAAATTCCATTATCTTTCATGAAAAACCAAAGAAACTCACTCATAAACAGTATTAAAGATAGTTATGTCATCCTTTCACATAGAAATATTTATTTGTCCTGATGACTCATCCCGGTAAACCTATTTTTACACTGTGGCAATGAAGGCACTAAATGTTCCCATCTAACTAGAGGTTAACTACGAGAATTTTCTTTCTAGACATAGTGTTCAGTTATAATCTTTGTGACTGCTTCATATGAATAGTGCTATGTTCCGCCGTTTATCAAACTAGTCTCTATTATTAGACATTTAAGATTTTTTTTTACTACTTTTGGTAAAGTGATAAATGCAGAGCTACTTTAGACCATTTGATTCAGCTAGACATCCTAGACTATGCTTTTCTTAAAAAGCAAGTATGCTTTCTTTCTGCCCCCTATTTAATTTACATAGATGTTTTTAATATAACTTAAAAGGTAATTTTCAGTTTCCAGCATTAATGATTATCTCAAAGCACTCCAGAAAGAGCCTTAAAACAAATATATATGTATAATCTAATCAGACAGCATTAATGTTTAATATTTTTACACAAAGTGACAGAAAGGACACACTTTTTATCTTTTATTTTCCTTTTTTCCTTCACTATAGATTCTTTTAAAAATTATTTTACTCTGAAATTGTGTTATCTATCTTTATTTTTATGTTTTAAGGCAATTACTCCATTTGATTAAATATATTAACATGGTCTTACCCCCTTTCCTCCTTATTCTCCTTTAAAAATAACTAATAACTCACATATACATATATATGAAACATTACAAAGTAAGAAGTAAATGCTTATTCTTAAAATGTTCTTACTCTGAAGATGGTTTATAGTGTATTTAATATAATTGAGATAGATATCATAGTCAATATGTGGCCTGAACTTTTCAAAGCTGGTTTCTGTAGAACGAATTATGTTTACAGATACTCTTGGTGCATTTTTAATATAGATATTTGTGTTTTTAAAAATATGGCATGTCTTTATGTTCCTCTGCATTAGAAATAGAAGTGTTTTCTTTCTCTGCAGCTGAGAGTGAGTAGAAAGAATCTTCTTAATGTCTGCAAACTTATATTTAAAATTAGCAGGAGTGAGAAGAATGACTCTCTGATTCAAAATGAAAACATTCTGGGTAAGTATCATTCAGTGCCACCACTAAGCAAATGTTGCGCTTGAGTACAAACAAAAGGTTTGGAGAGAAAATTTATAATGAATAATAGCAGGAATATTTTATTTTCCAGTAAAAGCAGAAGTTCGGAGATGTAATTGAAACATGATGAATGTTTAAAAATTTTTAATGTATTATAGAAGACACTTGCTATTAATCCCCCTCAAACTCCTCTCCCTCACTTCCAAACTGAACCCGTCGCTCTTGCCACTTTGGGAAGCAGCTCCGCAAGGCCTCTGTCAGGAACGCCTTTAGTTGTGCTGTCACAGTTGCCTGTGCGTCCCGAGTTCATTCAGAATGTTCAGCGTTGCTTTTACGCTCATTTTGACTTTGGAGAAGCGCTAACGTCGCCCGGTGTTGCCAGAGCTGGTGAGTAAGGTGACGAGGACGTACTGTAAGGCTTTTGCAACCTCAGTTTCAGGGCACATGGCAGCATTCACTGTATTTGTATCACACTATATAAAGACGCTCATGGGAGAGGCCTTCTAAAACTGCTTCAGAAAGTGACAGGAATATTGGGATGGGGCTGAGAGTTTAGCTCGGTGGCACCGCACCTGCCTCGCAAGCGCCAAGTTCTAAGTTTGATCCCCGGTACCAACAAAACAAAAAAGCAGAAACAGCAACAACAAAAAAAGGTTGGGATAAGTGTGTTTGAAACAAGGAGGACTTGAGAGGGCTAAATGGCAATGTGTGTTTTACTGTAACAAATTTTTAAAATTTAGACATTCACTTTATATTTTGATTCCCATGTATGCAATGCTTAGTTTTTCATATGCTTCTTTGTATTTTCCCATTATGATTAATGCATCATTTGGAGCCTGGTATGACAGATAGGGATTTGTTTTGTTTTGTTAATATTATATTATTAATATTATATGACTTTTCAAGGTGTCTTTTAAAAATCATATTCTGGTCATGGGTCTACTATTAGAAAAAAATACACCTAGTAGTTTATTACATAATTAAAGTATTAGTCTTTTGATATAGTAAGAATGATTAAAAATTAAAAGACCCCTGTACTGTTGCAAGAATCTGACATCAAAATTTCAAATAGATAAAGATAAAGAAATTGTATTACCTTCTAATCCCCTAGCTATTAATACCTAATTCCTGACATATTTCTAAACCATTTTTTTGTTTGTTTGAGATAGGGTCTCACTATTTAGTTCAAGCTGGTCTTGAACTCATTGTGTACCCTAGGTTGACCTTGAACTTGCAGCCATCCTCCCTCAGCCTCCCAAGCACTGGGATTGTAATTGTGTACCACCACACCCAGCTCTAAATAATGAAGATGCTTACTTACCTAATTGGAAATATTTTATTAATTTATGTTACTGATACAGGGGAAACACTCCCAGTCTTCTTATGGTAACATAGGGAAAATGATCTAAGTTGTCTTAATACTTTTTTTCTTTTAACCCAAGCAGACATGGACAAAACCAATGCTGAAAGAAATATCTGACACTGAATCAACTAATTGAGAATTGTAGACTGAACACACAGAAAGAATCTACCAAATGACCACATTAACATTAATAAACTTAAAAATAAGTTTTGCATTATTACCCTTTTCGAGTTGTTTGGTTTACTTCTAAAACTAGTAGTTGGATACATGTTCTTAAGTTATCTCAGGAAAGATTGGATATTATACCAAAATTGGCCCTTTTGTGTGGTGACTGAGATTTTCTGAAATCCCAATTTGACTTGTATTTCATTAATGCAGCATCAACAATAGAAATACATCCTTAAAGGTTTGTTGACATTTAACTCTTAAATTGCTTTAATTGTTAGTATTCTATATTAACTTGAACTTTTTGTAACTAAAAATGAAGGCTGATAGATATGAGTATGTGGCAAAAAATGGCATTTAATTAAAAGAACACTTTCTTACTTATATATTAATAACCCCAACCTTTTGTGTCATTACTGCTGCAGAGATTTGTCATAGCTAAAAGTAGGCTTTGCTTATTTGTGTAACTTGTAACAAGCATTTGAATGTAGCTTTGTAAGATATGTTTTACAAATGATATTTGACCTTCACATACAAGTGCTTTAACATATTTCCGTTATACTCAGACATTCATAATAATTCATCTTTTTGGCAGAATCACTACTGGAGGTCCTGCGAAGTGAAGACCTGCAGACTAACACCGAAGCTTTTTTATACTGCGTGGGGACTATCAAATTCATATCTGGAAATCCAAGATTTCTTAATGAAATGGTCAGCAAAGGTACCCTGGAAATATTGGCACGTTTGATAAAGCAACTGAATGAGAATATCAAGACATATGGTACATATTTGCCCAATTCGGGCCACTTGTTGGTCCAGGTAAGTATTTTACTTGAAATGTTTGATGTACAAAATTAATTTTCATGTTATCTAATAGCAATCACCGTTAAAGAGACTAGCACAGGAGAGCCAGGCATAGTGGCTCTCATGTTGTTTTTTAGATGAGATTTTACTCTTAATAGCATTTGTATATCAAATAATGGCATGTTTGATTGTAATCATTCATGTGATTTGAAATGTGCTTGTCAGCTAATGAGGATTGATGGGTCACTCAGAGTGCTCTAAGTCTTTGAGAAAGCCTGTTAAAAATTAGATTTAGTCATTGACCTCAAGATTCTTAAGATATTTATGATAATTATTAATTTAGGACTTTGGACTTCCTTCATTTTGATGAAAAATGTGAAAATCTCTTTTGGTCATGAATGTTGCCAAATTCTATTGGTGTGCTATGGTTTAGCCAGGAAGACTTAAGAAACATTATTTTTATGTCACTAGTGATTCAGATTTTTTTTCTCAATGAAAATAGTTATTTCTGATAATATAATATTGTAATTGCTGTTAAAATATAGGAAAGTATAAGGAAGAATATAAAAATCATCTGAAATATTTTTACCCTGAGATGTAATACCATATCTTTGACCTTTTGGTAAATACATGTAGCATATTTAACTTTTACATAACTCTTTTTTTGTGGAATCTGTTAATTTTATTTTTATTTATTAATTTTTTGGAATCTGTTAATTTTAAAAGCTGTTTTTTGAATTTATTTATTTATTTATTTTGATATTGGGGATCAAACTCAGGACCTTGCACTTTTGAGGCAGGTGCAACACCACTGAACTAAATCCTTGGCCCTAAATGCTATTCATGACCCTCTTCCCTCCTTACCCTTTCTCCTTTGGTTCAGTTAGCTAACATTGTTAGATGTTCTCAATACCTTTTAATACACATATGAATTTTTAACTATGGCATATTCTATGTATTTCTCTTTTCTCATCTAACAATATGAGGTAAAAATAACTTATGTCAACTCTATAAACTCATTTTTTAATGACTGCACACTATTACCCCATTTTGAGATATTTGTGTCATTTAAAATTTCTGTGTGGCAGCTTGTGGATTTACTGTCTAGTTGAAAAAGGTCTTTCCAACCTATTTTATATATGTGTGATGTTTTATAAAATCAATTGGCGTAAAGCAGTATTGAGTATTACTGTGGCCAGACACGTCAGATCAGGAAATGGGGCATCTGGTATACCAATCAGTTGGGAGTCAGTTCCTCCCCTCTGTCCTCTTTCCCTTTTCCCAGGATGCAGCATCCTCTGATGCCAACTGGGTCAGACCCCTTTCCCATTCCCTCTAGGGGGCACTGTAGAACTTCCGCCTCCCTGTTCACCACCTTCCAGAGACAAGCAGCTCATTGTCTCCACAGCCTTCCTTTGAACCGTCCTTGGATCTAGCATGGGTGGGGCCTCGGCAGCGCCCCACACCCTTGTCCAGCAGGAAAATGTGGAGCCTGTTTTAGCTACCACCCGAGAACACACTCCTGTTGTTACCCAGTGTCATTCGTGTCAACTGTGTGTGTTTACAGATTTGGAGAAGAAGGAAGCATCATTTTAGGGTGGTCATTCACAGAATCCCCTAGACTGGACATTCCCTCATACTTAATTCAAACAAAGAAAAGCTGGTTTGCATCATATGTGTGGGAAGATATACATGCGTGATTTCACTGTGAGAGGGGATGAAAACCTCCACTCTTGTGAATGTGTAACACTGCCTGGCTTTTCACCAGCCGGCTCAGGTCCACATTCAGCCAGACTGATCTGGCCAGGAGCAGAACTGTTTATCTGGTAACTCGAGCTCATGAGGCATTTTTCGAAGTTACTTCTGTTCAACTGAAAAGTAAATAAAGCACTTGAGGTTGTAACAATAGTAAAATAATGTCTGTAAGCCAGAGAGAACGAGGGCGGGGTGCGGGGAGGTAAAGTAGCAACACCAGCCAGCCTGTACAACTTGCAACCCAGAGGACCTCAGTAGCTCTAGCAGTTTGCAGGGAACTCGTGTCACCAAACTAAGCACATCTTAGCATCTGACACAGGGCTAGACTCCTCCAGTTTCCCTACAGCTGTCCTTTAGGAGCCCACCGAATGGGTGAAAATGGGTGTCAGCTGCAGCTGGATCCAGAGTGTTACATAGGATTTGGGAAAGTGGATGCTGAATACTCACTTTGGGAATAAATAAGGTGTGTTTGGGTGGTGACGAAGAGGTCAGGGCATCCAGAGCAGAGGGTGTCTTACGTGGAGGAGTTGTGGGAGGTGAGACTCAGAGGGTAAAGTCACGTGTCCAAAATGCCAGGCCCTGGGAAATGGCCTGGGGCAGCAAGAGCAGTGGGCGGGCAGAGTGAGAGGAAGATGAGATGAGGTCAGAGTGGCAGAAAGACAAATGTGTGCGAGAAGATATTAAACCGATAAACAGCGCAGTGCTGGGAAGTGACAGGAGGAGATGTACGCACGGTACGTGACCAGTGCAGGGGTGAGATCACTGATGCCACAGCCCCAGTGAAGAGGACAGCCATACCGAGAAGCTGGGCTGATTCTAAGGAAGATGAAGAAATGGTGTGAAAGTAAAGTCCTTCACAGCAGATGGGCTGATGTTGCTCAGAGGAAAATGCACTGATCTGTGAATTTTAAGGTTTTTCTGTGCTGCTGCTCATGTGTGTGTGTGTGCATGTATCTGTGTGTGCCTATAAGTTTATCACCATACGGCTGCAGCCAAGAGCCATTTCGCAAGCATTTTTGGAGTGCTTGCTCCAGGCCAGGAACCTTCTGGTGGTGAGTGAGACAGTGGTCAGCGAGACAGCAGCCGATAAGGCCCCACAGCAGGTAACAGCATTCCAGTGCCCATTGTTCTCCAAGGCGTGGTTCCGTGTGGTCAGTGTCACACTCGCTTCTATGTTATAGTACTTAGAGGAGAGATGATCCAAGGCACCAAGGGGCTGCCGCCTGTGTACCAAGGCAGAGTGTTTGTAGCCCAGGCTGCCAAAGCTGGAGAAGCAAGTTTATCAATACAATCGTAAGAATAGGCAGGTGCAATCATTCATGTGCACCAAATTCGAGAATATTAGAATTTAGGGAGAACTGCCTGAACCTTCAAAAAAGAGAAATACAAGGCAGCTGACAGATAAGAGCCCTAACGGCCAGTAGTATATTGCATCACCCCAGGAGGTGACACTGACAGAAACAAGGATCTGACGGTGTTGGTCTGGAATGGATTATCAGGAGGTGTTCCTTGTCCTCTGACCTTTGAACACCAACCAGCAGTCAGGAAGGCACCACACAGGAGCTGGGGGAACTTCCTGGAGTCCTCTCACCTCAGCAAGCCTGACTTCCACTGTGTGCCCTCCGGGGATTGGAAAAGAGCCTTCCAAGCCGGGATTCTCAGGTGTCACACTTGAGACTATTCACATACTAAGCAGCTTTGCTGGAACTAAAGAAAATCTCTGTGTACTTACATTTACAGCCAGGCAATTTTTGTTTGTTTGTTTGTTTTTGTTTTTTGGTTTGTTTGTTTTGGTACCAGGATTGAACTTGCTTGCCAGGCAGGAGGCAAAACCACTGGGCCAAATCCCCAGCCAGGAAATTTATAGTTATACCGTGTAATAACTGAAACCAAACCAACTTGAATTTCCATTCCTATTTTTTTATTAATTTGTATTTTTTTTCCTCTATAGTCATTCTTTTGATTTTGTGGAGATTTTGTTGTTTCAGGGCTGGGGCCTTTGTTTTGATAGAAACAAATTTAAGCATTTCTCTTGAAGGTTTTGTTGAATAGGAAGATGAGATTATTTATTTTGGTTGAGGTACGATTTACATATGGTGAAATACTTAGGTCTTGCCTGTTCAAAGAGTTTGACAAAAGTAGATAACCTTGTGATCCACACCCTTATCAAGATACAGAAGATTTTTCTCACCTCAGCAATTTTCTGCCACCCCTTCCCAGCAATCACCACTCTACTACCTACCCTACCTGGGAGCCATTTTCCCAATCTTTCACCCTAGATAAACTCTCTCTGTTCTAAAAGTAACTTTTTTGTGTGTGGCTTTCTTAAACTTTCATTTTGAACTAGGTATAAATGCACATGATGTTGCAAAAATAGTACACAGAGGTCCCCTGTACCCATCACCCAGTTTCTCTCCTCGATGACCTCCTGCATAACTATGAAACATTATCTAAACCAGGACATTGACATGGACACACTACAGAAACCAGAGTCCTATGCCTGGCTTATTTTGTTTAGCATATTGTTCCTTAGATTAGACAAAACTTCTCTTTTGATCACAATCTGTGGTACTGATCACTATAAAGCTTGCTGATTTTTTAATGGTATAAAATGTTTAATGATGTATTTGTTAGTGGGAAGGGGAAGCTATTTCCCACTCATGAACTTTACTTACTATAAAAAAAGATACCATACCCGACTGTGTAACCGACCACTCACTCACTGGATACAGGGTTGTGGTGCCTCCTCTTCCTTCTCCTCCCTTTCTGCAGAAGGAGCTGCCCATAGGCAACTCATATTGGCTTCTGATTCTCCAGTGAATCTTTAGAGCTGGGAGACTCGGCCTCTGAACACGTTATAGCTTGGGTTCTGAACTGGAAATACGAGACTAAGGAGGATGGGGTAGAAAAGAAGTTAGTGCCTTGTTGGAGGATTGCAGTTTACACCCAAGACAGGCCTACTTTCTAATCCACAACCCTCAGATTACATTCACTTCCCAGCCCCAGGCCATCTCTCTAGAAGAGCAGAGGAGAACACTCCAGGTTCTGTTGGCAGCTCGCTTCCTTGAGGAAAAGGGAGGAGGGCCAGGAAGAGGCTGCAGTTGCAATGCCTGGGCCCTATCCAAACTCACCAGTCAGGAAGTGCCTGGAGGAGCGTAGCCAGACGTAATATGCTAATGACATCTCCTCAACAGCAAGGAAATTCAGGGTGGGAAGTTAGCATCTGTGCCTGCTGTTGCCAAAGACAGCCACTTGCTTTCTGTCTCAGTCGTGTCCTCTAAGCCTCACCTCTTTACTGTAAATATTACTCATCATGGCAATGAAGATATATCACTAGCTTTCACATGTAACTGTGAACATTGGTGTTATTACTTGGTGGGTTGCTCTTGTTGGTTTCTGTGGTGCTGGGGATAGAACCCCAACTTGGTAATGCTTAATGCATGTCTTTCTGATTTTTTAGAAGAATCAGCTAGCTACTCGTTTGCCAAGGAAACTGACACAGAGACAGTAAATCAAAAAAATAATAAAGCAAAGTAATAGGACATGGGGGGGTGCCTGAGGAGGACAGAACTATTTCCTGCTGATGTTGGACAGCCATGGTAGGAATGTGCCTAGGAGGACCAGGTGCAGAGTGTTTTCAAGGATTATGCATTAATAATACTTTCATACCCACATATACTAGAAAATTCCAATAAAATGCTTAGAAATCTTTGGTACTAGTAGTTTCATGTTTCCAGGGTATCTTGTCACTGGTTTCATTCATCTCTTCCAGAACTGTACTTATCATCTCTGAGATAAAATGAAACTTCTTGGTTACCACAAAAGCTCTCATTTAGGCATGCATGTGGTCTCAGTTGGGCACAAATGCAAAAAATGAAAGTGCTTTTATTAATGGAAATGGTTTAGCTGAGGTTGGAAAATGGCATGGCTTTGGTTTTAAATCATTTGACACTGTCTGTGGTCTCTGGTGGCTGAATTTATGCTTTCACATCACCAGTGGGAAGTGAACCATTGTGCACTTGGCAGTTAGGTTGAGATAAAGTTCAGGGGATTTTGGTTATGGATATGTCAGACAATTGAGCAATAAAATCCATACATTTATAGATAAATGCCAAGTAGAATGGGGGAAGCAACAGACAAGGAACCAGAAGCCCAGGGCACCAATCAACTTGGAAGCTCAGTTTCCCCACCTAGGGCACATTAATATCTTTCCTGCCTGCTTCTTGGGGTTGTCTTAAGAAAAAAAAAAGGGACAAAGATCATGAGATAGCTTTATTTCCCAGCTCAGTATATCAACATCGTGCTCTTGATATATAAAAACAAATAAACAAATAAATAGAACTAAATCTTAATGCTGGTTTGGGTTGAAGAAGGATAGTAATTTCCAGACTGTTAATGGCACAGTTTTCAATTGCATTAGGTTCCAGTGGTTTGTTTGAAAGCTTTTCAGAATTAGAGAATTGATTCTCCTGACAACAGTGTCACATGGATGGTGATGCTTGTGGGCTGGCCGGAGAGCCTGTTTAACTTCTGCCTCACCTGAGCAAGAGTTCCATGGTGAACCACAGGCCACTGTGCACTGGGATAGCGCTGATGGCTGGTTGCCAAGTAGGGCAGAATCCTGAGGACTGAGACTTGGAGCGAGAAAGAGAGCAAAGGGAAGAGAGGGTCACCCACTCTGGAAATGGGCCAGGCAGGGAGACTGAGGTCCACTCAGTGACCTTCTCTGTCTGGCCCCCACCCACAGGGCCTGGGGATGTCGGGAATAGGGCCACAGTTGTCAGGCCTGTGCTGTGACCCAAGTCCGGGTATACAGATTTAAGACAAAATCTTCTTGTGTTTACTCAAGTTTCTCAATTAATTTGTAGTTGAGAACACAATTGGAAATTCATAATTAAATGCCAACACTCAACTTGAAAGAAAGAATAGATGCTAACTCTTTTGGGTTCTAATTTTCCTGTATTAAAATGCTGTTTGAGCCTTTAAAAATTATTGTGATCTCTTCTTAGGATACTTTTTCCCTTTAAAATGGATGACCCACTGTGCGGGGTGGTGTACACCTGTAATTCCAGCAATCAGGAGACCAAGAAAGGAAGATCAAGAATTTGAGGCCAGTCTGAGCGACATAGTTCGTGTCTCAAAGACAAACAAGCAAACAAAGAAATAAAACGGGCCTCCCAATGTTGACTTCGTAATGAGAAGTTCAAGGCTCAACTAATCCAATAAGAGATAGGCAGCTATGCCAGATTCACAGGGTATCTTAGCTGATTGAGGAAGGTGCCTCATGTGATCAGGAAAGTGGAGAGCAAAGAAATGGCCGCCTAAGAAAAAATGAGCATGGCTCAGCCATGTTTCAGCAAATTAGTAGCCAGAGCCACAATGGAATGTTTCTTCCTTGACTGTACTACCAAAAAATTATGTTTATGTTTTGTCCTAAGCATCATCTCACAACTGCTCATAAGAGAGAACACTCAAACTTTTATTAATCCGCTTTGTTGATTGTCAATTATATTTTCTCTTTTTTTCCTCCTTCCTCCTAGTTGCCTTGTGTCTCCATATGTCTGTCCCACACAGTTGCAGGTCAGGAGATGGGAAAAGCAAGAATCAAAATGCACTGTTTTTCAGTTTGCTATTTTTTTTGGTAAAATGATACTCCCGAGGTTGGGAGTCCTTTAAAAGCTAAACAAGTACCTGTGTGCGTTTAACTTATGCTTTTCTTAAGTAAAGCATTTCAGGTTGCTTAAAATATTATGTACAATAAAAAGAAATGCATCTGAGTAGAATTAGGAACAACACAGATTAGAGTGGAAAGTTAAGAAACTATATGTTTATTCAGCAAACGTGGACTTGAGTGAACTTCTGCCTTGGGAGCAGGCCCAGTGGATGTGGGGAGGACAAAGACTGCATAGACTCCTGCTACAGGACTCCTTAGCGATCTCAAATGTATCTTCATTCTTCGAGGTGTTAGTATTGGACTTTGAATTTTCACTTATATACGGTGAGCTCAACACGTGACACAAAGTTCAGAGTTCAGTGGACCGGCCTGGAGCTTGCCTTTTCTGTTACCATGCTGTGGAGCTGGACCCTCCTCCCACCCATTTGCCTACATTTTTTGAGCAGGCAGCAGGTCACCCCTACATGGCCCTCAAAGTGGGGGGCCTTAAGGTCTGTATCTGTTCAGGGGCCTCTTCCAGACACTTCTCCCTCAGGTCTTTAAGCTTTGGTCCACCCAGGCCTCTGTTAATCTCCTGAACTTTCTTGCCAGAGGCTTTTAAGGGGAAGCCTCCTCTCTCCATTTCTCCTTTCCTTCTCCCCCTGCCCTCCTCCTGAGTTTCTTCCACCTAGCCAGCCAACAACTGAACATCTGAAGAGCTTTTCATTTGCACATTTGGTTGCCCTCTGTGTAGAAAGAGTGAGAATTCGCGCACTAGAGAGGCCCAGCACGGGGGAGAAGGCGCACGAAACACTGGACTCTGTGATGGGGCAGCAGGGGCAGGGGCAGGAGCAGTTCTCATTGACACAGAAGAGGAAGTGCTTGGTCACCTGCTGAGCAGTCTCCCAGAGAAGCAGGGAGCCTGACCAGGTCCTGAGGCTTGAGCAGGGGTCACCAGTAAAAGGCATCAGGAGGATCCCGATCCAGGAGGACCTCAGAGCGGAGGGAGCCATCCACCCCGAGGTGTGGTGCTGGGAGAGGACGAGGGCGTGGTGTGGTGTGGAGTCAGAAGGAAGTGTGGTCCGGAGAGGGTAGAGCGTGTTCCATACAGTGAGGAGCCCTTGAGGTGTGGTTGCTGTCCGCTGGGCCTGGGAACTCGGAGCACGGCTTTGGGCAGGGAGGGCTGGCTTCTCAGCTGAGAATTGTGGTGAGGTGAGCTGGACCTGCAGAGACCGTAGAGGGAGCCCGCTCAGGAACCAAAGAGCGGTGTCAGAGATGAAGCTGCAGGGATCTGGTGCTGGAGGAGTGGAGCGGGGGCCCAGTCAGGTGTGGAGAGGGAGGAGGTGGGGCAGTCTCGGGGAGCTGCTGTCTCCAGTGAGATAAATAGGGAACAAGTACTCAGACAGCCATCTCCTTTCAGGAAGTCCATTTTTTTTTCAATAGTTTTGAAAACTATTCTGCTCCTAAAATCTCCTCACATTTTACGTGCCTCAGAGACATTGTGTGCTTAACTCACAGTTTTCTGACATCCTCACCTTTCTGTTCACGCCATTCTTCCCTCTGGAAATGTTCAAGCCGGGCTAAAGTCTTGGACCTGGGAGCACAGTGGTGAAAAGACAAGGAAGGTAGACAAACAGCCCCCTGCTCATACTGAAGCTGGATCCTGGAGGAGCAGCAAGACGCTCAACGGCGTGGGTGTGGGGAGGAGGCTTGAAGGCTTGGTGAGAACCAGACACAGGAGGGCCCCTTGGCCTGTGGTCAGGACACTGAATCTTACCCTGGGAGCCATGGACAAAAGGCTTCACATGACAGAAAGCAGAAATGCAGGATTCTAGGACTTTGGGGCCTTGAGCAATTAGGTCAACAGCAGTGTCATAGGTAGAAGCATCACTGGGTACTTTTCCAATGTGTGGTATAAGTTTCAGGCAGGTTTTTCCTACCAGCACCACAGCTGTTAAGTCTGGAAATGTTCTAAGTGCTGTGTCTTCCTCACCAAGTCGCATGCACTCTACAGCATGCTGTGTACTGTGAATGGACGAGGAGTTAAATCAAATGATGCATAATGTATTAATGTGTGCTTATGCTCCTGATTTGAGCCTTCTATAAAACTAATGTATTAGGGACCGAAGATTCTTAAGCTGTCTTAACCTTTTTGAAAGGGGTGAGAGAAGGACTCAAGAGGGAGAAAACATGTGAGGCCAAAACAAGTGAATAAAAGTTCATAGGAAAACAATGGTCTCTTCTGCAGTCAAGGTCCCTTGCTGGATGTTAGATGAGGGGAGCAAGGAGATGGCTTTAGATTGGGGAGCCCAACCTTTGAAGCCCTTGGAACTAGGGAAAAGAAACTGTTCGTGTGCTCAGGGTTGGAACGGGGGCTCCACGATCCACCATGTTTCCACCTGCCTGGGTTTAGTCAGGACTCACCTGGGCATCTGTGCACTTTGGTCTCCACTGAGGAAAGTGTGTGAGTCATTCTTTGGGTCAAGGTAAACCAGTAAATGCCCGAGTACCTGGATTTGAAAGAACAGAAGAACAAACAGAGCCAGGTTGGATGATGCAAACTTTCCATTTTATGGCAACGATGGCCTGGAATTCCTAGAACTATTTATTAGTCTTCTTAGCTAAGAAGATGGCCCTGTGGATCCATGGTCAAGTGGAGAGCTTGCCTCTTAGAAGAGAGTAAGTCTGTAGCCTTAGAAATTATTTGGCCACATCGTTATCTCATGCTACTTACCTGAACGGTAGAGGAAGAAGTTTCAAATCTGTGGGCCTGATGGGGTTATCACGGGGTCAACGGAAGACCTTCCGTCTGCTCTCAGACCCAGATGATAATTTGCTTAACCCTGAGTTCTCATGCACCAATTGCCTATCACTTTCACCTCTGAACCACGTTAGACTTTCTCTGTTTTCATTTCATGCTGCTTGTGCCTAGGCCCATGTGCTCTCGTGGGAGAATCATCACAGGGACTTCGTTTACCTGGTGCTGTAATGAAATCTGTGGGACGAATTTTGTCACACTGCTTAGTGTGGCCATATTTTGCCAGTGTTTCAAAATGGCACAAACCTGCTTTTATCCCAGATAACCGCCACCTTGAGAAACTTGGTCGATTCACCACAAGGAAGGAGTCAGTGCCTGAGCATCGGCACCTTTCCCCAGCTCTGCATGGTGACGGAACGGTATATGGACGACAAGGACGTCTGTACCAATATTGCCAGAATATTCAGGTGGGTGGACTAAAAAAATGAAACAGCCTTGCAAAAATGCTAATGCCTGGGTTATTTCATGTTTGTGCATGTGTGTGTGTGTGTGTGTGTGTGTGTCTCTGGGTCAGATTTTTTCTTTTTTCTTTTTTTTTTTTTTGCTTTTTACTTCACCTACTAACAGAAAAGGCAAATCCAGTGGCCCAAGTTTAAAATACCTGATGTCAATGGAGTCTGCTTCCCATGTGGTTGTAATCTACCTCCAAGCGCAGTGACTATCACACGTTAGTTCTTTGGTCAGTTAGGAGCGATCCTAATATTTTTGTTTTTTTAAATCTTCTCAGTTTGCTGCTGATAAAGAACTATGTACCGTGGGACACGACACACTTTCTGGTGTACTTGGAAACAGTACTTACGAGTTTTAATTCAAAAAGCAGATTATTGTTTAGATGTCTGATCTGACTTAGTTTCTAATCAAAGGTTATTTTATTTTGGCTGTTTTTCCAGGTCATCTCACACATTCCCTGATGGTGACCATTGGAATCCAGGTTGCCTTAAAGCGAGATGTTGTTAAATTTCAGCAGTCTTTAATTTGTGTATTCCCCCTGGCTCTTTGTCAGCATTTTTACATAGCGAACCTTCTTCTCTAGATATCTGGAGGCTTTTTGTTGTTGTTGTTGTTGTTGTTGTTGTTGTTTTGTTTTATTTGTTCTGAGGATTGGACCCAAGGGCTCCACGGTGAGCTCTGTCTTTAGCCCGTGTTTTAGTTTTTAACTTTGAGACAGGATCTCACCATCTCACCAACTCGCCCAGGCTGGGCTGGGATTTGCAGTCCTCTTGCCTCAGCTTCCCAGAGTGCTAGGATTACAGGCCTGGACCATCAGACCTGGACCCTGGCCTTTTCTTGAACTATACTATTGTAGTGGTTTAAACAAATAGTGTACAAAATTTCTTGAAGACTGGACTTGGTAATTGAGCCCAAAGTGGGGGTACCCATACAGGCTTTCCTGAGCTATATTTTGGATCTTTACTCCCATTTTGAACCACTGTAAAATTTGAATTTATTTTTGTGGAGGGCAACATGTAAGGGTGCAACGTAATTTTTTTTTTTTTTTCACCACGTGGATAGTCAGTTGTCTCGACATCATTTTTATTCTGTTTTGTTTTTGGTTTTTTGATACAGGATCTCACTGTGTAGTTGAGACTGACCTGGAACTCACTATATAGCCCAGGCTGGTCTCAAACTCACAGCGATCCTCCTGCCTCAGCCTCCTGAGTGCTGGGATTACAGGCATGCTCCACCATGCCCGGCTCGACATCATTTTTGAACACGCCATCTTTTTGTCATAGACTTTATCAGTCACATCTGCATTTCCGAACGCTTATAGACCTGTCGCTAGGCATTCTGGTTTGTCTGTTTTTAGACTAGTATCACTTTTTTTTTTTTTACTATGACAGATTTAGTTACAATCTTGCTCTAAGATGAATCTCTCCCTTTTTTGTCCTTTAAAATCCAGACTTTTGTTCTTTTATTTTCCTTATGAATTGGACAATCAGCTAAGTCCATGATAGGAACTGGGGCTGGAATGGGAAGAATTGGCATCTTCATGACACGAGTCTTTTCACCATATGTGTTTATCACATCTTTCTGTCCTTCAGTACAATTGTATAATTTTCTCTGTAAAGATTTTGCGCATTTTTTTTTCTAGATTTATTCCTAGGTTCTGCATTACCATTATGAACTCAATTGTATATTAATAGCAAGCTTATTAGCCTTGTACCCAATAATTCTGATGAACATTTGGTTGAAAAAGTTTATAGATTCTCTTGGATTTTCCATGCAAATTGTATGCAAATAAGAATAATTACTCCCATTATTATCATTTTTATCCCACTCCAGTCTCATTTCCAGGCTAAATCATGGAGAGGTGGGTCTGCTACCTCTCTCCTGACGTTAAAGAAATTACCTGTATTTTTATGGTTTCACCAGTTGAAAATAATATTTGTTGTAGGTTTTTGAAGATACCTTTTAGAAGGTTATGAAAGGATTTCTCTCCATTAGACAATGCTAAGTTATCTCAAATGCTTGCCCTGAATCCATTTCGATTGTTTGTTTTACTTTTCAACCCATTAATCTGTTAAATTACATTAATAGATTTTCTCATGTTCAGCCATTATATGTTGCTGGGTTTTGTTTGTTTGTTTGTTTGTTTCTTTAAAATGTTTCACCTATGAGGTAGATTGATGTTTTCTTTTCCTTTCTTGTATTGTCCTTGTCTGGTTTTAGTGTCAAGTTTATACCAGCCTCATAAAATGAGCTGAGTATAGTTCAACATTTTGTTGAAACTTTTCTAGAATTTGTGAAAATTAAACCTCTCTGTGTCTTAAAAAGTTTGGAGAGATTGCTCAAAAGCTGTTTTTAACATTTGTGTGTGTGTGTGTGTGTGTGTGTGTGTGTGTTGTTCACAGTTTAATCCCTCTAGTTTTCTCCCCCCACCCTCGCTCCAGCTTCCCAGAGTGCTAGGATTAGAGGCCTGAACCACCAGGCCTGGGCCCTGGCCTCTCCCCACCCTAGAGTCTCCCCTGTTGTCCAGACTGATCTTGAACTTCTAAACTCAAGCCGTCCTCCTGCCTCAGCCTTCCGAGTAGCTACACCACAGGAATGTGCCACCATGCCTGACTGATCTGGTTTCTTTAATGGTTATATATCTAATCATATCTCTTATTTCTATCTGGTTCCATTTCAAAAGTTGTATTTTCATAGGAATTTGTCTATTTTTTAAAGTTTTAAAGCAAAATTAAACTGCTTCAAATGTTCTTCTTTGTATTATCCCTTTAATCTCTGTCTTGTCTCTAATTAGATTCCCTTTTATTTATTTTACTTATTTAACAAATGCTTGTGTGGTACATGCTAAACACTGTGCAATATTCCGAGTACTTTCTAAATATTGGCTCATTTAATCCTTACAACACTTTTTTTTTTTTGTACTGGGGATCAAACTCAGGACCTTGCACTTTCAAGGCAGTTGGCGGCACCACTGAGCTAAATCCCCAGCCCCTTACAACACCTTTTGAAGATAGGCACCATCATTTGCTACGTGAGGAGACTGAGGCAAGGAGGAGTGTGCCAGTTTTCCCAGGAGCAGCACAGAAAGCTGTGGAACTCTGCTGTTCACTCCAGTTGTTCTGCCTCTGGAGTACTTTGAGCTTTGTTAGCATCGATTTTTGTTCCCAATTTCGATTGTGATGTTTCTCTTTTTTTCTAGATGAGTCTTGCCAAAGGTTTGCCAGTCTTACTAGTTTTTGAAAAGGGCTGACAGGTTGATTGATCCACTTCATTGCATGTTTGTTTTCTGCCTTATTCTTTTTGCTCTTATTAACCCATTTTTACTCTCTGTATTATATTTTTTTTCCTCTTTGTATTTTGTCTCTTTTCCATAGAAACTCAGTTTCTTTATGGCCTTCTTAAGGCTATACATTTACCTCTAAATACTGCATTAGCTGCATCTCATAAGTTTTACTTTACAGTATTTGTTATTCAGATGTAAACATTTTTAGATTTTCTTATTTCTTTGTTCCATGAGATATGTGGTTTTAAATTTCTAACAGTGTATTTTAAAATAAACTCTTAAAATTGGCTTCTAATTAACTGTACTTATTTTGAGATGGGATCTTGCTATGTTGTCTAGGCAACAACGAATTCTCCTGCCTCAGCCTCCCAAGTGCTGAGACTACAAGTGGCACCACTGTGTCCTGCTGCATTTTTACCAGAGAAAACAGCATATAAAATACCACTTTTCTGAAAATATATTGAGGCCTGTGTATAGCCTGGTACATAGTCAAATTAAAAAATATATACGTTGGGGCTGGGGATTTAGCTCAGCAGTTCGGTGGCCTGCCTTGCAAGTGCAAGAACCCAAGTGCAATCCCTGGTACAAAAAAAAAAAAACAAAACAAAACCCCAAAAATATATACATTGATGATGTTTTACCTATTGATCTGTCAATTAGTAAGAAATTTATGAACATCCCCCAGTTTGATGTGGGCTTATCAGTATTGCCTTGTGGGTTTTATTTGCTCTGAAAATTCCTGTTTTCAAGGATTTTTGCCTTAAATCCTATTTTTCTTGATGTTAGGATAGCACTGCTGACCTAGTGTACTAGAGAAGATTTACATTTGCTTCTGATAGAGTACCAAGGGATTCACTGTGATGCAACTGGCTGTTGTGTAAATTTCTTGACTTGGGTTTCTGAACCACGTGGGTTAGTGTGAATTCATACCACATAGAGGTATTACAGTCTGCAGGCTTCTGTTTTTCACAGGACCTTCTAACTTTCCCTGCTCCAATCCCCTCAGAATCTAGAGCAGACAGCAAGCCTCTTTATAGCTTCTCCAGATTGGCTCAAGAAGCATTTTGTTACTCTTTCCTGTTAACTGGGTAGTACTTTGAAGAACCATATTTAAAATGATAATTGTATGTACCTGAATTTTATAGAATGAGAAAAGGACCAAGAGATGTGATGGGGGACATAAAAAGAATTAAGAAGTGTTATGCATGTGTACCAGCTCCCCCTGGCAAAAGGCAAAATGTGATCATTATGTACTACAAACATGCTAATAAAAATTTTAAAAGTATAAAAAGAATTTGACAGAAAAATAAAGTTTACTTTTGTTTTCCCATTTGGCATTTCTGCAGCAAACTAACATCTTACCATGACTGCTGTACGGCGTTGGCCAACTATTCCAGATGTTTTGCCTCGTTTTTGAATCTGATAAACAAATACCAGAAGAAGCAGGTCAGTTCTTTAATCTTCAGTGTCCTCCGTGTCTTTGCACTGCATATTTGTATGACCGACTTTGTTTCAGTGTGTTGGTTCCTGTTCCTTAAGAGGCAATGAATTGCCTGGAGGGGTTGAAAAGAAAGTAAATTGAGGCAGAAAATGTCTTCGGAGGACTCTAGATTTAGGGAGGAAATAGGGTGAACTCCAGGAGTATTGTTCCTTACAGGGACCGTAGACCATGTACATGACAGTCATCTTGGGCCAAATGTGGGTGCCCTTTTTATTTCATAGATGCTCAGTGGGCTCTACCCCAGCACTGTGGACTTGTGATGCAAACTAAAGTCTGGGATCCCTGTCTAATGAACATACTGTGAAGCTTCTTCTAGCCCTTAAAGTCTAATTCTTTGACTATGTTGTATTTAGATGATAAAATTTTTAGGTACCATATTTAAATGAAACATTTTAATTGATTAGAACAAAGGTTCTTTTGAAAAAGAGCTCACAAATGACTTCCTCTTAATGGAATTATAACACTTAGCACAAATATTAATTCTTATTGTAAGTTTTTGAATGCCCACGCAATGTAGTCTATGTTTATTTATCTTTATAAATGATTCGAGTGAGACATATCCTATGTGAATTTAATATGTATTTATTTTAAATACAGTGAGTTCCCAAAACCACAAAAATTTTCTTAGTTTAAGACCAGATAATTTAAGGTATATGCACACTTAGAATATATTAATCTAAAACTTTATGTTTGTTTATATTAGCCACAAATCACCTCAAAATATCAATTCTAATTGTCATTGAAAGCCAAATGACATTCAGTTATTTTTGTCAAGACAAGTATTTCTGAGAATGACTGAATTTGTCACTTTATATTATGTTAACTATTTATTATTTTAGTTATATAAATGACAGAAATTTTTTGAGACAGGGTCTCACTATAGCATCCAGGTTGGCCTGGAACTCACTATGTAGCCCAGCTGGCCTGAGTCATAGTGATCCTCCTGCCTCAGCCTCCTTAGTGCTTTCTGGCATTATAGGTGTGCAGCACCTTGCCCAGCCCCATTACTACACTTTAAAGATGATGAAATCTTGTTTAAATTGTGAATAAAGTTTTATTTATTTATTTTTAAAAACTGATTTTTAGTGATGCAGTTGAATTTTTAAATTCTAGATATTTGGATTGCAAACACCTTTTCCTGTTATTTTGTATTTTCTATAAATTGCATACATCTAGTGATTTCAAGGTATAAGAATTTGCCATGTCAAGTAGAGAATGAATTTGATTAATCGACTTTAAAATGTTCATAATGTGTTGTTGACTTCAGTGTCTATTAAACATTTATTAATTTAGATTTTGGTACAAACTATCAGAACTGTAGTCTTTGGACAAATGATTTGATGAAAATCTTAGCTATTCCTATTCCTAATTTTCTTTTTTAAGGAAAAAAATTAAATAATAAAAATTTAATATTGACTGAAATTTCTTAGATATTATACTTCATTAAAAGAATTACTTATGGGCTGGGGATTTAGCTCAGTGTCACTGTACATCTGGTTTGCAAGCCCAAGGTCCCCGGTACTGAAAGAAAAGAAAAGGAAAAAAAAGAGTTACTTATGTATTTTAGTTCATACTCCCTTCAGCAGCAGATATACTTACATATTTATTTTATTATTTAATTTCAATAACTTTAATTATAATTTTGTCACCATTGTTCTGTTTGCCTTGGTGTGTTTTTGTTGTTGATATTGTTGTGTAGTGGTTTGGTTGACTGTTTTAAGTTTTTTTGAGACAGAGTTGCATTATGTAGCCCAGGCTGGGCTCAAACTTGCAATCCTCCTGCCTCAGCCTCCCAAATTCTGGGATGACAGGTGCACACTGTGTCCAACACACCTTAGTGATTTGGTCCTGGATAACTTAGGTGACCTTAACTGGAGAAGATTTCTTTGTCTTGCACCAGAATTTTCCAAAGAGTGTGAAAGAAAACACTGCTGTTCAATAGTTCGATTTCAAGGTATAACCTAACAAACTTTTTTAAAAAGGAGCCAACTTCATTGAGTACTGAAAAATAGCCCTGTTGTTTTATGGCAGTGCTAGTAGACAGTGTTTTGTTTCTGACTGTAGCTTAGATGAAGGCCATCTTTGATAGAAACAATTCTGCAGTCTTGCCAGTATGAGAGATTGAGATTTCAGTATGGCTCAGGGGACTACATGTCCTGGCATTTAACTGGAATAATTTACTTTTGTTCTTGTGAGCTAACACATGCTAGGCTACCACCCTACCCCTGAACCACATCCCTAGACTAATTGGCACAAAATGTTACCATATGCCTCACTAAACTGTTTTTTTACTTTAGTTATCTATAAAGCTATATTAGTATTTAAAATCTATGTCTTGGATGATATTATAATTTTGTTTTCCTATTAAAATTATTTTAATATCCAGGAATAATGAAGAGCATCTTGCAGACAGAACTGCCTATGATTCCTTTAATCACCAAGTTTATTTTAATCACTCTGATGAAAGTCATCTTCATATATGTTACGTATTTCCAAGGCCATTATTCTAAGCAACAGTCATTGCTGTAGAGAAGTTATCTGTCCTACACTGGGACCTTGCATCTACTGATGACTTTCTTTAAATGTTTATCTCCCTTCTATGGATTTTCTGTCTCCTCTTTTTATTGGTTACTTACCTCTGCCTTTGGTAATCTTTACTTGCAATTGTTTGCTTGCAACTAAGAGAAGAACTTTGTAACCAAGCTTAGTAAGAGTAACTTAAAAACTCAGATGACAGCTTTTTGGAAGAAGGGTTTAAAGGACTCTGATACAGTTTCTCTGGTGGTCTCTCATCTTTAAAAGGCAATTCAGACTTCAAGACGTAGCTCTCGGGGGTCCCTTTCTCTGTGAAGCCTCCTTGGGACCAGTCAGTTCACGCCTCATTAGTGCATGACCTTAAAGATTCTAGCATAGCTAGTGCACCCATGAGTAGATCCAGAGCAAGGAACTCCACCTGTCCACCTGTGGTCTTAAGCACTACACCTATTGCTAAGAAAAAACTTCTGAAATGGAGAAATAAATGTGTGTGGGGAGGCACGTCCTGACAGCGTCATACTGAGGCTTTATTTAATGGGCCTCCCATAGCTTCAATCTCTACCACGTATCAGTGTTTGAATTTGCTATTTATTATTTGATTGAACCCAGACATTATGAAGTTACACATTACTTTATAGATTTCTGTCTGGTAGACAAGATCCCCTCAAAAGTTATGTTCTTGGGCTGGGGATTTAGCTCAGTGGTTCTGGTGCCTGCCTCACAAGTGCAAGGGCCTGAGTTCAATCCCCAGTACCCCCCACCAAAGTTACGTTCTCATTACCTTGTAGTCTATTAGCCAGGTATATATATTTAACCTAGAAATCTTATTCTAATGCTTTTTAAACTGCTGTAAATCCCCAGCTCTTTGATTATTCTTGGAACCAACTTTATCATCCTATTGGCTCTCTCATGAATCACACAAATAGTTTTTAAATGTGTTGATTTCATCTTTATATTAGAGTCATATTCTTAACTTTTAAAAATCAGACTTTGATAGCTGGGAGTGGCGGCACACACCTGTATTCCTAGCACTCAGGAGCCCAAGGTAGCATGGTCCTCAGTTCAAGGCCAGACTGGACGATTATAGAGACCTTGTTCCAGCAAGTCCAAGGAGGGTCACTCTTGTACCTTCCTTTGCTTATATTAAACACTGGAATGTTATGGCTTTGAGCCGTCACTTTGATTTTTTTTGTAGTATGAAAAATCCCTATTTATATTTTCCTGAAAACCAAAATATTTTGGAAGAATGGGGAAAGAGTTCATGCTATAAGGAAGTAATTGTGTGTCCCAACTACTTCCTAAAATCATTAACCAAAGAAATCTTTTGTAAAAATATTTCTTTGATAGTTTGCCATGTGGTGCCATTTCTCTGTTGCACCCATTGCTGAGAGCTCCTGAGACAGACTTGCTCTCGATAAATTTGGGATAGTGCTCAGCACAGGAGATGATAAGTGCTGAAAGAATGAATTTGGACTCTATGGAATGCTTTGGAATCTGTACAGCATTTATTAGTTTTTCTAATATTCAAGTACTTCTTCCTTAAATATTTTCTTTCCTCTTCCTAGTTTGGAGGAGGAAATAATATGAATTTTTCTCCGTACTTTTCATATTGTCAGGCTGCCATAAACAACAGTGATACAGAAATGATGGATTTTAAATTACTTCAGACCAGCACAGCAACTTGGGTTCACGTTTCCCTTGGCTCGGGTGGCCTGTTGAATATGATTTGTTTTTCTTTGCTTCTTAGGAATAAAAATAATTTCCAGAAATCCCACACCATGTTCTACACTGGTTAAAAACTGCCACGTCTGAGATTGGCTTAGATGTTGAAGTTTAGAGCTGATCTTTGAGATGTAATTCAGTACTGCAGTAACTTTAATAAAATTACTACTTCTTATAGTTATTTTTTTTTTCACTCTAGGAAATGTTTCTGCAAGATTAACTTGGGTTGTAGAAATACACTCTGGAAGCTTTGTAGTCTCTTAGTGTACACAACTGTCATCAAATGATTAAACAATCAGGGAGGGCCTGAGTAGCTTATCTTTGGTCTGAGAGGTTAGGTTGCTCCTATTTTAAAAACCTAAGGAGAAGCCAGGCATAGTGACACACACAGCCTGTAATCCCAGCACTTGGGAGACTGAGGCAGGAGGTTCACCGTGAGTTCGAGGCCAACCAGAACCACACCACAAGACCCTGTCACAAACAAACAAACAAACAAACAAAGAAAAACACAGAGGACATTTATAATCAGCATATACAGTATTTTATTTTTCTAAGACATGCTTATGTTTCAGAGAACTTACTTCATTGATTTTCAGTGAGCTCTAGACACCTACATTTTTAACAAGAACCCCAGCTGCTTCTAGGCTTTGATTAAAAATGTGGTTTGGGGAAACCATTTTAACCTTCACTGTGTCAGTTTACATGTACAGTAAAATTAAGTTAAAAGTCACATAATTGAACAAGGAAAGCCTTTATACAAATAGATACCTAACTACAATACGATTATGAAAATAAAGTAAAATGAAATTATGTGTATGGTTGTACTCATAAATATGCTAGATTTTAAAAAAAACTATACACCAATAAAAAACATTAAGCAGGTAAATCCAGGTACAAGAGAAGCCATTCCCTGAATTCCCATGTTTACTGGAGCAGCAGAACCGCTAGCCTTTTAGTTCTCTTCCTGTCTCTATTCTGCGTCTGACTGGAACCTTGGATTTTATGTTCTGCGTGACACCTGCATGGGTGTGTGTCACGGACTGCTGCTTTGGGGGTTCAGTGTCTTCCACATGTGCACTGTGAGGTCCCCAGGCGCCACAGAAACTTCACACTCTGTGCTGCCGGGCAGAACCTGATTGTCTCAGGCTCATTTTTTTCAGGCTGGGGATTCACCTCAGTGGTTCCGCCGCCTCCCTTACAAGCGAAAGGTCCTGAGTTCAATCCCCTCCTTTATATTGATAAAATGTCACGCATACTTCTGAAAGTGATATTATCAGATAGGTGGTGGGTGCAGCATGGGAAACTGTGGCCAGTGGCTTCCACAGCCCAGCAAGGGGGAAATTCTGGCTGCTGTTTTCCACTAAAGGGGTGGGGGAGGGAAGAAGGGAGGGAAACAAAGGAAGAAAGGAAAGAGAAAAAAGAGAGAGAACACCAAAAGTAAAACTCTTTTCTGTTATTTTTACATTCTTATCTCTTGTCAAGGCAACGTCTCTTTCAGCACCTAAGAACAGGTCTTTTTTAATATACTTCATCTGTCTATATCAAACCTGTTGGTAATGAGTGGGTAGATGGGTTTCACTTTTATTTTCCACACATCAGTATTATTGTAAGAATTATTTACTAGGAACATGGATTTATATAGACATTTTAATGTAATGGTATAAAAGTCTATGGGTATCAAAGTGGTGGAATTTCTGGGGTTTTTTTTGTTTTTTTTTTGGTTTTTTTTCTGATTTAAACCCATGACTCTCAAACTTGATTTATCGTAAGGATTTCCTGGGAGCTTTAAAAATACAGGCTGTCAGGCCTGGGAGGTTCTGATTCACATCTGTCTGGAATGAGCCCCAAGAATCTGTTTTAAAAAGACTCCTTAAGGAATTCAAATGAATGGCAGGTTTGGGAACGTATGGCATAAATTATTAAGGCGGTTCATTAAAACATTTTTCTCCAATATTGATAACAGTGGGTTTCCCACAAAACCTCAGAAGATTTTAAAGTGATAAATCAACCACAAAGGGTCAGTCTTTCTCTCTATATATAGACAGGCTCGTGGCTGACAGCAGATCCCCCTGGCCAAGTAGGAACCAAGCTGGCAGGAGCACCCAGTGTTGACTCACATTCCAATAAATGGTGGTAGCTGCTTGACTTTTGCCTATTACACCAGCAGTCAAGGGCCAGTTCCTTAGCTAGAGAAAACAGGATGGTAGGTTAGACTCTTCCCTAAATTTTCTCTGCCAGATTTGTGTCAAAATAAGTTACTCGGACCAAACTTAGCCTGACAAAACATTCATCATGTTAATGAGACTTCAGGCACCAGGCAGAGCAGCCCATTCAGGAAGGTTGACCACAGGGCCCTTGTGGCCCTCTAAGCTGCCTGCCCAAGGGAGGACATCAGCCAGAGTTAGCTAGACAAGCCATGCGCTGTTGACTCCTTTCTTAGGGAAAGACCTAACAATCTTTATTAAAATAATCAGTAAGTATGCCTTGCAGATGTCCTGTTTTGAGAACGTTCAGTAAACAAACATCTAAAGTTCATAAGTTAAGAAAGATCGGTTGGAGAACAACTGGTTCATAGTTTGATTTACCGCACCTTTCTTTGAACCCAGCCTGTGGTGAAGTGGGCCTGGGTCTGCACGTGATGGCTGTGGTCTGGAGCCAGGAGTTTGTAGCTCAGGAATAGTGTCAACGAGAAGGAATCCACTCCCCCAGCTCCCATGATGGACTTCCACCGGAAGAACAAGGGAAACCTCTTTGGCTCATATTTACGCAGTTAATTTATTCAAAACCCATGACCGAGCTGATCACTCCAGTCCCCATATACACAAGGACTGAGACAGAAACAGCATCTCAGTTGGCTGATGCAGTTTGAAAGCTAAACTTTAGAGTTAGGTACAAACACTGACCAAAACTCAATTAAATGACAAAGCCTATTTAAAAAATATGTACCATCTACTTTATGGCGTAAACTACATTTGGTACAAACCAAATGTGCAGACAGATGGGCTTAATAACAGAGGAGCCAGCGGGGGTGCTTTCAGCTTTTGGGGAGCGGAGCCTGACTTTGGAGCTACCTCTGATGTCAGTGTCACTACATCTAGCAGCTCAGCAAAATATGTGTGGGTTTATTTTTTGGAAGAACATGAAGGGATTTTCCCCATTTCTTCTGTAAATATCTACTGGGCAGGAGATCTGGTTAATATGCCTGAAGTAAGATTTGTATAAGACTGGCAATATTTTGCAAAGGTTGCGTTTGGGCCAAAAAGAACCACATTTATCTGCATTCCCATCCCATGTGTCCATTGACCCTTTAACTCTCTCCACTTCTAGATCTGTTTTTTTTTGTTGTTTTTTTTTAAATGGAACTTCCAGATGCAGGATCGTTGCCAGCGCCTCTGCCAACACTGTCTGAGAATTGCCAGACTGGCCCTGGCTCATGCTGTTTTTAAAGTCACACCTCTCTTATTCCATTTGAGCTTCTTTCGGGGCAAGTGTTTGTCTGCAGAGGTGCACACACGGTGAGCACTGATTTTGGAGTACTTAGGCATCACAGTATGGGAAAGGAGACCTCGAACGTCTGGACCGTGTGGGCTGAAAGCAAAAGCTTCCTTTTCTTTCCCCTTAGCTCTGCGTCTGTAATGCAGCCACTGCCATTCCTCAGTCCAAAGATAACGCGTGACCTCTCTTTCCCCTCCATCCTCTTTGAGGCTACTGAGGATTGGTTAGGAAGATGCCTCCACCCCTTCCCCTGGCTCCTCTATATGGGAACTTGGCCCGGCCTCTGCCTTCTCCCTGGCAGAGCGTGCCCGGGGCTGTCTTCCCGGCCCCTCTGCAGGCACAGCCCCAGTGGGCAAGCAGAACATTTGGCTGAGCTCTCTCTTATTTTCAGCTTTGGCCGTGCTCTGCACCCCTGACCAGGCAGACAGCACAGTAAGCCCCGCGCTGTTTATTCTTTCCAGGTCCTGCTGCTTTGCCCTTGTAGAACTGGCTCTTCCCCCAACTCAGCACGGATCCCAGATGCCTGATTTATGTCTGCTGGCTTGAAAAGAAATCAAACGCAAACCGAAATTCTAGCATTGCTTTTGAGCGATAGCCACATTCAAGGGCAGACAGTAGGTGCTCAGGAAACGATTGCTGATAGAATGGGTAGCTGAAGAGAGGAATCAGGTATCATCCTTCTGGTTTTAAAATGACTTCCTACTGAGATTCTTGGTTTTCAGCTTCTACATCTCATATTCTTCTGTTTTGTATAAACACCTGAGCAAACTGTTGGCCCACCCTCTATATACCTTTGGGTTAAGTCACATTTTTACAGTAGTGCACATTCTCCTGGCTTGGTAAAATTTTATCTATTCTTTAAGAAATGTGTGGAACATTGAGTGTACAATGCAAAATGCAAATCCTGATTCAACTGTCAGGTGTGAGAAATTTCTAACCAGCCCTGAAAAGCAAGGTGCTTTAATTTAATTTTCTGATGAAGACAGAGTTTTGATTTTTAGGCCCATTTACACTTCCTTCAGTTTCTACTTGTTCTTGAGACTCTTTCTAGTGTTTTTCTTCTGATTTAGTAGAAGTAGTCCTCTCCTGGGTGCGTGGAGTCTGCTGAACACAGTTTACTCTTGATGTCAGTCCTTCTCCAGGATCCACATTATGCACATAAACCATTTTAAGTGCGGTGGGAAAGGTGTGGGAGCTGGGGCTTTGCGTGTTCCCTTTGCTGGCTGAGGGAGAGGTGAGGAGCCACGTGAGGCAGCACCGGTGCCATCTCTCTGGGCCGGGTGCTGCGTTCGATGCCTGCTCTGACCTTGACTGAACAGGCTGTAGATGTTTCCAAGAAGAGGGACGTTACAAGAGCGGGGCTTCAAGAAGTGTATGTGTTGGTCAAAGAGGGAGGAGCCTGCACAGGGTCCCTGGCAACAGTCCGCAGACAGGGTCACCAGTGTGCACCCGAGGAGGAGGGAGCTGGGGGAGATTTTTGAGATGACAACACAGGGAGCTCAGCGAGTGGTTGGTGAGGGGAGAGAAAGAGAAAGAAAAGATGTTTGTAGGAGGGCCGGGGATTTAGCTCAGTGGTGCCGCCGCCTGCCTCACAAGTGCAAGGTCCTGAGTTCGAGTCTCCATACTCCCCCACCCCCACCAAAATGATGCTTGTAGGACTGGGGCCTTGGGAGGATGGGGGATTGAGCTGAAGGTGGTTTTGGAAACCAGCCATCTATATTTATAGAAGTGGTGGTTCAGGTTCTCTCTCTCTCTCTCTCTCTCTCTCTCTTTCTTCTTCTTCTTTCTTTTCCTTTTATAGAAGTGGGGGTTCAGGTTCTCTCTCTCTCTCTCTCTCTCTCTCTCTTTCTTCTTCTTATTTCTTTTCCTTTCTTTCTTTCTTGCGCTGGAGATTAAACTCAGGGCCTCACACATGCTAGGCAAATGCTCTACTACACTTTTTATTTTTTCTTTTGAGATAGGATCTCCCTAGATTGTTCTGGCCAGAGTCAAACGTTCAGCCTTCCGTGCAGCTGGGATCACAGGCATGCACCCCCACACCAGCCAAGTCCTGCCTCTACTCTTCCCCAGTCTTTGACCTTGATTCTCTTGAAGCCTCAGTTTCCCTATCTCTGAGCAGAGGTAAGGCCTCTTCTATTGGCCTCAGGCCAGTCTTTCCCAAGGCAAAATTAACATGCAACAGCTGTGCAGCTGCTGTGATGGACCCTAACGTAGACCACCGTGCTCCTGCTGCATGTTTTGTTCCAGTTAAAGCAGTTTTAACTATGTACAGGCAAGTGGGGTCCAGTTTGACTAGTAACGTACTGGTTCACTAGGGCATGACAGATACTGAGCTAAGGAAGATGGCTGTAACTGGCCACAACCGGAATGCTTGGTGGAGGTCAGGCCCCTTAGAGTTCCCATTTGATCTCTGGTTGGCAGTGCTGTTGCTAGGCCAGTTGTGTTTTAAACAAAATTAGAGAGTCAGTGTGAACTGGTTATATAAGACTACCTTCTTTAGAAAAAGAAGCTCTCTCTCCTAATTTATCTTCATTTTGCTGTTTCAAAACCACATAGCTGTGGTCTGATGTGCAACTGTGCATCGAATTTAATAAAAATGTTGTAAAAGTGGAGTGTTGATTCATGGATGGTTCTTGGATATTGTCTAAGAATAAAAGGAATGGAGAACTGTACAGTGATGAAATAGTTTTCTGCTGTGGAGTTGGTGGTCTCTACAAATGCATTATTTGGGTCATGGTTTTCTTTCTTTAGGTCTTTATAGGATGAGTAACTGACTGAGACTATACAGATGTGTGGTGGATTGGGCTCTCTCCGTAATACTGCCCAGTGCAGGTCCTGGTGCTGTGGAGGAGACTTGGGGTGTAGGAGGGGGAGCGAGGCTGCCTGTGGTGAGG
>NW_022900926.1:73322552-73328738 GCF_012274545.1 Fukomys damarensis
CCCTTTGCTGGCTGAGGGAGAGGTGAGGAGCCACGTGAGGCAGCACCGGTGCCATCTCTCTGGGCCGGGTGCTGCGTTCGATGCCTGCTCTGACCTTGACTGAACAGGCTGTAGATGTTTCCAAGAAGCGGGACGTTACAAGAGCGGGGCTTCAAGAAGTGTATGTGTTGGTCAAAGAGGGAGGAGCCTGCACAGGGTCCCTGGCAACAGTCCGCAGACAGGGTCACCAGTGTGCACCCGAGGAGGAGGGAGCTGGGGGAGATTTTTGAGATGACAACACAGGGAGCTCAGCGAGTGGTTGGTGAGGGGAGAGAAAGAGAAAGAAAAGATGTTTGTAGGAGGGCCGGGGATTTAGCTCAGTGGTGCCGCCGCCTGCCTCACAAGTGCAAGGTCCTGAGTTCGAGTCTCCATACTCCCCCACCCCCACCAAAATGATGCTTGTAGGACTGGGGCCTTGGGAGGATGGGGGATTGAGCTGAAGGTGGTTTTGGAAACCAGCCATCTATATTTATAGAAGTGGTGGTTCAGGTTCTCTCTCTCTCTCTCTCTCTCTCTCTCTTTCTTCTTCTTCTTTCTTTTCCTTTCTTTCTTTCTTGTGCTGGAGATTAAACTCAGGGCCTCACACATGCTAGGCAAATGCTCTACTACTTTTTTTATTTTTTCTTTTGAGATAGGATCTCCCTAGATTGTTCTGGCCAGAGTCAAACGTTCAGCCTTCCGTGCAGCTGGGATCACAGGCATGCACCCCCACACCAGCCAAGTCCTGCCTCTACTCTTCCCCTCTTTGTCCTTTCTTTCTTTCTTGTGCTGGAGATTAAACTCAGGGCCTCACACATGCTAGGCAAATGCTCTACTACACTTTTTATTTTTTCTTTTGAGATAGGATCTCCCTAGATTGTTCTGGCCAGAGTCAAACGTTCAGCCTTCCGTGCAGCTGGGATCACAGGCATGCACCCCCACACCAGCCAAGTCCTGCCTCTACTCTTCCCCAGTCTTTGACCTTGATTCTCTTGAAGCCTCAGTTTCCCTATCTCTGAGCAGAGGTAAGGCCTCTTCTATTGGCCTCAGGCCAGTCTTTCCCAAGGCAAAATTAACATGCAACAGCTGTGCAGCTGCTGTGATGGACCCTAACGTAGACCACCGTGCTCCTGCTGCATGTTTTGTTCCAGTTAAAGCAGTTTTAACTATGTACAGGCAAGTGGGGTCCAGTTTGACTAGTAACGTACTGGTTCACTAGGGCATGACAGATACTGAGCTAAGGAAGATGGCTGTAACTGGCCACAACCGGAATGCTTGGTGGAGGTCAGGCCCCTTAGAGTTCCCATTTGATCTCTGGTTGGCAGTGCTGTTGCTAGGCCAGTTGTGTTTTAAACAAAATTAGAGAGTCAGTGTGAACTGGTTATATAAGACTACCTTCTTTAGAAAAAGAAGCTCTCTCTCCTAATTTATCTTCATTTTGCTGTTTCAAAACCACATAGCTGTGGTCTGATGTGCAACTGTGCATCGAATTTAATAAAAATGTTGTAAAAGTGGAGTGTTGATTCATGGATGGTTCTTGGATATTGTCTAAGAATAAAAGGAATGGAGAACTGTACAGTGATGAAATAGTTTTCTGCTGTGGAGTTGGTGGTCTCTACAAATGCATTATTTGGGTCATGGTTTTCTTTCTTTAGGTCTTTATAGGATGAGTAACTGACTGAGACTATACAGATGTGTGGTGGATTGGGCTCTCTCCGTAATACTGCCCAGTGCAGGTCCTGGTGCTGTGGAGGAGACTTGGGGTGTAGGAGGGGGAGCGAGGCTGCCTGTGGTGAGGTGAGGGGCCTCCTGCCTCAGGATCCCAGGTGAGCCCAGTCAAGCCCTGGCATGGGGCAAGGGAACACCACCCTTGATGCCATTTCTGTTCTGGCCAGACCCATGCTCCCTGGACCCACGAAGGACACATTCAAGGAAGGTGAAAAATAAAAAAGCTCCTTAGCCAACCCCAAGAAAGAGAAGTGAGCCAGTAAGCAGAGCAGTTGCTGAAGCTGGGCGCCGGGAACGGCGCAATCTGCCGTTCCTGTTTGTTGATCTCGCATGCCATCCTGCAGTTGGCACCACTGCGGCCAAGAACCGCTCCCTCCTGTTTCCATCTGAAAGCAGGGGAAGAGATACGGTGTCAGCGTTAACTCTTCCTGTTCTGCAGCCTGGACTCTCTTCTTCCCTATGCAAAGCCCAAGAAACCATGACAGGGTAGGACCCACTGTGGCGATAGAGTCAAAGAATTTTAGAAGTGAGGGGTATGAGCCTGGGGGAATTTTTAGAAAATGAAAAGCAGCACTGAAGTCTCCAGGCTAGTCCACAGGTGATAGGGGGCACAGGTAGTTTGAATTTTGGAGAATGATGATCACGAAGAAAACCTGCTTTGACCCCTAGCCAAGGGCCTGGTGCAGACTCCTGGCAGATCTGCAGTGGCAAACAGAGGCAGTGCAAAGCCACAGAGCCTGTTGGGTTAGATTATAAGGAAAACAAGCACAGGTAGGGAAGGTGAAGCAGTGAGGCACAGAAAGAGGGAGAAAGAAGAACAAAGCAGCCCAGCATCCTTCAGAATGCAGCAGTGACAGAGTAGAGGGAAACAGATCAATCCCATTAATGATTTAGCAAACAGCATTGACTCTTCAATTCCTTAAGAAGGCATTAAAATCACTCAGTGTTTTTCCTGCCTTGTTTAATGTGCTTCTGTGGGACTAGGAGAAGAGCACTGTCTAGGGAACACAGTGAAGTCCAAAAACTGCTAACAGATTGCTGCTGTCGAGTATGTGAGGGGGTGGTGTCCAGGCTGTAAGAGGCTGTGGCTGGCTTTTTCAGATGGCAGGAGCAGAAGTTATTTTTAATGCATTAGTGTGCATAAAGCCTTAGACTAGTGCCTGCGCACATCATAGATTCTATGTGCCGGTTGCTGCTACTACTGCTACTGTTAGAAGTTTCAGAAGTGATACTCGAATCATGTCCAATAAGAAAACATTGAAATTCCTACAGAAATTTTACTTGCAGTCCCCAGCTTAGAAAACATAAAGCCGAATTTTCACATTCTTCATTCTTGGCAACCCTCTCTGTCCTGGGTTGAAAGCTGACTTTCTTCTTTTCTGTTGGGTCTGGCTCTGGTGTAGGAGAGGCCACTGCCTCGGTGCCCTCCTTCTGTAGTCCAGGGAAGAGTTTTAGCCATTGGAAATCACTTGAAGTAACCATTGGTTCTGTGTGAAATGGGGCTCACATAATCCAGTCATACTACACAGGCTTGCTTCAGAGTTAAGGCCCACAGGCAGGTGATCAAAGAATGACAAAGTGACCCGGGGCTCCAGGAAGGAAAGTGTCCCCTTCAGAAGAGTCCTCCCCAGCACTCTCTTCCCTCTCCGCATTCTCAGGGTGGAACTCAAGTTATTTGTGGTGACTCTGTTGTCCCCTCCACTACTCATGAACATCCTCCTTTCTTTTCTGCCCTGTTTTACACTGTTGAGTCTGTGCCACAGTTCAATGCTATCAGCTAATATTTTGTTGCTAATATGTGAAAAATGTTCCAGAGCAGTGTCTGGATCATTACTCAGTACTTTTTGCTTTGCCTTTTTATCTCGCTTAATATCACAATGCAATATTTCCTCCATTTTGCAAACGAGTCAGTAGTGACCCAAAGAGAACTCAGTCCCCCTGTGAACCCAGACTGCCTGGCTCTAGAGCTGGAATCCATAATCCCCTTCACTGTCCAGCCCTTCCTTAGCCCTTTCAGTCTCTGTTGTTTCCCTGCAGAGATTGGCTAGCCTTGTCATCTCAGATCATAAACTCTTCAGTGAGCCCTGTCATGTACTTGTCTATGTGTGAATTCCCCCAGCTCTCCTACCCTCTCCAAGCATTGTCTAAGGACTGGCGCTCCTTCCTGGGGTGGAGCGAGGAGTAGCCGCTCCTAATTGGACGACGGCTGTGATTGGCTGAATGCTGAGGTGGAGCAAGGAGTAGCGTATCCTAGTTGAACAATGATTGTGATTGGCTGAATGCTGGGGTGGAGCAAGGAGTAGAGTATCCTAGTTGGATGATGCGTGTGATTGGCTGAATGCTCTGAGTGGAAATGTTTCCGAAATGAATGCCATCCTGGACCAGCTCCAGTTCTTGCAATAGTGCTAGGCTCTGTCCTGTCTTAATGTTGGCAAATAACTCCCAGCTGTACACAGCAGTCTCGCCAAAGTGTCAGAGGAAACTTTTTTTCAGCAAGCAAAAACAAGTTGGTATTGGCAAAGTAGTCCTAGGCAAATGTAAAAGTTGTCCTTTGTCCTTAATCCTCAGCTGTCTCTTTGCCATACCCAGTACCCTCCTGCCATGGGCCCCTAGGGTCCCACCTGGTCCTGCAGCTTCTCCAGGAAAATAGGCCCAGTCCTTTGTCTTTTCCTTAATGCCCCTGATAACTATTATCTGATTAAGAGAGGTTTATGGTAATTGCATCTGGTGGCATATTTGTATTTTAAAAGATAAATCCTTAAGTATTCTGCAGGTCGGCAAGGCAAAAGAGGAGATAACTATTTAAAAGACAAAAACAAAAAACCCAAGGGAAATAGGGCAGAGATAGAGAAAGAATTCCAGAGTCTGGGTAATCCTGGTTCAAATCCTGCTCTCTGCTCCCCACTAGCCATATGTCTGCGACAGCTTCTCCAGAACCCAGTTTTTTGTCTGTAAAAGGATACGGCGCCTGGCACAATAAATATTCGCACCCAGGCCTGTTGTGGCCCTCAGTCAAGTATTCCTTTCAAGTCTCCTCCTGGGTGACCTCCACACCACCTAGAAGTAATGCTGATCTTGTCTGCACAGCTGTCAAATTAAGAACATAATTCTTTCTGTATCTTTAATTTAAAACTGTTCTCCTCTCCCGGGTTTTAAAACCTTTTTCTTGTGAAATGCACCTTGTATACAAATAGATGCACAAAACACATACATACAATTTAGCAAGTAGCTATAAAAGTAACCATCATCTAAGTGAAGTACTGCCAGTTACTGCTTTCATGTGGTGTCCACCTGTAACGCAGTGGTTCTCAACTGGAAAACATGCTGCTCCAGGAAGCGTTTAAACATTTTAGTGGTTACAAGTGGCAAATGCTGCAAGACTGAGAGGTAGAGGCCAGGGTCGCACCAGGCTGCCCCTCCCCCCAGCAGGGACAGCATGGGGCTGCAAGTGTCAGTAGTGACAAAATGAAGAAACCCTGCTGAGCTGGGCACAGTGGCCCACAATTGTAATCCCAGCTGAAGCGAAGGGCCACAAGTTCAAGCCCAGTCTGTATGGTTTAGCAGCTTAGACCCCCGTCTCAAAAAAAAAAAAAAAAAAAAAAAAAAAAAAAAAAAAAAAAAAAAAAAAAAAAAAAAAAAAGTGCCAGGCATGGAGCTCAGCACGAAGGCCCTGGGTTTGAGCTCTGCAAAACAAAATACACATACGCACACATAACACATACACACAAAACCCTGCTGCAACACAACCCACGCCTGGGAGAGGCCTGCGTTTTAGAAACAATGCTTCATCAGGAGATGAACTTTAAGGAAAATGTGGCTGTTGGAGAAACCTGTTCATGTCAGGACTTAGATTTACTTACAGGACACATTATCCCACCCCACTAATTATTCTCTAGGAGAAGAAGAACAAGGTCACCCAGAATTCCCACGGAGGCTCTGAAGTTAATAGGCCTTGCTGATCACATCAGTCAGTTTTGCCTTCTGTCATTGCTGACCAGTGCTTTTGATCTCCACCATCCATTCACACCACCCTGGGAATCAAATGCTGCATGAGTTAGTGGAAGCCAGACGCGTTCCATTTTACTATTCATTAAATTGCGAATAAATTAAATCTGGGGGTATTCTTTCCAACAACGTGTTCCCATCCCTTTGCTCTCATAACTTCTTTTATTTATTGCAGGATTTAGTCGTTCGTATTGTTTTTATCCTCGGCAACCTGACAGCAAAAAACAACGAGGCTCGAGAACACTTTGCCCATGAGAAAGGGAGCATCCAAACTCTGCTGTCCTTGTTCCAGACGTACCAGCAGCTGGACCTGCACTCCCCGAGGCCTGCCCGGCCCAGGCTGCCGTCCGAGGCGGAGGACGTGCTCATCAAGCTGACCCGCGTGCTGGCCAACATAGCCATCCACCCGCGCGTGGGCCCTGCGCTGGCTGCCGA
>NW_022900926.1:73328763-73335051 GCF_012274545.1 Fukomys damarensis
GTGGGGCTGCTGCTGACCACGCTGGGTGAGAGCGCGGCCGGGACAGCTGCGTGGCCGGGGGGCGTGGTGGGGGCTTGGCGGTCTGGAAGGAGCCTTGTACCTCTGTGAGGAAAACGCCTCTCCCCTTCACAACTGCCTATCTGCAGTTACGATTTTAAAAGAAAGAAAAACCACAAGCCGTGGCCCATGTTTTTTTGTCCTTCCCCCCCAACCTCATGTTATAATAAAAAATATAATAAGTAGAGAAAGAAGCCGGGCGATGGTGGTCCGGTACTCCTAGCATTTGGGAGGCAGAGTTAGGAGAACGGAGAGTTCCAGGCCAGGCTGGGCTGCAGTGAGACATTATCTCAAGAACCAAAAACAGATCAAGGAAATTTTGTTACTTACATCAATCAATTGATTATATTATATATTTTATATGCAGCCCAAGAAAATTCCTCTTCACAAAAAAAGGGGGGTACAGCTGCAGCTGATTGTAGATTACTAAAATCCACTGAATTGTGCAGTCATAAGGGTGAATTTTATTTTTATATCACAACTTAAAACAGTTACACCAATCAAATGAGCAAAAACTAGTCCAGAGACCCCCAGAGAATTTAAAATCCCCAGTTCTTCCTGAGGCAGTCCACGTGACGCAGGCTCATTTCTCTTTCCTTCTTTCAGTTCTTACCTTTCCTGTGGTTAAGTCATCCAGTCCTGCCTTCTTCTGTTAGCTCAGGCTGCCACCACACCATGTCGTGAACTGTGGAGCCTAACACAATTCTGTCGATGGTCCAGCTTCACAGTAACTCGTTTCTCATACTTCTGGAGGCTGGAAGTTCCAGCCGGACAGGGCCATTCCTGGTGAGGTCTCTTCCCTCTGGCCTGCAGAAAGCAATCCCCTTGCTGTGGTTCACAGGGCCTTTCCTCGGTAGGAACCCTCGGGTGTGTGGGTGGGTGGGGGGGTCCTCTCCATTCTACTGGGATAGGAGCTACTCTTATGACCCCATTTGACTGTATATGCTCCTAGAGGCCCTATCCACACATGAGTTTTAGGGGAACACAGTTAAGTTCCCTCCAGTAGTGAGAATTGAACTCCCCGAGTCTTTCTAAAGTTTTTATTTTGAGACAGGGTCTCACTAAGGCATTAGGCTGTCCAGCTGGGCTCCCACATGCGATCTTCCTGATCAGCTTCCTCAGAGTGCTGGGGTTACAGGTGTGCACCATCACACCCAGCTCCCTTTTCCAATTTTTAGGCCCACCACTCAAGCAACTCTGCCTGCTGGTGTGAGAAAAATTAACTGTAATCCAAGATAATCAATTTAACCACAAATAACCAGAGTAGTAGAAGATTGTTGTTGCTGTGGGAGGAAGTTTAATCCATGAAAAAAAGTGTGTTTTTGTGAACCCCACCCCAGCTGTTCACTCCTAGAGTCTTTACTCTGAGTCCTTCCTGCAGCATATTCAGTCCTTTGCTGTGTGCCGCTGGTTTGTTTCAGTCTGCTCAGACTGCTGTAACAAAATACCATGGACTAGGCAGCTTAAAGCACAGAAATTTATTTTCTTAAAGTTTGAGAGACCAGGAGTCCGAGATCAAGTCGGCAGCAGGGTTGGTATGTGGAAAGGGCTCATCTCCTGGAGTGTAGATTGGCCGTCTTCTCGCTGAGCCCTCATGTGGCAAAGACAGCATGGGCTGGTGTCTCTTCCTCTTCTAACAGGGCACCGGCTATTAGATTTTATGACCTCATTTAACATTTATCACCTCCTCACAGGATCCGCCTCCACGTAGAGTTTCTCTGGATGTTAGGGCTTTGATGTTTGTAGAGGGGGCACAGATATCGGCTTCTCGGCCTTTTGGCTAAGCAAGTGAGGGGGCCACAGATACTCAGTCTATAAATACATAGGCCACTGCCTCTGCCGTCTGCTTTCAAGGAACTCTCTATGGTGCAGTGACAGCCATGCAGGCAGGAACCACAGCTTCTGAGAGGTGCCAGGAGCAAGGCACAGAGGGGTGCAAGGGCTGACAGGCCAGAGCCATGGAGCAGCAATGGGTGTGTTGCTTGCACTTTCTGAAATTGACATTGACATATCTTCTTATGGAGCTTTATAGTTGAAAAGCGTTCTGGTATCTATTACCTCCCAACACTGTAAGGTTAAGTTTTTGTTAATGAGGTCAGACAAAGAAATAAGCTCCAAGAGATACCGTGACTTTATGGGTCACAGGTGGTAAGTCACGGAGTCCCAAATGTTGCCTGTCTGAAGAGAGGATTTATTTCCATGGCTTATCACTTCTGAATCATAACCCCAAACCCACAGTTAGTCTTGGACGCTCCTCTAAGCTGCTGGCTACACGTAAGCCATTTAGTAGAATATGCATCTAGCTATTATAGAAATCCAGTCTGTCACAGCCTCAAGCTTTTCAGCCTTTGCATGTAATCTGTCCCCATCGCTGACGTTCCTTCTCCTGCCCGAGGACCCTCTGGGTGGTGCTTCTTGGCCCAAGGCAAGAGGTGGGAAGCTTCTGAATCAGCTGTGGGACTCATTACAACAGCCTTTCCAGTTTCCTACCAGAAACTAACTCTGTAGGATGCCCTGAATTCTTCCCTCCCCACTAAACATTGAGACCCGGGGCTGCTGGAAATCACTGTTCACTTCTCCAGCTCCTCAGGAGCTGGCAGAAGCCTGGAACCAGGAGCTCCTAGCTGTTCCAGACCCAATCCCTTTACCTGATTGCAGCTTGGTCAAGGAACTGAACCTGCAATAGATAAGAACGTGTCAGGTAAAGGGATTATTGTGTTAGTCTCTTTTGCATCACTGGTTCAGAACACCTGAAAATAACAACTTAGAGGAAGAAAGGTTTATTTCAGCTTACAGTTTCATTCCATGACTTCAGTCCATGATCAGCTGGTTCCACGGCTTTTAGGCCTATGAAAAGGCAGAAAAATCACAGCAGAAGGGAGTGCTGGAGGAAAGCTGCTCACCTCATGGCAGCCAGGAAGCAGAGCAGGAGGGAGGCACGGTATCGCCTTCTGGGTCACGACCTGCTTCCTCCAACTGTGCACCACCTCTGAATCAGCCCTTCAGCTATGACCTCATCAGTGGATTGTCAGTGCCCTCGTGTCCAGCAGTCTTCCGAAAGCCCTACGTCTGAACACATGAGCCTCTGGGGGGACATTTTTGATCCAAACTATCATAGAAATAGAGCCAGTAGTCGAGGAGAACTCACCCAGTCTTCTCATCTACCTGGAAAGAACCAGACCTCAGGCACCTGGACTGGGAATATGTGATAGTGACCAGGCGAGTTAAGGGATAGAGTTAGATGTGACTCATCGCCCCATAGTTATTGGTGCTCACACATGGACTGCAAACATCCCTTCTCTTCTGGATTTTATGAGGTGCCTGTACACCAAATGTAGAATGACTAACTTGCTTTTGATTCAAAAGAAGATGATGCTCTTGGGCAGGAGAAAAACTCTGAGAAGCAGATTTGACCTGAAATAAAAGGTTGAATCCAAGCCTACTAGGTCCCCTGACTTCATCCTCAGGTGGGCTTTGGGTCTGTCCCTTCGCTGCCCCCATCACCAAGTCCTCTAGGAACGGGGTGCTCTCTGCCTTGGTCTCTTGGGGGATTTCCATGTGAGGTCTGTCCAGGGTTGTTCCTTGAGGTCATGGAACCCGGATCTACTTTTTTTCTTCTACTCTTAAGTGACCATTGGAACTTTTATTTGGTAGTTCTTAAACTCCCTTGCACATAAGGCATACACAGAAGCCTTACTAAAAATGCAGATTCTTGGCCCTTTCTGAGGAGAAGCTGTGATTCATCACCTAGGGTGTGGGGCCCAGGAATCTGCTTACTAAAGAGATCCCTGGCTGGTGCTGACACTTGGGTGGAGGGCCTTCATTGAGAAATGCTTCATTGAGAAATGCCGTGCACTGTCAGGGCTCCATCCCACAGGAGGCGGATCGCAGTGAAGAAACCCTTCTCTCCCGTGATTGGCCAAGGGTCTCTAGCCTATCATGCTTTGGGCAATTGCTTGGGCAATGAAATGTCTTTGTTGTTGAGGCAAGGTCTCACTTAGTTACCCAGCATGAGCTTGAATTCAAAATCCTCCTGCCTCAGCCTCTCGAGTAGCTGGGATTACAGTTGTGTACCACCATGGCTGGCAACATTTGTCTGTTCTCTTCTGAAAGATTTTATCTCTGAAAAAAAGCTTACAAGAGGCAAAAGTCACCTTTGACAGAGAGTCGCCCATCTCTTCATTGCCTTCTGTGACTCAACTGCTAAGGTGAATTTCTGAGGCCTTCTGCCCCAAGCTCTGCCTCTTTCCCATCTGGTTTCTCTGCCTCAGTGTGGAATGGTGACCAGATTCCCAGAGAAGGAAGCTGGGCCTCAAAGCTCTTGCCCCCCTGACAGGCAGCACTTGGCAATCCTGGAGCCAGCTTGGGGCTGTGACGGAGACTCCAGAAGAGGCCTGTCCACGGGTCTGGCTGTGCCCACTGCGGCAAGGTCAGAGCAGCTGCTGCCCAGTTCTCAGCGCTGAGCGCTCTTGCTGTCCCCTAGCAGAGGCTTCCCTTGGGTTTCTCTCCCTCCTCCCTCCAATCCTGTTCCCCTCATAGAGTAGCTGCTTGTACCCTGGGACTCAGCTCCCGTTGCCAATCTCCTTCTAGGGGGATTTTAAACATCAGAAATATTTTCAGCAGGAACAGATCCCCGGACTCAGATTTGCTACCTTTGTGGCAGATCCAAATTCCAGACTCTTTCAATCTGTGAGTCCACCAGAGGTGATCTACGACAGGATCTTTCCAGAAGCAAGAGTATATAGCCCCAGCCAGGTCTGATGGGGACTCAGGAACACAGATTCCTTGACCTGAACAGGGTGCAGTGGAGAGTACAGGGCAGTGGAGTCATGTTCACCTAGGCTCAGGTGTCTGCTTTGTGAAATCAGGCAGTGTGAAGGCAAGTTAAATACCCTCTTGAACCCTTAGTGTCCTCATCTATAAAATGAGATATTAGGGTGCTGGTAGGGACTTAATTGTGTCCCCACCAATTCATCTGTTGAAGCCCTAATCTCTGCGATGTTTGAAGAGGGAGCCTTTGGGAGATAATTAGGTTCAGATGAGGTTGTGAGGTGGGGCCCTCCAGACAGGATTAGTGGCCTTTTGAGAAGAGACGGCAGAGTTGTGTCTCTCTGTGGCATGTGAGGACACAGGGAGAAGGCGGTCATCTGAGAGCCAGGAAAAAGCCCTCACTAGCCACTGACCATATTGGCACCATGATCTTGGGCTTGTGGCCTTCATATGAGAAAATACACTTTTATTGACTCATGCTACCCAGTTTATAGTATTTTGTCATGGCAGCCCAAGATGACTGAGGCAGATGTACCTTTAGAAGAGTAATTATTATAAGCTTAAATGCTTACAAGTGTATTTAAATTGTTTTCAGAAATTAACTTTTGTGGGGTTAAATGCATGCCAAGTGCTCCGTGCTGTTCATGGTGAATGTTCACGTTAGTTACTGTGAGTGCCTACCCCTCTCCCCAAGGCCATCCTTCTGCCCAGACATGTGATTCTATGGGAAGCGAGCTCTCTTAGGACCTACCTTGCATTGTCAGGGCAAGTCATTAATTCCTCTGCCAGGAAAGAAGAAAACCAGATCCTCAAGCACTGCACAAGGTCTGGTATCATTGATCTGGGTGTAGAGGGCACCAAGGCTGCAGATCCCTCCAGGCAAAAGGGCGTGTGAGCTGCCTCTCAGAAACACGATGGCCCGTCTGTTCATCTGACAAACATTTTCTTAGTGCCCACCAGGCACCATGCACTCTTTTAAGCCCCTGATAAATGAAAATGAAGGACCAGGGAAGTTAAGCAACTTGAGCAAAGCCACATAGCCTACAGGGGAAGTACCAGGATCTGGGCTCCAGACTCATGGTCAAAACAAGCAAGGTGACTTCTAGGGGTCCTGTTTCACTTTTTTTACTTTTTATCCATCAAATATAATTGAGATCCTTTTTTATTCCCTGAAAGCCTAGGTCCACTAGAATAGGCCCTTGCTGTAAAACCTGCTTTGGAGCCCAAGCTAGATCATATCTTTATTTGCTTCCCATGTAATTTAGTCCAAAAAGAATGTAAGCCAGGCCCTCCTTCCTTTTGTGTTTCTCCATGTACTCATGAAGTGTCTACCATGTCCTGGGTCCTGTTGGCTGTGGTAGGTAGAAAGACAGTGGCTGAAGGCCAGGATGTATCTTTCGTAGCTACCTTTCCCTTTGAAATAGCAAGTTATTAAAAAAAAAAAAAAAAAAAAAAAAAAAA
>NW_022900926.1:73335112-73348384 GCF_012274545.1 Fukomys damarensis
AAGGTAATAAAAAAAAAAAAAAAAAAAAAAAAAAAAGCTATTCTCTTTCATGGAAAGGAAAGGTGGCCCAAGGCCAAATCAGAGGGTTTAAGAGCCAGCACAGTTCTCTCCCAGAAACTCTCCCTCTTCATATGTTCATGTTCAGAGAATATGGTTGTTATCTGTCTGTGCTGGTCAGCTTTCCATTGCCTGAGACAATCTGTAAAAGAAAAAGTTGATTCTGGCTCACAGTTTTAGAGATTCCAGTCTGTGGTCAGTTGGCCTCATGGCTTTTGGGCCTGTTGCAGATCAGTACTTCATGGCAAGGACACGTGGAGGAAGCCACATAACTCATGGCTGCCAGGAAGCAAAAGAGGGGAAGAAGAGAGGCCTGGGTCCCAATATTCTCTCCAAGTGCACATCCCCAGTGATCAAACATTGTCCCATGACACCCTACCTCTCAGAGGCTTCCTTCCTTCTCTTTCCCACCACAAAAAAAGCACCACAGGCTGGGAACCAAGCCTTTAACATGTGGGATTTGGGGGACACGTCCAAACCATAGAAACAATCACTCAGTTATGAATGCCAAAAACCAGGGGACATCCTCTCCCTCATACCCCAATCCCATCTTCACTATGTACATTCTGTCCACTCTGTTCCTTCTCTGCTGTCACCCACATCTAAGCAATGTCATCATTTATAATACTGCAGGAAACTCCTAACTAGAATGTCTACCTCTGCCTTTCTCTGCATTTTGACCAGAGAGTCAGGAGATGACTTTGGAGATTGAATGGGAGCTGGGACAAAATCACTAAGGGTCTTATGTGCTAAACTAAATGCTCACTTCTTTGTTCATTCATTCTTGCATGAAGCAGCTATTTATTGCACACACACTGTGCACCAAACACTTGTAGGTGCTGGTAATGCAGCAATGAACAAAACAGACAAATCTTTAGCTCTCATGGAGCTAAGACTTCAGGGCTGGAAATAAGTGTTGAACATATGAAGCATCAGTTGGTCACCTGTCCTATGGATAGAATTAAAGCAGGTTGGGGGTGGAGGGAGAGAAGAAAAGATACTATTTTATTTAGGAAGGTTATATGAAAGATGGCATGTAAGCAACCATTGAAGGACGTAAGGAATGAGCCACACGATAACTGGAGAAGAGTATCTTCCAGACAGAGGGAACAGCAATGCACAGAATCCTAGCCAGGGCCCTGTTCATGTGCTCCACGGAACAGGAGATAGGTGTGCTTAGCCCTGGGGGTCTGGGGGCTGCTGGGGAAGTAAGGACAGGGCAGTTCGGACCCGGCCTGTGACGGGCTCAGTGAGGTGGAGCCATTGGAGGGTTGTGAGGTGAGTGGCCTTATCTAACTTACTTTTGAAGGCCACTGTATTAAGAGTAGTCTTATCCAAGGCAACCAATGCAACCATGTGAGAAAAGAAGCAAGTAGGAGGTAAACGAGGGACCGGAGTAATGGAGAACATGAGACGTGATCGATTTTGCATGTTTGGAAGGCACAGTGGGTGGCTCTGGGTGATCATAAAGAGCATACTCTTGAGAGGTGATGGAGTGGAGAATACACTCCTCTAGCAGAGCTTGAGGCCAGGCACACTGGTGCCATCAGAGCCAGCTTAGCTCACGGGGGCGTCTGTCCCTCTGCTTTTCGTCAGGCACAGGGCCTAGACTGCCCTGATGACTTGTGGATTTGCAGGCCATGGGGACTGAGGGTAGGGTCCTGCCTGCCCTGGCTGGAGTGGTGCCTGGACTTTGGTGGATTTCCCTTCAGGAAAAGTCATAGGGAAGAAGAGGCACAAAGAGCACCTCTGGCACCCTCGCGCGCACCCGGCCAGGGACAGCAGCTCGTCCTTGGCGCTACTGCTGCGGCCCCACTAGCCGTGTCGTTGCCTCTCCCGCTGCAGTTTGTCTCTGATTCCTTTGCCCTCACTTTGTTCCAGAATCCAAGACTCTTGACGACTGTGAGGAGCTGGTGATCAACACTACAGCAACGATCAACAATTTATCTTTCTACCAAGTGAAGAATTCCATAATCCAAGACAAAAAACTATGCATTGCTGAATGTAAGGTTTAGAGCTGGGTTTCAGGTTTTGATTGGATTAACTAAATACAAAAGTGGAGGCATTCCTGGTTTTTTACTTCTGTCACAAATGTTTTAGAGCAGTGATCTGGTTTTAAGAGATTAGAAAACGGATGAGCCGGGTGTGGTGGCTCACACCTGTAATCCTAGCACTTGGGAGGCTGAGGCAGGAGGATCGCTGTGAATTCAAGACCAGTCTGGGCTGCATAGTGAGTTCCAGATCAATCTCAATACATAGTGAGACCCTGTCTCAAACCCCCACCCCCAAAAGAAAACGGAGACCATTAGTTTATGAGTTCTTGCTGAAGTGCTTTACAGCTGACATTTTATTATTTAATTTGCATTTATTTATTTATTTTTGCAGCATAAGGGATTTGAACCCAGGGCCTTGCTCTTGCTAGCTAAGCTAGTGTTCTGCCATTGAGCTACATCCCCAGCCTGAATTTTAAAATTTTTTTATCAGTATCTAGCATAAGACTGGTTTGCCTTTAAATTAAAATTCAACTGATTTTATTTTTCTCCTCACCAAATCCAGTGCTCTTAAAACTTCTTGTGAGTAAAAACATGGATGGAATCCTAGAGGCTGTGCGTGTTTTTGGGAATCTCTCCCAGGACCATGACATCTGCAATTTTATTGTGCAGAATAATGGTGAGTTAATGACACTTAAATTTATAAACATGTACTCCTTGCCAATGATCAGCTAAGTGGTTCTGGAGCTTAGACGATTATAACCTGATACTTGTTTGTGCTGGGGGAGAGGTAGCGCTCTGCATTCTGTCCTCAAGGGGAGTGCTCAGCTCAGGTTGCCGAGAGAGACCTCAGCAGGGAGCGCCGGGCTCCCTCACCAGTGATGACCCGCTCATGGCCCGGAGAGAGGGGTGTGTGTCTAATGGAAACAAATAGTATTTCTGCCATGGGAATTGAATCAAAAGATGTTTCCCTTCATGTGCTAGAGTGTCTATTCCATTTTGCTTATAATTGCAAAAAGTAAAAACAACCTAAATGTTCACCAACAGCCAAGAGTACAGTTGCATAAATACATATACTCCTGCAACAAAACGTACTGTAGCAGTCGTGGGGAACCTATGGCATGCGTGCTATTGAGTTTCTCTTTTAAGACAAAAGATGTTAATGTATGAGTTGTCTTTTCTAAACTAAAACCTCAGTGTTCAGGTTTAGCTGCAGTGTTGACACTTTGTGATTAATGAGTGGGTTTGGGGTTGCAGTTTGGCACTTGCTCTCTAAAAGGTTCACTGTTCTATGGCAACGAATAAATGACTTAGACATTCATGTGTCAACATGCATCAAACTAAAATGCATTATATGAACAAAAAAGCTAGTAATGTAGAAGGATATGTAGAGAATAATGCACCGATGTACATATCTAAAAACATGCAAAACTGCTGGGGCTACGTGCATGCCTTATGATCTCAGTCATTTGGAGGCTGAGGCAGGAGAATCATTCGTTGGAATCCAACCTGGAATTAAGTTGGAATCCAACTTAAGAAAACACTGCTTCAAAATACATACATACATACATACATATATACATAAAAAGGGCTGGGGATATAGCTCTGTGAAAAGACTCTGGATTCAACCTCCAGTAATGTAAAATCAACAAAACTATCTTGAGGTATTGCTTATGTGTGTGTATTCATGTAATAATGGTCTAATGTATAAATGGAATATAGAAATGATAAACTCCATATTTAAGACAGAATTTATCTTTGGAGAGGAAGGGATGTCCAAAGACCTAACTTTAGATCCACAGGGTTTTATTTAAATAGACAGATTATATATGTTTGTTCTATATGACATGTTGTTTTGAGTGTACCGTTCTATTTCCTGCACTGGTGAGTGGCAGCTACCCAGGTATTTATACTAACAATGCACTGTATGTCTCACATATTTCATGAAAGAATAATTTTTAAAACTCAATTATCCATGTGCATCACAGGAAGTTTTGATGGTGCAGATATAAAGAGCAACAGCAGCAAAACTGCCACACACACACACACACACACACACACACACACACACACACCTGTTTTGCTGCCCCAGAGATAACTGTTACTATGTGGGTATGCATTCTTTGGGGGCCACCTCTGCCAAGTTCACTGCCCGACCCGGTCAGTAGGGCCAAGGCAGGAACAGGGCAGCCTCTCTCAGGTGCACAGCAAACAGGACAAGGGAGAGCACACTCCTCATCCACCCTTTGCTTGGCTCCTGCATGTGTGTGTGTGTGTGTGTGTGTGTGTGTGTGTGTGTGTGTGCGCGTGCGTGTAAAGTGGAAAAACTGTTCCCAGTTCCATTTCCTAGGAGAAAGGGAAGACAATTCCCCTGACTGCACACTGGAGGCCCTGCCTGGCTGCGGGTCAGTTTTGAGAATGCTGAGCATCTCTTGCACAAGGCCCTGGGAGGCCTCAGGGAAATCTCATCAGAAACAGACTTTCCTCCCTGACTCTGTACATTTACACAGTTGCTCCTGAAGGTTCCCAGAGGCCCTTGAGAACAACCCAAGTTAGAGACAAATGTTACCTTTGTTCCTTTTCTACCAGCAAGAACTCTATCCTGCCCTGGAGCCAGAGCTGCTGCCTGGGTCAGTTAGAGTAATGCACCTGGGAGTAGGGAACCTGGGAGCTGGGGAGCAAGCTCTGGAGTAGAGGTGCTGGAGAACCCCCTCCTGGGAGGTGGGTCCTGGGAGGTAGTGGCCTAGGAAAAATGGGCTAAATCTCCTGCAAGCTGCAGGTGTTGTAAGCCACTCCTTCCCATTCCCGCTGTGAGCCAGAGCTTTCACTGATCTGCATTTGTTCCCTGTCCTCCTAGTACACAAGTTCATGATTGCACTGCTGGACGCTAAGCACCAGGACCTGTGCTTTTCTGCTTGTGGTGTTCTCCTAAATCTCACTGTGGATAAGGACAAGCGCATTGTCCTAAAGGAGGGAGGTGGCATTAAAAAGTAAGTGTTGCGGCCTGGTGTCCTGACTCAGGATTCAGAGGACACAGCTTCCTGGGAGTTTAAGGCTGGCTTTCCCATCCTTTCTCTGGGACCGGGGTATTTCAACATTCAAAAGCCCCATGCTGGGGCTAAAGAAGGAATCTAGGTTATACTAGATGCTTAAAATCATTCACAAGTAAATTACTGCTACCTTGCAGCCATTTAAATTTGTAGATATTAAATTATTTTAGGTGATCATTGAATCATATAGGACACATATTAAATATCACAGAATAATTGTCCTGCTAGTCATACAAAAGTTAAAGGCAGACTCTGACTTCTCAATTTGACTTTTATAAACTTAGGTTAGTGGACTGTTTAAGAGATTTTGGCCCTACCGATTGGCAGTTGGCCTGCCTGGTTTGCAAAACTTTATGGAACTTTAGTGAAAATACCACAAATCCTTCGGCATGTTTTGGAGATGAAGACACCAACACACTCTTAGTCCTCCTGTCATCATTTTTGGGTAAGTGAATCTGTGAGCTTCATCAGTGTGAGATAATAAAAATGTTTTTTATTTTTTTTCTGACCTGTATGAGCATTGCTGTGTGTTTAGGTAGCTGTTGCTCTATAATCAATGAGAGATGTTAAAGGTTATTATAACTTGGAACTCTCTAGAAGCTGAATATTACCCACAATGGTGATGGGACTTTTAACTCCTTTAATACCATCATGACTTTTTATGACTTTTTTTCTCTTTCTATAGGATGCATAACTCTGTTGTTTAAAAGTGTTTTGACACTGTTGGAACTGAGAAAATGGCTAAAAGCTGCTTTAAGTCATGCTTTTAAATGGATCTCTACATTGTAGTTAGCAGCTATATTAGTTATATGGGAAAGGCTCTGAGAAACCACTTGCATCACAGTGAAGTCTATATTCTTAAAAGGTAGAAACAAGTACAGACTAAACAGGATCACTTCTTTTTTTTTTCTATTTTGAGGATAATTTTTTTTCATTGTGGATTAGCTCTAAAAACAATAATTAGGGTAAATAATTTGAGTTGAGTGTTATCAATAATCCTTTTCCCCAGTGGAGGAGTCATCCCCATCATTGACCAGCCACTGATTGGCAAGACTCTGGGGAAAGGTGCAGTGTGACTCCAAAGCCATGGGTTCAAATCCTCCTTCCTCCATTTGGTGGTGTGATTCAGGACAAAGGAATCTCTGACAGCCCATCTTTCCATCTTTAAAATGGGGACTTGAGAATCCCTGTCTTGCCCCGGGGAGTTAGTTGTGAGGCTCAGTTAAACATCCTCAAGAGCATCATGGAAAGAACAAGAGGGCCTATAAGGCAAGGTAATTCTAAATTTAGGTCCTTGCTTTATCTCTTGCAAGTTTTTAAACCCTAGGCTTAACCTGCCTGGAATTTACATTTGATTATCTCTAAGGCAGGGATAGTTAATATCTACCCTGCAGGGTTCCAGGCTCATATAAATGAACATATATGTACAGAGAGCCTCAAGTTCTCCCTGAGACCTAGCAAGTCCTTGAAAGACAGCTGAAGGGCCTGTAAACTAAGTGTTGTAACGATGTGTTACTGAACAGGAATTGGGACTTGGAAGCTGTTTGAAAGAATCAGGTGTCCTAGGCTGTTGTGAAATTTGTTTTTTTCCCAGTAAACATAATTTCGTGTGTGTATTTAAAATACAAGGTAACAACAACAACAACAATGACTGAGGTTCACAATCTGCCAAAGGCTTTCTCAGGAAGCTTGTTGTAGGAAGCTGAAGGGCGTTCTCAGGCTGCCCAACACAGTTCTCCAAATTCTGTTTTATTTTTTATTTGCTGCTGGGGATAGAACCCAAGGCCTCTTGCAGGCTAATCAAGCAAACACTCTACCACTGAGCTGCCTCTCTGGTGCCTTTAATTGTGAGGGCAGAGCATTGACATCAGCTGTGGAATTAAAAGAGCGCACTCTCCTGGCCCATCCTTAGGAGTTCTGATTCAGGAACTGGGGGAGGGGAGGATTGTGGCTGAGAATATGTGTGTGTGGTTTTTTGGTTTTTTTTTTTTTTTTTTTGAGACAGGGTCTCACTATGTAGTTCAGACTGCCCTGGAACTCACTGTGCAGCCCAAGCTCTTCTCAGACTCGCAGTGATCCTCCTGTCTCAGCCTCCCAAGTGCTGGGATTATAGGCGTGCGCCCCCACACCTGGTTTGGAGAATGCGTTTTAAAACCTTCCTCAGGTGAGTGTGATGTGAAGTGAGGCTTGAGAGCCTTGGCTCTGGTTAATGAAGGAATTTAGGGAAGGATTTGCAGGGCAGAAACCAGGAGGCAAGACACTGCCCCAGGGCTTGGCTCGGAGAGGCTCTCGGGAGCCAGAGTCCCAGGGACCCTCGCAGCAGGCATCCTGAGCCCTTCCCTTGGGCTCCCGTGCTCCGGAGACCGGCTCTGCTGTGGAGAAGACAGCTCTCTCTCTCTTCCCTTGCTTCCTCTGGGCTCCTGCCTGGCCATGGCTTCCACTCCCTCAGAGCTTCCCTGCGCTTCGTTCAGTGAGTATCCCTGTGTCTCTTGTTGCCGGCACACTTTTCTGTGTCTCCCTTTCAGGAGGAAGATGCGATTGGCTCAGTGAGTCACTTTCCTGTGGCCTAAGGCTTTTGTGTGCAGGCAGCAGTAGCCCCCCCCCCCCGACAGAAAAGGCTACTTGGTGGCTTCCTTTCTTACCTAAGTCTGGGGCAGTCGGCCATAAATTACCAGGATGGTGGGGCCACACTGCGTAAGGATCAACCAGAAAAGAGCATGGACCTGGCGAGCTTCAGAGCAGGGGCAGTGTTCATGGGAGGCATTTCACGGTAGTCAGTCTGTTGCTGTCGTTCTGTTCCCAGTGTTGTGCGACTCCAGCCTTGTGACCTTTGCGCGTGCCCTCTGCCCTGTGTGCTGCATGCAAGTGCTGCTGTCCTGGCGGGCCCCTTTTTACAGCTCCTGAAGCCCATGGTCATAAGAAAACCTCTACTTATTATAAGCAATTATATAATCACTATTTGTGTATTAATGTTTTATAAATTGTATCTTCCCCTTTCTAACTCAGCTACTTTAGGGAAAAATACTGCCTCACACCAAGTGGGTATACTTTGATAATGCTTGTAGATCAGCTAACAGTAGAGTTTTAACAGTGTTGTATACCTTTGATTTGGGGATTGTATGTGTGTTTTGTGGTGCTGGAGATTGAACCGAGGGCCTTGTGCGTGCTAGGCTAGTGCTTTACCACTGAGCTATACCCTTAGACCCTAATAGTGTTTTGTACTTTAGAAAATACGTTCATTCTATTTTCAGAAAAGTTTCTGGGGTCTTCAGCTAAGTGCCACACAAGGAAAGCCAGCGAAGAAGGGTTAGATGACTTGCCTAAAGTCATAGTTTATCAAAGCCAGGACTTTTCATCCAAAGATAAACATCTAGCCTGTGTTTTTGTGCTTTCTATTACATAGTATACCCTGACTCCACCCCACCCCGTGGAAGGAGCCTTCTGCATAGATAACAAAAATAAACAGAGTTTGATCAGGGAGCCAAGTCACAGTACAAAGTATGATACTCTCTCACATGATGAAGGATTATGAGGACTGGACCTTGTGGGCTCTGTGGTCTACACTGCTTCTTGACTTTTTCTCAGTGGTTTGGGCCCTTCGCCTCTTACTTCTGACAGGGCCGTGGTTGTGTTTGGACAGCTGGCCTGACATAAGTGAAATGGGCATGTAGGTAACGGTGCACATGACTTTGTTATTTTTCCAAGATAGCTTGTTTTTTGTTTGTTCATTTTATCTATGAGGATGAGCTATTAAATCACAGAAGCCCATGTTGAAGAGTTGAGGGCTGTTTTTGGAAATAATGGCAAGGCAATTGATAGAGTAATAAAAGTTCTGTAACTTTTTCTTATACGGTAGGGAAAAAAGGGAGAAAGTAACGGTCCTTAACATGGGTGAGTCTTTCTGGAAAGAGACTTGAATGTTAAAACTTTCCAAAACTTTCTGGCGCACCGCAGTTGCTGCTTATAAACTCTTGATTGATGGTTTACCTGGATGTTCTAAGGAGCAGCACCTGGCGCTCTAGTCCCCGTGAGCCCCTCCAGGAAGTGGGCGGTGATTGTCGCACATGTGAAGAACACGAAGTCATTGTGTGCCCGCCGTAAGGTATGGAACCTGGCCCTCGGGTTTTGTGAGGAAGGTAGATGGGGCCCTGTGGTCCAGTCGAGGATCACGTCTGGTAATTCTATTGCGAAACATTTGTTATTTATACATAACCATTTAAGTAATGTACACAGTATCATAATGTTAAATACATTTCTTTTCTCACAGTAAGTCTGAAAAACCATAGATACAAAGTTTCATTAAATCCGTCTCTCCCTTTTGAAGTACAAGTTCAAAACTTCAATACCCAGTATAATGCAACACTTTTGAGTGTTCACTATGTTTACCCTAAAACTTCAGACTGCTGTGTTTTTGTCCTGTGTATCTGTTTGGCTACTTTTGTACCTTGTTTAACCCAATTTAGAATTCATAGGATCTGACTATAGATAAACTATTTCCAAATAACAGTAGGCTGAAACTCAAGAAGAGTAACAAAGACCTAATATATGAGAAGTGGGGAAGAGGAAGGGGAAGGAAAACCAATGGAGAGTTTGCAAAAAATCTTCACATCTAGCCAAAGCCTCGGGCAGAGGAAGGGTCTGGTCTTCACAGTGCTTGGGCCGAACTGCTCAGCCTTAAGCAGCCTGGGAAAGAAGGGCATAAAAAGGATTCCTTTCTTACATAAAGTTTAGAACTCAGCAGATCTAGAAAGGCGTGACCAGGAAGATGATCTAGAAATCTGAAGTGACTCAGAATCTCACAGGCACACTCTGCATTCTCCCTCAAGGCCCTGGTTATCTTGTGGGCAGGGAGAGCCCCTTTTGCTTTCAGGGTCTCCATGGAGCGCCTTGCTGAAGTGTTTGTGTCTGCCTGGAATTTATCTCAGAGTTACATAGCTGTCCCCTTGGTTGCAGGGCGAGGGGGAGGCACACTCTGGGATGGGACACTCCCTTATCTTATGCTGGGTGGTGACAGTGATGTCTGCAGTGCCAAAGTACACAGGGCAAACACACACACTCAGTGTATAAAATCTGATGTCGACAGTCATGAAAAATATATTTGCGAATTATGTGAGTAGCAACATTTGTGGTCTTTTTGGGATTTAGTGGTTGCCTTTTGAGAAGTCAGCCTCAGGCCACAGACTTAGGAAGTGGTGCAGCCAATATTCTGACTGGCAAGCCAGTGCACTTTCCTGAGGTCTGTCTCATGGAGTGAAAATGTAGCTGATTGGTACAGAAACTGCAGAGGCCATTTATCTTCCTCCTTGGATATACCCGATGGTGTTCATGAAATTTAGGATGTCTTTGCGTCAAGAACGACGTTACAGTTGCAATTTTGCATGTCTTTGCATTTTTTTAATAAGTGGGGGTTTTTTTTGTTTTTTGTTTTTTGTTTTTTGCCTTATCTATAGACTTGCCTGGGACTTTAACACTTCTTGGAATTCTCAAAGTTCCCAATGATCAATAATTGGAGAGTCAGGGGGTGAGGGCATGGGTTGTCTTTTAAAAGAAGTAAATCCCTGCTGCTTTGAAGCCGGCAGAGTTCTGACTTTCAATAAAATTTATTTATTTATTTTTGCAGTGCTAGGCCCCAAACTCAGGCCCTTGCTCTTGCTAGGCCACTGCTCTACCGCTGGGACGCATCCCTAGCCCTTTAGTAAAGTATCCAATTCAACTGCTCAGGTTTCCCAAAGGATTTCCTGATTCCTTTTATGTCTGTCAGTCATCTCAGTAAATAACTTCTCTAGTGCATATGTCAGGAAGTAACCTGTTAATACTTCGTTTATTCTGAGAAATGGTAATCTCATTTTAGATGCAAATTTATAAGCAAACAATGGGCTAATTAAAGAAGAGTTCAATTCAATTTAGGACTTTAAAAATTATTTTTTTTCTTCTTATTAAGAGACTAAAATAGATTTGTTTTCACTATTTTCGGAGAATAAAATAAAGAACTCCTCTAAAGAAAAAAAAGACCTTTTTCACTGGGTGTGGTAGCTTGTACCAATAGTCCCAGCTACTTTAGAAATGGAGGCAGGAGGAATTTAAGACCGGGCAGCATAAGGAGCCCCTTCTTTCAAAAAACAAACTAAAAGGGACTAGGGATTTAGTTCAATGGTTCCACCACCTGCCTGTCAAGCACAAGAACTGGAGTACATTCCCTGGTACCAAAAACAAACAAATGACAGCAACAACAAAAATTAAAAGCCTTTCAATCCCCCAAATCCTATCTTTTGTCATGTTGGTATTAAAGATGACTTGGAATGAGTCTTACTCATCAAAAATTAAACTATTCAATAAGATTACATTTCCAAATAATCTAATTTTAATTTTTCTGATACAGATGAAGAACTAGCACTGGATAACTGTTTTGATCAAGATCTAAAAAACTATCACAAACTTCACTGGGAAAGAGAATTCAAACCCGTGGGACAGCAACTTCTAAGCCGAATCCAGAGTCACCACACTTTCCTGGAACCCCGGGCTATTCCTTCTCTCTTACAACAGACACAGGAAGTCCAGACTCTCTAATGCTTAAGAAGTGATAACAAATGTGAACTTTTTTTTAGTATTAAAGAAATATTGAAAGTTTCTAAAGTTCAGATTGTAGTGAATAGTCTAAATATTTTAAAAATAAGCACTTCTTAGGTGATAGAAAAATGAATGTACACATTATATATCCTGTAATGAGAAATGTAAGATGAAAGTATGTGCGTTTTAAAAAAAAATGACTTTTTTTCTCCTTTTCTCTAATAATTTAGTATTAGTTTTGAAATCCCAATTGAACAGTTGGGGAATTCAAGTGCTTGTAATTTATTAGTTAAAAGAATTGTGCAGTGAAGACTATTAGATTTTTTTTAGACTATGTATTAGATTTTTGACTGGAAAGAATGCTGGTGAACGTGAATGGGGCACATCACTACATAGCATTTGTATTAATCCCTACTATATCTAAAAAATAGATTTTCTCATTAGATACCAACATTTTTCTGTTCCTCATAATAGAAAGAATAAGCAGAAAAGCAGAACACTGCTCTGGACCATTTGCTCTTTATTAAGTAAAGTACATGGAAAAGAGTATTTTACCTTTCTCTTCATTTGAAATAAAATTACTGGAGTAACAGTGCTTGTAGTCATGGCTCTGTGCATCCAGTGGGGTAATTTAATGGATTAGAAAAAGTGCAGGCTTGGAGACAGGGGATTTAGCTCAGTGGCTCTGCTGCCTCGCAAGTAAGTGCAACGTCCCAAGTTCGATTCCTAGTACCACCCCCCAGAAAAAGAAAGAGTGCAGCCTCAGTGTATGGCAAACCCATTAGAATTCTAATTCTGATGTGTTACTTCGGTTGGCCTTGAGCAAAGTTAATTTCTTGAGCTTAGATTGTAAAATGAGAACAACATCTGTTTTATTACAAAGTAGTTTAGATGGGTAAGTTGCCCAGTCCAGTGCAGGATTTGTAGCAGGGCTCACTAAGTTACAACATTGTGGTGGCAATTAACTTGCCTTTTTGTGTGTGTGTGGAGGGGGATAGGTTTGATCTTTGAATACATGATTTAAGCACAAGGTCCCGAGTTCGATCCTGGTACAAAAAACATGAGTTAAAAAGACAAACAAATCGAGATTACTGTTGTTATCTATCCTGGCCAAATGAAGATTTAGAAATCAAAATAAATTTTCCACTCTGCTTGAAGAAAAGCTGATAATAGCTCATCTCTTACCCTAACAATAAACATGGGGGAAAGCAGCCATCCCAGACAGGATGGGCTGTTGAAGCCCCTTAGAGTAAGGTACTAGTCAATTTGCAACAACCCCCTTCCTTTAAACATTGTGATTAAAAACAATAATACACATATCAAATCTATCATCTTAAGTACTGGTATAGCAATACTTTTAATTGTACAATTCAGTAGTGTTAAATGCATGTTGTTCTGCAACCTTACTGTAAAACATATTCATCTTTCAAAACTGAAAGTCTGTTCATATTAAACAACTTCCCACACTTCTTCCTCCTCTGGAAACCACCTTTTAACTTTCCAATTGTATGAGTTTGACCACTTAAAATGCCTCTTAAATAAGTGGAATCATACCATATACTTCCTTTTATGATTGGCTTATATCACTTACCATAATCCTCAGGTTC
>NW_022900926.1:73348461-73383230 GCF_012274545.1 Fukomys damarensis
TCAGTTTTTGGGTTACTTCCAAATGACTGTTGTGAATGCTGCTGTAAACATAGGTATGCAAAATTTCTTTGAGATCTTGTTTTCAATTCATATATATAATATATTCATATGTATTTATATATATTCAGTATGTATTCATTCTCCCCATATATATATAGATATAGATATAGATATCTCCATATAGAGAGATATATTGATATATAGAGATGTATCTATATATATCAATATATCTCTCTATATCTCCATATATATCTCCATATATATAGATATATCAATATATCTCTGTATATCTCCAGAAGTGGTATCTTAGTTCAGACTTCAATAACAAAATACTATAATGTTGAGCTGGGTTAAGAACAAATTTTATTCTTTAACATACCAGTGGCTGGGAAGTCTAAGGTCAAGGTGATGGCCAGTTTAGTTCCTGATTTGCAGAGGGATGCTTTCTTGCTGAATCCTCACATGAGATAGAAAATTTTACCTCTTCTATTAGCCTTATTCAGGACTCTGCCCTGGTGACTTATCTCCCAAAAACTCTAGAGGGCTTAAACATGTGAATTTTCAGGGAACACATTTAGGTCACAGCAAATCAATTTTGCTGGCTCATATGGTAATTGTAGTTTTAATTATTTGAAGGACTTCTATATTCTTTGCCATAGTGGCAAAACCATTTTACATTCCCACTAAGAGTGCACAAAGGGTACAATTTCTCCACGTCCTCAACACTTTTCTACTTTTTGTGAATAGTGGTCATCCTGGTGGGTATGAAATGATACTTCCTTGGGTTGATTTGCATTTCTCTCATAATTAGTTATGTTCAGCATCTTTTCTTTTGTATTTTGTTGTTTTTACATTTCTTGTTTGCTGGTCAGCTTCCTATCATCTTTGGAGAAATGTCTTCAATTCCTTGGCCAATTTTTCAGTTGGGTTATTTGTTTTTGTTGTTATTAACTTTATGATTTATAAATATTTTCTCCAGTTACCTTTTTAGTTGCCTTTTTAGCCTGTTAACGGTGTCTTTTTAAGTATCTTGGTTACTTTCTTGTTGCTGGGGAAAAAATACCCATCACCCGGTGGTTAAAGGAGGAAAGGTTTATTTTAGCTCACAGTTTGTAGAGGTTTCAGTCCATAGTTGGCTGGCTCCAAGGCAGGGCAGCATAGCAGAGGAAGACAGTTCATGGCAAGGCAGAGCAGAAAAGAGCAAGTGAGCCCTCCTTCTGTTTTTGTTCCACCCGGGGTACAAGGTTATTGGTTGGTGCCACCCCTACCCACGGTGGGTTTTCCCTGTTAAGTCCATCACCCACAGCCAAAACTAGGCTAAAGCATAGTTAGCAGACTAATCCAGAACACATACGCCTGATCCCGTCTCTCCCAAGAGCCCCACCTCTGAGTGCATGAGGCTTTAGGGGAAAATCTAGATGTAAGCCATAACAGACAGGTATCGGGGGATTATTTTGTTTTGTTTTAGAGCACTTGGAATCAAACCCAGAGCATACTAGGTAGGTGCTCTGAAATGAGTTATACCCCAACCGTGCACAGAAGTTAGCCTATTTTCTTGTTTTTATGGCCTTTTAAATTTTAAAGTCTTGTTAAGGCTAGGCTCAAACTTGTGATCTTCCTGCCTTTGCCTTCCACAATGTATGCACCACTATGCCTGATTTATGTAATTTTGGTTTTTTCATTTGTTATCTGTGCTTTTGATATCACATCTAAGAAAATCATTGCCAAATCTACCATCGTGAAATTTTCCCCGTTTTCTTTAGGTGTTTTACAGTTTAGGTTTTTTACATTTAAGTCTCTAGTCTTTAAGAGAAAGTGTTGTGTGTGTGTTACTAGGGATCTGACCTAGGGCATCATACAAGTAGGCAAGTGCTCTACGACTGAGCTACACTACAGCCTTTTAGTGAATTTTTGTGTATGGTTCAACTTCATTCAGTGGCATGTGGTTATGCCACTGAAATTTCCCCAGAGAGTGCATTGAATCTATTGATTGCTTTGAGTAATATTAACATCCTAACAATAGTATGTCTTCCCATCCAGGAACAGATCTTTCCACTTATTTGTGTGGTTGGTTGGTTGCTTGGTTTGTTTGCCCCCCGCACCATACTGGGGATTGAACTCAGGACCTTGTGCTTGCAAGGCAGGCATGGTGCCACTGAACTAAATCCCTGGCCCATGTGTCTTTTTGGCTTTTTGTTTTGTTTTGTTTTGGTGGTGTTTTTTGGCATATGTGTTTTTAATTCCTGATAGCAGTGTTTTATAATTTACTTTATGATTTATACAGCACACACACACACACACACACACACGTCTTTCACCTTGTCTCCATCAATCCACTGTAATAACCCTTGTATTAATTTATATATAACAGAAATTTATTGGTCACTGTTGTATATTATGAAGATTGTCTTATTCTAGAGGGTGCCTTCTAGCCATGTTCTCATGTGCTGGCAGTGGAGAACAAGCTCTCTTGGACCTCTTTTATAAGCACACCAATACCGTTCAGGAAGGGTGGAACCCTCTTGGTCTCAGATGATGATCTCGGAAAGGCCCTCCCTGTTAATACTACTACACCGAGGATTAGTTTCAAACTATGAATGGGGATAGGGCACAGATATTCAGACCATAGGTTAGTTTCATGCTCAAGTATCTTATTCTTTTTGATGCTATTGTAAGTGGAATCATTTGCCTAATTTCATTTTTTGTGGTCTTTATTGTTAATGTATAGAAATGTGACTTTTGTGTTTTGATTTTTGTATTTTTTAACTTTGCGGAATTTAAAAAATTAGTTCTAATAATTATTTAATGGAATCTTTAGGGTTTTCTCCATGTTATCTGCAGAGATCATTTTACTTCTATTCCAATGGTGCTATTTGTTTCATGACTAATTTTTCTGGCCAGGGCTTGCAAAACTCATTAATAAAAGTGATGAGAGAAGACATCCTTGTCTTAGTTCTGCTTTTGGGAGGAAAGCTTTCTTCGGTCTTATCGTTGAATTGGATGTTAGTTGTGGGCTTTTTTTTGCGGGGGTATAGGGGATTGAACTCAGGTCCTTGCACTTGTGAAGTAGGTGTTGGAACCACTGAGCTAAATCCCCAGCCCTGGGCTTTTATATATGATCTTTATTTTATTGAGTTTCTTTTTCCCAGCTTATTGTTTTTATAATGAAAGTGTTGAATTTTGTCAAATGCTTTGCCTCATCAGTTGAAATGATTGTGTGCTTTTTTTTCCCCTTCATTTTGTTCACATGGTGTATTAAAATGTTTGTATGCTTTATCATCTTTGTATTCCAGAAATAAATTCTATCTAGTCATGGTGTATCATCCTTTTAATGTGTTTTGAGTTCTATTTGCTAGAATTTGGCTGAGGACTTTGACATAAACATTCATCAGTGAATCTGATCTTGTAGTATCTGGATTTGGTATCAAGGTATTTCTCTCCTCATAGAATAAATTTGAAAGTATTCCCTTGTTTTTTTTTTCTTTTTTTGGAAGTTTGAGGACTGATGTTTAATTTTTAAAATATTTGATAATGCCAGATATGATTGCACATACCTGTAATCCCAGCACTCAGGTAGCTGAGGCGGGTGTAGGATTACTTCAAGGCCTGATCTATATAGTGAGTTTAAGGCCAGCCTAAGCTACATAGTGAGACATTGTTTCAAAAAAAAAACCAAAAAATTAAAATTAAAAAAAAAAAAGTTTTTTTTTTTCTTGGCAGAGTTCTCCAATGAAGCAGCTTGGTCCAGATTTTTCTTTGTTGCCAACTTTTTAGTCATGGATACAATCTCCATAATAGTTACAGATCTTCAGATTTTCCATTCATGATTCCATCTTAGTAGGTTCTTTGTTTATATGTTATTCAATTTGCTGGTATAGAGTTGTTCACAATATTTTTGTATGATTTCTATGATGTCCATTTTTTATTTTTTAATTTTAATTTTTTTTTTTTTTTGGTACCGGGGATCGAACTCGGGTCCTTGCACTTGCGAGGCAGACCACTGAACTGCTAAATCCCCGGCCCAATTTTTAGATTTTTTTGAGATAGGGTTTCACTCTGTAGTCCAGGCTAGCTTTGAACTTGCTGTATAGCCCAGGCCAGTGATGGCAAATCTTTCAGAGACTGAATACCCAAACTGCAACTTAAAACCCACTTATTTATCACCAAGGGCCAATACTGCAATTAAGTCCAATGCTGAGGTTTTAGTTTAGAAAAACAACTCTGCATTAACATCTTTTGTCTTAAAGGAAAAACAATAACAGAGCTTTCAGTGATACAAATAGCTTTTCATTGAAAGGTAAAGGTTTACATTTGGTATACTTTTGCACAATTAATGTGATCTTTGTTGTTGTGTGTATGCTGATAATTTGTCAAACCCTGGCTGGGGGATTAGGTTTGCATGCTGATAGAGAGGGCTCTGTGTGCCCACTGCAGTGTGCCTGCCATGGGATCTCCACCACTGGTATAGACCAACCTTGAACATCAGTCCTCCTGTCTCAGCCTCCCAAGTGCTGCGATTACAGGTGTGCACCGCCATGCTCAGTACCTCTTCTCTTTTTATTTCTAATTTTAGTTATTTGAATATTTTTATTAGTTAATCTAGCTAAAGGTTTGTGTTTTGTCGCTTTTTTTAAAAAAACAATAAACCGTTTATTTCTATTGTTTTTTTCCCTGCTATTTCACTTTATCTGCTGTAATATTTATTTCTTTTCTTCTACTGGATTTGGGCTTAATTTGTTTTTCTTAACTTCCTTAAGGAATGCAGTTAGATTATTGGTTCGAGCTCTTCCTTTTTACTGAAAGCTTTGATAGCTGAATCTTTCTTCTCCTCCCAAAGTCTCATGTATTCAGGCTTGGAGTTTGGAAGGTGATTGGATGATGGGGGCGCTGTACTCACAAGTGCATGAGTTTAAGGCTGAACTCGGAGGCTGGGTCTGGTTGGATGTGAGTAACTGGGGATGTGACCTAGAAGAGAATATTCTTGTCCTGGCTCCTTCCTTTGCTCTCTGCTTCCTGGCTGCCATGAATTGAGCAGCTCTCCTCTACTGTACCCTTCTACCATGCTCTTTCTGCCTTGCAGCCAGCTGACCATGGACTGAAACCCCAAAACCACCAGCCAAATTAAACTTTTCCCACTCTAAGTTGTGGGTATTGGGTAGTTTGTCCCAGTGACAGGAAAGCCAACTAATATAGCATTGCTTTTACTACATCCAGTAAGTTTTGGTATGGCATATGTTCATTTTCTTTTGTTTGGAGTTATTTCCTAATTTCTTGTGATTTTTTGATCCATTTTTGACATATTTTGTTCACTTTTTTTTTTCTGGTATTAAAAAAAAAAACAAAACCCTATGTTGTTGCTGGAGCATGAGCCCTCTGGACAGAGTCTAACGTGGGTTTTTACAAGATGGTCAGTGGATTCCTGGTAGGGAGACTTGGTGAACAAAGTCTCTTTCCAGAGGTCGGTGTCAGGTGGCTGTAGATCTTGGAGATGGCACCAAAGGCGACCTTGGCAAAGATGCCCAAAGTGGCAGTGCAGCCCCTGGCAGAGGTGCAGCAGTCATCAGCGCAGCCATCATCATAGCTTCTTAGGCACAGGAGCTGAGAAGATGCCAATGCCTCTGGGGGCAGGGATCAGATGCGCCAACACAGAGCCACAGCGGCCCCATCACCTTGCAAGGGACAGTGTGGGGCTTGCTGATCTTATTCCCCCAGTAGCCTCTCTGCATGGGGAAAATGGAGAGCTTGGCCAGAATGACGGCCCCTCAGATGGCTGTGGCTACTTCCTTGGAGCACTTTACACTCAGAACAACACAATTGTTATAGTCCTCAGTGGTAATAAATGCCTTGAACCTGGTCCACTGGCCAGCACAAATTTGCTTCTGCATGGGCATGATCTTCACAGCTATATTCTTGAGGGATGTTCCCAGGAAAAAAGCAGTAATATGACTCCTTAATGGGCAGGGAGAAGAGATAAGTCTCTTTCAGGGACTCAGTGTGCTTGGCATTGCCGCTCCAAGCCATGTGGCCTTGGCCCTGCTCTCTGCCATGCCTGTGACCTCAAAGGCCACTGCCGAACTCTTTGAGAAAGCCACTGCAGCCCCCATGCCTGAGCCCCCACAGCTCCAGGCTCTCCTGTTGCACCAGTGTCATCTACCATTGATGTTTTCCCGAGGAAGAAGCCTATTGTTTACCAGTGTGTGTGCTTTCTACATATTGATGTATTTTCCAGTTACCCCTCTGCTATTGACCTCCTTTTATCCCACTGTAATCAGACTTGTGGCCTAGCTTAGTCAGACTTTTAGAATGTTCCATGTACACTAGAGAAGACCGGATATTTCGTTGTCAGTGGATAGAGTATTCTATGTATGTTAGGCCCACCTGGTCTACAGTGGTGTACAAGTCACATGTTTCTTTATTGCTTTCTCTTATTATTCTATCCATTATTGAAAGAGGGAAATTGAAGCCTTCTGTATTACTTACCTACTACAGTATTACTTACTGTCTCTTTCTCTCTTCAGTTCCAATGTTTGCTTCATACATTTAGGAACTCTGATATTTGGTGCATATATATTTATAATTGCTATACCTTACTGGTTGATTGCCCTTTTATCATTATATAACGATATGAGTCCTTTGGTTCTTATAATGTTTTTTAACTTTTAATAATATAACTATAATATAACTATAGTTAGTTTTGCTCTCTTTGGTTATTATTTGCATGGAACATTAGCCTATGTATGTCCTTAGACCTAAAGTGAACCTCTTGTAAACAAATTGTAGGTGAATCTTTAAAAAAATATCCATTCAGGCCAGGTGTGGTTACTGAAGATCTCTGCAGTTAAGTTCCAGTTTTCTGCCCCATATATGATGCAGACCTGAAGAAAAAAACCTAAAATACAGAACTAAGACAAGAAGCAGGATGTGAGGACTACCAATGCTGGTACAACTAACAGATGGCCAGCCCAAGCCACTGATTTTTTTTTCTTTTTTTTTTTTTTTTTTGGGCACTGGGTATTGAACTCGGGTCCTTGTGCTTGCAAGGCAGGTGGTGCCACTGATTTTTATTAATCAATTAGGGTACATATAAGCGGCATACAATGGCAGAAATACATAAGAGGAAGTGCAATTGTGGGGCTTCTATGGAAACTAATGTAAAGAAGACGCATAAAGGACAAAACAAAGCATTGTCAAATTAGGAACAGAATAAATAAAATATATGGTTATAATTAGAACATTGTACTTCTAGTAAGAGGGTTTAAGTATGGGAATGGAATTTGGGTGCAAGTTACATTGACCTTGACAGGTGGCTTTCAGCTGGACTCACTTCTCAAAAACAGCCAATTGTGGCGTTAACTCTTTACAGCCTGCTTTGGGGGCATAATCAGTATTGCATTCTCTCACATATGGTGGCACATTCTTGAAATCCCAGTGAATTGGGAGGCTGAGGCAGGAGGATCAAAATTTTGAGCCCAACCTGGCAATTTAGTAACTTAGCAAAAACTGTCTTGAAAGGATTGGGGATATGTTTCAGTGCAAAGACTCCAGGTACAATCCCCAGGACCACCAAAAACAAATTAAAAAATCCATTCAACCATTGTATGTCTTTTGATTGGTGAGCTTAACATTTACATTTGATACAGTTACTGATAGGAAAGAACTTATTGTTTTGTTATTTTCTGACTTATAGTCTTTTGTGTCTCATTTGCTTACTGCCTTTGTTTCATCAAAAAAAATTTTAGTAATATGCTTGGTTCCCTTTTTATTTCCTTCTTTATATATTCTAGAAATAGTTTCTTTGTGGTTACCATGGGGAATTATATAAAACATTTTTAATGTTATGACAGTCTACTTAAAATTTTAACCATAGACAAAAACTCCTTGGGATTTAGCTCAGTGGTTCAGTGGTCTGCCTTGCAAGCGCAAGGACCCGAGTTCAATCCCTGGTACCAAAAAAAAAACAACAACAACAAAAAACTACTCAACAGCTCTGCTACATCTCAATTTACATATTATCTCTTTATAGATTAGGTACTCATTAGTAGAGATTGACAGTTATTTAAATGTTTTTTTAAAATTTAAATTCTATACAAGAAATGGCGCATGCCTGTAATCCCAGCGCATGCCTGTAATCCCAGCACTCAGGAGGCTGAGGCAGGAGGATCGCTGTGAGTTTGAGACCAGCCTGGGCTACATAGTGAGTTCCAGGTTAATCTCAACTACATAGTGAGCACCTGCCTCCAAAACAAAAACACACACACACACACACAAATTCTATACAAGAATTAAAAGTGGCCTGGCATGTTGGTGCACATCTGTGATCCCAGAACTTGGGTGGGAGTCTGAGGCAGGAGGATTGCTGGGAGTTTGAGGCCACCCTAGGCTACAAAGTGAGACCCTGTCTCAAAAATAAAAAATTAAAAGTGAGTGTAATTACCAAAATTATAATTCGTTTCTGTATTTGTTTATACAAGACATTGTATATTTTCACATGGCTTTGCATTACTCTGGAGTGTCCTTTTTCTTCAATATAAAGGATTCCTTTTGGCATTTCTTGTAGGGCTAGTCTAATAATCATAATGTATTCCCTTAGCATTAAATTTGCTGAGATAGTCCTGATTTTTTCCTTCATTTTTGCGTTTTTTGTTTCTTTTTTTGAAACAGGGTCTCACTATGTAGTTCAGACAGCCCTGAAACTCACTATGTAACCCAAGCTGGTCTTGAACTTACCCCAACCCTCCTGCCTCAGCCTCCTGAGTGCTGAGATAACAGGTGTGCACCACCACACCCAGCTGCTTTTTCTTTAAAGGACTATTTTGCTACACATTGTATTCTTGTTGAGTTTCTTTCTTTTGGCACTTTGAAAATATTTTCTCTGCTTTCTGCCCTACTAGATTCCTGCTGGAAAAGCTGGTAATGTTATAGTGCTCCCTTGTAAGTGATGAAAACTGCTTTTCTCTTGATGCTTTTAGGATTGTGACTTTCAATAGTTAATGTCTTCGTAGGGGTTTCTGGCTTTATCCTCATTTATCAATCTTTTTGAGTTACTACACCCATTTCTTTCTTCAAATTTGGTGTGGAGTATTTGAAGACTAGATGGTATTTTTAAAAAAATAAGCTCTCTGCTCCTCTCCCTCTTCTAAGACTTCCTTTAGTCTCTACTTTTCCTCTTTTTCTCTGATTTTATAGCAAGTAATGTTTCCAAATTCATTGGTCTTTTTTTCTGTCTGATGAAAACTGCTAACTTTTCTTGTAAATTTTGTTACTTTTCAGTTCCAGAATTTGCTTCTTTTATATTCTCATTTTGTTCATGCACTGCTTTCCCAATTTCATTTAGTTGTCTGTTTTTTTTTTTTTTTTAGCTCAGTAATCAACTTTTAGATAGTTGTTTTCAATTGTCAGGCGATTCAGAGATCTGAATTTCTAAAGGGTTTGTTTCTCTGATTGAAATCATTTTCTATTTCTTTGTATGCGTTGTGATATTTTGTTGAAATTTGGACATTTGGTAAGACAGCCACCTTTCCCACTCTTTACAGAATGGCTTTGTGCAGGGGCAGCCCTCTATCAATCAACCTGGCTAGAAGTTCTGGAACTTCTCAAGTCTTTCTGGGGATGTCTTTTCCAAGCTTTGTGTGTACATGTGTATGATTATTCCAGTATATCTGGCTGCTTTTCACTGTCCGAATTTCCCTACGAGGTTCTTTGCTTTGTCTAAAACAGGAGCTGTTGCAGTGTCTATTATATTCCTCTGTACTCTGTGGTTCCCCTGCCTACCTTTGTTTTCGGTGTCTGGTCAGCATCCAAATCATGACCAACTCCCACCAGTGCCCTGAGAAACCAGTCCCACAGGCAGTGCTCAGACAAGCAAAACACTAGACCAAAGTTCCACCTTTTTTTTTTGGTACTGGGGATTGAACTCGGGTCTTTGCGCTTGCCAGGCAGGCAGTGGAACCACTGAGCTAAATCCCTGGCCCTCCACTTTTTTTTTTCTGTCCTGAAGGAGAAGCTAGGAATTGAGAGGTTTCCTGCCAATCATTCCAGGTTAAGTTGGAAAGGGGCAAAGGTGAGCAAAATGCCTTTTGGTGCAGCCCCTCCTGGCTTTGCAATTACCTGAGTGTTGCAGTCTCCTATTTGGTTTCTGGAGTTTCCATAAAAATATTTTGGTCCTTATTGTTGCTGTCATGGAAGAATGAAGACATGGAGCTCCCCAGTCTGCCAACTTGCTGATGTTACTCTCTATCTACCTGCCTTTTGCTATTCCTGATATTTACACACAAATATGCTAATAAACCTTAGGAAATAGTATCAATGCTTAACACATTTTACCTACTTATGGACACATTGTATCAAAAGTAATTGATAATGGCTCAACTGTTATAATTAGCCTTTTAATTTTTAAAATAAAAAATTAGTGGAAGTTAAACTTACATAATTGTGATTACAGAAATATTTGAAATTTATTTCATTCTTAAAGTATGAGCTACTTAATTAAGTTTGGGATAACAAAAAAAGTTCCTCAAAGTTTACCCCAAAACATATTTAAAAAATTAAATCCTAGAAACTTCAAGCACTTCACGATACTTTTAGGAAAAAAAATTCCTCTTAGTAGGGGAGGATTTTTGATATCCCTTATTCTACTGTACCTTTCCCAATTATTTTGGAAACTGCATTTCAAAAATTATACACTAACATTAGAAATCCTGTGTGTTCAGCTTTGAGAAAACATTCTGAGTAAGAGGAAGCACCCGGTAAGTGGAAAGCATTGAAACATCAACTTTGTATCACATGCACTTTTATTACTTCAGATATAAACACATTTTTACTCCTTAAATTTTACTTTTAGTCTGGGTGCAGTGGTGAATACCCTAACCCCAGCACTCTGGGAGGCTGAGGCCAGAGGACTGCAGATTCTAGCCCAGCCTTGTCAATTCAGTGACTTAGTGTGACACTGTCTCAAAAATAAAAGATTTTTAAAAAGGGGTAGAGAGGCTGCCCAGTTTGAAGGCCCTACTAGGTTCATTCCTCAGTACTTTAGAAACACAACAAACCAAAATCAATTCCTGGTTTAATTGATTATAAACTGCAATGCACTGAAGCTAATAATGCATTCTAGTTGATCTTGTTTTGTGATAATTGCACTGCTAATTAGAAATTTTGTATTTTCAAGACAAGATGCCAATAACAAAAAGAAAGAAGGAGAATTAGTAAAATTTTAAATGTATCCAGCACAACCATACTTGTTGAGTCCACCTGTATTATTATGGTAGCAGACAGAAGAGAGCTGGGCAGCTGGGAATTTACCTCAGCAGTAGAGCCCCTGCCTGATAAGCACAAGGTCATGAGTTTGATTCCCAGTACCAAAAAATAAATCACTGGGTAGGACAACATTACACACACACACACACACACACACACACACACACAATTAGATAACTAGAAACAGACCAATGTATTTTTTAAAAATATAAAATATGTTGAAAATAATTATTTCCAGGGTGGTAAGCCTTGTTTTTCAGGTGAATATATGTGTGTTACAGTTTGAGTGTGTCCCCAAAAGTTCATCTGTTAGAATCTTACTCTTCAATGTTGTAGTGTTGGGAAGTGTGGCCAAGGTGGGGGGAAGCCCTGCAAATGGACTCATGCTTTCATGAGTTACCTAGCATGGTACTTTTCTTTCTTTCTTTCTTTGAGACAAGGTCTTGTTATATAGTTCAGACTGGCCTTGAACTATGTAGCCCAGACTGGCCTCAAATTCATGGCGATCTTCCTGCCTCAGCCTCCTTAGTCCTCAGATTACAGGGCTTCACCATCATGCCCAGTGGCAGATAAGTTTGCTCTTTTGCAGGCACTCTCTTCTGTTTTCTCACCATGAGCTGGCCCTCACTACATGTGTCTGCTTGATCAAGCTTTCAGGCTCCAGAACTGTGAGCTAAATAAATGTGTTTGCTTTATAAATTAACTATGCTTGGGTATTCTGCTACAGCTACAGAAAATGGACTAAAAAAAAACCTTTAAGGGCAAGTACCACCTTTATTCAAAATTGTCTCCTTACCTCATACATTTGTAGACACTAGATTGAGCTTAATAAATGTTCGGATGAGTAACAGGCATGGGCCAATCAAAGGACCCTACCAGTCACTTGACACACTTGACACACACAGAAAGGTCTCAGATACTAAGACCCTGAAGAAGACCCATTCCTGTATCTTCAAAATGGCTTCAAGACTTTTGCCATTTAATAGTAATGTCTCATCTCCTTACAGTGTTATTCATGACTCTAGACTACTTGGCTTATGAAAGTAAGCAGAAACTCAAGAATTGTTACTGATCAGGGAATCGTGATTTTGAGACAATAAAACTGGAGAAAATTATTCTTTATTGAAAAATACCAATAATACTGACAGACTTCAAAAGCAATTCACGCTTCCAGAATACAAAATACTTAAAACTTGTCCGCATTTCAAACAGAGTTAGCATTTTTGTAAATCCAATTTGATAACCTGACTAAAAATATTTTCCAGCTTTATTATTTAAGGAGCTGCACAACTTTTAAAGAAGGGTTTGGGAGGTGGGCAGGAGCTCAGGGACAGAATGCACCTGGGGCTGTGCAACAATCTACAGCAGTATCTCCCAAGTGCAGTGTTGGAAACAAAAATGCTGTAGAAGAATCTGCCCTTCAGTGTCAGAGAATCTTGTGAAACAGTGTTTCAAAAGACAGCCAGTTTTTCTTATAATCCACATATTTTCCTTTTAAGATTACTTTTTTTTTTTTTTTTTTTTTTTGGTACCAGGGATCGAACTCAGGTCCTTGCACTTTCGAGGCAGGCAGCAGAACCACTGAGCTAAATCCCCGGCCCCCTAAGACTGCTTTTTGAAGAAAATATTTTAAGAATACGACTGTAATTTAATATCATCCAGTAACTGAATTTTAAAAACAACTATAAGAAATAAATGAACTGTTACCATCAAATGGTCTTTGCTGAGCTGTAATAATTCTATGCTTTTTAAGATGCAAAGAAAATTAACATGTATGCAAGTTTAATTTGAAACCATACAAATTACGTATGTAGGCTCAGATAGTAGCAGTGTTCACTTTAATCACTAATAGCTTAACTGGAACCACGATCTATTCATTCCACCAACCAGGATAGCAGCACCAAGATCTTCTAAAATTCTTTATGTATAAATCTTAAGTCATTATTTAAGTCCCATTCTTTGCATGCTCCAATTCTTGTTATTTCATTTAACATAAAAGCAACAGGATTTGGAGTTACTATTTGCTGTATTAAAACAGTTATACAGCATCTTGTACTGTCAAAAAGCAAAATACTGTGACTAGCAGCCTTTCTTCACAGCTTTAAATGTGAGGCTGCCAAGCATACACTGCTCGTGCCAGCAGTAGTATTTCCACAGTGAAATAGCAGAAACTAAAGGAATCATGGCACAAAGGATTTCTGAATTCTTTTATCTACCATTGGTCCTGGGGCTTGGCACCTTCCCCTTGTAGACTACGTCTGCTCATCATTCCAGAATCATCTTTAAGGGAAGAAAGGCATCAGGTCATATAGCGGGTAATGGCTCTCAGAGCGTAAAGGAGTTCTGCTTGCATCCTAGCTTCTATAAGAAGTAGATTAACATGAACCTGAATATAAGACACAACATCATATAAAGGAGGGTTAGAACATTAACAATCAGTTTTTTTTAAGAGCATCTAATAAACACCAAAAGTAAATAAAGTTGTCCCTTGGTATCTCTCAGGGATTGGCTCCAGCACTCTTTTTAGACATCAAAATCCATGGATGCTCAAGTCCCTTATATAAAATGGCACAGTATTTGCATATAAGCAGTGTGTACATTCTCCATACTGTAAATCATCTCTATATCACTTATACAATGTAAATGCTATGTAAGTAGTTGTTATGCTCTATTGTTCAGAGATAATGACAAGAAAGTCTATATATTCAGTACAGAAGTTTTTTTTTGGATATTTCTCATCTATGGTTTGCTGAATCTATGAATGTGGAACCCATGAATATAAAGGGCAGACTGTACATTTTCTATGTACCACAATATAACTTAGAAGTTGGGTTTGAGCAAAATATTTCTCCAAAGCTATCTGATGTTCTTAATGGATACATGTCTTCTTGGATATTTACTATAATTCAGAAAATCTAGACACTGCTTTATCAGAATACCAGTAAACCCTGCCAAATCATCATTGAGCAATAAAAATGAGCTCTTGCGAAATAATCATCTTTCTTGTAAGTGGTGACAGCTATGTGGGCCAGCCCACCTGTCTCTCTCTCTATTCTTTTACCCTATTACCATAATGAGGCTCCCCTCCAAGAAGTACCCAAGATAGCCACCCTGGAATGTTTTTCTTAAAAATCACTGCTAAGTTTCAGAGTAAACAAGTCACAATAAGTACAGGCACAGACCTTCTCAGAGTGCTTGAACTGCCTCCAGAAGCTATCATACATTCTTTTGGTAACCTTTTCAGGAGTGCAAACAACAGTTTTGATATAAACTTTAAAGCTACGATCCAACAGCTGGTTAATTTCACCATAGTCATAGTCATCATATCTGTTAACAGACAGACAGTACCAGACAAGGAAAGATAAATTAACAATGGCCGGTTTTCACGTATATATGTATCAATAATAAATGCTATATTCTTTTTCCTTATTTGTGTAGATAGCTATCCCCCTGAATGATACAGCTTAATCGGGGGTAAATGGGTAAGTATAAAGGTAAAAAACTTAGGGAAAGGAGCAGAAATAGTCTAGTGCCCAAATTATTCACAAAAGGTGACAATTAGCACTACAGCACTTGGATATCAAGCAAGAATATTTACAGTCATGAACAAGGAACTACACTGTGAGGAACCAATTCTGAAAACAAAGCTTATGAAAAATGCTGAAATTAACAAGTTAGACAATTATGTTATAAAAAATGTAATCACTGTGTGACAGGGGTTTTGGGGGTCAGATGAGAATAGCTGACGTGTGGATAGAGCAGGAAGGCTGGCCTACACAGCATCTCACAATGTCTACATGAGGAGAAGCCATCCTGCTTGAAGACAAGTGTCTGCTTGCTCCACTTAAGATTCCAGAACACATAGGATTTTTAGGTGGAAGAGGGAGAAAGTTTTTGGCAAAGCTGATCCTACAACCATTCAGGAGGCTAGGTCAAGAGTATGACTACTGGTTAGTGGAGATTAATTTAAGACTGGTCAGATGTGCTTTAAATGCCCAAACAGTTTAGAGCAAATTAAACAGGATTTGTTTTGCCTGGAGGCACTGCTAAGACAAACAGCAAGAAAAAACTGATTCTATAGCTAACACAACCAGAAAGTAATGCAGCATGGAGTTTGCATGTAAGGCAAGGTAGTGTGTAATAGCTGCCTTTCCATATGTAACAGTAATGTGCTGAAATTCCAACAGTAAGAACATGGAACTTCTGATGATGATGAAATAGGGGAGTAGGTACTCTTCAGAAAGAGCCTGAACACAGCCAGAGGGGCAATAAAGGTACTGATTTCCATGAAGGCAGAAATATGAATGTGTCAGGAGAGAGAAGACACAGACATTCCTGACAAACTTTGTCTCTTCTTATCTATGTTTTGGGATCAGCTTGTCTGCCCTCCCCTTCCCTAGAGGAAGCTGTCATTTAACTCTTCTAAGTGTTGTTAACTCTGTTCCCTACTTAGGGGAGAGGAAATCAACTAAGATGTAATAAAGTGATTCTCTGAATCATAGGAAGTGTGAAAATAAGCTCTGGGAGGTGGTGGTTGTGAGTGTATGTGTGTGCTCTAAGCACCTGAATAATTTAGCAAAATTTAGGAAAATTTAGCGATAATTTAGGAAAATCTCTCTATGAATACAGGAAAACAGACTAACCGTATTCCAAACATGCAGTGAATATAGTTCCAAATGGCCCGTCTAAGCATTGAGGTATCAACGTCTTTGTGCATTGCCATTGTATTATAGGTAAGATTGTAAGCAATGTGAAATTTTTCATCAATCAACTGTCCCACATCTGGATAAAGGCGATTTACCAAAGAATAACCATGGTCTTCCCAGCAATAGTCCTAAATACAGAGGATAGAACAAATATGAACCATTAAAATGTGGCCAAATACAGTTCTATGTCTGCAGTATAGTGAGCTTACTGGCAGCTGGAATGTGTGCTCCAGTCGGTTTTCAATGTCCATACCACGATGTGAAAAGGGCTATATTTTGTAACTCTGACAGCATAAGCACCAATGAAGTCATGTTTGTTTACACAGAGGCCACTGACTTTCGGCTTTCTGTCTTTTCACTCAGCCTTTGGAGGCACCAGCTTGACAGTCCACTTTCATATTCCATCACCAAAGCCATTTAAATTTTGTGAATTTCTATTGCAACATATCCATCATTCATTTTCTTCCTGCTGACTTCAGCCTTATTAAATGAGTCTCCTAATTTCATTTCTCTACATAAAATCTTTTTGTCTCCATTCTTTCCACATTTATTGCCCTCTTTGACATTATATCTTCACTCTGGTCAAAACCTACAAACCTCATTTTCATTTAGTGCAAACTTCTCTGACATTTATGCCACACTTGAACAATTTTAAACTAAGAACCTTGCTTGAATCTTTCAGCATCTCGGTCTTTTTTATTATTTTCCTCACTCTATATCTAAACCTAAGCTCAATTATTTCCTATTCTCTGTATCTTACAAGGACTTTTTTGGGGGGAGGGGGAGAAGGTTGAGTCCCCAAACCAAAACCTCAAACATTCTAGGCAAGAACTCTCACTAAGCTACACAGTCCTCTACCCTTGTTCTGTCTCTCTAAAATTTTCTAATTCTAATCTTCCATAAAATTTCTAACCCACAATTATCTCTTTAATTTTGAGTTGCATTTCATGACACAGTTTAGCTGACAAGTATGGATTCTTTACCTCTTCCTTGGGCCTAAATTTTGTCCCTTTGAACAATATCTTAGTTTCTTGGGCAAAGAAACAAAATCTTACAGTTCTCAACTATTTTCATAATTCTGGTAAAACAGGTATTTAACACTGCTCCCTTATAACTGGGAAAGCTAGAAAGATCAGTTCAAATATTTACCTATCTAAATTAAATGTCTTAGCAATAAATTTAAGATATACATATAAACTACAGTATGATTCTGCTAATGAACTGGAGGCAGTCTTACAAAATCAGTATAAGAATAGATATTTGCTAATTGACGATTATTAAGTTTTGGAACTAGAGGATATAGCTACTGTTGCTCTTAGATACTGTGTGCAAAAACACTTAGCATAGTTTTCTCACATTTAGGTGTCTCTTTCCTACAAGTCAGAATGATAACACTTCTAAACAATCATGCACACAAGTAATTTTACCTGAACACGAAATGTTGGAACATGCATCCCATGTCTAGAGAAATCTTTATAGCCATAACTTGTATCCTCAAAGTGACGAGATACATCTCTTGCTGGTGAAGCTTCATCATCATCTGAAATAATTTTTGAAAAATATCAAGAGATTTTCAAACTAAATACTATTTAACATTCATTTACCTTTAACATGTAAAAATAAGATAATACATTTTCTGATACTGCGTAACCAATATCAACCAAAATAGTCTTTTATCACTAAACAGAATGTGGTACAAAAGGAGATTCTGTTACAAAATGAACAAAGCTGAATTCTCTATACCTTTCATTCCCTCTTCGATAGATCCTCTTTTCCCTCTCTGTCCTCACTCCAACTTAGAGATGTTAGGTTCTTCTTAAAAGTACTGCATATGCTCAAAGTAATACAGTGGACCCTTGACTTACAAACTCAATTCATTCCTGAGCACTGGTTGTAACTCAAGTTGGTCAACTGCCTTCAAAGTCTCTCTCCTGAATAATTTTAGGCCACACTTTTTCTTCCAGCAGATTTCAGAGTCCTTAGAGAGACATTGGCCCAGGATTTCTCAGTTAACCCCACACAGGAAAGGCTGCTGTAATGTTCTTTCTAGAATTCTTTAAGGGCTAAATCTGTATCTGAGACCATCTGGGAACACAAGCTGCTGGCGTTCAGATCACAACTTAAGACTGTTTGTAAGCTAAAACTAATATTCTAGTCCTAACACAAGTTGTCTGTATATCAGGCCATTCGTAACTTGAGGGTCCAACTGTAACATCCCTTTGGATAATCCTCTAGGTGATAACTACTAGAATCAGTTGTGCTTTAAAACTTAGCACTCTGACTGTTTTGTTAAATATTAATGCCACATAATGTATAATCTGATGGAAAAACCAGATCCTGTGAGCTGACATTTTTACAGTGCTTCTTGTATTGCTCCTAAGTCTTTTTGGATTATCATGTTTAGGGGTTGATGAGATTATAGTTAACTAAGTAAAATATTTTAGGATAACTCCACATCTTCAGGCATAGATAAAAATGAAAGCTTTCTCTTGAAGAAAAATAACCCAGCACCCACACCTCTATTTGTAGCAGGGGAACGCAGCTACTTGTACACCTGTGACTGAGGAAACAGTCCTCCTCTATTGGGAGTGGTTGCCCTCTTGGACTGATGGATGCACATGGAGCAGGGAGGGAGGGAGGGGACACCACCTGGCCAGCCAGATCAGCTGAATCAATGCTGGCAATCAACGGGGTGACAGATGTCGCAGCCAAACCTCTATTTATATACACTTGATTTTTTTCTTTGCTATTAAGAAATTTGATGCTTTTCTCTTTCTCTTACTCTATTATCAAAATATATTTGGAGACATTACATGTTTTCAGATTACCTGCACATAGGTAAAGGCTAAACAAAGATTTACATTGTTGTTGGTATTTTAATAAATAGCTCTTTTTCTCAAATCATAAAATTTATAAGCAGAAAGTAATTTTAGGGCTTCAGGAATTTCACACAATTTCTTCGTATCAAAAAAAGACAAAAATGGGGACAGGGATTTAGCTCAGCGGTTTGGTGGCCTGCCTTGCAAGCGCAAAGACCCGAGTTCAACCCCAGGTACCAAAAAAAAAAAAAAAAACAAAAAGATGTTAAGTGACTTACTCAAGTAAGCTTTCAAAGCTCCTTAGCACCAGAAGCCAAACCAAGTGGGCCCCCCTTAGACTAATGCTATTTTCCTTTATAAACTTTTCTTAGTTGCCTGCTTTGAAAATTATAAGTAGGAATAACTCCTATGCAATAGCCTCTCTAAAACAAAAGACATATTTGGATTGTTTTAAAACTTATTTAAATTCTCTAAATAAAAACGTTGAGTTTGTGATAGAAATTATATTGCTCTTACCTGAAGAGAGGACAAACATACTCTCTCTTTTTTCTATCTCAAAACGTGAAGCCATCTCTTCCTGACTTGCCTCTTCTTCATCTCGACATTCCTGTAACTGCCTCATCTTTTCCATGAGGGCTTCCACTTCAAAGAAGGAATCATTTACCTGAAGTGAGAACACAACGTTATAGACAGCAGACACATAACTTGTATCTTACCAGAATATAGGGAACAAAGAATTTCTTGTAACTTTAATGTACAGGAATAAACAATTTAGTCAGGTACATAGATAAGAGGATTTTAAAATATGAGAAAAATGATTTTAACACATTCTAATGTTTTTACCTTATAAAATTAATGACTGCTATTTATGCTATTTTAAAAATTAAACACTTGTCAACTTAAAATAGAACCGTATTTTAAAGTAAACTTCTGCTTATTCAGTTAACAAGATATACAAACTATAATTTTTTTTAATGGGGTACTGGGGATTGAACTCAGGCCCTTGTGCTTGCGAGGCAGGGAGCAGAACCACTGAGCTAAAAATCCCCAGCCCTGTAAATGGTTTTTGTATCAAATGCACACTGTGCATGTTGTTCACATGTCTATCATCTTTAAACAGTAATTGTTCTATTTATACAATTTACCCATTAAAGACAAGACATGTCCTCACATTGGTGGACAGTTGGCCACCCGACCTCTGCACAAGGCTGGTCGACGTCTGTCACATGCTTGTGTGACTACAGCAGTGTCGCATCTATGATAGGCCTTGCCACATGAGGAGTAGCAGAGTAAACAAATAATTTATACTTCTCTATCCTACTGCATCCTTACTGTAAAGCATGACTCCAGTATATGGAATATACACTTTACAAAATGAGTATATAAGCAGTCTTAAAACCTCAATGTTTAGCCAGGGGTTTGGCTCAGTGGTTTTGCAGCCTTCTTCACAAGTGCAAGGGCCTGAACAAAATAACCTCAATGTTTAAATACAAAGCAAGTGTTTCCCCCTTTCTACGTGGGGAGGGTATTATTTTTAAAATTTTTATTCCACCATGACTGGCCAGGAAGTGTTCTTAAAACTTCCTATCTAACACTCTTTTCCTAACTTCTGCCTATTGATCCTTCAGGTGTCAGCTTACATTCTTCTAACCCTCTACCTCCTACCTTAAAAAAGCCCGTTATCATAACATAGCATTCTGCTCTTTCCTTCAAAGTACTACTCACAATTTGTACAGTAACTGTTGTTTCCATATTGACCCACAGCCTGCTTCGTAAGGGCTTGTCTAACTTACTGTTATATATCAATAGTCTAGTATAATACCTGCCATATAGTAGCCAATAGAGAAATACTTGTTGCAGAGTGACTATCAGGATACTACTCTATGAGACAATATATATTACTTGCGCTTTGCATTTTCACACAGTCCAGTAATGCCAATATACCCTTGGAAAGTGCTTTAATGATGGTATTAAGATTTCTTTTGGCACATACAGACCCTGAGGTAACCAAACAAAAAAGGACTGAAAAAGATTACAATGCTTAATAGGTTTGATCAAGGTTAAAAAATACACACAACCCTCAAGTCTTCTTTCAACTCACATTATTCTCATTATATATTTTATTTACTAACTTTCCCCTCAGATAGCCCAAAGTTTAGGTATTCTTAGAAAAGACAATTCTCTTTTTTTTTGTTTTTTTTTTTTTGGTACAAGGGCCCTGACGTAACCAAACGAAAAAGGACTGAAAAAGATTACAATGCTTAATAGGTTTGATCAAGGTTAAAAAATACACACAACCCTCAAGTCTTCTTTCAACTCACATTATTCTCAATATATTTTATTTATATATTTTATTTACTAACTTTCCCCTCAGATAGCCCAAAGTTTAGGTATTCTTAGAAAAGACAATTCTCTTTTTTTTTGTTTTGTTTTTTTTGGTACCAGGGATTGAACTCAGGTCCTTGCGCTTGCAAGGCAGGCCACCGAACCATTGAGCTAAATCCCCAGCCCCAGAAAAGACAATTCTTGATAAATTGTACTGAAACAAGAGGGAAAGGGGGAAAAAGCATGTTTCTTTTGCTCAACTAATCTGCTGAAGTTGTTAGTATTAATGTGTAATGCTGTAAATTTTTTCTTTATCACTAAGTGTTCATAGTATGTACAGTTTTTTTGTTTGCTTTTTACAATTTGTATCTGAGAACTGAGTCAGATATCTGATATATAAACAAAGGACAAGCTTTATCAGCTGACTGCTTAGTGCAGTCAGCTCTTAGTCAAGTGTCACAGTAGGTGTGAGATACCAGTTCACATCAACAGAATGGCTAAAACCCAAAACACTGATAGATACCATCACTGGCAAAGATGTGGGGCAACAGGAATGCCTCTTCACTGCTGGTAGTAATGTAAACTGGAACATTGAGTTTCGAGGCTATATATCATATCATGTAAAGAAATTTTTTAAATCCTATTTTTTTCATGTCTATCTTTTTTTCTCCAGTATTGGGGATTGAACCAGGGACCTGTGCATGCTAGGCAGGTGCTCTACAACTGAGCTACACTCCTAGCCCTATTATCTCTAGAATGACAAGTAAAAATAGAGTCTAGTAATAGGAATAGTGAATTTTCTTTGGCTGTGTACTAAATCCATAGTAGGGAAAAGACTAAAAAATCCAACTCACAGCATTCCTTCTCTCTCTCTGATTCTTATAATCTCCAAGCTTTGACAAACAACCAGTGGCCATATGCAAGCCTGTAGTATGAATCTAGGTCGCTTAACAGAGAAACTGACAGTCTCAGGAACTGTCAGAACAGTGCTACAATAAATCTTAAGAAAATAGTATTTCTTCATGAGCTAACTTCATCATATGTAAATACTATCTCTTAATTTAGCACCTCATAAATGCCAGGTACTATAGTAGGCATTTTACTTCATTAGACATTTTATTTAGACTTCTCAGTAATTTAATGACCTTTATTTAGACATGAAAGAGTTTAGAAAGGTTTGCTAACTTGCCCAAAGTCAAATATGTAAGTCAAAGTATGTTAGGATAACTGTGATGGTTTTCTGTGATTTCTCTTTTCAAGCAAAAAAATAAACCCTTGCTTTTCAATTACAGTAAAAGAATGCAGGGGAAATTTGGACTCATGGTATATAAGAATTAAAATTTGCTTATAGAAAATTCAACTTGTTATGAACTGTTTCAAATCAATGAACAAAACTGAAAAAAAATAAGATAACAGATGAAAGCATTTTAACAAATTTACATTCACTGGTGGCACCTTCTATACTGTGCAAAGTTAAACATGACAAGGAATTTTAAAAGGAGAAATTTCTAGTCCCAAGCTGACTAAATCTTCCAAAAGATGAGTGATTTAGAACTCAGCCTGTTTTTCTTACAGAACAGGATGCAACCAGGAAGTCTCCAATATCATACTATGCTATTTCCAGCCTCCGTGCATGTCACTCTGCCATTCACCATTAGTTGGCCCTAGTGGGGTGCAGCTGTTGGCCGTAGGCCCTAAAATTACTTGTATAACCTTGTAGAGTAGTGGTGGCGAACCTACAGCACATGTGCCACAGCACAAAGCTCTAAAAGGTTTGCCATCACTCTTCTACATGGACTTATAAGTTTGTATATCTCTTAGTACTTAGACTATTGATGGGCTTTTGGAGGTAATAAGCAAATCCATCCTTACTGAATGGAGGGGCCTAACATCTCCACGGACTCAACAGGATGGATTTTCAAAGGAACCAAATGAAAAAATAACATTAACAGCAATTATTGTGATTAGTCTTATTATAGTCCCATAACAAATAATAGACACTTACCGAAATATTTCCGGCCAAGTTGACCTGCATCTCATCCACATTGTGATTGCCATTTGTAATGTCACAGATGCAGTAGTTACTAACAGAAGGAGGTCTGAACGTGTGGCCACCATCACAATGAATTTCTGGACTGATTCCACAGCCAAATGTAAATGAGGCAAGAGAATGATAGTGTGTGAGCAGAACCACTGCGTGTACCAATTCTGCAAGCGACCAGCTGTGTTCTTCAGCTTTTAAAAGCCGCTGAGGGTTTGAGGGGAGACAGAACATATTTTCTTTTTTTTTATTCATTAAGTTTATTGGTACATTTTAGGTATGTATCATAATCACACTCATCATTGGGAAGTTGTACCTATATATGATAGATCTTGGTTTTTGTTTTTTCCCCATTCCTTTTTCCTCCCTTTTACCTTTCCACTACTACTTATAAAAACTTTGTTTCCATTTTTTCCTTCTTTTTTCATATTTTTTTTCTTTTTCTTCTTTCCTTTCCTTCACCCCCCTCCCTACTTCCCTTTTCCCTTTGGACCTTGTCTTCCTATTTCACATTATTATACATTTTGGTCCTCACTTACACTTTCAGTTTCTCACACCAGAGAAACTATTTGGTAATTTACACATGTGTGTCCTATTTTTCATTTAAGATTATGGCCCCCTATGCATCCACTTAGCTATAAATGTCTAGTTTCTCATTCTTTATGGCTGAGTAGTACTCCATTTTATTAAAACACACACACACACACACCCCTTCTTTATCCAGTCAACAATTAATGGGCATTTGGGCTGTTTCCAAGATATAGCTATTATTACAAACTGTGCTGCTATAAATATGGGTGTGCATATATTGCTGTGGTATGATGCTTTTAATTCTTTTGGGAAGATACCTAGCAGGGGAATTGCTGGGTCAAATGGGATTTCTAACAGAGTGGAGAGACAAAATCCACAATGTGGGAAAAAATCTTTACTAGCTGTTCTTCAGATAAAGGTCTATTATGTAGAATACATAAAGAATTAAAAAAAAAAGACACACCCAAATTTAAAGACCCAATCCAAAAATGGGCATTTGAAATGAAAAGACATTTCTCAGACAAAGTAGAAACAGTAAATAAACATGAAAAATGTTCAACATCATTGGTCATTTGAGAGATGCAGATGAAAACAACACTGAGATTCCACCTCATCCCAGAAAAAAAGGCTGCTATCATGAAATCAACCAGTAACAAATGCTGGCGGGGCTGTGGGGAAAAAGGAACCCTTCTCCACTGTTGGAGTATACACTGGGGTAACCACTATGGAAATCAGTGTAGAGATTCTTCAAAAAACTAGGATTAGAAGAACATATTTTTATACTGGGATGTGGTGTTGGCGAAACTACACAAATATTAGTATTTAATCCACTGACAACAGGATTATTCACTGTATAAATACTAGTCTAAAACTACAAATTGTAACATGTAGAACCCACAATATGTTAATTTTATGAAAATATATTCACAAATAGAGCTTAACATCTGTTAATGCCACATTATTTTTTTAAAAAATACTAATTTAAAAATAGAATACATTTTGCTTAAAAGCAGTTGCTATATTTCAGATGCTAGATTATGAATGAATTATTGTGTTTTTAGTTTAAATGTAATCTGTATTTAAAGTTGAAGGTACTATGTGAAATGTCTGTGTATTGTTATTATCAGGCCTCCTCAAGGAATTTTTAAGACAGTGGCTTTAAGACAACTTGACTCTGAATATTCCTAAATCATCAAGTGTATTTGTTTAAAAGTTATACATAAATCTGTAATTCTTCAAATTGATTTGTGTCTTCTCATCTACTTTACAATATTGTGTGAGTTTGCCTTGACAACATGAGGTACTGCATTAATCATATTCAAATCTCGCGTCTCCTTGACAGTATCTTTTACATAAGTGTCTAAAATGTTCTATAACATAGAAAGACAAGACCAAAAGGCAAGAGGAATACTTCTTCACTGCTAGGGGGAAGCAAACTGGCATGGAAGACTAAAGTTTCACAGTTTCTGACAAAGCTAAACATAGGCTCACCAAATGATCCAGCAGTCACACTCCCATTTACCTAAATAAGCTGAAAGCTTCTGTGAAAAGTAAACAAACGACAAAAAACCCTGCAAATAAATGTTTCTAATTGTTGTATTCATATTAGCCACAACTAGCAGTAAGCAAGATGTCCCTTCAACAAGTGAGTGGATAGATAAACTGTGATATATCCACACAATGGAATATCATTCAGCAATTAAAAATGCACTGTCAAGTCACAAAAAGACATGGAAGAATCTTAAAACTGCTAATGAAAGTCCATCTGAAACGGAGATGGGAAGAAGGCTGAATAGAGAAGGACAAGGCAGTGATTATTTACTATTCTACATTATACTATTCCATATTATAGAGTAATGGTATCATGACATTATGCATTTACTATATAACGCAAGAGCGAACTCCAGTGTGAGCTTTGGACACTAGTTAGTAGCAGCATGGCAATACTGGTTCACCACTCACAACAAATGTACCTCACAAATCCTAAATGTTAATAACAGGAGAAAAATGTGTGTCTGTGGGAAGGTTATGTGATAGACTATGAGAACTCTCTGTACTCTCAGTGTGATTTTTCTGTTCACTTAAAATTCCTTTAGAAAATAAATCTTAAAAAACATTCTGCTGGGGATTTAGCTCAGCGGTTTGGTGGCCTGCCTTGCAAGCGCAAAGACCCGAGTTCAATCCCCAGTACCAAAAAAAAAACCAAACCAAACCAAAACAAAACAAACAAACAAAAAAATTCTAAGTGATGCTTAAGATATATTACTTCACTACATACCTCAATATGTTCTTTGGTAATAAGCCAAGGTCGGTGGGCTAATACTTTGTTGAGTTCTCCTAAATTCTGTAGCTTCTGAGGTGCATTCTCTAAACCATTAAGCCACTTGGGATCCCCACCAACGTGAAGAAAATCATTTACATGCAAGTTCACTAAATAGGAACACTGATGTCTTGCTGCAGCCTTAAGAGAAAACAAAACGATATTCTAATGATACATATTAATATCTTGAACTATTACAGATCTATTTTCTTTATAAACTGGAAAATAGATAAGTTTTAAATTAGTATTTTTTCAAATTTTCTATGAGCTACACAAATAAAATTTTCATATAAAAACTTATACCACAGAAAACATTTCAGAAATATGCCATGAACAAAATAAATGATTTTAAAAAAACAGAATTTAAATATTACCTATATACGGACTTTTAGAACTTCAAGAAGAAAGTTCAAGTTGTCAACCATAAAATCACAGAATATTATTTACAAAGTGAACAGGGTTAGGATCACTTCCATCAATGTGAGCTACATGTAATAAGGAAGAATGGCTGTCAGCACCATATATATGGTATTCTTTTTGTTATACTCGAGAAGAGTATGTTTATTAAAAAAGAAAAAAACAGACTCCCTAATAGGGTATCCCATTACACAGAAGAATACAAGTATTTATCCCTATTTTAAAACGTTAACTATCTCTTAAAGAGATTAATAAAAGCAAGTAAAAGGATTTTTTTTTTCATTTAATTTCTACACACCATTATTCCAATGTAGTGCCGATGATGTAGGGGCAATGGACCATCCATCTGTAGCAGATAGTGTTGAGTTTTTAAGAAACTTTCTAAATATTGTGGGTGGAAAACCATCACTAATGTAATGTTATCCAAACGACCCAAAGCAGTAAAAGAATCTGCAAATAAAGCATGCATCTGTGCGTCTTCACTCCCCACTTGGAGAATCTGTATAAATGAGAAGAAAAACATGATTATATAAGTTGTAAACTGGCATTAAAGAAAATATGCGTGGGTTGCTCGGTGTCCTTTAGAAACAGATTAAATTTGGCTTAAGAGAGATGTTATGTATTTAAATGCAAATGGTAGCAAAACAGAAGAATAAATGGTTACATTATACAGTAGGAGATAAACAACAAAGACTGAATGTTAAAGGCCATCTAGATCGCTGCTTGTATACTTGGCCAGAATCCAGACAAAGAAGCAGAGTTAGAGTATCAAAGTTGCAGTGCTTGCAAACAAAATAAAGCCTTTCCTTACAACACCAACTATTTTCACTCAATTACGAAAAAACAAAATTAACTAATAGCAAACAATCCATAGAAAAACAAAGCAAAGATGCTTTTAAACAGAGACTAAATCTAGTGTTCATACCAGCCCGTGGAGACAGTCAAGACCAAGTAACACAGTTTATAGGCATACCTACGCATGATCTAAATATAAGCAAGTAGAATATCATTGGTCAAAAACAAGTCTTGGCATTACTTGATTAAATAAGAGTGCTTTACAAGTGTCATGAAATACTAGAAATCAACATGACTACAACAGCTTTCTAATACCACAAATTCACTGCCAAAGCATTATTAACTGCAATCAACTTTGCCTAAAACACATTGTTGACCAACAGTTGTTCAGATTCCAAGATAGATGTCATAAAAATTTTTTCCTTAAAAGCATACGGTTCACTGCGTACTTTCACAAACCACATACCTCCTTTTCTGGGATGAATCTGCTTGGTCCGTGTCCTAGTGGTCGAGGAATTCTAATTCCAAGTTCCTAGAAAAGAAAATTACACCATCAGGCTTCCAGCAGTAAACAACATGAACTAAGGATACAGGAATGGGAGGGAAAAACAACTAGCTGAACAGACAGGCTTGTTGGTGGGGTTTTGTTTTTATGGCTATATATACATACCAACTCTTCTGTTTGCATCACATAGCTAAGAGCAGCTTATAATACAACTCTGACTAAAAACAATAAAACCTGTTTCACTAAAACCAGAGTTTTGCATAAAGTACTTGGCAGAAAGTCTAGAACAGAAAGTTCAGCACATAGCAGCCAACCCCGTGGGCTGTCAGTGATACAAAATAAGACCAATGTGTTTGTACATCCAAAACAACCAAAATATCAATCCCTGTTAATCTTGTTAGGCAATACCTTCACGCAGAGGTCTTAAACAGGGAGAAGTGTAATTATCATTATAATAAAACCACAGTAAACATAGTAATATGAAAAACTGGTTAAACTCACAAAGGAGAAAGTACTACAGGGCATGTTTTCTCTGTGACTGAGTAAAACAAATTGAGAAAAACATTTTGTTTCTGAGTTTGGTTTAACTTTTCTTTAATAAGATGTCATCAACTGCTTGTATTCTATTTTAGAACAGTTAAATTAATTTATAAATGGTTTTCTGTATTTTGAAGTGAATCTAGCTTAAATAACATAACAGGGAGCCGGGCGTGGTGGCACACGCCTGTAATCCCAGCACTTGGGAGGCTGAGGCAGAAGGATCGCTGTGAGTTCGAGACCAGCCTGGGCTACATAGTGAGTTCCAGGTCAGTCTCAACTACATAGTGAGACCCTGTCTCAAAAAAAAAAAAAAAAAAAAAAAAAAAACATAACAGGGCAAGCGGGGGGCTATGTCTTACCAATCTAGTCTTACTTAAAAATGTTTTAGATTTTATGCAGTGAAGACTTGTTTATAAGATTACATGCAAATACTATTTGTATACTTTCCCTACTCTTTCCACAGGTTCTTCATGATTCATAGCAGATGCTGTCTTTTCAAAGAAAATGGGAAGAGGTGCAGACAGAGGGATATACGGCAACAACCCAAAAAGCTGGTCCAAAGAAAATGCAAATCCTTTGAGCAGAATTGATTTTTAATAATTTAGAAGCCAAGACAAAATTTAAAATAATCTTTATTAAGAGAAATCAGGATTCAAAGTAGGCTATATTTGCCAACTAAATCCATCAAGTTATATTTAAGTCCAATTTTTTATACTGGAGGTCATTTCTTAACCTGATCATTCCACACTTACACTGACAATAGTAAATAAATTCTATTCTTCATTAGATTATACATAATTCAGTAGTCTGACCACGTATGTGTCTCAATTTAATGTCCTACAGTAAATGCCATCAGAAAACATTCCTGTTATTCAGTGTAACATCTTGACACAAATGCAGCCATTTATATAGAATTATGACTCTACTACCCTTTCTAGTTGAATTTCTAATCCAAATATATACATTTTAAATAAAACTTACTGGGAAAAACTGTAGGATTAAAATATTTCTTCTCCTTTCTCTAATCTATGAAAAATTATCTTTTTAAAAATGTACGTTAGAATAAACCTGTTTTAAGGTTTTATTACTCATTTTATAACAAGTGATAGTATACTTGGGATTTCAGTGTATGAAAAGTCAGAGGGGAGAAATGTATTATTCAATAAATGATCTTCAGGCAACTGGATAGCCACTCAGAAAAAGTGAAGTTGGAAACCTAAATCATACTTTACAACAAATCAGAATTAAATGTGAAAATAACAGAACTAAAAAAACTATATAATATTAGAAGACAACACTCATGGAGTGGGGGGGTGGACCTAAGAATGCCACAAAATCCAGAAATCATGAAAGAGTGATAAGTTTGATGACAAAAGTACTTTTACATGTGAAATGTAAATATGAATGTAAAACTGGGAAAGATACTTACAACTTATATAACAAAGGGCTAATTTTTAAAACAAAGACTCCTAGAAAACCCCCAATCTTATAGAAAGTGAGCAAAGGACAAAGTTCAAAGGAAAGGAACTACAAATGCCTGAAAAAGTGTGCAATATAGTAAAACAACAATTACAAGCTAATTACATGCAGATACCATTTTTCTCCAAAAAGACTGCTTATGATTAAGAATTCTGGAAACAGGCTATGTTGGAAAGGGGATGGAGAAACAGTCTTTTGCTTATCCACTGCGGATGGAAGTGTTCTGAAGTGTGAGAGGGAAAAATCAAGAACACAAAAACTATAAAGAATACATACTCTGATGCAACTTCTAGGGAGAGCAACTTGGAATACTGATCAGAATAAAAATGTCACATACCCTTTGAATCAACATTCTATCCTTTCTCAACTGTTAACCTACAGATAATACTTGTATTTATGAAATGTCATGTGAAAGGATAATCACTGAAACATTGTTTCTAGTAGTATAAGACTGAAAACAGAGTTAAGGTGTGTTTCTATACAGTTCAGTCTGGCCAATAAACGTATGAGAAAATGTTCAACATGTTAGCCATTAGAGAAATGCAAATTAAAATGACACTGATATTCTATCTTACCTCAAAAAGAATAGCTATCCTCAAGAAATCAAATAACAACTAATGCCGGAGAGGCTGTGGGGGAAAAAGCAAACCCTCTACCCTGCTGATGGGAATGTAAAATAGCAAACCACTATGGAAATCAGTATGGCAATTCCTCAAAACATTAAAACTAGAAATTCCATTTGACCCAGCTATTCCCCTTCTAGGAATCTTGACACTGATTACAGTGATACATGCATACCTATGTTTACAGCAGCACAATTCATAGTAGCTGAATCTTGGAAGTGGCCCATATATTCATCAATGGATGAAGAAAATGAAGTAATTATATACCATGAAGTATTACTGTGCCATAAATAAGGACAGAGGAGTCATTTGGAGGAAAATGGATGCACCTTGATACCATGTTAAGTACATAAACTACAATAAAAAAGAAGAAAAAGAAAAACATACAGGGCCAGAGATTTAGCTAAGTGGTGCTGCTGCCTGCCTCACAAGCACAAGGTCCAGAGTTTGATCGTCGGTACCAAACAACAAAAAAACCATACAGTCCTTACAAAGAATGAATCAGAACTATAAGGGTTGATTTTAAAATATTTCCAAAATATATTTTTTAAGGAAGGAGAAAGGAAGGGGTATACTGTATTTGCATAAATGTGTATACATATACATGTATAATATACATATACAATATTTGTAGAGAAGGAAAAAATCCTCCATAATTTCATTTCAGGACTTTATCCTACAAACACATTAGCAACATATGGATGGTACTTTTTTTATTTTTTATTTTTTGGTACCAGGGATTGAACTCTGGTTCCTGCGCTTGCAAGGCAGGCAGCGGAACCACTGAGTTAAATCCCCGGCCCCTGGATGGTACTTTTTCAATAGGGCTAAATTTATATAAGGGCTTCAAAACAAAGAGATTAAATTATATTCTGGTCTTGTTTCTATACCAAGCTTATATTTTAGATATCTGCATATCTGTGATGGTTTAGATCTAAAACATCCCCCTAAAAGTCTTATTAGTTCAGAGGTGGGGCTTTTGAAGGTGACTGGATCATGGGAATGCTGTTTCATCAGCAGATGCATCCACTGATGAGGTCACGTTGAACATGCTGTTGGGAACTGGGGCCTGGTTGGAGGAGGGGGGTCACTGGAGGTTACCTCTGAAGGGTTGGTCTCTTCTCTCCTTCTCCTTTCCCCTTCCCACCTCGCCTGCCCCTCTCCTCTGCTTCCTTCTGTTCCGTTTCCTGGCTGCCATGGGTTAAGCAGCTTTCCCCCTCTCGGCCCTTCTGCCATGCCATGTCAGCCTTGGAGCCAGCTAACAATGGACTGAACTTTCTGAAACCATAATCCAGAATAAACGTCTTCTCTTTTAAATTGCAGTGTCATATATTTTTGTTTTAATGTGAAAAAACTATGTGTTTTAAAATAGGGTGTTAAGGAAAGGCAAGCATTCTTTGGGATGGATTAGATACCCCTTATACAGTTTTTCTTAGTGTTAAGATTACATTCATTACTTGATGAGGTACCAGTCTGCCATGAAAGCTGGGAACAGAACAAGAAGCCTAAAGAGAACTATAAAGGAGTCGCTGACATTCAAGACCTCAATTTTATTATTATCCAAGTGTAGTTCTAGGTGAAACAGAATTTGACTCAGCTTACACTTGGATTACCAGAGTTGATTTACAGTTAAATTGAAAGGTTGTAATATGTTTATGCTATTCCACAAAAACAGTAAAAGAAATTGTAGAGGGGAGAAAAGACAAATGAAAGAGTTCTTTCCCAAACAATCAAACAAACAACTGATGAACACTGACATAATGAGAAATATAGTTACTACTACTCCAGAATAAAATACATTTATTCTCTTATCTTTGGAGGCTAGATTCAAAAGAGGATGTCCCCCCAAACATACCCTTTAAGCTAATACACTGGGTACATGGCAAGGATATAAGAATATGACATGATCTTTTGTATTTATCTCATGTCCAGTAGAAGACAAAGGGCTAATATGGGACATTCCTGATAAGCCTTGCGACTTTATCCCAAATTTATCCTAGTTCAGATACTGACAGGAAGTAGATTATTAATTCCATCTAGCCTCCCACTATACACAAATTAACCTCTAGAAAAAGTAAATAGGTGACAATTACCTTTAGACAATCCAGTGGAATTTGTTTTCAGTGGAATTTTATAAAGACTCCTCATCTGGGCTAGGGATGTAGTTCAGAGGTTCAGCCATGGTCAGCATGTATGAGGCCCTGGGTTCAAACCCAGCAGCACAAAAACAAACAGCAAAACAAAACAAAATCTCATGCTGGGAAAAGCAACAAAAGATAGCCCAATATAGGAATGATGCTGTTAACTGTCCTATATATCATCTCCCCAAGGAATAGAAAAAAATATAAAGCAGTAACATGTAGCCTCTAAGTTGAAGGGTCCTAATCTGTAAAACAGTGGTTATGATGATAAAGTAATAAGACCAGCAATCCCAACTAGCTCACATTATGTAACTATGGAAAATTTATAAATTACATACATACATGCACATGGGGCCTTTTATTAGATTCTAGTCTTATTTTAGGTACAAGGTTTAACAGATTTAGCCCTCCATCAGAAATAGAAGAGGAGAGTAAAAAGTAGCATTATTCCTAGAATGTGGTTGGCACCCTAACATTAGTCAATGACATCTAAGAATCAGTCTTTTATTTTTCTGGTTATTCATTAGCTGATAAAAGTATGTAAAAAAATCAATCCAGGGCTAATAATAAATAATAACAACAATAGCAGTAATACAAAGAAATATGAGCCAAGCACTATTTGAAATTCTATTATCTATAAACAAGGAGCTTGTAATTTACAATAGTGAAGTTTAGAAAAGGGTAATGTTTTACAATCTTCATGAAAAAGAAGTCAGTAACTTAGATTAATCCTTTTATCAGTTTATGAGGCAGGTACTACTATTACCTGCATTTTTCATAGGTAAATTATGGAAGCACTGGTTTTAAACTCAAGTATTCCAGCCCAGGGTGTGTACTGCATTAGTAAGTGATGGAAACGCGTGTTGTATCTAGAAAGTCTGGGTCTAGTCAGTATTCTTTATTACTTTGACTCTCTTTCAAAGTTCTTGAAACCTAGGGGATCCTTATAGGTGTCACTCTTAATATAAGGCAATATTCTTGGTTTCTAAAAGCTTAAATGTTTCAATGTTGAAACATTTTCCTCATGACAAATTAGTTATGACTGTTTTCTAACAGGTGTTGATTTAAAAAAAAGACAGGTATTCAATCGAGTGGATAATCACAAACCAAAGTAAATGCATTTTATAACCTCTTCAGGATTATTTCTCTATCTGTAGCTGTTATAAACTGAATTAAAACTTTGAATTAATTTTGACTAATCTAGATTCTAGGAAGCAGCGCTGTCAACAGAAAATGGCCTTGTTGGAAAGCAGATGTAGATGATAATCACAGCATACATCACACTGGTTCTCTGTAAGGGTGTGGTTGGAAAAACTAACATGAGAACTAAATTTTCCCTCCCCTTAAAAATACTAATCACCATCTTTAAAAGAGATGGCAACAATACTGCTTCAAATGTCTGGTATGTTTCCTCATTAGTGTATAATACTAACATTAATTTTCAGAGTGTGAAAATTCCTAGTGGCTGTGGATGGCACCACATAAAAGACTATGTATGTATTGTATGACTGTATGAATCAGTGCTTGTGTACTGAAAGCACTGTTCAGATTAAATGTTTCAAATTTGCTAGACACATTTATGAATTTATATCAATATCCTTAAGTGAAAGAATGATTTGCTACAAATGCAAAATGAAAGGATTTGTTGGTTTGCAATGTCTACATATTTTAAAACAGTTGAAAAGTAAAGTAAGCTAATAATTATTTGAGTCATTTTATTTTTTTGCTGTATTTGGTGCATTTTTTCAAATCCCATCTAGATGTAGCCTAAGACTAATAATCACAACATCGACATTACTCTTAAACAGTAGGTGTTTTTTGAAACACATTTCAAACAAAGTAAAGATAATGTATAAAAAGTAAACTTCCCAATCTCAGTCTTGCTTCTTTGGTAGAATAGCTGTCTAGAAAAATCACTGTCTACAGCTTAGTGCTGGCCATCTGACCTTCAAAAAACTTAAATAAAAATGAAGAATTCTAGAAGCATTACAAAGAAATGTCCAATTATAGCAAAATGTACTAGTAGTCCCAAATTATCATGAACATTATTAGGATATTTAGGAATATCAAATGTTCAGGTATCTATTTTTAGTGTGTGTTCTATGAATTATATTTTAGAAAAATAAAAGCTTATTTCAAAGTATTACATTTTGGCTGGGGATGTGCCTCAGTGGTACAGCACTTGCCTAGCATGCATGAGGCCCTGGGTTCAAACTCTAGCACGCACGCACACACACACACACACACACACACACACACACAATATATATATAT
>NW_022900926.1:73383275-73384532 GCF_012274545.1 Fukomys damarensis
TATATATATTGCATTTTTTAAGAAAAACTAATTTAGGCTATATACTTTGCTAAGGAGTTCCATCCCTGGAAAGTGTTTAATTTATAAAGAATTATAGAACCTATCCTACTGGAAAGAATTGTATGATGAATTCTTTTGTGGTGATTAGTTTTTTTATAAAGCTTTATTTCCTAATTTACTTTTCCACATGGTGGATTTATTAAAAGTGAAACATAACTACACAAATCTTCCTGGTTTCCTGAATACAATGCCAGAGGCCACATAATAAATGTGCAAGCTAAAATATACCTCTTTATCTTCTAGTTTACATGGCTATATTTAGAAATTCTAGATCTGGGCAAGAATCGGGATTCTGCACACAAACACCACCAGAAATAACAGATCTATTGGGACATGATGGCTGGGCTCATTTCTACTCAAAATGAGAAAGATTTGTTATGGTCTGCAAACAGAAAGTGTAAATTCTAATTGCAACACGTTCACACTTTTTCCTCTTTGAGTTTCCACAGCAATGTTATAAGAGAGTTTTAAAAGTATGTTGTATTTGTAAGCAAGGAACTTGTAATGTATCCATGAAATTTTAATTTAGAAAAAATGTATTCCACAACCTTACATTCTAATTACTATACATGGTGTACTAATAATATAACGATTTACCTTTAAAAAGTATGATTATTAAACCTGAGTCATTTTAATGGGCAAAGGTGCAGAGAAATTATTCACATTTAGATTTGTTTGAACTAAGGCAATACAGCATTCTGACTTAAATTCAATTTTAAATTAATATTTCTTACTTTCTCCTTCATCACCTTTTAAAACAAAGCCTTTGAAAAGTTCAAATTTTAGCTAAGGTCACACTAGTAATTTTCCAGTGGTGTCCTATTGGCAACCACTTAGAAAAAAATACAAAATGTTTCAATTAAATAGCTCTAAAGACCAATTCAGACCCAACCAGGATGGTTTAACAAACAGGGGTAAACGCTGTACATAACGTCATAGCGCTTGCAGAACATATTTATGCTAGGCAATACAAAATTTCAACTGACCCAAATATATGTTTTTCTTTTTCTCACACAGGAGGGAAAGGGAATGAGGGTGACTGGATAATCTGTTTTGACATGACGCCACAGAGGGAAAATCCACAGGCTGTTTTACAGTGAGACTTGGGCTTTGTTGGGTTTCTGACTTGTGGAGACTTGTACAGAAGACAACGTTATTATGTTCTGGAGACTTGCATTTAAATGGCCGAGGCAGCTT
>NW_022900926.1:73385784-73463199 GCF_012274545.1 Fukomys damarensis
CCCTCGGCGTGGAGGGCCGGGGGCTGCGGGCGGGCACGCGGAAAACAACCCCAGAGGAAGAGCCAGTTCTCGGGTTCGGAACCCGCCCGCTGGGCAAGGAGCTAAGTGAAAGAGTGTGGAAAAGGCGAGTCTCTATCGTGCCCCCGACCCAGCTCGTCCCATTTACCTAGGACCAAACCCCAGCGAAGCCCTGTAGACTGACTGATGGAACCAGGAGGAACCAAATTCTCTGTAAATTTTATAAACTACGGAAATTTCTGTCTTTCGGGGAGATATGCCCAAACTACGCTGAATAGGCCGCAGAAGACAGGAACAAGTGTGAGAGCATGGCCTATATTCAACGTAAAATTTATTTTTGGCAAGCTATGTAGAAACTATAAATATCACCTCCTATACAGATAATACGCCTTGGTAGCAGATCGCTAGTATATGTGAAGATGTCACAGTTTCCCTTCACTACCATCACGGATTATAAAGAATTTCTTTCTGAAATCTGATGAGGAACTTGCGGAGGTATAGGTATAACGGAGCACAAATGACTGACTTTGTCGGATTAAAACCCAAATCTGCCAATTCCGGTGTCAATATTTCCTTCCTTACATAAACCTATTAACATTTTTTTTTAAATTTTAAATTAGACGTCATTTTCCATTTTTGCTTTTGTGATTTCAAAAGCTGACATGCTCAGGTTGAGGGCAAAAAAAGTTGAAACATTCTGACAGTGGGAAACAAGTGGACAGACTCAAAACCTAGACTCATAAATAAAAATAAGTTTCAGGTTTTGGAGGTAACTCTGTAATTCAGTTTTTGGAGGCAACGTTGTAACTGAGGTTACAGTGTCTCAGAGAAGACTAAGTTACTAGCTCTTGGTTATATTTTTAAAGTAGCAGGTTAAACATAGTTACTTTTATTTATCTCTTCCAGATACATAAAAATTAAATGCTCTCATAAATTGATTTTAAAAATAGCGAAAGCAGCCAAAATATATTTTTTTTACTGGTCAGGAGACATAATTTGGGGTTAATGTTAACAAAGAAAAAAAAGGGGGGGGAGGCCTTTAAGATTTCTTCCACTGAGAACAGCCACAAAAATAAACAGTATAATCAAATGCCCACTCAGCCATAAACAAACAAAACAAACCCAGCAAGTCATTCCATTTACAGCAATATGATGTGTTCTCTAAGATAAACTGGTTGTAAATGAGTAACTTGAAAACATAAATGCGTTTGATGTATGGAGTTGTAAGCTATAAAAGCTAGTTAAAAATCGAGGGAAGTTAAAAAATGACAACTATCATTCTATAAAAATTAAACATAAAAAATTAAACGTATTTTCTTTGTGAAGGAATAACAGTTTTAGTTATTTAGCAGGAATAATCCTCTTTCGTGACCTTAAAATTATTCTCCATCGCAAAATGGAGAGTGCTTGCCTTTCTATTTTCTAATGAGAAGCAAGGGAAAAGCACACATTCAGCTGACCCCAGAATGGTTTAAAATAATTAATGCAAGTTAAATCTGAAAACTGCATAAATAAGTAGTATCTGATATTTCAAACTTGATAAATATTACCAAAGAAACATTTTCAGATAAACTGAAATTGGACAGGAAGCTCTAAGTAGGCCGTCTATTCTTTATTTTAATGCTGCCTTACATGAAAAGAAAAATAAATTTATACTAAGTCAGTGGTTTACTGAGAACCTTCAAGGCATTCAATGTCAGGATTTCTTTATGGACTCTATAAAGGCTTACTTAATACTTCAAAGAATACTAATTTCTGCTCTGTTGCATATAGTACAGCGTAAAATATATCTTCCAAATAAATCTACAGTGATCAGGAGTTCCAACAAATGTACTAATTGGCCTGCAAATATCACTATGTAGATTTCACTTTTAGAGATGTTTTGTTCTAAGTCATTCAAGAAAAAGTTTGTCTTCTTCCAAAGATTTCACTTCCTGAGTGGGCCAGAGAGGTCTCCATGGGAAAATGCAGGGCAGCATTTGAGAGAATAGAGATAGTTCTTAACAGAAGATCCAGAATTTGCAAAGACCCAGAAGCCGGAGAGAGAGATGCTTTGGGGAAGCTGAAAAACGGAAATTCACTAGGTGTGGAGAAGAGGGTAAGAAGAACAATGGGAAAAATTTAGTAACAGATAAGCAGTAACGAGGGATTTGGTTCAGGCTTCATTAAGGAATATGAATCACATTCTTAAGGGTATTGTGGAGTCACTGAAAGTTGTAAAGAATATACTGATGTCAGATTTGCATTTCAGTTAAGGGTTAGAAAAATACATTGGAAAGGCAAAACTGGAATCGGGGAGATGAGTTAGGCTGTTACAGAGGCAATCTTGGCAACGCAACAGGGTGGTCTGAAGAACAGGAACAGGAGAAAAAGCGAGGGGTGGAGGTGAGTTCTGTTCTCCCACAAGTAAATTCCTTGAATGAGGTGATCATGCCTCCCTGTACTCCAGATTGTGAGTTAGGAGATAACTCTCCAAGCTACCTGCTCTCCTGACCTAGCATCTTCCCCGAACCAGGTCTTTAAAAATTATAATCAACTCATGAAAGGAACAGGTATATTCTGTTAGAAAGATTAATAATTAGGCTAAAGGAATATCATGCTTTTATAGATCATGTGTTAAACCTTGATGTTTCTCCCTAACTGAAAAAGTTATATTAAAATAATATAAATTTGCACAATTATTCATTGGAATCACAATTATAACTACTAATTGGCTAGAAAACACAGTAATATAAGCGGTATTCAAGAAGTCTTAGTGGTTTTAAATAAAAAGACAATTTTACTCTATAAAGATTCGATTTGAAAACCAAAGAACTCTTTTAAGAGTGGGAGTGGAATTTGTTAGATATGCTGTTTAAGTATTGAAAAAAATCCCTAATGTCACTTAAGAATTTCGTTTAGAATAAATGCTGGCTTATAAGGCTACTTCTGCTTACTAATTTTGTCAAGATTTTTCTCCTCCTGCTCATATCTTCCTGTTTGCATATATATATATATATCTTGTCGGCTAAGCACTTTTTTCCTTTCAACCATCATTAAGATCCTTTTAGCTTTTAACTTGAATCTTATAGTGTGCTTATTTACTCTTTACTTTTTTGCTTCAATTTAAATTTTAGAATTATATTACTTCAAAGAAGTAAGACTACTGACAAATATTTGGTCTTTTCTTTCATTTAGAATTTCTTTTAGGAAGGCAAGAATGCCAGGCATGGTGGTATACACCTATAATCCTAGTATTCTGGAGGTTGAGACAGGAGGATCTCTTTGAGATTGAGGCCACATTGAGTTAGTTACATAGTGAGTTCAAGGCCAGCCTGAGCTACATAGTGGGACCCTGTCTCAAAACAAAACAAAACAAAACACCCAGTGTTTAAAATCTCTACACCGTATCTTAGAAATCTGGGTCATTACCCCTATTTGTAAATAAGCAGTCTTACACAGTGTTAATGGTTTTAAATTACAAAGACAGTTTTATGCCAAAGATTCAGTATACTCAAGTGTGTGGTCAGGTTTTCCAGGGTTTTTTTTAAACTGATGAAAAAAAATCAGTAATTAATCAAGTCCTAATTTTAAATATAGAAAGTAGATGTGATAATTTTTATTTTACAAATTTGTGAAACAGAAACTCATGAGAACTTTGTCCAATGTTAGGATACTGTAAAATGCAACTTGGGTTTTTAATGTAGGTCTGAATCCGAAGCAGCAGACAGTATACAAGGCTGTCTTCTGATGGTGGGGAGGGCACTGGGGACTGAATCTAGGATGTTTGCATTATTTTGAGACAGGATCTCACTACATTGCTAAATTGCCCAAGCTGTGGGTAGGAAGAATCAACATAGTGAAAATGGCCATACTACCAAAACTGCTGTACAGATTCAATGCAATGCCAATCAAAATTCCAACACTATATTTCACAGAACTAGGAAAAAAGAATCCAAAAATTCATTTGGAACCAGAAGAGACCTAGAATAGCAAAAGCCATCCTAGGCAACAGAGACATGGTAGCAGGTATAACAATTCCAAATTTGAAACTATACTACAAAGCCACTGTGATAAAAACAGCATGGTACTGGCAAAGAAACAGATCGAGGATCAGTGGAACAGATTGGAAGACACAAAAACAGCTCCAGATGCACTCAGCTGCCTAATCTTTGACAAAGGAGTTGACCATCCTCTGTGGAGGAAAGATAGCCTCCTCAATAATGGTGTTGGAAAAACAGGATTTCAACTTGCCACAGATTAAAACTGGACCCTTATCTTTCACCATGCACTAAATTAAAATCCAAGTGGATTAAGGATCTAAACATTAAAACAGAAACACTAAACTTGCTGGAAGATAAGTTAGGCAGAACTTTTGAAGACACTGGCATAGGAAAAGACTTTATGAACAAATCCTCAGTAGCACGGGAACTAGCACAAAGAATCAACAAGTGGGATCTCATCTTATTAAAAAGGTTCTGTACTGCAAAAGAAACCATCAACAAAACTAAGAGACAACCTACGATGTGGGAAAAAGTTTTCACCAGCTGCTCCTCAGACAAAGGACTACTATCTAGAATATATAAAGAACTCAAAACAATCAGCCCCCCCAATATAAAGACCCAATTCATAAATGGGCATCTGAAATGAACAGATATTTCTCAGACAAAGAAGTAAAAGCAGCAAGTAAATATATGAAAAAAATGCTCCACATCACTGGTCATTCAAGAGATGCAGATGAAAACAACACTGAGATTCCACCTCACCCCACAAAGAATGGCTGCCACCAAGAAATCACACAATAACAAATGTTAGCGGGGTTGTGGAGAGAAAGGAACCCTTCTCCATTGTTGGTGGGAGTGCAGACTGGTGCAACCACTACGGAAATCAATATGGAGATACCTCAAAGAGCTGGGACTAGAGGTTCCATTTGACCCAGCCATAGCTCTGCTGGGTATCTTTCAAAAAGAATTAAAAGAATCATACCACAGAGATATCTGCATACCTATGTTTATAGCTGCACAGTTTGTAATAGCTAAAACTTGGAAACAGACCAGTTGCCCATCAGTTGGAAACTGGATTAAAATGATGTGGTTTTTCTATAAAATGGAATACTACTCAGCCATAAAGAATGAGAAATTAGATTCATTCATAGGAAAATGGATACATATTGAGGATATACTCCTAAGTGAAATAAATAAGTCACACATGTGTAAATACCGAACAGTTTCTCTGGTGTGAAAAACTATAATAGTACATAGATCCTAATGATATAATTGACCATGTGAAATAGGAAGAAAAGGGCTAAAGGTGTAGGGAAAATGGGAAGGGTAGGGGAAAGGTAATAAGGGAAAAGAAAAAATATGACAAAATGAAAATAAAGTGTTTGTAAATGGGGAGGAGAGGAGGGGGTGAAGGGAGGGCATGGACAGGGGTAAAAAAATGAGAACCAAGACCTGTCATGTAAAGGTACATGATCCCAATAATGAACGTAGTTGTATTGTATACCTTAAATGTACCAATAAACTCAATTAATAAAAAAAAAAATTGCCCAGGCTGGACTCAAATTTGTTATCCTCTTGCCTCAGCCTTCCAGAATGCTGAGATTACAGGAATGTGCCATCAGGCCCAGGAAAGCTGCTTCTTTTAATGAATATATATCTTTAACATTCTTATAACTATATTAGCTTAGGGGCAAGAGAAGAAGGCAGGAAGAAAGAAAAAATATCCCTCTTGGTTATACTCAGGTTGAGATCCAAGAAAGGAAGGTAGGTAGGAAGGAAAGAAATCATTGTACGGGTGATCTTGGTCTTTTAGAGCTTCTTTTTTCCATTTGTTTACCTGTCATTCTTCTCAGTATCTTTTTCCAGACCTTTGGTGACCAAATACTTTCCAAAGCTCTTTTACTATGTATCTCACCTGAGCCTACCCTTCAATGCTCTTTATGTTACCCCATCCTTTTAGAGTAAGTGGTAGGTTTTAGGAAGAAAGCAAGCTTCTTAAACTAATTCATACACTTTATTGTGAGTGACTGATTTATTTATTTAGCGTGTCTCCACAGAATGCAAACTCCATTTGAATCAGCGTTTGTGGTGTTGTTGTTCTTTGCTATTTTTCCAGAGTCCTACTGCCTGGTACATATATGTATCACATGAAATCAAAGAGATGTTTCCATTAGAAAACAAAACTAACTTAATTGAACGCTTAATAATAAATTCAAGTTCAATATTGTTAAGATTTGGGCAGTCTAGATAAACGTTTCTAGATGATGGAGGGCCACTCTATGGGCAAGTGGGCTCTATTTGAGAAACAGCTTGTCCCAGGATTCAGCTCTGTTAAGCAACTTCTGTTTTTCAGTCACTCCCCTTTTCTTCCTTACTAACTTCTGTGCTTCTTTGATTTTTCTGTGCCTGTTCTGCACTAAGAAAGCAGCTAGAAGAGTTCTGGCAAGAGCACTTGGGGATAACTTGTTAAATCAGGCAGGTACATACAAGTTAGAAACTGCCTGTATACGTACCATTGTTTGACAAGATTCGTGGAACATTTTGTAATGAAGTTTAGCTTTAAATATCCTCAGGGCTATCTAAGGTGAAACAATAGGAAAAATATAAAAATTAAATAGAATTTATTCAGAAATATAACTTTCTGTGATTAATTACTTTTCAGCATCATTGTTGACTTTAAAAGGAATGGGTTTAATTTGTAATACTCTTGAGGTTAGAAGATGAGGGTGGTAGAACACCTAGAGGACTTTGTATCCTATCTTCTTAGGAGCTACTAGAGAATTTAAAGAAGAGTACTGATTAAAAACTCAATAATAGGTAATCGAAGATACTAAATATATGACATGCAAGTAGAAATATTTCTCAGACTATGTATAAATACTATAGTGTATAGTTTTTTAAAAAACATTTTGAGGGGCTGGATTTATTTAATTTATACTTAAAGTGAATATGTGAAAAAAATTTAAATTCTCATAGTGCTTCCATTTTTAGGAACAAGCCAAAAACAGATCTACTATATAACTTATAACTTTAAATACAAAGGATTACCCAGGTATAATATAAAAATTATCTTTTGAAAAAAGATTAAGACCAAATATAATTATCTTTAACTTACTCTGTGCTTACCAACTGGATGGAACTGAACTCTCAAGTTCTCCTTCCTTTATAGAATTGATTTCAGCTACAGTTAAAATGTTTGGACTAAATGCATATTAATGAGTTATTAGCTTAATCATGTCCACATTTTCAATGCATTATTCATACTAAAGGATGATTTTGATTCAAAGAAACAAAATGTTAATAACATTCTAAAATTTAAATATCGAGTTACTTTTTGTTTCTAACAGCTGTATTGCCCTTCCTTTCCACACTATATGATTATTAGAGCAAAGAAGTGAATAGAATTCTGCATTATGTGCTTTACTTGCACAGCTCAAAGAACCCCTACTCAGTTCCTTTGTAAGAATCTTTAGTTGTAGGCCCTTTAATCCTTTACACTGCCTTCTTTATTTACCTCCTTCTGAGGTCTCTTGTTTTCCAAGAGGGTATTAAGTTGTAGACTCCTAACCTGAGCACAAAGTACAAGGCCACATTTGGAAACTGTTGCATGTTGAAACAAATGCTATTCAATAAACTTCCCCGTCTGTTCTGCTCTCCAGAATCCTCATTGCACCTCTGCAGGCCATTTTCTCTTCATTCAAAGGGTGCAGGCACATTCAGGCAATGGTAGTGCAACATAAAAAAATAAACTTCCATTTATCTAAAACTTTCTCAAAAAGGAGATAACACCATTTAAAATTATGCTGATTACATGAACTCAAATATAAAAAGAAAAAGATTACCTCATTTGTAGTAATAAATCTGATTTTCTAATTCTTGTATTAATTTTTTTTTCCAGTATTGCAGATCGAACTCAGGACCTTGTGCTTGTGAGGCAGGTGGGACACCACTGAGCTAAATCCTTGGCCCTGTATTCTTAATTTCTGGCAGAAACTGGAAAATACTAAAATATAATTTTATTTCAGCTCTGAAATTTTACCCTTTTAACACAATTCCTGACTTTATCAAAAATTGTATGTTTTAAGCTATCTAGCTTCCTTCTGCTCCAGGCTTCTTTGTACAAAAATCAGTGGTTTTCAAATTATATTTTGTGTGTGTGTGTGTGTGTGTGTGCACGCGCACGCGCGTGTGTATGACTGTGGACTGAGCCCAAGGCTTTTCAAATGCTAGGCAAGTGCTCTACCTTTGAGCACACCCTGAAAACTTCAAATTATATTTCTTAGGATCCATTACCTGCAGTACTTTGGAAATACAAGTGAAATCATAGATTTAAACTTTCTTCTTCAAAGTAACCTCCAGATGTATATTAACATTAATGAGAGAGTTCTATATGTTGCCACTAAGAATGCAGTTACTGGACTAAATAGAGCTTTTCCCATCATCTCTGTGAGTGTTTAAGCATTTTTAACAATTTGTCAATGAATAGTACAAGTAAAATACGTTCTAGCCTTCTAGTTGTTTTTTGTTTTGTTTTGTTTTTTCTTCATTAGTAGGGGTTGAACCCAGGGCCTTTGTACTGAGCTACATTCCCATTCCCAGTTTTGTTTTGTTTTGTTTTTATTTATTTTTTATTTTGTGACACGGTCTCGCTACGTTGCTAAACTGTCTAGGATAGTTTTGAATTTTTAATCCTCCTCCCTCATCCTCCTGAGTAGCTGAGATTACCGGAGTGCACCACTACATCTGGCTGTTCTAGTCTTTTTAAAATAAGTTGTGCCTGTCTGCTTTGGCATAAGTAAAATCACAGTAGTAGTAAGTGCTGCTATACTTTAAAATGCCAGGAGATGCTCAGGCACATTTGCTAAATAGATGCATCTGACTTGGTCAGGATGTATGATCTTCTTGATGATCCTCTGCCATCCCTCTGCTGGGTATCTTTCCAAAGGAATTAAAAGAATCATATCACAGAGATATCTGCATACCTATATTTATAGCTGCACAGTTTGTAATAGCTAAAACTTGGAAACAGACCAGTTGCCCATCAGTTGGAAACTGGATAAAGAAGATGTGGTTTTTCTATAAAATGGAATATTACTCAGCCATAAAGAATGAGAAATTAGATTCATTCATAGGAAAATGGATACATATTGAGGATATACTAAGTGAAATAAATAAGTCACACGTGTAAATACTGAATAGTTTCTCTTGTGTGAATAAACTATAATAGTACATAAGATCCTAATGATATAATGGACAATGTAAAGTAGGAAGAAAGGGGCTAAAGCTGTAGGGAAAGTGGGAAGGGTAGGGGAAAGGTCATAAGGGAAAAGAAAAAAATATGAGAAAATGAAAAAATGGAAGTAAAGTATTTGTAAGTGGGGAGAGTAGGAGGGGGTGAAGGGAGGGCAGGGATGGGAAAAAATGAGAACCAAGACCTGTCATGTAAAGGTACAAGATCCCAACAATGAATGTAACTGAACTGTATACCTAAAATGTACCAATAAACTCAATGAGGAAAAATAAATAAATAGATGCATCTGAAAGGGCATCATAGTTTTGTAATGTCAAAGGAATGGACTATACATTCACTCATGGTTCTTTAGTTTTAGGGTATACTGTAAATTTTGGTGCTTCTTGTCTTTTACATTATGATAAAGAATACAGGTAGATGTTTGAAATAAATAATTTTTCTAACTTTTTGTTCAAGTATCTGGATGAGTTTAGAGAATATTCTGAAAATGCAAAGGGAAGTATTTAAATTTTTTTTCTGGGTTGAGGCTACAGCTCCATGGTAGAGCACTTGCCTAGCACTGTATGTCAAAGTGCCTGGTTCAGTCCCCAGTGTTCTCATTCAGAATTACTTATGTGTGTGCATCTAATATTCTTGATAGTATAAATACAAGAAAATAGAAGAATAATTGAAGTACCATCCATAAGCCCTTAATTTCAGATGTGACTAAAATATAAAATAGCTTTTTTTTTTTTTTTTTTTGGTACTGGGGATCGAACTCAGGACCTTGCGCTTTTGAGCTAAACTGCTGAGCTAAATCCCCGGCCCTTGCTTATGTTCACAATAATTGATTTGATAATTAAACTTTATTTGAAATTAAAGAAACAGCTCATATTAAAATGCAAGTTTTAGATATAGCAAAATTTTGATAATATTGCCTGATTAAAGACTATGCTGATAAATATGTGTATATATGATATATATTAAATTATATAATTTTATATATAATATATATCATAATAATGAACTCTATTCTAGAACTCACATTAAGTTTGGAGGATACAAGCCAATCTTGTAGCTCCCTACATTAATTAGTTAAGATTTGGGTCAGGATTTAAAATTCAGAGAATGCTTCATGGATAATAACTACTGATTCCAGCAGAGCCCTGGAAGAATCTAGTTCAAAGTTTTATTCACAAATGGATCCTCAAAGGGAAAAAATTCTGAAAATCACAACCATTCATAATGGTCTATTGAATTACAAACCAAATTCATTTTCCAATAGAACTTTCATCTAGCCTGTCCTGGATCTGGTCTGTTACCGAAAGGATTATCAATTTTTCTACCCACTCTTAAGAAAAATACAAAGTCAATCATCCCTCAGTGACAAAAACACCAGTAAGAACAATAATAACCTTTATCCTAAATCACAAAATTTTGAACTAATAGCTATTACATATCTCACCTTACTTTTCAGCTGAAAAAAAATTTTTTTAAGTGAAGCACTTTGGATTTGTTCTTTTCTCAGGTCCTTATGCTTGTGAGGCAGTCGGCGAAACCACTGAGTTAAATCTCTGGCCTGGAGTTGTTCTTAATAAAGATATTACTGATATACACATAATATTTAGTGTTTATTGTTGGCAGAATTTTTTAAAAAATGTATTTGCTCTTTATAATTTAGAACTTGCGTTATGTCAGTAAGTTCAAATTTCAACTATTCAACCTGATTTTAAAAATTAAACCATAAATATGCACTTCAAACTTTAAACCCTTAAAATATTAAACACAAGCTTACAAATAGGTTAAGAAATCTAAATTTCAAAGATACAAAAAAATGTGGATCAGGAAAGAGCAAAGCAGAGTCAAAAGCAGCAGGATGAAGTTCAAATAGTTCACTCTCAACTTTTAACTTTTCCTGGGAACAAAAAAAAAGCAAGCTTAGAAACAGTGTTGAGCCAGTCACAAAGCAGAAAAACAAGTAAGGACTCAACTGCACCAGATATCAAGGAGGGCCAACCTTCAATTTTTTAAAAATTATATAGTATCAGAGTGGAGCACAGCAAGTTATAGAACAGGATATACTGTTCCAGGTTAAAAGTAACTGATAAAAAAAAATCTCTTTACTAATCCTTGAGAAAATATATCATCTTCAAATTTTAATAAGGCAGATACTATATACTGTTATGCCTGGCCTGAATGAGACCTTTGCAAGCAAACAAGCCACTCTCAGCAAACAACTGGCTATTCTCAGTAAACAACAGGCAATTTTCACTAAACAGAATAGATGACCATAAAGAAAATTTAGAATGGAATATACAATCTCCCCGGTGCCAAGAAGTCCAGTGATTGTCTACACACCTGCACTGACCATCCTTGGAGTCATAACATTCCTTATTATCATACCCTCTTCCCAAGCCCTATATAAACTTAATTTCTCTCCCAGCTAGCAGCTGATACCTCCCTCTCTATGTCAGCCCATCTGCACATGGATGAAATAAATTTGGCTATTCCCAGCTAGCTGCTGAAACTTTCCCCTAATTTCAGTCTCTGTTCACACCTGGACAGGAATAAAGCTTTTTTTCAAAGCCTGTCTCCAAGTGGCCTCTCACATGCTGTTTTTAACATATACATTAAAGTTATTATTAAAATATATTTTAATAGAAATATAGAATTTTATGGGAAAATTTCTTTCATGCTGTTGATAGAAAATAAGGATATGAATGTATATAAGAAAAAATTCTTTTAAAAAATTTCCTAACCCTCGATTTCTAAAATTCATAGGGAGAAAACCTCAACAATGAAATGGTATAATCCAAATCTAAAAAATATTGGGCTGGGGATTTAGCTCAGTGGTGCTGCCACCTGCCTTGCAAGCAAAAGGACCCAAGTTCAATCCCTGGTACCAACAAACAAGCAATCAAAACAAACAAAAAACAACTGCAACCCAAACCCAAAAAATATAAAATCTGAGTAAAAACAACCACATGCAAATACAGCCTTCAAAAAAATGGTTCAAGAAAACTTAACAAACTGCACATGTAAATCTATATAATTTTTCTCAATATATATCCTTTGAGAAAAAAAGATTTTTCTAGGATTCAAAAGAGGTTTTCAAAGAGTTAAAGGGCTCATCATTGTCATGTTTAGTGCAAACGAGAAATAAAAAAGATGCTTTTACTACATCATGTGGGAGCTACTCTAAGTGAAGCTCATGTTTTCTTTGGAAGCCTAAAAACCTTAATAATTAAAAGTATCCATTCAAATATGACTGAAATTTTTCATTTTTATTTCATTTGGTTAAATTTACAAACCTCTGTGTGGATATAATGGTCCAATTTATTCAATGTTCATTTAACCAATGTTAATTAAGCACCTATAATGTGCCAAGCACCTTTTCTTTGAGAATATCAGTATCTTGTTCCTTTTTCCTTTCTTCTTATAAAAAAGGCTTGAAGAACAAGATTTCATATTGTATTTAAAAGCTGATTTTTGTTGTAGTAATAAAGGGGGATTAAATGCAACTTCCAAGCATGCTAAATATATGAAACACGAGTTTGTGTTTTCTAAAATTGAAGAATGAATTCAAGGAACAATGGAGGGTAACAGTGGGAAAATTTTATTATGAGAAAGATAGCTTCTATCTAAAAGAGACAGAAGGGGGGCCAGAAATGGGTTGCCTGCCCACCCCACTTTTTTTTCTCATTGCTTTTATTGGTACATCTTAGGTATATAGTACAGTTACATTCATCATTGGGATTTTGTACCTTTACATGACAGGTCTTGGTTCTTATTTTTCCCCTTATCCTTGCCCTCCCTTCACCCCTTCCACCCTTCCCTATTCCACCCCACTTTTCAAAGGTGTTTTATATGCCAAAGACATGAGGTGAGGTGGGTACAAAGTGGGACAAAACCACGATGAACCAATAAGATTACAAGTATAGTCATCCAGGTAATTTGGGGGGGGGGTACCTGGGATTGAACTCAGGACCTTGAACTTGCCAGACAGGCATAGTGCTGCTGAGCTACATCCCTAGCCCAGTTACCCAGGTAATATTGATTAAATAGAGATCAAATGGGAAAACAAGTCAAGTATAAGGAATTTCCAGAAAGGGAATGATCTAGGGAGATTGATGTCTATTTAGAATATCAATCTGCTATTTATCTCTAGGAGTAGTACCTCTTTTCTTTTTATAATGCTAACCAGTGAATGTGCCTCAATTGTTTTTCTATGCTGAGGGCCCAGCTTTGTCTAACTGCCTTTTAATAATTTCTTACTAACTTGGCTATCTGCAATAGTAGCAGTTAAGTAAATGAGTACCAACTGACAGAGCTTTAAATAACTCAGATTTTTAGTCTGTCTAATGTTTAAGAAGTAAATAGATGCTATCATTCATAGTTTGAGATTTGATAATAATATAATAGCTAAAACATTGTGGCTACTAAGTACTAGGCACTGTTTGGCATTATATATATATGAATATACAAATAATGGCATTATATGTCTATATGAATATATAAAATTTCATTTCATTCTCATAATATTCCTTGAGCCAGGGGCTATCTACAGTTGAGAAAGTTTAAGTACCTAGGGCCAAGTCTACAGACTCTGCAAAGACCTGAGTGAAGGTAAGAAGTGAAGCATGTGTGACTACAAAGGCATGTTCTTTTTGTGATATGATGCTGGCTGAACCTAGCTTAGTTTCTTTCTCACTGTTAGTATCCTAGTGATTGATTCTCCCCTCTAAAGTGGCTCTTATCATCATCCTTTCCTATGTTTCCTCCATTATTTCCCTGGAAATCTCTTCTGTATGACTGCTTACTCCATCTTCTGCGACATGTAAATCTTCAGAACACTATTACTGTCCAGGAAATCTGGACTGGCTCTCACTAAGCCTGTTACCAAAATAAAAAAACTCCATAGCATCTCTCAATATACCTTCTCCCTAGCTACTTCACGCTTTATACATGTTAATTCTATCCACATTTCTTTTTATTTCACTCATTTACTTGTGTTTCCCCTTTGAACTTTTATACATTTTTCCCTGACACTGGAAAACATTCTTCTCAAAGTTTCACTAAGTATGTACAGTATTGTCATCACTTCCTTCAAAGGTCTACTATAATTTCACCTCCTGCACAAAAATTTATTTAATTTGTCACACTGAAAGAGGAATAGCTTCTACTACTTGGCAGTTTACCACACTAGTATTTTCTCAGTCTCCAAAATACCATCCACTATGTTTTAGATACCATTATAAATAGTATACATGGATGTATGTTCTGTTCAGTTTTAAGGTACAACCATAGGGTATGCCCCGTTGGCCTATGTTGAAAATACAGTATGTTTCAGATGTGCAAGAATTTGGGGGGAGTATGTCTGTAGACATAAGTTTATCTTGCTTTGAAATTATAACTATTTGTATATCACATATGTGGAAAGTATTTATATTTTCATTATATTATGCACAGAAAACAGTAAAGATAAAGCAATAGGTTTGAATCAAACAAAAATGACTAAATGAGTAAAATCATCTTTTAGTATAAAGACAACATTTTTGTAAAATGGAAAAATGAAAACTGATGGAGATTTAAATAAGCAAATAATCATTAAAGTTATTTTCATAGCTTTAAAACAAGAAAAAATAGATTTTTTTCTTAGTGTCTAAATATAGGACTGCCTACTCCAAAAAATAAAGGAATTCAGAGTGGTTTTTCTTGATAGAATTAAATCCAATGATCACACATATGTGTGCATGGACATGCATCTCTTGAAAAGTTTTCCTATACTTTTAAAGATCAGTAATGTTAGCCAAAACAGATGGTAACTATTAATACACTAGTATCTTATGATACCTGAACTGCTATTTTTCTTTTCTGGGGATTAAATTCAAGGGTAGTTTGCTACTAAATTATATACCTAGCCTTTAAAAATTTTTTATTATGAGATAAGGTCTTGCTAAATTACCCAGGCTGGCCTCAAACTTGTTCTTTTGGCTCAGCCTCCTGAGAGAAGTTGGGGTTACAGATGTGCACCACCACTGTCTGACCTGACTTTTAAAAATGATCTCCTGGGCAGGTGTGGTGGTACACACCTGTAATCCTACAACTCAGGGGGCTGAGGCATGAGGAGTGCTGTGAGTTTGAGGCCAGCCTGGATCATTGACAGTGCCACTCTCTGGCAGATTAGGTTAAAAATTGACCCACATATTGGACAAAACATCTACAAGTATTTCTATAGACATATAATTTAAATGGCTGAACTAACAAAGTAATAGAAGTCCTCACAAGCCAACACTCAACAGTAGGAGGAATGTTGGGAGGTAGTAAACAAAGAGGTGAGCAGCTATGGATTCTTAGCAACCTAGAGCAGCAGTACATATAGGAAAGGAAAGACAAAGCCAAGGACTCTGGGATTGGGAGGTGGACCAGGGATCCATCACAAAGACAAACCTCAAAGAACTAAACTCTCCCTAAAATCACAAACTAGGTAAAACATTCCACTTACAAAAGAAGACAGAACATTTGCCTGTTTTAACTTTTATTCTTGGTGGAGAGAGTAAAATTTCTCCTGAATATTCATAAACAATGCATATGAGGAGTTGGGAGCTGAATTCCTTGTTATCTACCTGGCCTTAAAAACAAAAACCAAGGCATTGACTTAAAGTAGGCTGGTTACACCCTCCAGATTCCAGTCAGAAATTAATACATAGATTCATTCTGAAGGATAGGATAGTACAACATAAAGACTGGGCCACACAAGTAGTACCTTTGACAGGAATCCTTTTTTAAAAGCCTTGTAATACTGTACATGGCCATTTCTATCAGAGATAACAACCCCCAACACTTTCTAGTAATGGCAGCCAAAGAAATAAAAAAATGTAGGTATTGGAACTGTACAATAGTGTATATGGTGATATGAAGAACATATTTTTCAACTTGATTTTAGAGTTACCTTTAAAAATACACATTCACAGTACCTTTAAAATGTACTAAATCTAAGTGTAGAGTTAAAGTTTAAATTGTTCACTTGATAATAGCCTAAAATTCTTATAGCTTAATGATTACTTTGAAACAGATTTAGTATATATAGATGATTTTAGAATCATCTTATCCTCTTGGCTTCAGGAAATTATTTTCTATGGAAGATCTATAAAGTAGGAAGTAAATAGTGGCCTAAAGAGGAAAAATGGCCCTAAAATTTATAAGGAATTTCAAAGACCTATAATTTCTAAGCATTATGGAGCTCTGAATCATACAAAGACTTTTTTCTAGCCACTTATGACTAAGGAATCCATTAGGAAAAATGGAAACTACGGCTTAAAACAGCAGTTTAACCCACAAGTTGGGTCTCCAGATTAAATACATTTGATTCATGCCAATTGTATAATTCAGAATAATTTTTATGAGAAGTAAGGATGATTTTTCTTTATGACATCTTTTATCGAGTATGAATTACTGCTTAAACTGTGAATACTGAATTTCAAAATGTAGCCACCTGCCTACAGCCTCTCCTCCTCACATTCCACTACTTTCTCCCAATAACAGGCAGATTTGTCTGTTCTCTATTTTTCTTAGTGAGGAAGGTGATGTACAAGTTATTTTCCAATTAACGTCTATTTTGCTGAGTTCAACTTCTTATAAGGTTCTTAGGTATAGCATGGCAAATAATATAAGTTCTTTCACATTAAAATAAGCACCCCTCAAATGTTAGGTGTCCTTTCACATGCTACAAGTGTCCGGTAAAGATAAAATAGCCTTCTAACTTGCCCAGTTTTCCCAGAAACTTGTTCATAGAGGCATATGTCTGTTCCCTCTGATTCTCCACTCTCTGAGCTTGCAATGGCATGAGGAAGATCCATAGCTGTGAAATCTTCAGAATCTGAGAACTAGTACTTGACAAAAAAGCCACTGTTAAGACCCCCTTGACCTGAAAATCTGGTTTGAAGAGGTTTGACAACAAATAAGGAGGAAAAAAGAGAACATTTTCTGCTTCTGGAGAAGCAAAAATATCAGAAAAATGTAGTAGGACTGTACTTTCTGTACAGGCATGATCAATGCTGTGCATCCGCAGTATTTATGTGAGGGCACAGACTGCATGCATAGTGTGGGGCCAGGGTAGAAGAGTCAATGGGAGATTTCTTTTTCATGTCTCTTCTCAGCTGCCTAAAATGATTTTACCCATAAATTTGAGAATGAAATGGGAATAAGTAAAAAAGAGGTAGAATAAAAATAAACAAGCCCTGGTTAGAGAGAAATATGTCACAAAGGAAAAAGTATGTCTGAATTTTCAAAATCTTAGTATCTTGGGAGGAGCGATAAAATCTCATGTTAATTAATGAATATAGTCCTATGTAAGAATCGTGGAACAACATGTAAAATGTATATAGTTTTATGATCCACAAACCAATTTCACTCAGAGTGGCTTATACAATTTCTCACAACAAGCTGTGGGATATAACTCACTATTCATGCAGAAACCTCTCATATAATGGTAAGTGGCAAAACTACAAGTCAAATACAGGTCTGTTCTGGCTTCAGGATCATCAACCCCCCCCCAAAAAAAAAGTTTAAAATGCAGTTTATAATCAAGTTGCTCACAGAAAGTTTCAGAAAACAACACAAGGCAATGTGTAATTCTGTGTTAAATTACATGGCATAAAGGGCAAAACCCAAGAGTAAAGAGTGAGTAAAGACTTAAAAGATGGGTAGAAAGGAATGACAGAGAGGACAGGAAAAGCTAGAGTCAGTGAGGAGATTGCCTTAGCTCCAGCAGGGGATATGGATGGCTAAGTACATAGCGGAAACCATGGCTAGTTTGAGGAAACTTGGAAGCCCCATGAAAGAGACTAAATACTACAGGGGACAATAATGAGCTCTAAAGATTTCTGAGTAGTAGTATAAAGTAGGGTAGGCAGAAACTATCCACGATGAGCACAAAGTAAAAGAAATCTGTGCACCTCAAAGGCAACAGTAGCGAGAGTTACTACTCCTAATTCCACCAAACTTCATGATCTACCCACAGGAATCACTCCTGGACTTATGCACGCGCTCTTCCCTTTAACTAAAGTCTTTCTCCTCTAACCCAGGCCAACTCACATTCAACCTGAAATTAGAATGCACTGCCGTGTGGAAATTAGAATGAAGCCTTTGCGGCCCCTCCCTGTCCGAGTTAGATATCCTCCTTTATAAACTTCCTGTGTTACAGCATTTATCTCAGGGCACTAATTCCCAGTGGACCAGCCAGTCCACTTCAGTCCTGTTATTAGACTAAAAGCTCTAATGGGTAGGAAATGGCCCATCCTTTCCAGCACTGACTCAGCATCTGAGTCAATCACATGAAGTAAGGAGGGGTATATGATCAGAAGACAGAATTAGGGGTTAACTTTCCCTGAGGTTATATGAATAGGTAAGAAGGTATACATATATTGGCATGCTAAAATAAAGAGAAATGTAGATCTAAAGATAGCCTCAACCTCATGCAAGGAGATTTAGGAGATTTTTCAAGCTTTTTTTTTTGGTACCAGGGATCAAATTCAGGACCTTGCGCTTGTGAGGCAGGTGGCTGGCACCACTGAGCCAAATCTCTGGTTCATGCCTTCTTTTCTTTTGTCTACCTAAGACCCTTAAGGAAGGGAGGGCTGGAGAAGGGTCACGGCTAAGGTAGAAAAATATACATTCTTTAAATATAATTTAAGGACAATAGGCTATAATTTAAAAAAAATACATTTTGACTAAAAGGGACAAAGAATTCAGTAACTGTCATTTAACGACCATCTACAAAGAGCAGAGTGTTTTGCAGGAACCCACACAAGGTATTTCAGAGCTTACAAAGATCAATCACAATTTTGGTTTTAATGATCCTTATAATCCAATAAAGAATCACATAAAGTAGAATTAGAATAACATAAGTCCAACAGTGCTATGTGTTTAGAAGAGGGGAAACAGCCAAGGGGTTATAAAAAATGTTTCAATCAGGGAATTGAGGTGATTGAGTTGTGAATTTAGAAGATTATGAGAATTATCTTGGATGGTCTGAGTTTTACAAAGAAGGTAAAGATGGTAGACTTCCAGTTAAAGACAATGCAATGGCCTAATTAAACTGAGGTATATACCAGAACGATGTGGTAGAATGGATGAAGGAAACATATTCAGTAAATTAAGAAGGTAGACTCTTAAAAATTGATTATTAATTAAAACTAGAACCAGATGTGGTGGCACACACCTGTAATCCCAGTACTTGGGAGGCTGAGGCAGGAGAATCACCCCAGGAGAAGGCCAGCCTGGGCTCCATAAGGAGGTCAAGGCCAGCCTGACTTACACAGTGAGACCATGTCTCAAAAAACCAAGATAATGATAATTATTAAGATACTAATAATAACAATGATGATGATGATTAAAAGTGGAAAATACATTTTCTTTTGTAAGTCTTCTGCTTCTTTCCATTTTATACTTAAACCAAATATAAGGCAAATGGGGCACTGTCAAAAATGATTTTGATGGAACTATTCTGGAATGGATAATACAATTATTTTTTATTTGTAACTGTTCATTTGTGATTCCATAATATCTGTATGCAATTATTTCTGGAGGTTAAGCAGCACAATTAAGTGGAAAGAATCTGAACTGAAAACGAGAAGATCTGAGTTCTGACCCCAGCATATTCTTTTCTCTCCTCATCCTTAGAGTTTTTCATTTGTTACACAGGAGCAGTAGTAGTTCATAAGTTGGCTCTAAGAATATAATATGATATGAAAAATGCTAGAAATAAAAAGTTACTATATGATAGTACCATATTTTGGCATCTTCATATTATCAAGACTGCCATCTGGATATTTATATTAAGAACCAACATTTATTTAATACTGCCTCTTATAATTGATTCTAGCTGTGGAGCAAGAACATGAAAACCAGATGGACTATATGCTACTGATCATTTGTAAGAGGGAGAAGCAAAGTACAGCATAATGGCTAGAAATATTAATATTTGAATACAACAACCCAGGTTCCAAGGCAAAGTGAATCCCTCCTAGCCTTAATGCCCATAGCTGCACAGTGTGATGGCACAGTGATCTTAGAGTGAGTGCCACAGGATTACTTGTATCATACACAGTGACTCATCAACAGTAATGAGTTGGTAAAGTTAGCCAGGGGCCTAAAGAGTTACAGCACATGGAACCAGTAGTCTCGTCTTTAAATAAGTATAAATGACACAACTCTTCAGCATAGCATGTGTGAAACACCATACCTTTATGCTGTTTGGTGTTCTTGGTTTGAATAATATGTATGCAAGACAGAAATGATTAAGTGCTGATCTTTTTAAATTTTGATATTTGTAATGGTGTGTGACATTTTCTATTTATACTGTTATATTTACTAAGTGTCTGTATATAGTATTAAGCACAATCTAGCCTCACTGACTTTACATATGATAGTAGAACCTTTTTTTTTTTTTTTTTTTTTTTTTTTTTTTTTTTTTTTTTTTTTTTTTTTTTTTTTTTTTTTTTTTTTTTTTTTTGGAGACAGGGTCTCATCATGACTCCAATAGGCCGGGAACTTGGTAGATAGCCACATCTGGCCTTGAACTCATGATCCTCCTGCCTCAGGCAAGGATTACAGGTTTGTATCACAACACCATAACCAATATTTTAAAACTATATTTTAGAAATAAAACTGTTAGAACCTATACTTTAGGTTCTATATTTTAAAAATAAAGCATTAGATCCTATATTTTAAAAATGAAACAGTGTAACCATTTTTGGCTATCTTTTATTATTGATATATTTCCAGGAAAATCTAAGGTTAACAGGTTAGTTCTTCCTTGGCTAACAGAATCCCAAATCTATAGCCGAGCACATTACTACTCAGAGTAAAGACTGTATTATCCAGTATTCCTGGATGCTAGATGTGACCAAGTTACTAAGCTTTGGCTAATGAGATATAAAAGGAAATGGAGGGTGCACAGTAAATGTTACTGTAGTCGGAAAACATATGCTCTTTCTTGCAATAAATTTTTCCTCTATCTGAAAAGAGACTGTGATGGCTAGGGCTGGAGTAGCCATCTTATGTCTTAGAGACAACCACAACTTAAGGTTACTGGAAATAGGGATTTTAATTCCTAATGATTATGGAGCTTCTAAAGCAGGTCTGGACTGGCTGCATTATATGAGAGAAAAAAAAAACTTTCCTATTTTAAAAGTCTTATACTGAGTTTTTTGTCACTGGAGTCTATCTAATCTTAACAATGGGCGAAATGAAATCCAAACTCTAAGATCACTTATTTTCTCAAATTTTTTCTCAACTTCTACGTACTTGATCATTTTCTGTTCCCTTCCTTCTTATTTCCTTTGTGGACTTCTGCATTCCTATAGATGCTCTTCTCTTTGATGCATTACCACTGTGTGAAGGAAGACCAAAGTGGCAAGCAGATTCATTCAGCTGCCACACTGCTAGCAGCCACAGCTCATATCATATTCCTAACATCCTTTATTCCACATCTTCTAGGACCCATTTTGCTCTTTATCCTAGCACAATCATGATGAACCTTTTAGAGACAGAGTGCCAAACTGTGAACCAAAACCCACTTACTTATCACAAAGTGCCAAATTAAACCTCAATACTAAGGTTTTAGTTTAGAAAAAAACTCTACATTTCTTTTGCCTTAAAAGAAAAACACCATAACATGGGTGCCATGGTTCTTCACCACTGTCCCAGAAGTTCAGCTTCAACATCAAATTTCCCTCAAACCAGTTCATTTGTTCCCTACTCAACTAATTTCTGTTGATTTTCTACTGTGTTAGGCACTGTTAAACGAACAATAAAATACATTGTACAAAGAGCTGAACCAGTCCTTTAAAATGTAAATTTAATCTTGTTCTGTTAATTTGCTCTCTATACCTTTGTGTTCCTGAATTTTCCTATAGGATCACAGTAAAGGATGAATATAAAGACTTGGAGAAAAACAGACAGACAGACAGATAGACAGACAGACAGACAGACAGACACACACACACACACACACACACACACACACACACACACACACACACACACACACAAGAGACGGGCGGGGGAGAGGGAGAGAGAGCAGCCTTAGTACAGAGGGCAAAAGCAAAGATGTGGCTGTACAGCAAAGAAAAAAGGAAAAGAACACAATATTGCTTTTATTGGGCTTCATATTGTTTGTTTTATCCTCACAACCTTTTCCACACCTTTGTGACTGATAGGGACACACTTATTGTTAAGTTTCTAGACCTTCTAGAACATAGCAACTGCATTCCTTATTGTTGTATCTGCGCTTGGCATTATTAAAATGAAGACCTCCAGAAAGCCCTCAAGAGATCCTCTACCATCCTTTCCAATTCTAGTCCCCATTCCAAATTTCTACCATTCCTATCTCTTACTGGAACCTGGTCTAAAAGTATACCCTGAGGGATAAGGATATTTAGCAAAAGGAGAAGGGAGGCAGTTGTTGAAATCCCTAGTTAAAACAGTATTACTGGGCAGGGGATTTAGCTCAGTGGCACCTTGCCTGTCTTGCAAGTGCCAGATCCTAAGTTTGATTCCTGGTACCAGGGGAAAAACAAAAACTTATCTTTAAGTTTTTCATAGAAACACTGTTAAAATATAATCTCAGCACAATTTTGTTAGTTCAGCAATCCTATGCTATTAGAATCAGCTTTTATGGGCTGACTTTAAGATTTGTCTGAGTGAGAAAGTAAGCCCCAAAATTTAAATAATTAATATGAATTTTAACTTTGGGCTGTAAACCTTTTTTGAGACACAGAAAGCCTAAATATTATTCTTTGTCTAATATAACAATGGCAATGGTATCGTCAGACACACAACTCCAGAAGAAAACAAGCAAACCAGCTACTCATACCGGGATCTGGTGTTTTTGCTTATGTTTTGTATTGTTTTTTTTTTTTGTACCAGGGATTGAACTCGGGTCCTTACACTTACAAGGCAGGAGCAGAACTACTGAGCTAAATCCCTGGCCCAGTTTATGTCTTTATTTTAGGCTTGAAGGAAAGTTAATTTAATGAATGCTACAAGCTATCTGACTATGACATGTAGTTCTTAATATTTTGAATTATAAAATTTTTGTTAAATTGTGGTTTTAACACTTCATAAGTAGTTTCTTTTCTTGTTAAGTTTCAGGCAATTCTGAGCTAAATACCTGCAGGAAGTGCTACCACAATTTTAGCTTTCTTGTTTTCAGTTGAGCTATTACACTCAGCTTTTTCCCCATTAGTAAAGTATCATATGTTCATTTATAGTTCTCTTTCCAACTAATTAAAATGCTCTTAAAATTACAGTAAAATAATAAAACAGCCATAAAACTGAGACAGAAAAGAGGCACAATGCCCCATCAATACTAACAAAAAGATTTACAGATGTTCAAAACTTTCTGTGGCTTTGGCTCAGCACCTAAATCAAGAAACTCACTAATTTTTCCCATCTGTTTTCTACAGAGTCCCTCCCCATAACATAGGTCCAACTTGTAACCCTATTGTATTTTTTATATGCTATAGAAAGGGCACAAAACAGTCTAAGTAAAGAGAATCTTTCCCTACCCAATGGGCCATAAGTCTGAAAAAACAAGTTACCTCATTCATGAACCATGCTATTTAAGACTCTATGATGCAACCATATTGTACTTCTATTCTCTATTAAAATATACTTTTTCAATTAAAATCTTAGCTCAAAAGTTATCTGGCAAGATTTTTAAAATATTATTTTTTTCTGATGCTTTTAAATTAATTTAGGGCCCAGAAGAAGTTTCAAGTTGCAAACATTATTGGCTCTAGAAACCAAAAATCTCTGTTAGTTAATAGCATTGTGTAACAACAGTTAGGGCAACCTTAATTCATAAGGATGACCTTGAAGTACTCCAAGATATTAACATCCTTTAAATAATGCAATTATATTCAGCATATAGCCTACTTGTAATGTAATAATTACAGAATCTTAGTGCTAAAATAATTGTAAAATAAACTGGGTGAAGCTACAATAGGAATTTGGAGTGGCTAAGCACTGATAATATTTTATACTTAAAGTGAGAACCACAGATATAATACATAATTTTAACATTGATATAATTATCATAGGTTTCCTCAAAAGTTGGGTCATTGTGTGTAAAATTTTGACTGGCTTAGAATTTGCTAGCATAAACAGCTGCTTACTCGGCATAATTTAAGAAGTGCTATTAGTAAAACAAACAAGCAAAAACAAAGAAACAAAAAAAACCCATAAAATCTTATCACCCAGATTGTTCCTTAGGGATGAAAATGGTAAAGTGATAGCTGATCATCTTTTCTTTACATATTCAGCTGAAGTTTAATAATGCTTACAGTTCTATAAACAGATCAATTACATTATCTTTTGTTAAAGAACAAATATTTTATAAAAGAGAAAACTCACTACTATGGTCTGGACAGGGTTCATCTCCCAAAGGTTAATGTGCTTGGTCTTAGTGCGGCAATGTTAAAAGGTGGGCAAAAGCTTTGAACAGGTGGGGCCTAGTGAGGGTGATCAGGTCATGGGGAGGGCTCTACCCATGCGTGGATTGATACTGTCTGGCAAGAGTTGCTCAAATCTCCTGTGACTGGATTAGTTCTTGGGAGAACAGTTTGTTAAAAATACAGCCACACTGCGCCTTTCCCACTTCTACAACTTCTAGTTCCTATTTTGCTTCTCTGTATCCAAGGACCCCTTTACCAGGATGCTGGTACCCTGGTGTTTCAGCACTCCAGTCACCCAAGTCACCAGTTAAACCCCTTTAGAAGTTATCTGGCTGTAGGTACTTTGTTACAACACAAAAGGGTTAATATACTAATTAAGCTGATTAATGGACAACGCATTCAAACCTCAGGTAGGCATGACAGATCAAAATCACATATATAGAATTAACCTTGAAAATCACTTTCAGAAGCTACCTTATGGAAGAACAAATCATTTCTTAGCAAGTCCAAAGCAGAGATTTCATCCTGCACCACTAGAACATCTGGGAGCCTCATATAAAAAAAAGGACAACTGTTTAACACCTCAGTTACTCTAGGAAAATGAAATGCTTACTTTATGAGAAGCAAGCAGAAACTGAGACTAAAGGGAATAGAGCAGACTTCTGCTTCTCATTTCATATTCACTTGAGTGCAAATGCTCACTGAGTCAGATGGAACAGAATTGTCTATAATACATTTAAAATATTTTAAGCCCCTTAAAATATTTTTGCCCAGTAAGAATTGATAAATTTGTATAAGTGAAATGTATAAATGATATAAACACCATTGTAGGAATTAGCTGTTTTCCTAAGAGCAGATTTGGGCCAGGAAAAGCAACAACAATAGGCTCGATTGAGCCTACTGAAAGCAATGAAGGGATTCCCCTGGGGATGGAAGACGTGTTCAAAGCTAAAGATAAATTTTGCCTACTTTATAAGTTTTTCTAGACTATAGATTCCATATGCTACATAAATACCATTAAGTCATAATATTTTATTAACTATGCTTAAACATGACAACTAAGAATTGTCTATCATTTCCTTTTAATTTTGCAAATAATGTTAATGTCAAAATGTCATCATTGTATATTTTACTATTTTCAGTTCAAGATAAGGTCCAATTCAAAGCCATCAGAGGCAGTAACATCAAATCTGCAAATCACAGAGCTGTCCTGTGACTTTTCTTGAGTATTTCCAGGAAGCATCAGCTATCTTTATCTTGATAAGCATGGCCAAAGCATCTCAAGTAGAAGGGTCATAGTCCATCGTGGCTAATAAAAACCCTACATCTCCAAATTACATAAAGGTGATTTACATTTATGGACCCAAATAACAAAATGATGTACTAGAAATGAGAACAAGCATTTTCATAAATTAAAAAACTTACAAATTAAGATTTGGCTGCCAACTCAGCTTTTCAAAGACTGAAAAATTAACAGATTTTCTTTTTTTCCTAATGGAACCTTGTTCATGCAGAAGATAAATTAATCAGGTGAATTACTGTGGCTGCAAATCTGAAAGAAGCAGGGATGAAAGGAGGACACACAGATGAAGGGGGTTACTGCATGGCCATACCTTTAGCTAGGATTTCCCCAACATGTATGTACCATCAGTCAGATGGAGGATCGGGACGGAACGCGGATGGTTAAGTCCACTTAGGACCCACAAGAAGGAAAACAACTAACTAAAAACATGTGGTAAATATTATCTTTAGCAAGTAAATCCCAGTTATGGGATTAGAGATTATTATTTGAATTGCTAATCTTCAACTATAGCATTAACAAGTTATTTAAATTACAACATCAAAAGCTCACCTTTCTTTCACAAAAGAAATAGGTCTGTCATTTATGTGACATTCTTTTTTATTATACTGAAGTACATTTCTTTGAATTAGTGAGGCACAGAGGTATTAGACAAAGGACTGCAGAGTGGGGACAGAGAAAGGATGGAAAGTCACATATAATATCTGAGCTTTTGATTTCTCTGTAACTTAGTTGCTAAATATGGAAAAAGTAAGATTGAGGATATGGCTTAGTGGAGTGATTGCCTAGAATGTGCAAAGCCCTGGGTCCAATCCCCAGTACCACCTCTCAAAAAAGGGAAAAATGTAAATGTTACTATGAATTTATTATTTTAGTTGTGCCATTCTCATTCTTTATGTAAACATTTGTGCAAGGATTCTTGGGACAATGCCAGAAAATTACAGGTGTTTTGCTACAATGATTAAATTAAAACAGGCATCACTGGTATCACTTCCTCAATTTTATTTTAGCTTCTTAAAAACAAATGAATTCTTAACCATTTAAGTAACAAATTAGTATTACTTTTAAAATAATATATCCTCAATTTACAGAGTGTGCATTATTTTAAATGGAAAAATAAAAGCAGCAGGCAATCCTTTGGTACTTCTCTAAGAATTCAGTAAATCTGCCAAACCCACTTATATAAATATGTGCCACTTACAAGTAACTATTAAGCCAAATAAGGGAATTTTGAGGGCAATGAATAAAGGACATAAGTTTCTAGAACACAGGAATCAAAATTCAATTAAAAATTTCTCAACTCATAGGAAGCAACAGGGCCCATAGTTGATATGTAAATAATATCAAATATTTTAATAATGCAGGAATGATGTTTCAGAAGTGCTTACTTAATTCAAAATCCTGGGATTTTTTTCTCTGTTAAACCATGTCTTAGTTTTTTAAATATGAAATTTTATAACAAAATATTTCAATATAGTACTGAGAACCTTTTAAATAATAGTAAGAAAAAGGCAATATACTTCTAATACAAATTATTCAACCTAGTAGATAATTTTCCAAGCATTTAATGTCCTTATACTCAAGAGCCTATACAAACCACTTAGAATAATGATGAATGTACAGATGCTTAATTAAAAACAAATATTTCAAGCTTTGTGCAAAGTATCACTGAAAAATGGAAAAATTTCTGGTACATATAATGTATTTTATTAAACACACATATATAGTAAAAGGAAAATCTATTAAAAGTATTTGGCTTACCTTGCCTGTGCATTTGTACCATAAAAAAAATTTGAAATAATACAGACATTATAAATTAGGACCCCTTTGAAAAAGATTTTTTTCTAGCAATATTTTGGATGTTATTATAGAAAGGAAATATAAAAGCCTGTTGTCTCTAGCCAAATGACAAGGAAAGGAACAATCTAGTAAGATAATACTTTTAGACAATAACCACTCTACTGCAGACAAATATCACCAACACTGCAATAACAAAAACAAAAACAACTGTGGCCCTGCCTACACCACACCAACAAAGGCTAAGTGGGAAGCCTAGACTTCTACCCTTGCTGGAATATATAACCAAGGACTCCCAGCCCCCTGCCAAGTGGTGTCAAAGAACGTAAGGAACATTCTGGAAAATAACACTTCTCCACTCCTCATTATTGGTAGTGAAGGAGACCACATGGGAAGCCTGCCTTTCTATTTATACCTAGAAGTAATATAAATCCCTCCTGCTCCCTGCCAGGGTAGTATTAAGGAAGCCTAAGGGAAGTCTGGACTTTCAACAGTGCCCTTGTGATGTCATGGCATTCCAGTCAAGGAGGTATCTATCCCTGGAAGCCTACAGCAGAGCTGAAACTTGCACCCCTGTCCAGAAGTAACAAAGTGTCTCCCACCCTTGAAGACCAAGTGGGGAACTTGAACTTCTGCCTCTACCTGGCAGTAACAAAGCACTTCTTTTTGTGTGTGTGGTACTAGCGATAGAAACCAGGACCTTCACACTACATTATATCCCAAGCCCCCAATCAATCCCCGTTTTAAAGTTTTGAGACCAGGCCTACTAAGTCACTAAGCTTTCCAGGCTGGGTTCAAACTTTCAGTCATCCTTCTGCCTCAGCCTCCCAGAGTGGTGCATTTACATGTGTACAATACCATCCTCAGTTCAGTGCCCTCTTTTTACCTTGCTGGAGAGGTATCAGGGAAAAGCTAACTAAAACAGAGTATGTAAATAAAGTGTAGAGTTTCATAGGACAATACTCAAAATGTAAAGGTGTCCACTGAAAATTACTCATTGTGCCAAGAACCAGGAAGATTTCAAATTGAAAGAAAAGATGTCAACACTGACATGAGACGTTAGAACTGTTTTAAAGAAGCCATCATAAAAATTCTTCAGTAAGGATTTTTTATTTGTTTCAAATTTCATTTATACTTAAATGAAAAAATATAGAGAGGTTGGGAGTATAATTCAGTGACAAAGTGCTGGTCTAGCATGTGAGGCCCTAGGTTCAGCCCCCAGCACCACAAATTAAAATAAATTTACATATGAAAAATATATTATCAGCAAAGAAACCGACAGGACAAAGAAGAACCAAATGGACATTTTGGAGCTGAAAAATATAATGACAAAATATAAAAGTAGATGGATAGACTCAATAGCAAAATGGACATTAGAAATAATCAAGTGAAGCAGAAGATAAAACAGTAAGAATTGTTTTGTCTGAACAGAAAGAAAATAGACCAAAAAAATGAACAAAACCTCACAAACACATGGCACTATAACAATAATCTAACTTTGGTGTCATCAGAGTTCCAGGGCAGCAGAAAGACGTCAGGACTAAAGAAGTACTTGAAGAAATAACAGCTGAATCCTTCTCAAACTCAGTAAACTCAGTAAAGGACACTCCCACGAATTAGAGAAGCTGAGTGAATCCCAAACAGATAAACTCAACCCAAAAACACATAGTATGTACTTCTGAAAAATAAAGAGAGAAAAAATCTTCAAAGCAGCAAGATAGAAATGACATCATACACTAGAGAAAAGCAATGGGAAAGATAGCAAATTGCTCCTCACAAGCCATAGGAAGTTTTACATTTTTCAAGTGATGAAGAAAAGAATTGTCAACCAAAGTTCTATATCCATTGAAAATGTCCTTCAAGAATCAGGAGGTAATCAAGATTCTCTCAGATGGAAGGGAAAATAAAGATAACTAGTTACCAGCAGACTAACCCTAAAAACAATGGACAATGAAAATTCTTAAACAGGAAACAATAAAAGAGAACTGGAACATTACAAAGAAAGAAATAAGCTTTCTCTTCTTGTGTTTCTAGATTGTTTAATGGTTGAAGTAAAAATAGTGTCACTAAAATGATACAGAAAAAATATTTAAAATAAATGAGAGAGAACAAGGACATAATATGTAAAGTTCTTATACTTTTGCAAATTGCTAAAATTGTGACAGTGGTATACTATGATAAATTAGGCGTACCTAATGTAATGCCTACAGCAAACACTAGAAAATCTATGCAAAAAGAAAGTCTTTAAAAAACTGTACATACATAAAAATTAAATTCTAAAAGAAGTTCTAGTAAAAAATAAAAATAAATAAAAAATAAAAGTTCAAGTAAGCTAAAAGAATAATGAAGAAGGAACAGTAAAATAAAATAAATGGCACATGTCAGCCCTAACATACCAATAACTATATTAAGTACAAATTATTTAACAGCAATTAAAAGACAGACATTGGCAGCATGGATTTAAAAACCTGCCCAACTATAGGCTATCTACAAGACACTTCAAATATAATCATATGTCAAGAAAAATAGTTACCATGCAAACAACCAAAATAAAGCAAGGACTTCTGGGTAGCACAATATGAATATTTTTGTGTGTTTGTTTTGGTACCAGGGATCGAACTCCGGCCCTTGCACTTGTGAAACAGGCGGTGGAAACACAGAGTTAAATCACTGGCCCTAATATAAATATTTTTAATGCCACTAACCTGTAAAAGTTGTTAAGATGCTGTTATTAGCTTTCCATCATTATAACAAGGATGTGAGGGCGATCTGGCTGCAACACCTGTCATCCCACTGATCGACAGGGTTGATTCGGCTGATCTGGCTGGCTAGGCGGGTGTCCCCTTTCTCCCTCACTGCTCCATGTGCGTCCCTCCCAAAGCTGCGTGCTGGGTCAAAGAGGACGACCATCCCCGATAGAGGAGGACCATTTCCTCGGTCAAGGGTATATGAGTAGCTGCACTCCCCTGCTAGAATCTCCAAACAAGCTCTCATCATTATAACAAAATATATGAGATAATAAGATAACATATGAGATAATTAATTAATTAAAGGTTTATTTTGGCTTATGGTTCTGAAGGTCCCAATCCATGTATGATCAAGTGGCTCCATTGTTCTGGGCCTCTGGCAAGGCAGCACATCATGGTGGGAGTATGGGACAGGCAAACTGCTTACCTCATAAGCCAGGAGGTGAAAGAAAGAATGGGCTGGGATCCCACAATTCCATGAGAGGGTGTCTCCCAAAAGGCCAAAGGACCTCCTACCAGGCCCCACTTCCCAAAGGTTCTGCTACCTCCCTGAGAAACCAAGCCTTGAACACATGGGCCTTTGGGGGACATTCACGATCCAAGATAGAGGAGATGGCACATTTCATATTATGGATATTTACCACACAGTGTTTTTTAAAAGTAGGGATGAGTACATTAATATTAAATGAAGTAGACTTTAGAACAAAACATTACCAGAGACAGAGAGGGGCATTTTTTACATCATGATAAAAAGCTAATTCACCAAGGTGATAGAGTAATCCCAAATGTGCATGCATAAAACACAACTGCAGGGGTAAATCTTTACAGAGATTAAAAGAGAAAGACAAATCCAAAGTTATAGCTGGAAACTTTAGTATGCCTCTCTTGACAACTGGGAGAAAAACTAGAAAGAAAATCAACAGATGTAGAACTCAAAACTATCAACCCACAGGATCTAACCAAGACTTTACTTAAAGTAAAACACTTTACTTAACAATAAAAAATAACACTCCTTTAACATGTCCAGGAAATATATACCAAAACAGACTAAGTCACGGTCATAAGACAAATCTAATTTTCCCTCCCTTCTACCCCTGTACTTCACTCCCCACCCATTCAATTCAGTTCATATTGAATCCAGGGCCTTGTCATACTAAATTCTACTACTGAGCTATAGCCACCAAAGACTTAAAATCATACAAAATATGCCCTCTGATTATAATAATACCAAATTATAAATAAATAATAGGTAACAGGAAAATGGAAATTTTGATACATTTGGAAACTAAATATATTTATAAATAATTTATGAGTAAAAGAGGAAGTAACAAAGGAAAATTTCAAAATACCTTAAACCAAATGATATGAAAATACATCAAAATTGTGGAACACAGCTAAAGCATAAGGAAATTTATACTGACTCTGTACATACATGTAAGGAAAGATAAAAATTAAAATAAATAATCCAAGTTTCTACTTTAAGAGCCTAGAGAAAGGTCAATACAAGCAAGCAAAGGAAGGAAGCAAAAGGAAGGAAAAAATAAAGACCAGAAATCAATGAAACCAAAAACAGAAAACAAAAGAGAAAAATTAGTGAAACAAAGTCCTGGTTCTCTGAAAAGAATAAAATAAAATAAAATTTTAGCAAGACGATATAGAAGAAAAAGAAAAGACAAAAATTACCAGTATCAGAAATTAAAGAGGATTCTTACTAAATAGCCTGCAGGAACCAAGGAAAACTTGTGAACTCTCTATATTCATAAATTTGAAAATTTAGATGAAATTAGTCAATTCCCATTCTCATTTACCCTAGGACCAAGACTTTAACATATGAGCCCTCCTTCCCTTTTAATATGCTTAAAATGCTCATGTTACAAGTGAGAATCTGCAGTTCTTATTAGAACCATCTGCCAGGAGCTGGCAGCAGGCAGGGCCAGCGTGTCCCACAGGGGCCACCCTCTAGTCAGGTGAGGCAGACGAGATTTTGGATCTTCAGGGAAGGCTGCGCTGAGCCCCACAACCCCTGGAAAGGGTCTTAGAGGAGGAACCTTCAGATCTAGGCTGTGGGTAGGACGTGTACAGCCATCTGTCCTTACTGGCCTAGGATTGTACATGTCCTTCCCTAATAAAACTGGGAAGGCTCATCCAGGACTGGTTACTGTAAAGCTGAGCAGAGTGTGGAAGGGAGCAGGAGTGTGCAGCACCCCTTCCCTTGAAGATACTTCCTGCAAAGGCCCCAGGGAGGACTGTGCCAGGAGGAAGCTCTGGCGCTGCCACTGATCAAGTCACCACGGAAGTCACTTTGCCTCTGCTGCCTCAGTTTCCATAGCCACCCACAGTGCTGGGATTACAGCGGCGTAACTACTGTGCCCACCTTAGCCTCAAACTTCCAAATAACATATTTATACAAATATGCAAGCAGATGTTCCCTCACATCTCCCAAATTACAGCACAGACTTATGCAATATAGCCAAGGTCTCTCAGCCTTTGGGTAAATCCTATTTTCCAGTCTAACCATAGGACTTTCTAAGAGAAAATCACAGGCAAATAATAAAATACATATCGGTGCCAACAAATATGAAATCAACTCACCACTAGCCTTCCTTCCCATACTCACTCTCTAGTTTTCAGGTCCTAGTTTAGCATGGGAAGGGAACAAACACAGCCTAGGAAAGGTGGCCCTCAAAATGTACACTTTCATAAAAATAATACTATAAGTGGTATGCATGATAAAAATTATTCAATTTGCACAGCTTTTCGAGTAAGAAGAGTTTTTTAGCTAATCCCTAAAGACAATCACCCTAAACAAGTGATTTGGAAATTGACTTCTGAAGCAAAAGAGAAATATTAAGAAAGTGGAAGAACTCACTTCAGAGGTCTGTTTTACAATGATTTTAAATTTCTTTTGGATCAGTAGCATTAAAGTTTTTGCAAAACAGCAATGTTCCATGAAGTTTCAAAGAGGATCAAAATATTTTATTAGAAAAATTTTTAAAATTTTTGTTTATTGAACACTGGAACTGAGACTATGATGGCGATTCTTTAATGAAAGTATAACAAATAATTTGATTATTTTAAACATAAAAGAAGTTGGATAGACTGCAACATTGTAAATTAATGAGTAACACTACATGAATTGACTCTTTGAAAGGGAAAAATGTAATCACTTAAAGAATGTTTAAACTAGGTCCTTCTTTATCACCTTTATACTTGCTGTTAGTTCTAAGATAAAGTTTGAAAGTATGAAGAACATTAAAAAGTTTGTTGAGCTCTAAATAGTTTTGGAATCACAGTTACTGGTTTCTTTTCTGTAACTGAATATAAGATAAAAATGATAAATCATTAATGTGACATTATCTTAGAGACTGGGTGCTTTGTAAGAAAAACAGAAATTTATTTCCCACTGTTCGGAAGGCTAGGAAGTCCACGATCAAGGCTCTGTCATTTGGTCTGGTAAGATCTTTTTTGCTGTGTCCTCACCAAAGAAGAGTAAAACCAAGCTAACAATGTTACGTGAAGCTTCTTTTATAGGGGCCTTAATTCTGTTATTGAGGGAGCAGCCTTTATAATCTAATCACCTCTTAAAGACCCTACTTAGGGTCTGAGCATTATCTGATATTCAGTAGGGTACCGGCAATATCTGAATTTTGGAAGGACTACATCCAAACCATGGCAGATATCAGTGGTTTTAAGGACAGATATGGAAGGAAAGTTTCAAACCAAAGTCAGGTAGGAGCTGCAAAGAGAACCAAATGAAAATTCACAGAGATACTGGCATATTTTATTGTATTACAACCTTATCCCCTTGGCTTAAATATTGCTTAGAATTTAGTAACTGTTCAGTAAATACTTGTGGAATAAATGAGTTAACAAAAGTATCCTTCCATAAATTCCAGGAATTATTTTAACAACAATTTTTGTTACTGTAAATGTTTATTACAAGAAAATAAATACCATATATAAATATAATTTCAAAATGATTAAAACTGAGCATATTCCTATGTAGAGAAAGCCACTCTAACATACTGACATATCTACTTTCAGTTTTCTTTTATGCATTTTTTACAAAATTGATTAAATATTACTTAAAATAGTCTATCTAGCCATTACTGTTCACTTTAATATTTTGTGTAAGCCATTTCCAAAATTATTAAAAATGAAGGCATTTTAAACCTTTTCTCCTTTAAGTTGTCAGTGTTGGGTATTCTGTCCACCAAAGGGAAAGTGACTAACACAAAAGGGACACCAATATTAATCAATCGATCAACAAATCAATTTAAAATCACAACTGTGGTAAGTTGTAAATGTTAGGAATATGGCATATAAGGTCATATGTCACTATACAGAAGGTGCTGGTATAGATGGGTAGTAGCATTCACACCTTCAGGAAGATAGCTTGGAAATAATTTTATCTAATATTTATTAAGTATTAAGTTAGGACCACTTAGGCTCCATGTTGGGTACTTTCCACGGCTTATCTCATTTTCTCACTTAATAATTATACTATCTTATAAGTAAGAATTATTTTTCCTTCATTCTACAGATGAAGAAATTGAGATTCAGAGAGAAATCAAATAACTTAAGATTATATAGCCAGTAAATAATGAGCTAGGATGGAAACAAAGATAATAAGACAGCAGATCTGCTGATGCTATATGTCCAACTGTCCTGCATAATTGACTTTTACACTAAGACATAACGAATAAATAAGTGTTTTTAAAAAAGTATGAGGTAGGAGGTACAAAGGAAGAACACTCTATATAAATTGAGAAGCAGGAAAAAGCCTCCAAGATAGGAGACATAAAAATGAATTAAGAAGAGAACAATAGCATAGCCAGTGAACTTGAGTAAGAATATAAAAAGCCAGGGGAAACATGCAGTTGAGACTGGAAGATGAGGCCTGGACCAGTGAAAGCTATCATTGGACAAACTAAAGATGCTGATGTTCCTAAACATGACAAGAAAGCAGAAGAGGCATTTACTATATTTATTTGAAATTCAAATAATTAAGGGAAAGAAAATTCATTTAATGAAGTAGGACTAGAAGATGAATATTTACTTCAGATCATTTTGAAGTATTTTCTGGCAACAATGTAATTTGTGTGTTAAGTTTGAACACTTCAGGAATAAAAGTAGTGGCTTTTAAATACATTTTAAAATAAGTTCAACAAGACTTTGGTTTTTAGTTCTGGGACTGAGATGTATATCAGCTATTGAAGAGAATTTTATAAATGGAGCATAGTAGAAAATGGCTTTGGGCTAGCTTGAGACAGGAGTGGATCAGTCAGTCCCACAGCCGGTCTACAAGCAAGAAAGTCAACATAGTCTAGGAATGATGATTAGAGTTGTAAATATACAAATACTAAATATACTACTGAGAATAAACTGGGAAAATTAGCTATTTATCAAGCTATGGGCAGTAAAGATAGAGGAAAAATAGTAAAAAGTATTTTCAAAATAGTCTTAAAACATTTTCCTCTAATGCCAACAATCATAATATGATGAGACTGTATGCTGGTAGAAATTGTATTGCTTTCAATAGACTGGACTTTTGGATAATAAAATCTTTTTTTACCTCTGTTAACTAGCACATCAGAGGCAATATTCATTTATTCATGTACAATTTTGAATCCCATAGGTTCATAATGTTTTGACTCCATATTTCTGAAATAATTTTTATTAATTAGAATTGTCAACAGTAATTAAAAATATCCACAAAATATTTTCTGAAGTAACTGAGTTAATGGGATTATATTCATTTTTTTCCATTTTCAGTTTCCCCGAATTTTACTGAAATTTTCTCATAAATTAAGACTTGATGCATTCATCAGATTTTTATCCATATCAAACATGATCAACCATACCATATTTGCCCAATTATAAGGTTCTGTTATTGTGAATTGTCTTTTGTGATCATTATTTTTACCATCACATTTCACCGTTACAAGAAAATTCTAATTGTTTTTCCTTTGCTAGTAATTAATTTTGTAAAATAGTAGTGATTTTACATTTATTTGGGGATTGTTATCCAAAATTTTCCCTTGTCAATCATTACTTTCTATTAATAATGTTTCTTTTTTGTTAATTTTTTGGTAGGTCTAGGCAAAATTCCTCATACATAGATCTTAAACTACTGGCAATTGGCAATTTAATTTTCTGTTGATTATTCATATGAATGATAAACAAGTTTACCAGAATACAGAATTAATACTAACTCTGGAAGTTAGAGTTAGTGATACATAATTAAATAAATCTTAAGAATTTTTTTTAAAAAAAGCTCAGTGATTGAGGGTATGCTTAGTCTGCACAAACTTAGATTTAACCCCTGCCACTACTAAAAGGAAGAAAGGAACAACTTGTTCATTAATTTTGTTTCATTTGTTTGAATTTTTGTTTATATAACATCTATTTTAAAAATTCGGTCTTTTGCTTTTTCTTATTGATCTTAAAAACATTTTAATACATTAAAATATTAATTTTTTTCATATATATATTTTGGTTCATGGTTTCTATTTTAGCTCTATGGGATTTTTGTTTGTTTGTTTGAGGCAGAGTCTCACTTTGTAGTGCAGGTTGGCCTTGAACTCACTATTTAGCCCGGTCTGGCCTTGAACTAGTGACAATCCTCCTGCCTCAGCCTCCCAAGTGCTGGGATTACAGGCATGTACCACCATACTCGGTTGTTTATGGGATAGTTTGATGGATTTAACTTTATACAATCAAAACTATCTTTTCTGTCAGGGGTTTCTTCTCTGACTTATGCTTTCAAAGGCCTTCCCTACTTGAAGTCAAATTAGTAGTTATAAGAGTGAAGGTAGTTCAATCTTAATTATGTTTCTGAAGACTAGTTGTTTCGGTGCACTTACAGAGCAAGCTCCTTGTCCCAGTGGGATATGTTTTTGAGTCACAACCACTGCTCTTAGCAGGTTGTAATCCTCACCTTTACCATGCTAATAGCTAGTTGGCTTCTTTTCAGTCTGATTTTTCAGAGAGATAACACTCTATCTAGTCTCTGGGTAGAGAGAAGAAAGTGAAAGTAATTCTGGTCTTTTACCTACTTTTAAATTTATTTTTTGCATCTAATCTTCATTTTTTTCTCCAATTCTTGTGTGTTTAAGTTCAGATACTACTCTCATATTTTCAAATTGTATGGTATTTTTCAGAAATATAATTTGGTATTAACTACTGATAGAATAAATGGAAAACCACATAATTCTCAAAAATCTAGTAATCTTTACAAAGGAAATGATCATCGAGTGAAACAGTGGATGATATAGATTATTTCAGATCTTCCAAAAATGTTATAAACTCTACAATAATTTTATCTAGTATAAGTTAGGCAATTAATAAATGTTTGTTGTTGGAAAGAGTTCTCTGAAAACAGACATTCGGGTATAATTTCAGATTTCATAATTTTTATGGCCAAAATATTTCATGCAAAGAGATGTAAAAGAATATGGAGGAAAAATAAGCAAAGATTCCTTCACAACAAATTACATTATAGTTCATTGTTTATTAAACCAGATATTGTCTGGTTGCTAGGCACTAGTGAGAGTTTTGTTTATATAACAACTAGAAGAATCACTACATTTACAAATACAGAAATTTTCAGGGTGCTTTTTATCCATATATATTGATTACATCTCCTCCTAGAAAGCCAATGATTAATAATAGGCAGGAGGGGCAAGGTGAAAGTAGTCACTATCATAAAATGCCCTACTAGTGGCAGGCAGTGGACATTAAGCTAACCGAAACTCCATTTCCAAATCCCTTCTCTTTGCCTAAAGAAGCTCTAAGTGTTATATACATGATTTCTCAATATCCCTTAAAAGGCCATGATACAAAGTTATGGTCAGTGAGATACAAACAGAACTTTGCTCGGCCCCTTTCCTTTCCTTCTTACTCCCTGGAACTTATTTGTGATGCGTAGTAAGCAGCCTCCAAGATGTCCCCATCCCTACCTCCTGATACTCACATTCTTGTGCTGTTCTCATCTATATTATACCACAGTTGTGTGACAGAGTACAGCAGGAGTGATATATCACTTCCAAAATTAGATGATAAGAGACTGGCAGCTTGTCTTGTTCTTTCTCCATACTCTTCCTTGCATGCTGGGGATCCCTTCCCCTTCCCCCTCCCCCTTCCTTTCCTTCCCCTTCCCTGTCCTCTCTTCCCTTCTCCCCACTCCCTCATCATTTGTTGTGGGAAAGCTTACTCCATGAGCCCTAAGGAAAGGGCCATACGGCGAGGAATCAGACCCTGCTGCTATCGATCATGTGAGTTTGTTTGGAAGCAGATCACTCAACCATGCCTTCAGAAGGGTGCAATCTCCTGAAGGACCCTGAGCCAGAACCTTCCAGCCAAGCCACTCCTAACTTCCCAACCCTCAGAAACTATGTGAAATAATGAATCTCTATTATTTTAAGCTGATATGTTTTGGGGATAATTTGTTATATATCAATAGATAATGAATATACTGATTCTTCAAAGATAAAACAGCTTATTTTTTTACCTATTGGATGAAAGTCACATTCCAAAGACAGAAAAGGATCATAATTAATATAGCTGAGCATCCATACGAGCTCTGGACTGCCTAAAAATAAGATGTTTTATAGATGGAGACTACTATCTGTTCACATCATAGAATAGGGTCTTCTGTCATTTGTAGTCAAATACATTCCTAACTAATACACTCAACAACACCCAAACCCAATTACAGTTTCCAAAGAAAGACTTCACTTATTCAAAAATCACTCTCTGCTCAGCAGTTGGTATTTCTCTTATCTTTTGGAATTGGGGTGTTCATTTCCTGATCCTGAAAAAAACTGCCACATGGTCCTATTTAAGGACAACAGCTAGGACCATACCCTCTAATTAGCAAGTGGTTACAGTTCTTTTAACAATGCCTACTTTTAAAAACATGTCTGCCTTTAACACACACTTTAAAAACTTTATTCAGCCTTACCCCTAAAACACAAAGAATTCAGGAACAGATTCTAAACTATGAGTTTCTCTTGAGGGCAATTCACCGTATTACATGGATTCTAGGAACATGTTTCAGATAAGGAGCAGGAACTCTGTCTCTGAATGAAGGATAGAAACATTTGTGAGAATTCAGCTCAGAAAAATCTCTTCTCCTAACAAGCTGACATTTCCCTCTCAACCACAGTACTTTCTCTGTCTTTGTCAGTCTGTCTGTCTCTCTCTAGATGCCAGAAGATGTCAAAAATTGGTAACACATAACAGAAGGAAAATTTCATTTGGCACAGAAGTAAAGGTAATTTAAATCCAGTGGTCTTGCTTTGTTTTTTCTTTCCAAGTGTATAACTGCTCAAAGATAGAAGCAACACAGCACCAGAAGAGGAAGAAAAATGACAGGAAGTCCTGATCCACACTTGTCCAAAATCATCAAACAATCTAGGCAACTGGTTTTCACTCATGACTTTTAAGTTGTCATCAGTTCTTGGCAAAGAATAGAAAATAAGCTCGGTAAACTCTGAGGTCTAAAAGGCTTCATGGTCTCATGGGTCTCTTGCCTTTAAAAATGATCAGGGGTGGTTACCCAAGAAAGGAAATTTAGCCAAGAACAAACCTTCTGCTCCATGGGATAACATAATATGAGATACTCAGTACACTGTATTTAAGGAAACATCAAATTTAATATAAAATTTTCCAAAATTTATATAACTCCTTATCACTTTACATATATCAAATTTATAGATAATAACTTAACATTTACCTAGATGAAGAAAGCCATTTCAACTTTGAGATATAAAAAAAACAGCCCTGAAGCCTGCTAGGAGTATACTCCTGGATTCTAAAAGTACTGCTTCATCCTACTCAAGTGGGCACAAAATGGTGTTTCAGAGAAATGTGATAGCTGCTATTCTAATGAGCACTAAATTTGCTTGTAATGTTTATTCAGTTGCACATGTTCACAACTAACATGTCATGGGTTTCTAAGTCTGGAACAGCTCCTTGATTTCACAACATGGTCACTTCTACAATGTCTATATTCATTTTTTTTAAAGCAAAAGAGGTGGGTAAATTTTAAAATGCTAGTTCCTATCCCATAGTGATCCACATAGAGCTCCGTATATCACACCTCCAGAAGCTGTCATATTCATGCATGGTTTTGCTTTTTTTTTAAAACAGCTTTATTGATGTATAAAACATTTATCACACAATTTGCATACTTAATATACATTTAATGACTTGATATAGTCACAGAATTATGCAACCATGACCACAATCCAACCTTGTGTCCTATTTCACCACCCCCAAAGGAGCGGAGTGTCCATTATCAGTTTCCCAATTCTCCCTGACCCCTAAGTGCTGAACATCATAGTCTACTTTGTGACTCCATAGACACTTGCCTCTTCTGGACAATTTATATAAATGAGCCTTTGATTATGTAGTCTTCTGTGACAGGCTTCTTTCACCTATTTGCCAGGTTCATTTATTTTGTAGCCTGGGTCAGTACAAATAATACTCTGTTGTTTGGATATACCATATTTCATCTGTCCATGCAACAGTTGATGTGCAATGACTATTGTAAGTAGTGGTGCTGTGCATGATCATGCAGAAGTTTTTGTGTGGGCAAGTTTTATTTTTCTTGGATATATACGTAGGAGTGGTGCTGCTGGTCCCATGATAACTCTATAGTTAGCAGCGGAAGAGCAACAAACATGATTTTCAAAGTGGCTCCACTATTTTACATTCCCACCAGCAATCTCTGATTCCTCCATGTCCTTTCCAACACTGGCTGTGGACTATCATTTTGATCACACTACTCCAGTGGGTGAAGCAGCATCTCCTGTAGCTTTTATTTGTAGTTGTCTACTGAATAACTGTGTTGAGTACTATGTAATGGGCCATTTCTACATCTTCATTGGGGAATATCTGTTCATGTCATTGGCCAATTTTTAATTGAGTAGTTTTTCTTTTTATTATTGATTTGTGAGAGTATATTATCTATTCTAGATATAAATTCCTTATCAAATTTATGATTTACACATATTTTCTCATTCTGGGGCTGTCTTTTCACATTTTCGTCATGTTCACTGATGCACAAAAGTTTTTCATGTTGACGGAGTCCAATTTATATATTTAATCTTTCATTACTTGTACTTTTGGTGTCATATTTAAGATACCATTGCCTCACCCAAGGCTACAGAGATTTAGGATATTTTCTTTTTTCAGCTTTAATTGAGTTTATTGGTACATTTTAGGGATACAGTACAGTTACATTCATTGTTGGGATCTTGTACCTCTACATAACAAGTCTTGGTTCTCATTTTTTCCCCTTGTCCCTGCCCTCCCTTCACCCCCTCCTCCCCTCCCCATCTACAACCACTTTATTTCCATCTTTTCATTATCTCACTTTTTTTTTTGATTTGTGGAATTCACTTAGGAATAAATTTTATCATAATCACTATTCTCCCCTCTGCTGTCCCTACTGGCCCTTCCAATAACTGACAATAACATTATTCTTAAAAGTTATTTATAATATTCCTGAGATTTTTCTGTGATTTGAGTATTTCTTTCACTCACAGGAATACTGGTCTAGGCCATAACAATGAAAATGAACTCCACCAGAGGCAAGACAAGGTGAATAACTTAGGGACTTCCCTTTGCCGTGCTGTGGTACTCTTTGACCTACTTTGGTTTTCTACAAATCACCCTGTTTGTTCTTAGCCTGAAAGCAGCAAAGTGAGACCTTTATTAATCACTATGTATTAAGAAATAATAATAACAAACAAAAAAGTCATGTGTAGATACACATACATTTATATTAGAGAGATAGACAACATATAATCTCTGGAAAATCCTACATCATTAAATAAAACATTGACAAATGTTAATTTGTTGAGGTTCTTTGTTTTATTTTGGTCTCCTATAGATACTGGAGACTTTAAGTCATTAGAAATGCAATGATTTTTTAAGGTAACGCCTTATGCGTACTTTCCTGATTCATAGACCCCATCTTTTGTTTAAAGTAGTGTTACAAAACTTTACCAGTTCTAATTGGAATAGGATGAGAGATCTGACCTGTTAGAGTTCATTTGCCGAGCCTTTTCCACTTTGGTAAGAGGGTAATTCTTCCTCAGAAAATTGATTAATACTGTGGACTTTATTATAAAGATTCTAGAAAAGTGCAATGTGAAAATAAACAGCAATGACAATGAACTAATCTGAAAGGTGTAGTTAATTCCTTCCCTCGTTTAGCATTTTAGGTCGGAAAAAGTAGGTCATCAGTGACTATAATTATTACAGCATCTGTAGGATGCTCAATTCTATTTTAACTACATAGAGTAATTTAATCTCATTTAAACTATGGTTAAGTGAAATCAGTATGGATGATTTCATGGAGTTACTAGTAAACCTGAGGACATTGGTTAACAGAAGGCAGAAAACTTCCCCCAAGACAAACGAGCAACAGAATCAGGAATAGTCTCATGCTCTTACTTCCCTCAGTTAAATTTATGCCAGGCACCTTTCAATGTCTTGAAAGTTCATACTGCTGTTTCTATTTTCCGCTCACAATCTTTCCATCAGCATAGATCAACTTCAAATCAAATAAATTTAAACTGTTAACTTAATGTATAGGTTTTAATTTGGTATCAAAATTGCTACTAAGAAAGTTAATGATTTTTTTAAAAAATGCATTTTACTGTTTTAACTACCTCACATATAGAACTCATACACAATCTGACTTTAAAGTGGGCATAATCTAAAATGAAAGCCATAATGTTTTCCTAATTATATGGTTCCTTTAGGAAAAAAGAACAAGGTACTAATATAGATACATGTGAACCACAGTTGACCCATGAACTAAACCTAAATGACTGAAAGGCATGTAATGGAAGGAAAAAGGCTTGACCAAAATTCTTTCAATAAATTTAATGAATATGGGAATTTAAAATTTTTGTATAACATATATAAAAATAAAACATTCAAATCTTCAACACTTTTAATGATCAATTTAAGATGTATTATTATTATTATTATTGTTGTTGTTTTTTGGTACAAGGATTGAACTCGGGTCCTTGCGCTTGCAAGGCAGGCCACCGAACCACTGAGCTAAATCCCTGACCCCTGTATTATTTATTTTAGCAAAAATTAAATGATTTATACTGGAATTAATTTCACCTTAATTCTTCGGGATATGCAGTAAACTTGACTTTAATGTTCCTTGTTTAAATTAATTCATCTAACAAATTTAGCTTTTACTGTATGCCTACTGAGTGACAGAGAAATAAATGTCAAGAAAAATTCTTACCTATAATAAGCCTCACTCTAGTGGGGGGACAGACATTAATTCAAGAATTATCTAAATGTGACAAAATATGGTGCTTTGAGAAAAAGAGAAAGAATAGATCTAGTTGGGAAAGTCTGAGATGGCTTCCCTGAGGAAGTTACAGCCAGGAAAAATATGAAAGACAATAACCTTGTCAGTCTTGATTGTCAAGTTGATCTGCTTGAGAGGTCTATAGGTGTTTTGTAAAGCAGTGGATGGCTTTTGGGAGCAGGACCTTGGAGGCTCTGTCTGGTCCCTGGCCCCTTCCTTTCTCGAGCTCTTCCACTGTACTCTGTCTGCTTCCTAGGTGTCATGAAGTGAGCAACTTTTCTGCACTATACTCTTCCACCATATTTCTGCCTAGAAGCCAGCTGACCATGGACTGAGACATTCAAAGCTATTAGCCAAATTAAACCTCTCCTCCTTTAAATTGCAGGTGTTGAGTGTTTTGCCCCAGCAATGGAGATGCTGACCAATACAGGAGGAATTTAGAATGAATGTAAGTAAAAAAGAGAATTTAAAATGAATGTAAGTAAAAAAAGAGCAGAGGAGCAACTTTGTTTAGGTAGAGGAAAAAACACACAGGCAAAAGCAAGCACTATGAATGAAGTACAGTGTACTCAAGAAGATAACTGAAGAATGCCATTGAGTCTGGGACACACCGAAAAGGAAGAACATATTGCAACATGAAGCTGTAAGATCAACAGCAGCCAGATCAGGTAGGGCCTTTAGGGAGGGTGACTCCTTATTCTGGTTTACTCCTACTAACCTACATAGTTCTTCCTCTTACAATGTCCCAGTTTGGATGATAAATTTTATAAGGCCATATGTAGAATCTTAGCCATGACACCATGATAAATCATATGTACGAGTGTCTGTATGTGTGTGCACCTATGCCCATAGGAAGGGGGAGTGAGAGAATGAGAGAAGACAACATTACCAAATGAATTCAAATAGGAAAGTAAACATGTATTTGTTAGAGAACCTTTCATCTGTAAAGTCTGAAACATACTTTACAGTTGGTCTCAGAGAGAAAAAGATGTGAAATTGTCCCAAATGAATGGAAGAAAAAAAAAACTTGCCTCAGAGAGAAGCAGCATTGAACAGTTTGGTCACTGCCCTGAGTCCGACTGCCTTGCAGAGGTCAAGCAGGCTCCTGGGCTGAAGAAGGAAGGAGGAATATGTGTCAGAGAGGGTGGAGGTGCACCTCTCTATTCAGACAGAAGAAGGGGAAGAACTGCAGGGATAGGGCTAAGAGTAACTATTTGAAGAGAAATAAATGTGTGTAGGTGTACATGTATGCACATGTTTGTAGGACACTGTTGCTCTTGGGTAGTGGTAAGGGGAAAAGTCAGAGCTACAAGCAAGTAATGGCTTGCCTCAAATTCTCCATGCGTTTTATCCATTAGGCAGTTCAATCCCAATAATGGGATGGGAGAAAGATGGGAATGATGTGGAAATGTTCAAGAAATGAGAGCCATCAAGAGAAAGTTTAAGGTGAACTAAAGCTGAAGAACTGACTGCCCCACTTGCTATCATGCCACTGAATATGAATTTTACTTAATCCTTAAAGCTTGAAGTCACCTCTGAGATTAATACTGTGATTACTGCTGTCTTCTCTTTGCATTTTCCTGTGTACATTTGCTAATTCTTATGAGCCTGTGTTTTGTGTTTTGTGTGTGTGTGTGTGTGTGTTACTGGTGAAATGGAACCAGGGAGCACTGAATTACATTTTTTTCTTTTTAATTTTGAGACAGGCTCTTGCTAAGTTGCCAAAGTTAATGCCTGACACCCACCCACAAGTTAAAGGAGGAAAAGTTTATTACAGCCCACAGTTTAAAGGTTTCATTCCATAGTTGGCTGGATCCAAGGCAGGGTGGCATGGCAGAGGAGAAAAAGTCCATGGCATGGCAGACAGCAAGCAGCTGCAGCAAATCCCTTTCTCCTTTTATTCAAGCTACAACCCTATTAGTTGGTGCCACTCACATGCAAGGTGGGTCTTCTGTCTTCAGTAAATCCACTCAGCAACACCCAGAGCTACACTAATCTAATTAGTGGACTGATTCAGTTATCACACCCATGATCCAGTCACTCCTAAAAGCCCCACTTGGGAGCACATGAGGGTTTGGGGGTCATTTTAGATATAAACTATAACAATTAGTAACAATTCAACAATATTTCTCTGCATTAGAGGCCAATCACCAGCCCTCTCATTTATACATTCTACACTCATCTATCTGCATAAAAACTTTCATATTACCTAAGCCACTATGACAATTTAAAAATAATTATAGTGGTAGAGTGCATGTTTAAATTCCTGGTATGATATGATCCCCAATCCCAAGAAAAAGAAAAGGAAGGATGGAAGGAAGGAGGGAAGGAAGGAAGGAAGAAAGAAAGGAGTTATTATCATGTTGTGTACTTTAATTTTTTTAACCATATGCATCACATAGGTTAATTATCACATAAGAAATTGTGCTATTTGAGCAAGATACACCAACTAACTAGGGTAGTATTAACCCCAATTTACCCTAACTACTTCTGCCACTGGACCAACTTTATGATTCATTAAACTTAACATTTTATACTAATTTCCACTCTTCAGTCCTTGAATTTAATAATTCATTCACTTTTTTCAATTCACTCCTCCTATTTCTTATTTTCATATCTTTTATCAATTGTGAATTTTCTTAATTATAGACATAATTGAGAATCATTACCACTGTCCGAATTCTTCCAGCTTTATAAAAAATGTTACTTTGCCCCAATGCTGTTATTATTATTTATTTTTATTTTTTTGTACCGGGTATCAAACTCAGGTCCTTGCACTTGCGATGCAGGCAGTGGAACTACTGAGCTAAATCCCTTGACCTTGTTATTACTTATTGTGGTACTTCTCAGATACTTATATAGTTATTTAGTTTCTCCTATCTATATTTACTCACTTAATTCTCAGAGATCTATTTGTTATTGACTTTTAAGAGAAATATCAATCCATTATAATTTAAATAATTAACATAAATGGCTTGATTTTCTTAAAATCATTTAGTTGTCCTCACACATTCCTTCCTATTTGACTATGGAGACATGAAGAGGAAACACGGAAGCAGAATCATTATTCTGAAACAGCTTCAAAGGTGAAATAAGAGGACTAGAGGATTAAAAAACAAGATTGCTGCTCCTAGTAAGGGAAAAAACTACAAGCCAAGAAATAAAACGCATGTGTACTCAGGTATAGAGAAAGGTCTGGATCATACATTTGTATTTCAGACATTTGTGGACACAATTATTTTAATATTTTTGGTGTCTCATCATACTGATGATTTACTAAAGGCAGAAAAACAAAACATAAAAATACAAATTATTTTCTTGAATATATTGTAATACCATTCTTTTATAAAATATCACTTATAGTTATAATTTAAAGCCAACACATTGAAAGTATTTTACAAAAATTAGAATTTCTTTTAGTCTAAGACAAGAAATATCTTCATTAATAATGAGAACCTTCTTTTTGTTTGGGTACTGGGACCTTGCACTTGTGAGGCAGGAGGCAGAACCACTAAGCTAAATCCCCAGCCCTGAGAACCTTCTTTAAGAAATCTTAAAAGAGGCAAGTCTAAGGTGGATAAAAGAGTTACTATTACAAATGCAGTGAAAGATAAAATTATAAAAATATATAATACTTTACAAATCCTGCTTTTTCATTTAAATTTTCTCCAAACACTATTCATACTGACAGGTAAAAACAATTATTTGTTAGATCTTGTGTCTTGATTTCTGGCTAAATAATATATCTATGAACTAATAATAAAAATACATAAACCTACTTCTCTCAAAGTCTTTTTTTACCTTTAACCTTTGCTATAACTTCTTAATTGAGGGAGCAGCAAAGATAAGTCTGTTTGCTTTAAGTCAATAATGTTTGGGTGTTTGTTCTTTGTCACTAAAGTTTGACGTGATTTTTTTTAAGGGGAGGCAGTATTCATTCTACTTTTCCTCTTCAGCAAGAGGAAGGAAAGCTTATGAATCCCTTTGGATCAGAATAAAGAAGAAAGCAGGTAAGAATCGTACATGATCAACTTTATTTCCCTTTAGAAACTTTTAGCCAATTTGAGTAACTAAGATCTGGACACAAGACTGACATCTGATGGCATTTAAAATTTAATAAAAGTAAGATGAAGCCAAAGAAGTTAACTAGATAGTATTCTATTTTCAGTAATGTGTTGCATAAACTGAAGAAAAGGGACTGTGAAAACAATATGGTAGAAATGATAACTAACACATACAAATTAACACTAATTTTGAAAGATAAAAAATATGACCACCTCAAAAAGGAAAATGTTGCAATAGTGAAAGACAGTGCTAAACTTAAAAGTTTGATGCTTTTAATTCTTTTGGGAAGATACCCAGCAGGAGAATAGCTGGGTCAAAAGGGACCTCTAATCCTAGTTTTTTGAGGTATCTCCACACTAATTTCCATAGTGGTGGTACCAGTCTAAACTCCCACCAACAATGGAGAAGCGTTCCTTTCACCCAACAACACTGCCAGCATTTGTTATTGGTTGATCTTTCTTTCTTTCTTTCTTTCTTTCTTTCTTTCTTTCTTTCCTTCTTTCTTTCTTTCTTTTTTTTTTGGTCAGGGGATCAAACTTAGGATCTTGCGCTTGCGAGGCAGGCAGCAGAATCACTGAGTTAAATCCCTGGCCCTGGTTGATTTCTTGATAGTAGCCATTCTTTCTGGGGTGAGGTGGAATCTCAGTGTTGTTTTTATTTGCATCTTTCAAATGACCAGTGACATTACACATTTTTTAATATGTTTATTTGCTGTTTCTTCTTCTTTATCTGAGAAATGTCTGCTTATTTCAGACGCCCATTTTTGGACTGGGTCTTTAAATTTGGATGTTCTTATTTTTTTAAGTTCTTTATATAGTCTAGATAGCAGTCCTTTGTCTGAGAAGGGGTGGAAGGGAGGGCAGGGGAATGGGGAAAAAAACAAGAACCAAGATATATCATGTAAAGGTACAAATTCTCAATGATGTCATCATATCGTATACCTAAAATGTACCAATAAACCTAATGAATAAAAAAAAAGTTTGAGTGAGTCCATACAGAGAAAACTTTGCCTGAGTCAAATGTCAATGAAGATTTATAGTGCAGGAAATATAAATCATGTTTGAAGTAGTTAAGAGAAGCCAGAATACAGAATAAATATTCAGATCAAGAAAAAACAAGAAAAAGTTATCATCTCATTATTTCCTTGGACCTGGTTGTTCTGGTATTTTAAAAATCAATGTTGTTTCCTTGGACAAGTTAATATATATGTGTGTGTGTGTGTGTGTGTGTGTGTGTGTGTATAATTTTTTTTTTTTTGGACAGGGTCTCTCCATGTAGTTCAGGTTGGCCTTGAACTATGTAGCCCAGGCTAGCCTGGAACTCACAACAATCTTCCTGGCTCAGCCTCCCAAGTGGATTACAGGAGTGTGCCTCTAAGCCCATCTAGAATGTATGCTTTTTTAATCCTTCACTCTAACATCATTTTATTTGGTTATTTTTCTGATGAATGAGAGATTATATAACCCTAAAAGCCTGCAGTCCAGAGATCCTGTCATTCTTCAGCTCTTACTACTCAACAAAATAGTTCAAACCCTAATGTTTTCTTACAACTTCCCCTCTCTGTCTACAAATCTACAGTCTGTTGGCACACAAAGTTGTTGTGTCCCCTCCACTGAGGCTCCACTATACTAACCAGACTTCTTTGAGCTTTTCTGGGCCCTCCTCCCCACAGCACCCATTAGCTTTCATTCCCCAAAGCCTCACTAATATGTAGTAGGCATTGAGTGCAGAAGCCATTTATAGACATTTTGGAAGTAAAATATAGTTACAATAGGGAGAGAAAAACACTCTCAAACTGAATGCTAAATATGACTGTCCTCCAAATTCAAAGAAAGAATGTGAATGTTTTAAAAAGATCCATTTCACTAGCAAATCCTCATTTCTATGTTTATATCCCTTCCCTATTTTCTCCCTCTCTACAGATGTTTTCATTTCTCTTCATTTCTGAGTCCTTAAATCTTTTTTTAAAAATTCAGTTTCTCTTAAGCAGACAGTCTTTCCCTGTAAGTGTAGATCACCAGTAACTACTCCCAACTCTTGCCTTGATAACTTCCATCACTACTAGTTTGAAATGCTTATCGTCCCTTGTTAATTTCCCTTAACCCTGCCCACCTCTTTCCAAATTGTATCTTTCATCAAACTCTTCAGGCATACCTTCTTTGAGTATGACATTCATTTCCTACTAGGATCCTGGCTGACTAAGCAGGGAGGAAAAAACTAATTACAAGGGAGGTGGGAGGAGAAAAGGAAAGAATGGACAAGAAAAAAAAAGAACAATAGCAAAAAATAGAAACAAACTATTGTAAATAAGGAGGGGAAGAAGGGTTGAAGAGGGGGGAATGGGGAAAAATAGAAGCAAAATATAGGGGCTGGGGATTTAGCTCAGTGGTTCCGCCGCCTGCCTTGCAAAAGCAAGGACCCGAGTTCAATCCCCCGTACCAAAAAAAAAAAAAAAAGCAGCAAGATACATCATGTACAGGTACAAAATCTGTATAATGAATGTTACCATTAGTTATATCTAAAATGTACCAATAAGGAGCCAACCATCCTCACTGGAGGAAAGATATTCTCTTTAATAAATGGTGTTGGAAAAACTGGATTTCAACCTGCCAAAGATTAAAACTAGACCCTGATCTTTCACCATGCACTAAACTAAAATCCAAGTGGATTAAATATTTAAATATTAGTTGATTTCTTCATAGCAGCCATTTTTTCTGGAATAATGTGGAATCTCAGTGCTGTTTTCATCTGAATATCTTGAATGACCAGTGATGTGGAACATTTTTTCATAATTTACTTGATGCTTTTACTTCTTTGTGTGAGAAATGCCTGTTCATTTCAGATGCCCATTTTTGAATCGGATCTTTATATTTGGGGGGCTGATTGTTTTGAGTTCTTTATATATTCTAAATAATAGTCCTTTGTCTGAGGAGGAGCTGTAAAATTTTTTTCCCACATTGTAGGTAGTCTCTTAGTTCTGCTAATGGCTTCTTTTGCAGTGCAGAAGCTTTTTAATAAGATGAGATCCCAGTTATTGATTCCTTCTGCTAGTTCCCATGCTACTGAGGATTTGTTCATAAAGTCTTTTCCTATGCCAATGTCTTCCAGAGTTCTGCCTAACTTATCTTCCAGCAAATTTAGTGTCTCTTTTTTAATATTTAGATCCTTAATCCACTTGGATTTTAGTTTAGTGCATGGTGAAAGATCAGGTCTAGTTTTAATCTTTGGCAGGTTGAAATCCAGTTTTTCTAACACCATTTATTTATTTATTTATTTATTTATTTATTTATTTATTTATTTAGGTACCAGGGATTGAACTTGGGTCCTTGCGCTTGCAAGGCAAGCCACCGAACCGCTGAGCTAAATCCCCAGCCCCCCAACACCATTTATTAAAGAGGCTATCTTTCCTCCACTGAGGATGGTTGGCTCCTTTGTCAAAGATGAGGTAGCTGAGTACATTGGGAGTTGTTTCTGTATCTTCCAATCTATTCCACTGATCCTCAGGTCTGTTTCTTGGAACCTTTCTCTATTGTTGGTGGGAGTGCAGACTGGTGCAACCACTATGGAAATTAATATGGAGATACCTCAAAGAACTAGGATTACAGGTTCCATTTGACCCAGCCATCCCTCTGCTGGGTATCTTTCCAAAAGAATTAAAAGAATCATACCACAATGATATACGTGCACCCATGTTTATAGTGGCACAGTCTGTAATAGCTAAAACTTGGAAATAGCCCATCTGCCCATCAGTTGGAGATTGGATAAAGAAGATGTGATTTTTCTATAAAATGGAGTACTACTCAGCCATAAAGAATGAGAAATAGAATCATTCATAGGAAAATGGATGCATATTGAGGCCATACTCTTAAGTGAAATAAATAAGACACACGTGTAAATACTGAATAGTTTCTCTGTTGTGAAAAACTAAAAGTGTAAATAAGATCCAATGGTATAATTGACAATGTAAAATAGGAAGAAAAGGGCTAAAGGTGTAGGGAAAGTGGGAAGGGTAGGGGAAAGGAAAGAAGGGAAAAGAAAAATATGAGAAAACAAAAAAATGGAAAAGTTTTTGTAAACAGGGTAGGGTGGAGGGGGTGAAGGGAGGGCAGGAGTATGGGGAAAAAATGAAAACCAAGATCTGTCATGTAAAGGTACAAGATCCCAATGATGAATGTAACTGTACTGTATACTTAAAAAGTACCAATAAACTCAATGAGAAAAAAATAAAATGTGCCAATAAATTTTTTGTAAAATAAATACATTTTTAAAATAGCAAATAAATAAGTAAAGGGGGAATGCCAAGATGTGGGGGGATTAACATCAGTGAATAAAATACAATTGGTTGCTCCTAGAAAGGAACAATCAGAATAAGAAAGAGTTCTTGAATAAATCCAGGCTGAAGGGCAAAATTTTAATTTTATGGGTAAATCCAGGGAGCGCTCTAAGAGAAAAAGTAAAAAAGACAAAAAAGGACATATGTGAGAAGGTTATGATGAAGGTCTAACATGTATCTAACTAAAGGCCAAAAAGGAAAGACACAGGCTGGAAATGTAGTTTAGTGGTAGAGCACTTGGCTAGTGTGCACAAGACTCTGATCCATTCTCAAAATGGAGGGGAGGAGAAGAGAGGAGAGAGAGGAAGGAGGAGAGGAGATGAGGGAGGAGGGAGGGGAGTAGGAGAGGAGGGGAAGAGAAGAGAAGAGAGATAAGACATAGTGGAGGAAAAGAATTAATGAATAATTTGAGATTCAAATGTTTATATTGTGCAAAGATTCATAACAAAAGGTGGATAAAGAACACATTACACTGACATGTAACATTGAAATTTTAAAACTCTAAGGATAATGAAAACATCTTAAGCTCCAAAAATGGATCTTGTTCTTGGGAAATATACATGATAAAGGATTTAGGGGCAAACATGTTTGGAAACAGAAAAAAAAAAAAAGAAAAAAAAGAAAAAAAAGAAAAGAAAAGAAAAGAGAAAGCCATGATGGCAAAATGTTAACAATCTATTCATTTAGATGAAAGGTATATAGTATTTACTTACTAGTTTTTGAGCTTCTCAATAGTTTTTTTTTTTTTAACACTGGAGATAAAAGGAAAAAAGGCCTCTAGGGAGGAATGAAATAAAACAAACAAAAATAGCTTTTACACAAAAAGAATGAAAATTAGATGGGCATGAGATTTTTCATTATAAACATGAGATGCTAGAAAATAACAGAATATGCTCACAATTTTGAGAAAAAAATGATTTTAATCTAGCATTATAATATTCTATACTGAAATCTAAGGGCAAAGTAAAAACATTTTCAAATACTCAAAGGCCAGAAAGGTTAATTTCCATAAACTCTTTAAGAAAAACAAAAATACTGAGTTTGTGCAATTACACAGCATGGAAGGGAATACCTGAAACACTAGTCAAGGCTGCACCTCCATCACTAACACTCTAGGCCAAGCACTGCATCAACTAAGGCTGCAACACTGCACCAGCCCCACTCCCTGGTCTTTACGCTTCTACTGTTGTGCCTCTCCTGTCTGCTCCCCACACAGAAGCCAATGTGATTGCATTTTATTATGATTTAACGTTCCATTTACTTAATTTTTAATTTGGTAATACAGTCACATTAAATAAAATACATTCATATGGCTTGAAAATAGGAGGTTCAAAAGGAATTATGTCCCTGAGATGTGGACAGTGAGTCCCTGAACTTCAGGGGGCCTGCCAGGGACCTCCTTCAGTTGCACCCTTTCAACAGACAAGTCAGCAAGATCTAGGGCCTGTGCCTGACCAGAGGTAAACTTCATGTACACGGAATCTTGGGGGGCTCTGCCCAAATGGACTGAGCCTGCTCACAGTCGCTATACATGGGATGTCCTCCCTATGGCTGACCATGGGGTCCATAAACCCACCCCTGCACCCAGGGAGAAGCCTAAGGGCAGATGTGTGGGGTAGGACTAAGTGGAGTTGGGGTTAGAGGATGCACAGGCCACATGCTGGGCAAGGCTCACCGTATCAGAATGGGCCTGTGAAAAGGTATATGATGAAAACCCTTGGTCCCATTCCTGCCCCAGGCCAGAGTCTTCCCCTGACAAGGATAACCACTGTTTACCACACAAGTGATCCTTTTAAATCACAAATCTGAAAAACATAATATCCAAAGTAAAATATTTTGGTGGCTTTCCATTACTGTTAAAACTCAAAGCCTTTAAATGGTCAATACTAACAAACTTTAACATGCAATAGCATCATATGGGGATTCAAGTATGATTCATTGGGGTGGAGTGGGGCCTGAGACTGTGTTTCAAATACCCTTTAGTGATATGTATCCTGCTGGTCTCTAGGACACATCTTGAGTAGAGAGGGTCTATAAGAGGTTCATATTCCTTTTAGTGCTATGACTTCAGCTACCCAGCTAGGGAAGGGGCCTCCCAGCATACTCATCTCATTTAAAAAGAGGCAGCTGCAGCTGGTTCAGGCAGATGGGTGGGAAGGTGGGTAAAACTGCCAAGTAATTATAATAGCTAATATTTATCCATTCATTCATCTGGCATTTGTATATACTAGCATTGGCCTTGAGGGTTCAGCAATGAACAACGACAAAAAAATCACTATCATGGAGCTTTCAACCAAGTAGGAAAGATAAAAACTAGCTAATAACTAACTAATCAATCACTAACAATACTGGTCAGGTGGTGTTTGGGGCGAAGAAGAAAAATAAATCAAGATAAGGAACTGAGGGTAAGAAGAGGTACTATTTTAGACTTCGATGGCAAATTTAAGCATAAAGTTTTATATTATACTAAAAACTAGGGCAAGCAAAATGCTAAATGCCTTAAAGGGATCAGAGTGCTACTATCTTTATTTTCCTGATGAAAAAACTGAAAGCAGAGAAGGAGAGGGACGGAAAGGTTGATTGATGTGTACCGAGTTACAGTTAGAGGAGCAAGTGGCTCTAGGGTACTTGTGCAGAGTATGGTGATTACAGATAACAACAATGTACATACACTTCAAAAAGCTAGAAAAAGGATTTTGAAAGTTTTCACCATAAAGAAATTATAGATCTTAGAAAAGTCAGATATATTTAACCTGATTGAAACAATACACAAGATATACATATGCAAAAATATTACATGGTACTCCATTAACATGTAATTTTGTTTCTATGCAAGTTAAAAATTAAAAACAACTAAACAAAACACACTAAAGCTTAGAGTACTTTTATTTTAAGAGTAGGAAAAAGTTATTGAGGGAAAGAAAGCTTCTGTCTATGAGAGACTGAAGGGGGAAAGCTTGGAGATATTAAATAACTTACCTAAGGCTAAACACTTGGACAAAACCAAGCTATGTACCCTGACAGACTAATATAAATTTCAATATTAATATGTATCTCTTTCTCATGTTACACGAAGGCTGCAACTCTGATATACTGAGCTGGGATCCCTGCATTTTCATATTCTGGAAGCCAATCTTGAACTTCTAATCCATAAACTATCATGTTTATGACTAGCATCATAAGAAACCCACGTACAAATAATCACCAGACACACTGCAAGAGTATCAGCAGACCAAGAGGGATGAACTAATTTAATCAATAAAATTCGCCTTTGTTGGTTTAAAATTGCCACATTTCAATCACTTAAAATTTTCACTAAAATTTAAGAAAAATAAGTTCTACATGCAGCAGTCACTCAAGGTTTAGCAGTGGTTCTTAAATTTCTGGGGGTCACAATCTCTTTGAAAATCTGAAAAAACTTGGGTGCTTTCTCCCTAAACGTGTAAGTAAGTATTTACAGGGTTTGTTGTTATTGTTTCATAGTGCTGGAGTTCAAACCCAGGGCCTTTTGCATGTTAAGCATGTGTTCTACCAGGAGCTACACCACCAGCCCTGTATGCACAGTTTTGCATGCAAATAAACGGGAAAAAAATTCCTTAAAGAGCTATAACCCTCAATTTGAAAACCCTTAAGTTATAGTATCTTTCAAAATAAATCTGTTTTGAAAATGTTGTTCTATTTACTAGTTTCAACATGAGTGTTTCTCTTTTACTAATTATTTCATTTAATTTGTTAACTCTAATTGTTAGCACATTAAAAGGCTTTTTCATTTAAACAGTTTTGCAACAAAAAAGACAAAGGACCTAGCTTGCTTTTAAGAGCTACTTATTTTAATTTCCCTGAAGGAAAGCTTTACTTATTGATTATGTATGAATTAGCCCTAAATATTTTTACTATGGTAAGTGATTTAGCAATTTGCCTTGTTATACTTTGTGGCTTGTGAGACAGGTATATTTTGAATACAACTTTGGTCCTTGAGAAACACAGATATAATTTCACCAAACCAGATACAACTTTTTTTAGAGGAAAGTAAGTTGGCCCCTTTCACCACAAATCATGAAATGCAAACCCAGACTAAGAAATTTAGAGTTCTGTACCATTTTTCAGTTTCATGGTGTATTCATGAACTTAACCTACTTTTTAATAAACAGAGTACAGTACTACTAAAACACACAATGATACATGGAGAGAGCAGGCAATTAAAATAACTTGGTATTTGATGCTCTACTTTTTCTTATACAACTGAATCACAATCTGGTAGAGGTTTCATTGAAATAACATATCTAATCATTAAATGGCTAATTAGGGAGTTTGAAATAAATAAGGCAATAACAATGCCTAAATATATATTTGAACAAGGCCAACTGCATTTGTGACTTTACCTACATTATGTTATAAGCTAAATATGATATAGTTGACTATCAAATCATTTCAGAATGCAAGTATTGGGCCAGGGATTTAGCGCAGTGGAACCACGCCTGCCTTACAAGCCCAAAAAAGCAAGTATTTTTTTCTAGTCAATATTTTTCAATAAAAATGCCAAAAATATTTGAACTGAACATATTTAGGAATAATTATATTTATTTATTTATTTATTTTAAAAAATGTTTTTGTGGTACTGGGGATCAAACTCAGGACCTTGTGCTTAGCAAGGCAGGCATGATGCCACTGAGTTAATCCCTGGCCATAGGAATTATTATAAATGTTAGATTTATATTATTTGCACTCAACAAAATAAATAATAAAGTATATTTTAGTTTCAAGAGGAAGTATAGCATTTAAATTAATAGGACAAACTGAAGATCAAATGCCTGAGTTTGAATCGTAGATCTGCTAGATGAATCGGGGCAAATTAGATAAACTCTCTATACCTCAACTTCCTCTTATTAAGTGGATGAGATAAATAGTAAATGCATGTACATAAAACTTAGACCAGCTCCTAGAAAAAAAAATTCAAGCACTGGAAACTCTGAGCATAGTGTTCTCATCTCTTTTTCTCACTCATGTACATGAGTGATTAGAACAATCGTAGAGATAGTAAGTGTTCCATAAATAATTGTGGAATTAATAATTCACATGATTATTAATATGGTTACTTTTCTGGATGGAGGGGAAAATGCAACTGGTTAAGCTTGTATACTTAAACTCAGAATCTTTCCCTCTCTCCCCTAAACTCCCTCCTAACCAAAATGGAATATAAGCGTTCTTAAATTATAAACCTGTCTTTTCTCTAGGCTCACAGCACCAAAATATGATAAACTAGAATTTAGTTGAACAAGAGTGCCATCTAGTGCTCATAAAAGCTACAAGCTGAGAATTCAGAGTAAATTTTTATTCAAAATGCAGATAAAGTGGCAGGAGAGTCTCAAAATAAAACACACATAAATATTCCATGGGGGAACTACTCTCCCTTAACACTTAAAAGTCTTGGATAGAAAGGCATTTCTAAAGGTAATCAAAGAATACCCACTTTTAAAGTTAGTATATACCGTATTACAGGAAACATTTCAAAGAGTGCATGAAGTTCTACTTATCATAAACATAATTCTTCTATAAATAAAAAGCAGTGCCCAGGATTTCCCTCATATTTTTTTCCTCTGGTTTTAGCTACTGATAGCTACCAATGGCTGAAGTTATTAAATAGATAATCCCAGAAATAAATAATTCATGATTTTTAAATTACAGACTGTTCTGAGTAGCATGATGGAATCTTATACCACCTGCTTCATCTTCTTTGGGACGTGAATCACCCTTTTGTCCACCATACCCTTGCCATATATGCTAACCACTATTAGCCAAGTAGTAGCAATCTCAGTTATCAGATCACTGATATTGGCTACTGCAATGCTGTGTTCAAGTAAAGCATTCATAGGAGCCTAATGTTATGTCACAATACCTACACTGTTTACTATCATCTCATGTGGGGACTGTAGTATCTCTGAAACTGCAAAAACAACTGTGAGTACAGTACAATAAGACATTTTGAGAGAGGAAGAGATACTACATTCATACAACTTTCTTTACAGTACACGATTATAACATTCTTTATTGTTTTGTTAATCTCTAATAAGTTCTCTCATAGTTTTGTATAAGAAAAAATATATGTAAAATGTGATACTACCTAAGGTTTCAGGCATCCACTAGGAGTACAGGAAAATGTCCCCTGAAGATAGGGAAAATTATTGTATTGAGGTTATTTTCTTCTTAATAGCATTGTTTGGGTCTATAAAAAGGGATGGTACTATAAAAATCTTGAAAAAATGTTGGAAAGCATGAATCATTGCTGAGAGATAAACAGCATTTTGTGTGTGTGTGTGTGTGTGTAGTGTATGTGTATCTGTGTCTACCCATCTATTGTCTTCCTACCTTAAAGATATATATAAAATGGTTTAACAATGTTTGACCAAGATACTAAAAATGAAATGAAAATATTATGATAATAAAGTATACTAACCTGAGTTTGGGAGATCTGAATAGAAATTTGAGTTAGCATAATATTTAATCTCCTCCATTATTCATTTGAGGATACTCACAACAATTTTGGGATTTGTTTTTCATTTCTTTTCACCACAAATCATAGGTACAGATGAGATTTGATTTACAGCTCATTAGCTAATGCTTAAATGATGAAAAGAAAGCTATCTACCACATTCCTACCTTTTGGATTAATGCTATTTTTAATGCAAATAGGAAATGGGAAATTTCCTAGGACTGCATAGGAATAAGGGAGAGGAGAGCCAAGAGGAAGCTGCTAGAGGCATGCAGGCCTTTCCCATTAAGATTTGGGGATGCCAACAAGTGATGGGGCAGAGCCCAAGGATGGACGTCCATTAGCCTGAATAGTCTGTGACACCTTTATCTGCAGACTACTTGCAAGGATGGGAAGAGGTCAGAGACTAACTTCACACCATTCCTTGCTGCCACATATTCTCTGTTAGTTAGGTTCCTGAGCATTTAATCATGGCTCTCTTCACAGTATTTCCTTTCCTCTCTATTAATCAGCTATCCTATTATTGACACCAGTACTTGACACACTCACCTTGAAGAAGAAGGGTTTTTTTCCTCTGTTTCAGAGGGTTCAGTCCATAGGTGACTGGCTCCAAAGCATAAACACACCATGATGGAAGAGCTTGATGGAGGAATGCTGCTCACCTCACAATGGCAGGGAAGCAGGATGGGGTACAGTACCACAGAGAAAAAGGGCCAGAGACTAGATATAGACCCCAAGGTCTATAATGATATACCCAGACACACCCAGAATCCTCTAGGCAGATCCAAGCCAATCAAGTTGAAAAGTAAGCTTAATTGACACAATCTTGCTTCAGCAGATAGGTTTTATGGTAAAATGCTTTAAAAATCATTCCTAATGACTTCCACCTCTTAGAATTCATTCCTTCATGTAATCTTCTTCCCTAGAGTACAGGCTAGCCCTAGTGATCTGCTTCTAATGAGAAATCAAGGCAAAGGTGATGAGATGTCTCTTCCAAGGGTAGGTTAGAGAGGACTCTAACTCCCTGCCTTGGTACTCTCTCTCTCTCTGGCTCTTCTCACATTTTCCCTAAGGAAGCAAATGAAGAGGCTCAAGTGGCAAGGAATTGAGGGAAGGCTCTGGCCATCTGCCAACAAGAAACAGTTCTTCACTTCATCAAGGAACTGAATTCTGCCAGCAATCATTTGCGTGTGGAAGCAGATCTTTCCCCGTGAGCCTTCAGATGAGACCATGGCCTTGGCTGACACATTAACTGCAGCCTCATGGGAAACTAAAGTAGAGATCTTAGCTAAACCGTAGCTGATTCTTGACCCACAGACACTGTGAGATTAAAACAAAAAGTATTGTTTTAAACCAAACATTTGTTATGAATAGATACTGAGTCAGTTGTTAAAACAACAGCTCTTCAAATAATCAGAGGGATTGCACCTGAGTGTTACCCAACCTGCGGTTTGTGGCAGCCCCAAGTCATCAAATAAGCCCGAACCTCACTTCTCCCTTCAGCATAGCTGACACTTCTTTTGTAGGCTTACAGATTAGATCTTCCCCAGTTTACCTTCATTGTCTCTATTTCCTATCCAAGGGCTTTTACACCTTTCACAACACCTGAAATAAACAGACACCTGAACAAAACTCCTAGCTCCGTCTTTAATAACGAAATCAGCCAGGTGTGGTGACACACACCTGTAATCCCAGCACTTGGGAAGCTGAGGCAGGAGAATCACTGAGAGTGTGAGACCAGACTGGCGCTACATATTGAGTGCAAGGCCAGCCTGAACTACATAGCAAGACTGTATCTCAAAACAAAAACCAAACCCACAAAAAACAAAACAAAACAAAACAACAACAAGAAAAAACAGACCAGTTTGGAATCTAAATGCCCATGTAATTTATAACAAAACATACATTTCAATTATATATTATTAATTGTATTGCTTTGTGCAGTTTCTATTTACTCTTTGCCAGCTGGTATGGAAATACGTCAGTAATTTAACAAGGATTGTTGTGCAATGCATACTGGTTGAACATTCATCCTAGTTTAGGCTGTTAAGATTTGATAAGATTCGAGATTCTAGTTCTACCACCTATCAATGAGTTTTGTGGGGTTTTTTGTTTTTTGTTTGTTTTGGTATCGGAAATTGAACTCAGGACCCTGCACTTGTGAGGCAGGCAGTGAAACCACTGAGCTAAATCCCCGGCCCTCAATGAGTTTTATAATACAACATGAATGCATGAATTTGAATGCCAAGTATAGTGACAGTCTAGAAAAATATCAATTCTCTGATACAATTTTTACAACTTCTTTTAACCATCTCAATCTTTAAATTATGATGGTATAATAATGTAGTGATAAGGAGCCTTGACAAAAGTTATAGCTACAACTTCACACATCCCCTGACAGATGACACAAAGAAAATAAAAGTGGACCATAAAAAAGGAAACAAGGGGCCGGGGATTTAGCTCAGCCGTTCAGTGGCCTGCCTTGCAAGCACAAGGAGCCGAGTTCAATCCCCAGTACCAAAAAAAAAAAAAAAGAAACAAAACTTAAGTCTGCAGGAAAGAACACAGAGCAGTAATTACTTCCAGCCAGTCATGAGAGGTTTAGTTTGGGCTTGCTGGGGATAGAAGCAGTGCACACTTGCATAAACTGGCAGATAAACTGAGAAGAAAAGTTCAATTATTAAAACTTGCTTGCTCTTTTAAGCTGTCCTTATTATTCTAACCAGTCCTGAGCTTTCCTTGTTCTGAATTACTGTAACACTATTTTTTCCACACTGATTTTAATTTCAGTATTGAAGTAATACATGCTTGATGCAAAGAAAGGAGAAAAACTGTAGAAAAACAGATCAGTGTTTAAGAACATAGAGTTAGGAATCATGCCTTGAGACTGTAGTGCTCACTATTATACATATATTTTTTAAATTGTATTATTATTATTCTTTTACTATTTAATTTAAATTACTTCATCTTTCTGGGTTTGCTTTCTCACCTATAAAATATAAAGCACAAAACTTCAGAATTGTTGTAGGAATAAAACTAGAGATTTCAGGGAAATAGATCTTTGATGAAAGTGCATAGAGTTGTGTAAATTCTTCCAGAACATGGGTGTAATCCAACTGTACAAGACAATAGTATAGCAGAATCGACTTTTGAGGATCTTGTGCAATCTTAGGTGTCCAGATGGTGTCACCAGCTATTATATCCTCCTCTATGAACTCTGGGACTCAAACAAAGCAGCATGGAAGTAGGCTACAAGTGCTCCTTCCCAATGACAATGCACAGCTTCTGAGAAGTTCCCATTTCCTTGGCTAAGTAAATCAGGGACTTAATCTAATATTATAGTGGGTGAGTGCACTTTTATATTTGTTCTGTTTGGGGAAGATCTCTTCTTCAAAACCCTCATCTACCAAAGTGCTGCAAATACTATGTAAAAATGTTTATTGTGATGTCTGGCAAATGGTAAGTAAGCACTCAATAAAGTTATGTAATGATTGTCATAAAAAACTCAAACCATTAATATTCCCACTCCAAAGAGAACTATGGTATTTTAGTGTATACAGATTTCCTGATTTTTTGCTCCTCTAAAAATGTACAACTTGACACATATTTCAAAGCTGCCTTTTCAACTTAAAATCTATTTTATATACCTGCAATTTATGTATTTGTTTGTTTGTTTATTTATTTATTTATTTGTACCAGGATTGAACTTGGGACCTTGTGCTTGTGAGGAAGGCAGTGGCATCACTGAGCTAAATCCCTGGCCCTACGTACAAATTTTTAAAAACAATTTCCAATAACAATAATTTCTTTCTTTTCCCTCCCTCCTTTCTTTCTGGAACTGGGGATCAACCTCAGGACATTGCACTTGCCGGGCAGGCAAGGCACCACTGAGCTACATCCTGGCCCCACAAATCATAATTGAATCACTTTTATTATTGGACATTTAAATCATTACCTATTTGTATATAAAATACATACAAAACTCTTATATCGGAAATAGCATTATTGTGATTATCCTTTGTACATAAATCTTTTTTAGCTGATTCCTAGAAGTAGAATTACAACACACACTTTTAAGGCTTTTGACTAATCTCCAAACTGTCTCTGGAAAGGCTGGCTGTAACACTTCTACTAGCAGTTATAGTTATCAACATTCTATCATAAAATTTTACATTTTAGCTACAATCTGATTTGTTCTTAAAATTACATCCCTCTAAGTCACTATAAAACTCTTAGGGTAGTGGCTGTCTTGTACTTAAAAAAAGAATCCCTCATAGCACTAGAAAAATATCAAAGCAAAAGGATTTAAAATGAATTCTTATTTTAAAAAAGCATACTCATTTCAGCCTTAAACAAAGGGGAGCTATTGAGGCACTGCGGAATTTTTTTATTAACTATTTTAGTTTTGCCCCAATCAGTAAAAAAAGTATAATATGAAAATGAAAGAATATTTACCTCAAGGTTTAAATTTTCATATATTATTACCCATTGATTTCCAGATTCAAAGAGGGAGCCATCAAAGATTATTGTAGGTTGCGATTAAACATAAATAATTACAGTAACAGAATAATAGTAAAACACACTTCCATTGCTTGGTGTAAAATTCTACACTGAGATCAAATTTTTGTTTAGAAAGTTTTCTACATAAAACTGGACAACAGCAAAGAAAAGAAAAGGGCTTGCCTGACATTCATAGTACAACACTCCATACAATCATGACAGATCTTCAACATCTCAGGAACATGAACTTAGCATTAGTGTAATGTAGTTGTCCCTCAATACTTGCAAAGGATTGGTCCTAAGACCCCTGTCTGCCAAGGATACCAAAATGCACAGAAGTTCAAGTCCCTTATATAAAACAGTGTAGTACTTGCATATAACCTATGTACATCTTCCCGCATACTTTAGATCATCTCTCAATTTTTATAATACCTAATATGATATAAATGCCATTGTTGTTATACTGTGTTGTTTAGGAACTAATGACAAGAAAAAAGTGTACATGTTCAATATAGATGCAATTTTTCTCAAATAATTTTGACCTGCAGTTGGTTTAACAGTTCTGATACAGAGTCCATCAACACAGAGACAGAATATCGAAAAAAACAAAAACAAAAAAAAAACAAAGGTAATAATTTGCTAGCAAGCGCCATTAATGAGGAAGTATAGTATTTAGGTTTTTCCATCTTCTTTTGTGTGTGCCAAGACCATTTGCCAAAATCATTATATCATCATTCTATAACAGATTTTTAGTGTAGGTGCCATGGATACCAAAACTTAGTGAGTGGTATGCAAACCATATAAAATGGCAGTTATGAACTAGGCATGGTGGTGCACATCTATAATCCCTGCACTTTGGAAGGCTGAGGCAGGAGGATGGCAAGTTTGGGCCTAGCCTGAGCAACTTAGCAAGACCCTGTATCAAAATAAAAATTTTAAAAGGATTGGGGACTCAATGTACAGGTCCTGTAGAATGATACTTTTCTACATTCTTTAAACATAAATCTTTATGATTCTAATGACAATATTGCATAACTGAAAAAGGAATCTAAAGATTTTAAAGTATACATGGAAGATATACAAATGGAATAATCATTTTTAAATGAGCTCAGTATAATTATAAAATCTGAGCTTGAATTCTAAAAAGACAATGCAGGTCCCTTTTCCTTAACTGTAAACAACTTGCTAGATAACTTGTAATGCAATACCATATTTTTGGAAATTTCAAACATTCATAATCCACAGGAAAAATACTCAACACTCCTACACTATTTTTTTAAGCTCACAATAGTGCAGTCTTTCAGCTGCAAAGCTAGAAGCCAGCTATAAAACCAGTATTTTTCCACTACAGTTACTTGCAGGGCGGGTAAGGGGACTTTCAGCACTGCAAACGTTAGGGTCTAAAATAAGATCATTGCAAGGAGTTACTACAACACTTACACTGCCAGCACTGTCATAGCAACACTGAACTAGCTAGGAGAATGCTTTCTTAACATTCAAAGCTGATCTTGAGTCTATTACTCATGGAAATATACCAAATTTTCTTTTAGGCAGTGCATTGAAGAAGTCCTATTACTTAGAATTCAATGTAAAGATATGCCTTTTATACACCACAATTACAGGATCACAATCCACACGCTTGTCAGTCAGCTGATATTTTTAATGACAATATGATGAAAACTATATACCACAATGAAACATGAAGATTCAGTAGGGTGCAAATGCAATTTCAAGATAGGTCATGGTCTAAATAAGAATTTAATATGCAATTTAGTAACATCCTCCTGTCTAGAAACAACAAAGTTTTAAGTTTTATCTTTAAAGTAAAATAATTTGGAAAAGAAGCAATATATTTTTACTACTAAAAATACTTTGTTAAATTTTTTTCCAGACAGTATAGTATAAGGATGAAAAGTGCAGACTTTTGAGTCTCAAAACCTGGCTCTTCCACTAACAACTGTTATGGTACTGTGGGCAAGTTATTTTACTTGGGTGGGCCTTGATTTTTCTTAATTCATGGAATGGGGATAGTAATGTATCTACACCTCTGTAATGTTCTTAAGATTTAATTAATATATGATAAGAGATAAAAACTAAGTCTGGCATAAAGAATGCCTGTTCTCCCTATATTCATGTTTCAAAATTAAAAACAATTTTTTTAAGAGCTGAGGATGTAGCTTAGTGGTAAAACATTTGTACTCAATCTCCAGTACTTGGGAAAAAACGAAAACCAGATACAGGCTGCTGCAGATGATTTAAGCTATCTTGGTTCCAATCCTATGGCACAGTTTGAAGTAGACAGCAAAGTCTACTGTTCCCTCTCCTCCCTCACCCTTCAATGTTCATTCTGGTCTGTAGACTATGAGAGGGGAAGCCATGAAAGCTCGGGGAGAGTAAAACACTGTCAAGCAAATTTAAGAAATCAGACTTGGGTACAAAATCTCTTCACATCCTGTTAAACCTTTGGGGACATCTTCTTGGTAATACAATACTATCTGCCTAGTTACTTTGTTCTAAGTTATATCAAGCTCTCTGGGTGGAGCCACTTATCAGGCAAAGGTAAAAGAACTGGTGGACTTTGTGCTTAATATGCCAGGATTCTATTGAGGCACACAGAGCAAGACTGATGGGGCAGCTCCGCTGTCCTCAGCAGACCTTCAAGGCAGTCAGTCTCCGTAGGAGATAACCATCCTGGAGTATAAAACCAGGATAGACCAGGTGCAGAGATTCAGTTGCTTACTAACTATATTAGAATACGAACCATCGCTTGTTCTCCTTAAAAACATATTTGAAAGTAAAATTCTGTAAATGGAATAAATTGATATAAGGGGAATCTAGTTTCCAGAGTTAAAACAATATTTATAAAATCCTTACTCATGATTTCTAGGGGTGCTACTTCCCATAGACCAGGGAACCTGAAAAGTAGGTAAAAACTTTCTCAATTGCCCAGAGGCTTGAGGGATCTTAAGTGCATATTGTACCTGAGGGCTCAACTTCCCATCTCTTTCCCCAAAGTGAGGGGCAGAATAGAATGCAGTACTACTAAGAGTTAACATTCACAGTGCCTACTGGGATACAGTAAACATTACCTTAATGTTACCTCACAAGTCTGTAAGGGAAGGACATGTAACTCGCCCTGGAAACACAGATTTTGGCACAGCAGGACATAAACTTCACGGCCTATGATCTTGATTATTATCCTCTAATGCTGCGTGCATACAGGCTATGGACCTCTGAACTTTTACTTGATCACTTGAATACACATTCAGCTGCCTGCTTGCTGCTCCTTCCTGTTAGTGCCATGATGACGCCCCAGAATGTTGTTGAACTCCAGTAAGTGGGGGAAAACCAGTCCCGGGATAAACCTCTGAGCAAAGTCCAACACCTACCCTAGGGCAGTGACCAGTTTGAACACTATGACGTGACTGGACATCAGCATTAATCAACTAATAAATGAAAATTGAATTTAGTGTAGAAAGGGTATGATATGTGAAAATAAAAAATGTGGGATACAGGAAAGCAATTTTATAAAAACCAAGACTGTCCACTCCTAAAGTAATGCCAACCTGAAGTTGGACTCATCTGGAAGACAAAGATCAAGTTCATCATTGTCACCAATATTTGAGCACTATAAAATGCCAAGCCCACATCTACATTTTTTTTTAATTCTCAAAAGTTTTCTGTGAGGTTAGTATTATTATCTTTACTTTGCAGATATGTAAGCGGAACTCAAAGGGTTTATTCATAATTAAATTTGTGTAGTATACTCAAGTTTTAAAATGCTTTAGTGATATTATGTCCTTTACATTTTCAATTACATCATAAAGTAGATAATAAAATCAAACAAAGACTACAGAGGTTAACTTATCATAAGAACATGGCTAGTAAAGAAAATCCAACTTGATCTTTAAATCACTCTCATTAATATCTCTGAGGGTCAACATGAGACTACAGATTTTTTTTTTTTTTTTGTACCGGGGATTGAACTCTGGGTCCTTGCACTTGCAAGGCAGGCCACCAAACCACTGAGCTAAATTCCCAGCCCCAAGACTACAGATATTTAGAACAGGTAGTTAGAAAATAAGTCTGAAAAAAATACAAGCTTCATTTTTAAAAAATAGAATCCTTATTAAAATTAAATTTATAGCCTTTTATATCCCCCTCTCAATATATAGGTAAGCATAGTTTTTGGTATATGATGTGCACAATAAATACTGGATGAAGAAAATGAAAGGAAATAATTCACTAAGTTCAATAGTAAAATCTGCCAGGTATGATGGCACATGCCTGTAATCCCAGCACTTGGGAGGCTGAGGCAGGAGAATTACCATGAGTTTGAGGCCAGCCTAGGCTACACAGTGAGTTTTATATATATATATATATCAATGGTAAAATCTACACTGTCTCAATAAAATTTCAACTATTTTCCATATTCAGCACCCTGTCATAGGCAAAAACAAACCAATATAGGTTATATTTATAATTTAGGTGAAAAAGTAGATATGTTTAATTTGATGTGTGATCATTATCAACAACTTTGAGAGATTCTATTCTGTGAGAAAACCTGTCATATATATATATATCAATGGTAAAATCTACACTGTCTCAATAAAATTTCAACTATTTTCCATATTCAGCACCCTGTCATAGGCAAAAACAAACCAATATAGGTTATATTTATAATTTAGGTGAAAAAGTAGATATGTTTAATTTGATGTGTGATCATTATCAACAACTTTGAGAGATTCTATTCTGTGAGAAAACCTGTCTCCCTGTCATTTAAATTACTTTTTAATTTTGAATGGCTTCTTTTAAATATGTTCCTCAGTATCACTGAACAAATCACTCTACCACTATTTTGCAAGACTTGATCTTTATCACATGATCAGAAGAATTTCTTGCTGGGTTTAGGCTATGAATAGCATTTGAAAAATTACTGTTATAATTATAGACAGCTAACAACTGCCAACTTGCTAGAAAATGAAATCATGCAAAATTTAAAGACAAGTGTGCAATGCTTGTCAAACACTGAAGTATCAAAACAGTGAATGCTCACTTTTAGTAGAGTAAACCAAGATTCTAATTAGATTTTACTGAATATTATACATAGAATTAGTAAATTATCTTAGCCATGTGGTTATTTTTAAAAGCATGTATTTATATCAGCTTGTCAATTTAAACACTTCACTAAATGACTGTGTATGTTTATCAAATGAATAGACGTGATTGATTAGGGTAGTATAATTCACAAATCTCATATCATAAATTTGATTTCCCTTTAGTATGATTTAAAACCCCAGGAAGGGTTAGGGATGCAGCTCAGTGGTACAATATTTGCCAGGCATAGCCGTAGGTTCAATCCTCAGTACTCAAAAAAAAAAAAAAAAAAAAAAAACATAAAAAAAAAAAAAAAAAAAAAAAAAAATGCACAGGAAGTTGTCTTAAGGCAACTTTATAATATAAATACTAATAATTTAAAGAAGACCTTTCAACTTTTAATTTATAAAAAAGTTATATTTAAATAAAATACAGAAGTAGTTTTTTAAAGATAATTCTGTATGTCATTACAGTCTATTAGATTTTTCCATAACTAACTTGGTAATATAAGCTAACTTTTGTGTTGCCAAATTTATATTTATAAAAAAATTATAGACTGAAAATTGTTGTTAATCTATTTACTTGAAAAGTGTGCCACAAACAGTGTACTAGAAATATACAGACATTTAATAATAAATGCTTGGATTTAAAAATGTATGTATTGGATTGGCAAAATCCAACACATAGAACTACAGGCATGCTACAGAAACTCCCAAAATACTTCCAGTGAAAAAGCATTTTAAAGAAAAAAGCATATTTTATTTTTATTTATTTGTTTACAGAATGAGGGTTGAACCCAAGGCCTTCGCACTGAGCTACTTCTCTAGTACTGTGTAAACTTTTTTGAGACAGTCTCACTAAGCCATTAAGTTGCCCAGGCTAGGCTCATGCATGTGATCCCCTGCCTCAGTATCCCAGAGTGCTGGAACTACAGGGATGTGCCACATGTCTCACTCAGCAAGCATTTTTTTTAGTTAAAAGTCCTTCTTCATATACACTAATGGTATCTTTATAAAACACTAAATTAACTGGGTATAATAGCCAACAGGTAAAAGGCAAGGATGGCTACACTGCCAGTTTCCTGCTGCCTATCACCTTAATAAATAGGGTACATGTATAAATGCCAAATACTTTCTCTGGTGTAAGAAACTGAAAGTTTAAATGAGGGTCAAAATGTACAATAGGTAATGTGAAATAGGAAGAAATGGTCCAGGAAGGGAAGAGGAAGTGGGAGGGGTTGGGGAAAGGAATAAAAATGAGAAAAGGGAAAAATGGAAACAAAGTCTTTGTAAATAGGGAGTGTGGAGGGGGTGAAGGGAGGGCAGGGGAATGGGGAAGAAAATAAGAACCAAGATATACCTGTAAAGGTACAAATCTCCAATGATGAATATCATCATATTGTATACCTAAAATGTACCAATAAACAATGAATTTTAAAAAAAGAAATACAATCACCTTGCAGGGTATGGTAACAATGCTTGTAATCCCAGCACTTGGGGGGCTGAGGCAGGAGGATCGCTCCAAGTTCAAATCCAGCCTGGGCTACATAGTTCAAGGTCAGACTGAACTACATAACAAGACCCTGTCTCAAAAAAAAAAAAAAAAAAAAAAAATGAAAAAGAAATACAATCACCAAAATGTTCTGAAGAATCTTTCCAATCTGATTTCCCAAGTGTACTTACTGTTCCAGTGTAATTATAGTACTAGGTAATTTCTTTGAAGCCAAAATAAAGTCTTATTCACATAATTTAATAAATAAGAGCTTTTTAAAAAGCCAGATTAAAATAAATTGTATTTCCCATTGACTTCTACACAAATTTTTAGATATTTTATCCATGGTGTAAAAAAATAGACTGAGAAGTTCTGACAGAAGAGATTAAAAGTGGTGGTAGGCTTGTTTGGTGCTGATTACTTCCAGCAGCTTTTTAATTTTTTCATGCATTTTAAGTGCTGCCGCCTTCATTCCCAGCATCAATTCTGTCCTTCCACAAATTCTAAGACTTTCTCCCACGTTTGGTTTTTTTCCTGCTAATTTCTACAACATAAACACTGCCTGTTTCTAATTACAAAAATTAGGATTAATATGGAATCCTAAATTGTGCCTGTCTTACCAAAATCGTGTGTTTAAGAATCCTTTAATACAGCAAGACTCAAAGGTTTCAATAAACATTTAAGTTGGTTGTATGAATTATCAATTACTTATTCAAATGGTAAAAAGATATTTTTAAATGTATAATGGTTTACCAAAAGAAAAATAAATATAACTCTAAAAGAGCACATCTATTTTATAATTTTTTACTCTGTGAATGTTGTTTACATATAGCACTCTAAGGGCACAGAGTACTAAAGACAGGAAAACATTCTAATTAAGCTCAACTTGCTTCAGAGGACTCTCCTTGCTGTCATGTATAACTCACAACCTCAAACTGAAATTTAATACTCAAATGTCTAACCTTCTGTCTTTGTACAAAATACCACATCCCGCTTATAAACAAAATAACAATGCTAGAAAAAAAAGTTTTAAATTAAACACTTTTTTAAAAAATTAGAGGTTATCTGAAGCACTATAGCGGGAATATATGAAACTTGAAAACTTTTAAAGAGTACCTTTGTTATTTGGAAGATTTACAACAAAGGACAAGGACAAGATATATTTACACATTATAAGGAAGACACTGAGGGTAGATTGAACAGATAGGATTCATCCTGTCAGCCATAAGGTAGGAAAAGAAAAGGCTGTATGTTTATCCTCCTCCAATCACTTGGAGGTGTGCCTTCAATTTATCCATATTCTCTATCCAAGAAAGCTCAGAAAGCAACAGAGAAAACAGAGTTCTCCTCTAAGTTTGAAAGCAAGGCAAGAAAGTAGTCAAAGATAGGAGTAAGAGAACTGAGAAGTAAGCCACAAACCTTTCTGAGGGAAAGGCACTGAATTCTTACTGTATCAATAAAATAAGAAAGGCCAGAATATAGTGGATATGAGAGAAGCTTAGTGTAAATATTGAAAGAGAACGCTCATATTTGCTGTCAGCAGTGAATGTTTGAGATACCCTACTTTTGGTTTTGACTACCTGGCAGTAAAAAAGAAATCAAAGTAAAATAATCATTAAAATATACATATATACAGCACACACCTGTAACACCAGCTTCTTGGGAGGCATGAAGCAGAGGATTGTTAAGTTCAAGGCCAGTGGAGGCAACTTAGCAAAATCCTGTCTTGAAATAAAAAAATAACAAGGGCTTGGAATGTAGCTCGGTGATAAGCCCTTGGCTTCAGCCCCTGGACACATAAGGATGAGGGAGGTAGGAGGAAGGGACCAAATCTACTTCTATTATAAAAACTATATTTTAGGGCCTGGGATTTAGCTCAGTGGTTCCAGTGCCTGCCTCACAAGTACAAGGTCCCGAGTTTGATCCTCAGTACCAAAAAAACAAAAGCAGAACTGTATTTTATAGTTCCATTATAAATTATCTAAGTATACTTCTAATAAAATCCAAACTACAGGGCTGGGGATTTAGCTCAGCGGTTCGGTGGCCTGCCTTGCAAGCGCAAGTACCCGAGTTCAATCCCCAGTACCAAAAAGTAAATAAATAAAAAACAAAGTCTTTAAAAAAAAAAAAACCCAAACTACAAATAGATCAAGTGATATATTATCTAATTTGATATTGGTACAGTTTCAAAGAACATCTCTAATCAGACTTGACCGCCTCCTGTCCCACTTCTTTTTCACCAACGGAAATTCTCTGCTCAAGGGGACAGGATCGGGGTGTCGAGGACTCTATTGGGGGGTTTCTGGGGAAAGTTTTTCTTCCCTGACAGAAACATGAGAAGAAAGTTTTCTTTAGGCTGCAGATGGTTGTGACTGGTGCCCTGAACTGCTATAGCAACCTTGCAATCACAAAGGAAGATTTTATTTGCTCTGCTAAAGAAAAATACAGGAAGCAAAATGGTATCATGGTTGAGCCAATGAATCAATTAATCAAGCTTGGAATTGTGCAACATTCACATTTATTATGTGAAATAATAAACTTTTATTGTTAGATGTGTGAACCTATATGTTGCCCAACTAGATGCCAACTATATACTCTAACTCCAAAGTGCAATTCTAACAACTGTAAAGTGCACCATACCTAATAATCAAAGTTTCATTGTAGGTAAGTGAAAGCTTCTCCCGCCCCACTTAATGAAGATAAGTATTTTTGTAACCTACTCTAAATTTCCTATCTTAAGCCTAATTACTTGCACATGGTGTTAACTATTAGCAAATTTATAAGAAAACCAGTGGGTTGTATTTGTAAAGTAGGCCTCAGTTAACATCTGTGTTCCTTTGTTTATGGAACTAAGTATCAAAAAGGTGTTACAGGGACTTGTGGATAGATTTAAATAGGTTGATATGAACTAAAATAGAGAACAGGTGTATAAACCAAAGACACTGTCTGTCAATGTGCTAGTTTTTTACAGGATTAACCATTTGGAGTTGAATGCACAATCTCATCATTTTTCGCTTGCCAATTATAGTCATCTGAGTTGACCTAGAACAAGCATTTCAGGGCCTTCAGGAACAGCTGCAAGAATTGCCTGTCCAGTTCAGCTTTTGCTGCTTTACTAATATTTAACAGAAAGCATTATGGAGCACCACATTTGAATTACTACTTAATCTTCTATGTGAGGTAGATACTAGGGTGTGAGCAATGAGCCAGAGGGGTGGGTGGAAAGGTAAACTGAAGCTAGATAGATGATGCTGGGCATTATGTGACACTCAAACTTTTCTATTATATTCTTTTTTTTTTTTGGTACTGGGGATTGAACTCAGGACTTTGTGCTTACAAGGCAGGTAGCAGCGCTACTGAGCTAAATCCCTGGCCCTCTATTCTATTCTTTTTTAAAAAGGCTTCAGGCAGGAAAGTAACAAGGTTAGATTTTCATCTTAGATAAATACCTTTGTGGCCAAGTTGAGGATAGATAAAAAGGTAGAGGGAGAGTTAAATCCGGACAAGTGAGAGACAAAAGAACTACAATGGTGTAGCAAGGACAGAAATCTATTGAGCTATTTCTACTTGGATGTCTCAAAAGCAACTTAATCTCAACATGTATGAAACAGAACTCACTGTCCTCCTAAATGGGCCCCCTGCCACTCAGTGTCTTGGGAAATGACTGCATTATTTGATAGCTAGTTCAAACCAAAACTTAGAGCCAATCAGGCTTGTATTTTAAAATCTAATTAAATACTCTTATCCTGCGGTTTCTAATTCCCTGATATCTCTCAAATCCATTTGTTTTTTTTCCTTCCCCTACCACATCATACTCCACCATCATTTCTCTTCTTTTTCTTTTAATTTCTTTTTGAGACAGGGTCTCACTCTGTAGTTCAGGCTGACCTTGAATTCCTTGGATGGCCCAGGCTGGCCTTAAACTCTTGGTGATCTCCTGCCTCAGCATCCGAGAGCTGGGATTGTAGGCCTGTGCCACACCTGGCTTCGACCATCATTTTTGCCATACATCCATCAAACAAACTCCTAATCAACACAGTAGATACTGTTGACCCTGGAACTTCCTTCTCCACCTTGCTTCCAGAATGATCCTTCTAACTCACTACCAAGGATAGCATCATCTCTTTCAGAAATCCTCAGTGACATCCCATTATTCCTAGGGTAAAGTCTTCAATCTTCAACAAGGCCAACAGACCCTCTGAAGTCTGGATCCTGCCCAATAACAGTTAAGAATACCTAACATTACCGAGCAATTCTTTTGTGCTATGTGCTGCAAACATTATTTCATTTTATCCTCACAGCAACATCATGAGGCAGGAACTATTAACATCATTCTCTTGTCGCACACTTGGAAACTGAGTCAAGGAGAGATTATGTAATTTATCCACTGCTATACAACTAATATTGGTTGTCTGACTCCACAGTACGTGCTCTTAAAATTTCACACTACTGTCAAACTGTCTACCTCAACCATACTGAACCACTTTCAGTTCCTAGAACTCATTCTCTCTCTCTTTTGTAATGAGGCCTTCACACATACTCTCCCAATGTCTAGACAATATTTATTCATTAAGTCTCTGCTTAAATCATTGCCTTGGAAGAGTCTTTCTTATCCAAAATTAAAGTTTTCATTCATTTACTTCTTTATAGTCTGTCTCCTTCCAGTAGAATATCGAAATTGTTACCACTGGTCCTCAGTTCTCAGTATGAATATTCTCCAGGGGTTCACTTAACATTTGTTTCAGGAATGTATGCATGATGTGGGGGTAGAAACTCCCTAAAATGGAAATTTCATCTATCTAGACTGAAGAGAAACAGAAAGAAGGCAAAGATAAATTTGGTCATCCACTGGTTATTTATTTTGTAGCCTTCAGGTCCCAGCCAGTACTCTTGAGAACTTACAGACCTCCTGGGGCAGACAGACATGTAAATATGCAATTATAGCACAATATACATAAAGTACCTCTTACAATCATGGGAGGAATAAAGTACATTAGACACAGAAATGAAAAAGTGTAAAGTCTATGGGAAATCTTCACAGTAGAGGAAATTGTTGAAACTTGTGCAAGATGAGTGAATCTTGAAATATATTTCACAATAGTTCGTGTATTTTACTAGTGAAAGGGGAGAAGCAGCATCCAGTACATACCTAGGCACTTTATATCTCATTTTAATTCTCACAACAGTTCTGTTATTTCCACGTTATAGATGAGAAAGTCCAAGCTAATAAAGATCAAGTAACCTGTCCAAGGTTATAGAAGTATATTAATAAAGGAGCAGAATTTTGAGCCCAAGTCTGACTCCAAGTCTGACTTACTTACCATTTATAGTGCAATCCTTTGACACAGTACTTTCCAGAGCCTGTTTGCTTTTATTTTCAATACAATTGGTAACAAAATTGGTTACCTAGTCTCCCACTCTAATATAAATAACAGCAAAATAAAAAGCCAGGAAGAGATTGAAATAAAGTATACTAACAGCAAGTAGAGAAAAACTAAAAAACTGGACACAATATTTAAAACATATGGGTCATAAAGTCCTATATGTTCTGCAACAGTACTTGATGTGCATAATGATGACTCTATTACGAAAAAAAAATGGTTGTTATAGTGACTGCTATGAGATAGAAAAATAACTTTTTATACTTAAAACAGTAAACTTTAAGTATCTATAAAATTAATTTCTCTCTGATAAAATGAATAATAACAATTCTCTCTGAAGTGTTTATGAGAAAAAATATCCCAGTATCCTAGGATATGAGGACTTTTTTGGTGCTTTACATTAAATTCAAGCCAGTGCAGAAAAACTGTCAATTTCAGTTTAAATATGTAGCCAAGTAAATTACACATTTTAAAAATTTCTCAGGCCAGGGATTTAGCTCAGTGGCACCACACCTACCTTGTAAGCGCAAGGTCCTGAGTCCAATCCCTGGTACACCCCCAAAAAAGAAAGAAAAATTCTCATACATGACTCTGAACAACACATAATAGGCTGACAAACATAAAAGTGTCATTGAACAGTCTTTAACATTTTCTAAAAACTTAATAAAACAAGATAAATTGACTATATACAAAATAGGGGTGAAGGGGAACCCTAATATTTTTAATCTGCTGCACTCCATTTAAATAGGTATGCATGTGAAAAACAAAGGAAACAATTCAGGCAGTCACAGACAAAACCGGGTGAGTAATTTACCATCAATTTATTTTGACTACACCCTACCTAGGCCTGACTTTTCAACCTGAAGATATTAGCGTCTTTATAATTTAAGCTTTTATTATTTCATATAGTTTTCTTTTTTAAGAAAAGGTTGCATTTAAAGAACAAATATTTGTTTTTTTTGTTTTTAAGACTAAGAGAAAACTGTTCTACACTCATCTTCAACAAGCTGACTAGAAAGCATTTAGTATCCTTTATGATTTCAGAAACTTTCCACACAGAAAATAGTTTGTAACAATGTAAAAACACACCCACTACTCTTACATGTTAAAAGAAACAAAGAAAAATCTTGCAATTAACTCTTAACTCTCACATACACATTTTCTTTTTAGGAGCAATGCAGTTTCTGCCTAACTCTAGAAAAACAGTACTATACTTGTTTACTTATATTCTTGTCTAATTTCGGCCCCCCAATTCAATGTTCTACGGAACGCTCTAAAGTAGTGAATTCATAGTAAGAGTTTGTACAATAACTTATTAGAAACAAAATCAATGTGAATGATCACAACAAAAAAAATTTTATATTTTTTCTACAGTTGTACTTATAATACTCTTCCTTACCTGGACGCTCTTCAGAATAAACTCACTTTTCATTCTTACATCTTTAAAGGGACACCTCTTAGACAGCATAAGCAGATGTGCAAGAAGCTTATTCAACTCATCCAAAGAAACAGTATTTGAAAGCTCATCTGAAGGACGGTAAGTTGCCTCTTTCACTGAACGGAGACACTCGGTTTTTCTCAAAATGATTTGCCTAATGGTTTCCAGTGCTGTCTCTCTAGTAGTTGAATCTCTACTGCACAATCCATCCCATCTCACTTCATTTTCTCCTTCAGCCATGACAATCACAGTTTTTCCTTTCCGGTCTTCAGTCACCCTTTAGCATGCCCCAAAAGCACTTAGTATTTTTTAAATGAAATTTCCAATAAATTCAGAGAAATCGAGACGTCATGAAAACACAGGTCTGGGTTTCATTTAGGAATCATAAGTGTCTTTTAAATTGATGTTTTGAACTCATCTACAGGATTAATCATCCTCTTACTCTTGTACACGAAGGGGCGGTCTTCTGGACAGAGATTGAAGAAAACAAAGTTGGAAAGTTGCAATCTTACAGCGCTGGCTTTGCTGGACAGGGAGTCTCGGGGAAGTGTTCTCTGTCTCGCAGGTCAACGGATATCCTCACGGTGTGGAGCTGTCAAATCGTGCTCTGTCCAAAAAGACTGGTAACAGTTTAACGTTCTCCAACCATTAGGTCTTTCCTTTTTTTTTTCTGTCTGTGCAGCCACCGGTTCTCCCCGGGGTTCTCACCCCGCCCGTCCTCCGACTAGTCCCC
>NW_022900926.1:73463522-73484978 GCF_012274545.1 Fukomys damarensis
GCCGGCCGGGCGAGGGCCAATTCTCACTGAACCCTAGAACCCTGGCCCCGGGCTGCGGCTGCCGAGCCTCAAAGCTCCTGAGGGCGAGCTGGGGGAAAGCGAGTCTCCAGCAATCGCTGTCTGGGTGGGCGGCAATGAAAGAGGACGTCGTTGACCCCGCCGCTTCTGTCCCCGTGCCCTCGCCCAGAGCTGCTAAACCAGAGGGCACAGGGCAGCCCTGACAATCCCGGAGCACCGAGCTGGAGAATCTGCAGGGCCTGAGGCGCAGACCCCGCCCCTTCGCCCAGCCCCATCGGAGGGATCGGCCCAGAGGGCGGGAGCAGGGAGGAGAGATGGGGTCCTGGCCCCCAGCCCCTCCCCTTTCTCTGCCCGGCACAAACCGGGAGCTGCCCCAGCGCCTTCTTCCCCGCCCAGCCAAACAAGACCCGCCGAGGCAAAGCCATTGGAAAAAGCCCCGCCCTCCGGCCGGCTACCTCCAAACCCTAAATCCGCAGCGCGCGGCCGCCAGTCACTGCCTACTGGTACGCATGCGTAAATGCGAGCAGAGCGCATGCGCATTCGTGGTACTTAGCTTGTCGCTGAAGGTGTTTTCCGTTCCCGGACGTTTTGGAGTTGTCGGCCTGCTTAATGGGGAGTAAAAGTAAGCCCTGGAAGTATGAGTACACTGATATTTTTTATCACAGGAGGCAAGCACAACACATAAAGGGCACGACGACACTCCTTGAAGAAGCTGAATCTAAATTTAGGATTAGTTTTAAAAAAATAGCGACTGCTTCTTATGCTAAAGTCCAGATTAAATAGTGTTAGGCAGCTTTAGAACTTCGCGTTGGCTTCTGGGGAATGTAGTTTTGATACAGTTTGCGCCACTGTTTGCGACAGAAACTACATCTCCCAGGAGCCACCGCGACGTTGCCTGTAGCAGCCTGCAAATCAAAGGTGCTGGAGACAGGAGTTGAGTCGGTCGGTCTGGTGAGTATTGTAGCCTTCGTTATCATTTTTCCTTTGATAGGAATTTTTCTTCCTCTTTCCTTTAAGATTTTGGAGACTAAGCCATATAGGATTTCTGCCTTTGCGTAGTTCTTTTGGGACTTTTTCCACTACGTCTTTATGTGAGAACTCTTATTCATGCCCAAGCTTGTGCGGTAAGGCGAGGATTTAGAGGTCGCAACCCTGGGGGTCAAAGGGAGCGGCCTAAGAGAGGTCAGCAAGAAGGATATTGTGGAAATGGGGGCCCCGCGCTGCTGCCTCTGTTTCTGCACTTATCCTGTGGACACGCGCAGGATGGATCGGGGTCCTTGTGTCCTTTCAAATTTGTTTACTTTTACATAAGATTGTTCTGTTCTCAGTCAAGTGAAATCCTAAACAAGGTTTTGGAAGCAAGTGTGTTTTGTATGAGACTAAAGGGAAAAGAACTCCCAGTATTCTTAGATACGAATTTTTGCAGGCTTTGAGGATACTTTGTGAATAATCATAACAACAACAACAACATAATAATAATAATAATAATAAATGCAGTATAAAAATCCCTTGAGTTTATTATCGTTAAATGATTTAGTCGTTTCTTTAAAATTACTCCTGTGTTTTTGAAAGCCATTATTGAGAAGATTCAATTTTGAATGGCTATGAATAGATTGATTAGGTTTTAATTCTTCACTTTGCAAAATTGATGTATTTTTAAACTTCTGGGCACTGAGTATATACAACAGTAAAACAGACGCCCTAACTCTTTAGAGAAACCTATCAGCTAGAAGGACATCTCTTAGCCCACTCTTGGGAAGTCAGGGAAATCTTCATCCCCAGGAAGGGCGAGGACCAAATGTGTACCCCATGTATTCAGCCAACGAATACCTATTGAGTCCCCGCTATAGCAGTATTTTGAAATGTAGCATTGAGCACAGTACTGTATATCCATACTCTCATAAAGCTTGCATTCAACTAAGCCGGGCGAGTTAAAAAGTATGTAAAATATATACTGCAGTAAGTGGAATGCAGGCAGATCCAGTCGAGAAAAATAAAAAACAACTGGGAAGGAGGATGAAGAGTGACAAGTTGTGGGGAGTAAGGTTCGCTTTTAAATTAAGTGGTCAGAGAGATGAGGTGGGGGGGAGCAAGCAGGTAGATTCCTGGGCGAAGATCATCCAAGTGAAGAGAAGAGCTGTCACAAAGGCCTGTGAGCAGGAGCATGCCTGCACATTTGAGAAATAGCAAGGAGACTCCTGAGACTGAGACTCGAGTCTCACGAGGAGCCTCCAGTTCACTGAGTGCAGGAGACAATAATAAGATGAAATCCCAAAGTTATAGTGGTAGGAGTTCGTGTAGGTGATCGAAAGCCTTTGACTTTGATGGAGATGGGAAGCCGGAGGGTTTTAGGCAGATGAAGGTATGACCTGACTTTTAAAAATAATTTTTTCTTTTAAATTGTGTTTAGCAAAGACCATGGAAGCAAAGGGAGAAGCAGAGAGACTGGTTATGAAGCCAAAGTAATAATCCAGGTGAGAGATGATTATGGTGGTTTGAACCACCGTAGTAGTAGATTTATTTTGGTACTATAGCCAAAAGAAGATTAGAAGTGAGAGTAAAAGAGTGCAAAATGAGTCTGCAGTCTAACCTGAGCAAATAGAGGGAATCTATTGTCCTGGAAGGGTGCAGATTTGTATGTGGGTCAAGGAAGGGGTCAGTGATTTAGTTTGGCAGTGTTAAGTTTGAGATGCCTCTAAAATGTTGAAGTTGAGGTGTGGTTGAGGGAGCCCAACACATGAATCTGCAGAAGGAGAAGATCTACCTATGATGTAATTTTGGATATCATAGTATTTTCCCCCAGGGCTGAGGATTGAACCCAGGGCCTTCACAGCAGGGCTCAAACCTGTGATCTTCCTGCCTCAGCCTCCCAAAGGGCATTAGTAATGTTTTAGTATATGTGCTGCTGAAGCAAGCACTAAATTAGTCATGTTTTGATAGTAGTTGTTGATGTCACCAAAGGAAGCAGTTTATGGGAGTTTGCGTATACTGTATTAGAAAGGTGGTTATGAAGTCAGTGAAGTGGTTATACAGTCAGTGAAGGAAGGAAATCTTTTAAGTGTGGTATCCTAAAGGCCAAGTGATGAAAAAGATTGTGAGAGGTATGATGTTATGTTAAATGTCTATCTAGGTAAAATAAGATGAAGATTAATAATTGAGCACTAGGGCTAGGGATTTAGCTCAGTGGTTCTACCTGCCTCACAAGCACAAGGTCCAGAGTTCAATCCCTGGTACCTAAATAAATAAATAAATAAAAATTGATCACTCCTTTTTACCATTGTGGAGATCATTAAATTAAAACTATAGGAGGCCATTTTCTAAAAAAAATGTATTGGTAACATAATGATAACGTTCATCATGGGGAATTTTGTACCCATACATTCCCAATTCCCCTCCCTTTCAAGCCCTCTTCCCCTCATTTAAAAAAAGCTTTGTTTCCATTTTTAAATTTTTTTTCCTTGTCCCTTCCTTCCATTTTCCCCTCCCCGCCTTGTTCTCCTTCTTCTTTGAACGTTTTTTTTTTTTTCCTATTTCGCAATATGTAGTATGCATTTTGGTCCTTATTTACACTTTCAGATTCTCACACCAGAGAAACAAATGTGTCCAGTTTCTTTCATTTAAGAATATGGTCTCAAGGTGCATCCATTTAGGTAGAAATGTTTCAAGGTTATCCTTTTTTATGTTAGAATAATGCTCCATTGTATAAAAAACCCCACATCTTCTTTATCCACTCATCGATTGATGGCATTTAGACTGTTTCCAAGATTTAGCTATTACAAACTGTGCAAACATGGGTGTGCATATAACAATGCTTTTAATTCTTTCGGGAAGATACCAAGAAGAGGTATAGCTGGGTCAAATGGAACCTCTAGTTTTAGTTTCTTGAGGAATCTCCACACTGATTTCCACAGTGGTTATACCAGTCTATACTCCTACCAACAGTGGAGAAGTTTTCCTTTTTTTTCAACAGCAGCTTCAGCATTTGTTATTGTTTGATTTCTTGATAGCTGCTATTCTTCCTTTCTTGAGATGGAATCTCGTCATTGTTTTAATTTGTATCTTTTGAATGACCAGTGATACTGAACATTTCACATATATATTTGACATTTCTACTTTTTTATCTGAGAAATGTCTGTTCATTTCAGATGCCCATTTTTGGATTGGGTCTTTAAATTTGGCAGGTCTGATTTTGAGTTCTTTATATATTCTAGATATTAGTTCTTTGTCTGAGGAACAGCTAGCAAACATTTTTCCCACTCTATGGGTTGTTTTTTCACTCTGTTGGTGGTTTCTTTTGCTATGCAAAAGCTTTTAAAGATGAGATCCCAGTTGTTGACTCTTTGTGATATTTCTTGTGTGACCAGGTTTTTGTTAATAAAGTCTTTGCCTACACTAATGTCTTTAAGAGTTCTACATGTTCTATCTTCCAGCAGATTGTGTTTCTGTTCTAATATTTAGATCTTTGATTCATTTTGATTTTAGTTTAATGCATGGTGAAAGATATGGGTCTAGTTTTAATCTTTGGCATATAGAAAGCTAGTTTTTCCAGCACCATTTATTAAAGCGTCTTTCTTCCAGTAAAGATGTTTGGCTCCTTTGTCAAAGATAAGAAGGCTGAGTATATTCAGAGTTGTTTCTGCATCTTCTAATCTGTTCTACCGATCTTCTGGTCTGTGTTTTATTTTGTTTTTTTTTTGGCCAGCATCATGCTGTTTTATCATGATAACTTTGTAGTATAATTTAGAGTCAGAGATTGTGATGCCCCTCTGCCTTGCCTTTGTTGCCCTGATTGATTTTGCTATTCTAGGTCTCTTCTGGTTCCAAGTAAATTTTAAGATAGTTTTTTCTTTTTCTTTCTTTTTTTGGGCGGGGGGATTGAACTTGGGACCTTGTTCTTGTGAGGCAGTCAGCTGAACTATTGAGCTAAATTCTCGGCCCTAAGATTGTTTTTTCTAATTCTGTGAGATATAGCATTGGTATTTTGATCGAGATTGCATTAAATCTATATAACAATTTTGGAAGTATGGCCATTTTCACTATATTAGTTCTTCCTACCCAAGAACAATGGATATCTTTCCATTTTCTGATATCCTCTTCACTCTCCTTTTTCAGAGTACTCTAGGTTACAACGTAGAGGTCTTTTACTCCCTTCATTAGATTGATTTCTAGATATTTCATTATTTTGTATGCTATTGTGATAGGTGTTGTTTCTCTGATTTCTCAGTGACTTTATTTTAAATCTAGAAGTCTTGGGTGGAGTTTTTGGGGTCTTGTATGTACAGTATCATGTCATCTGCAAATAATGATGGTTTAACTAACTTCTTCCTTTCCTACCTTATTTCTGCATCTATTGAGATGTTTTGTCCTTGGGTCTGTTAATATGGTGTATTACATTTATTGATTTGCATATGTTGAACTATCCCTGCCTCTCTAGGATGAATCCCAGTTGGTCATGGTATATAATCTTGAGGATGGACTGCATTCTGTTTGCTAGTATTTTATTGAGGATTTTTGTATATATTTTCATTAGGTAGATGGGCCTGGAGTTTTCTCTCTCTCTCTTTTTTTTTTTTGGTTGAATCCTTCTCTGGTTTTGGAATCAGGATAATGCTTGTTTCCAGGAATGAGTTTGGGAATATTGCTTCCTTTTCAATTTCATTGAAGAGTTTGAGAAGGAGTGGCATTAAGTCCTCTCTAAATTTTTTATAGAATTTAGCAATGAGTCCACCAGGTCGTGGACTCCCCCTGCCCCCATTAAGTTTACTAGTACTTTTTAGGTATACAGTAGAGTTACGTTCATCATTGGGATCTTGTACCTTTACATGATGTATCTTGGTTCTTATTATTTCCCCATACCCCTGCCCTCCCTTCACCCCCTCCACCCTTCCTTATTTAAAAAATTTTGTTTCCATTTTTTCCTTTTCTCATATTTTTTCTTTTCCCTTCTTTCCTTTCCCCTACCCTTCCACTTCCCCTACTTCTTCAGTCCTTTTCTTCCTATTTCACATTATCAGTTATACCATTTGAACCTTATTTGCACTTTTAGGTTTTCATACCAGAGAAACTATTTCCTCCAATCTGGGGGCACAGAGAGTGCTCTCTCCCATCTGAGGCCAGAGGGCAGGGCGACCTCAGAGACTGGGATAGGATTTCCCTGGTTTCAGGAACACAGTGGGCTGGCTTGACACTAAAAAAAAAAAAAAAAAAAAAAAAAAAAGACTATAGCCTCAATATGCATCCATTTAGCTATACATGTCTCTAGTTTCACATCCTTTATGGCTGAGTAGTACTCCATTTTGTTTCAAAAAACAACAACACATCTTCTTTATCCAATCTGCAGTTGATGGGCAATTGGGCTGCTTCCAAGTTTTAGCTATCACAAACTGTGCTGCTATAAACATGGATGTGCATATATCACTGTGGTATGATTCTTTTAATTCTTTTGGAAAGAAACCCAGCAGAGGGATAATGGGGTCAAATGGAACCTCTAATCCTAGTTCTTTGAGGTATCTCCATATTGACTTCCACAGTGTTTACGCCATTCTTCACTCCCACCAACAATGGAGAAGGGTTACTTTCTCCCTACAACCCCGCCAACATTTGTTATTGGTTGATTTCTTGATAGCAGCCATTCTTTCTGGGGTGAGGTTGTTTTCATCTGCATATCTTGAGTGACCAGTGATGTTGAACATTTTTTTATATATTTCTTTGCTGCTTTAACTTCTTTGTCTGAGAAAGATCTGTTCATTTCAGATGCCCATTTTTGAATCAGATCTTTTTATTTGGGGGGTCTTGTTTTTTTGAATTCTTTATCTATTCTAAATAGTCTGAGGAACTGTCCTCCTTTGTCTGAGGAACAACTGGTAAAATTTTTTTCCCACATTGTAGGATGTCTGTTAGCTCTGTTGGTTATTTCTCTTGCAGTACAGAAACTTTTTAATAACACAAGATTCCAGTTGTTGATTCTTTGTGCTAGTTCTGGTGCTACTGAGGATTTGTTCATAAAGTCTTCTTATTCCAATGTCTTCAAGAGTTCTACCTAGCTTATCTTCCAGCAAGTTTAGTGTTTCTGTTTTGATATTTAGATCTTTAATCCACTTGGATTTTAGTTTAGTGCATGGTGAAAGATAGGGGTCTAGTTTTAATGTTTGGCAGGTTGAAATCCAGTTTTTCCAACACCATTTATTAAAGAGGCTATCTTTCCTCCACTGAGGATGATTGGCTCCTTTGTCAAAGATGAGGTAGCTGAGTACATTTGAAGTTGTTTCTGAATCTTCTAATCTATCTGGACTTTTCTTTGTTGGCAGGTTTTTAATTACATCTTGAATTTTATCAACTGATACTGATTTATTTAGAATTTTATATCTTCTTGATTCATCTTTGGTAATTCATATGTATCTAGGCATCTGCCCATTTCTTCTCTGTTTTCCATCTTATTAGAATATAGGCTCGAAGTAGTTATTGGTGATCTGTATTTCTGTAGAATCTGTTGTGATTCATCTTTTGTTTTCCTAATTACATGGATTTGAGTTTTTCTTTTCTTTTTTGATAAGGTTGACTAAGGGTTTACCAGTTTTATTTAATCTTTCAAAGAACCAACTCTTCACTGATTCTTTGTATTGTTTTCTTAGTTTCCATTGCATTAATTTGTCTTCTAGTTTTTATAATTTCCTCTCTGATTGGCTTGAATTGCTTTTCTTTTTCTAGAAGCTTGATGTTCAACATTAGGTTGTTTATCCATAAATCCTGGTATGTTGTATTGACATTATCAATTAATTGTAGAAACTAATTTCTTCTTTAATGTCATCTTTGACCCATTGGTTGTTCAGGAGGGTGTTATTTAATTTCCATGTGTTTATGAATTTCTCATGATTTCTTTTGCCATTGATTTCCAACTTCATTGCACTATGGTCTACTCATATGCATGGAATAATTTCAGTTCCTTTATATGTGCTTAAGCATGTTCTGTGAGCTAGTATGTGGTCTGTTTTGGAGAACAGCCATGTTCAGCTGAAAAGAATGTGTATTCTGAGGTTGTGGGCTGGAACACTGTAGACATCTATTAAATCCATTTTATTATGTTGAAAAGTTTGGTTCAGTTCTGACATTTCATTTCTTTGTTGATTTATTTTATTTTAGTTTAGTTTAGTTTTTGGTCTAGTTGATCTATTTGCAACAGCCAGGTATTGAAGTCCCACATTACAACTGTATTAGTGTTTATCTGGTTTTTAATATCCGTTATTGTTTATGTAGTTGATGCATATATTTTTATGATTGTTATCTCTTCCTCTTGGATTGTTCCCTTAACCAGTATATAGTAACCTTCTTTGTCTCTTCTGATCAGTCTTGGCTTGAAATCCACTTTGTCTAAAAATAGCTATTCTGCTTTTTTCCAGGTTCCTGTTGCATGAAATATTGTTTTTCATCCTTTGACTTTCATGCCATAAATTTTTTTTGAATTAAATGTATTTCTTGTATGCAGCATATTGTTGGATCTTGCTTCTTGATCCTTTCTGCCAGTCTGTTTCTTTGATTGGCAAATTGAGACCATTCACATTGATGGTTATAACTGATATGTATTGACTTATCCTTGCCATGTTATTATCCTGTTGTTGGTTCCCTTTTTTTCCCCTCTCTTTAATTGCTTGTCTTGCCTGGTCGGTTCATTGTTTTGGGGTTCATGAGTCCTTGTTATCTCTTTCTAGAGTACCCTTTAGAACATTTTGGAGTGATGGTTTGTGGGCATGAATTGCTTCAGGTATTCTTTGTCATAGAAGTATTTTATTTCTCCATCAATTTTGAAAGATAGTTTTTTCAGGATACATCAGTCTGGATTGGAAGTCATTTTCTTTTAGAGCTTGAAATACTTCACTCCAAGCTGTCCTTGATTTGAGGGTTTGTGTTGAGAAGTTTGCTGTGATTCTAATGAACTTTTCTTTATCAATAATTTGTTTCTTTTCTCTAACAGCTTTTAATATTCTTTCCTTATGTTGAAATTCTGGTATTTTGCTTATTATATGCCTTGGTGTGGATTTTTTTTTTTTTTTTTTTTTTTTTTGTGGCTAATTGTATACCTCACTTATTTGTATGTCAAATGCTTTTTCTCTGCTTGGAAAGTTTTCTGCCATTATTTCTGTGAACAGGTTTTTTTTATACCATTTGTGCTATCTCCTGCTTTTTCAGTGACTAATCCATCTTGTGTTATTCTTTACATCATCTAGCAGCTGTTGGATTGGTTTTTAAGAAATCTTTCTTTTCATGATCACTGTGATCCTGTCTTCTTTCCCTGATATTCTGTCCTCACATTGATTCATTCTGCTGTGTATACATACAATGGGATTTTTGATGTCCTGGATATGTGTTTGAATCTCTCATTGATTCCATTTCTTTCCTATGTTGGGCATTCATGGTTTCCATCGTTTTCCTAAGCTCCTGTATTTTTTAAAAATCTTTATCTGCTTTAGAGTTACTAACCAAGTCTTTCATTATGGTCACCATCTCTGTAATTTTCTGAGAAATTATTCTGATTTGATTTTTTTCAAGAGCCTCATTTATCTATTTTATTACTTCCATTGTAATAAAATACTTCAGAGAGTCCAGGTGGGTGGCTTTCAAATTGTTCTACCTCGTTGACCCCTGGGTTTGCCATTGGTGAGCTGGAAGTCTGGGGTTGCGTCTTGTTTAAGTGTCTTCTCATTTTTTATTTATTTTTTGTTTAGTTCAATTCCTGGGTTTATTCTTGTAAATTGCTTTTGACAAGTAGCTTTATTGCTAATATTTAGAACTCTTCTCAGAGATATCTTCCAGCTTTTGGGTTTTGAGTCTGTTGCAAGATCCTACCTCCTCAGTTTATTGGAGATGAGAAGCTGCAGCCTATTTGGCCTAGCCCCTGGTTCTTTGGCATTGGCCTATAGTATTGTTTATGACCCTTAGGCAATTTCAGTCTTGGCATACCAGGAAGAACAACTTATTATAACAGTTATGTTACCTTGACTGAAGTAGTACAGTCAACAATAACAGTAGCATCAAACACAGCCTAAAAAATTACAGACTTTGGTAACCATTGATTTGCTACCTTTAACCATATTTGTGGTTATACAACAAAATCTAAAACCAGAAAATTGTATATTGTAAGTATGCCCTCAATATGGTGATTTTGTCCTCAGGGAAGAAAAGTTTAAATGGTATGTTAGTTACTTTTCTCTCATTGCTAAGACAAAATACCTGACACGGGGTGGGGGCTTATTTGACTTATAGTTGTTAGAGGTTTCAGTCCATAGTCTGCCAGCTCCCAGACAGGAGTGGCAAACAAATCACAGAGGAGAAACAGCAAGATACACACAAGGTAGCAAATGCAACAGTGTCTTTCTGCCTCTTTTTTCCCATCCAGACTACTAGGATTATGGCAGTGTTAAACCACTCACTCATGTGTAGTGGTTTAGTAATCACACCCTTAATCCCAACATTACGCATTACAGATTCAGCTGCCTTTGAAAAAGAAAGTCCTACCTCATCTACATGAGGCTTGGGGGGGGGATTGCACATCTAAACACAAACCATAGCAAGGGGTTAGCAGGGAAAAGTAGAATAAAAGAAGATAAGGAAGAGATTAGAAGCACGGCTGGAAGACAAAAGGAAGATTACCCAAACTTTGGGAAATTGCTGAAGAAAACAGGAGGGAAAGAGAGAAGACTAAAATATATACAAGGACAAAACAGAAGAGCAACAAAAAATCTAGAAACAGTGTTCTCTAGAAACCCCTATAAATAAGAAAAAAACAAAAACAAGAAAAAAACAGATAGTAAAAATAATATCCACTTCAAAGTGTGTCTCCCCTGTCACTGGTAGACAAAGTGGGCAGACAGAGCCCAGTTTGATCCCAGCAATCCAACTATAGATTTACAGTGGGGTAATGGATAATCCCAGCAAATCTGCACCTTTAGTTCCACTGACATTCAGGCTGATTTCTGGCTGTGAGGCTAGAAACTGATTTTTTCTGTCTATAGTACTCCATGTGTCTCCTTCTAGCTTGAACTCAGCTCTTTGACTTTCTGCTGACTTGAACTTGGTTCCACTTTACCCTAACACTAGTTGCCACTAATTGCTGAGTTCCAAGCTCAGTTGGCCACTGTCCAAGATGGCGACTGGACAGTCACCCTTTCCAGAGGGATATCTGAATAACTCACCAGCCACCACAGTCTGCTGGGTCCACTGGTGCATTTCTCCATGAAAGTCTGTAGGGTTGATCACTAGGCATCTGCAGGTTCAAGCTGCTGTTCTTGTACAGTGAGTCAGGCCACTGGCTACCTCCTTCTTCATCAATATCCCTCTTCACTCTCCTTGTGGGCTGCAATTCTCACTTCAGATATTTGCTAGGTCACAGAGACCCACTTTCCTCCTTTTCCCCACATTGTTGTATTCCATTGTCTGGATACCAAATCTCAGAGAGGCTATTTCTCTGCTGTTCAACACTTCACCATTTTCCAAGGCCATTGTTTTTGGACTAAGCTCTTGAACTGGGCCCAAACATAAGACTAAAAATCAAGGTGGAGTTACCTATGCTAAAATCTGACATCACCAAGCCAAAACTAAGTTGTTACATGGCCTTCAGAAAAATGGGATAGAAGAAATCCAAATTTTCCAAACTGGAAAGCTAGCATGTTAGTAAACTTCCCTCCGCTTTAATCCCATCATCTTTTTCCCTCCTATAAGTTTATTGGTACATTTAAAGCAAACAATAGTTACATTTATCATTGGGATCTTGGTTCTTATTTTTTCCCCATATCCCTGCCCTCCTTCACCCCCTTCACCCTTCCTTATTTACAAAGACTTTGTTTCCATTTTTTCCTTTTTTCACATTTTCTTTTCCCTTCTTTCCTTTCCCCTACCCTTCCCACTTCCCCTTTAGCCATTTTCTTCCTGTTTCACACTATCAGTTATATCATTTGAAGCTTATTTACACTTTTAGTTTTTCACACCAGAGAAATTATTCAGTATTTACTCAAGTGTGTCCTATTTATTTCCCTTAAGAGTATAACCTCAGTGTGCATCCATTTAGCCATAAATGTCTCTAGTTTTTCATTTTTTTTTTTTCTGGTCCCGGGGATCAAACTCGGGTCCTTGTGCTTCCAAGGCAGGTGCCAGAACCACTGAGCTAAATCCCCAGCCTAGTTTCTCATTCTTTATGGCTGAGTAATACTCCATTTTATAGAAAAACCACATCTTTCCAGTCTCCAGTTTATGAGCATTTGGGTTGATTCCAAGTTTTAGTTATTACGAACTGTGCCGTTATAAACATAGGTGCACATATATTGCTGTAGTATGATTCTTTTAATTCTTTTGGAAAGATACCCAGCAGAAAGATAACTGGGTCAAATGGGACTTCTAATCCTAATTTTTTGAGGTATTGTCATATTCCACAGTGTTTACACCATTCTTCACTCCCACCAACAAAGGAGAAGGGTTCCTTTCTCCCCACAACCCTGCCAGCATTTGTTATTGGTTGATTTCTTGATAGCAGCCATTCTTTCTGGGGTGAGGTGGAATCTCAGTGTTATTTTAATCTGCATCTCTTTTTTTTTAATTGAGTTTATTGGTACATTTTAGGTATACAGTACAGTTACATTCATTATTGGGATCTTGTACCTTTTACATGACAGGTGGTCTCATCTGCATCTCTTGAATGACCACTGATGTTGAACATTTTTTTATATATTTCTTTGCTGCTTTAACTTCTTTGTCTGAGAAGTGTCTGTTCATTTCAGTTGCCCTTTTTTGAATCAGGTCTTTGTATTGGGGGCTTTGATTTTTTTGAGTTCTTTATATATTCTAGATAGTAGTCCTTTGAGGTATAGCTGGTTAAAAAAAATTTTCCCACATTGTAGGATGTCTTTAGCTCTGTTGGTGGTTTCTCTTGCACTGCAACAACTTTATAATGCAATAAGATCCCATTTGTTGATTGTGCAATCAACTGGTGCTGCTGAAGATTTGTTCATAAAGTCTTTTCCTATACCAATGTCTTTGACAGTTCTACTTATTTCATTTTCCAGTAAGTTTAGTGTTTCTGTTTTGATATTTACATCTTTAATCCACTTGGATTTTAGTTTAGTGCGTGGTGAAAGACAAGGGTCTAGTTTTAATCTTTTGCAGGTTGAAATCCAGTTTTTCAAACACCATTTATTGAAGAGGCTATCTTTCCTCTAATGAGGATGGTTGGCTTCTTTGTCAAAGATGAGGTAGCTGAGTATGTCTGGTGTTGTTTCTTACCTATTCCATTGATCCACAGGTCTGTTTCTTTGCCATTACCATTTTGTTTTTATCACAGTGGCTTTGTAGTATAGTTTCAAGTTGGGAATTGTGATACCCGCTGCCTTATCTCTATGGCCTAGAATGGTTTTTGCTATTCTAGGTCTCTTCTGGTTCCAAATGAATTTTTGGATTGTTTTCTCATGTTCTCTGAAATATACTGTTGGAATTTCAATCAGGATTGCATTGAATCTGTATAGTAGTTTTGTCTGTTTCTGTTCTAGAGTCTCTAATCATGTCTTTCATTGTGCTCACCTCTGTGTAGTTATCTGGGAAATTATTTCTGTTTTGATTTTTTCTAGAGCCTGATTGATCTGTTTTGTTGCTTCCTGTGCTATGAGTTCTGGTATCCTGGTGGTTGATTGTCAGACTTTTCCACCTCATTTTCCCTAGAATTTGCCATTGGTGAACTGGGAGTCTGTCTTTGTGCCTTGCTTAAGTGTTTTCTCATTTTTATTTTTGTTGTTGATCTGTCCTTCGTTTAATTCCTGGGTTAGTACTTTGATCTTCCTGATATAGCTGCTCTTTAGGTTTTGAGTCTGTAATGACTCAGAGACACTCTCATTTTCATAATATCAGGAAGGACAACTCATTAAATCAATCACAACGCATTAGCACAATTGATACAATCAACAACACAATAGCATCAAGCACAGCTGAGAAATTGACCATTTGTGGTAGTTACTAATGTATCACCTTTAACCATGTGAGTTAAATCAAAATAGAGGACCAGCCTAAAATATGTTTATAGTGAATAAACTTTTCAATATAGCAGCTTTACTCTTCAGAATGAGGACTTAGAAGAAATTGGGAGGATAGGAATAGATAGGTAAAAGAATAGGAGGTTTCAGGTGAAGCCAGACAACACAGGTTAATCATGCAAACTCTAGGAAACTGTTGAATACAAGAGGGAAAGACATAATGCAACAACAAGGACAAGAATAAAACAATTTAACAGAAATAGGGAAGCTGTAAATTATACTCACTTTCCTTTGAAACTAATGACCATTAAATGAAGGGAAAAGAGAGAAGAAAAGAAAAAGAAAGAAGAAATCCAAATTAGGGCAGCAACAGGAACAAGAAGGGAGGTAAAGAATAATTTGGGGGAACAAGAGACTGGGTGTGAAAAAGAAGGAAGAAAAAAGGAAGAATTTGCTCAATGGGAAAACATTTTTAAATAAAAATTAGAAATAAGAGGAAAAGAAATAAAAATAATTTTGAAGAGCCTCTTTCAGGGCATATCTCTACTGTCACAATAGACAATGTGGGCAGCAATGTACAGAACTAAGGCAATTAGTCTCAGCTGGCCAATGGCAGACCCCTGAGATTCAGGCTAAATTCTAGTTGCAAGGCCCACGTTGGGCTTCCTGATCTCCTGCAGGGTTGAATTCTGCAAGGTTGCACTGCAGGTTTCAGCTGCCCTTCCCCTGAAGATAGTTCAGGTTCTGCTGGAATGTAGTGATCCCCTCAACTTACCAACTACAGAGGTCTGATGTGCCTTTATTGCTGTTGTTCACTTGTGTTGTATCTTCTGGAGCTGAGTAATATGGCCTTTATGACTACCTGTGTCTCTGCAGTATGAATCCAGGTGCCAGCACAGCCAGGAGTCCCGAGAGCATTGGGGGGGTGTTGCAGAGTTGCCTGCACAGCTGAACTGTGGGTGGTTCGCACCGGGCTGCTCTGATGGAGGCCTGGGGTGCTGGAGGTGGAGGAAGAGGAGTTGCGAGCAGTAGGAACAGCTGAGCAGTAGGCAGTTCTCACCACTGAGAACTCTAGGCCCGGGGCACTAGAGATGGATAGCAGTTTTGGAAGTATGGATATTTTCACTATGTTGATTCTTCCCACCCAGGAGCAAAGGATGTCTTTCCATTTTCTTATGTCCTCTTTGATCTCTATAGTTTTCAGTGTAAGGTCTTTTGTCTCCTTTATTTGATTGATTTCTAGATATTTCATTTTTGGGGATGTTATTGTGAAAGGAATTGTTTCCCTAATTTCTGTCTCAGTGAGTCTGTTATTTGTGTACAAGAAGGCTATTGATTTTTTTGTGTGTGTGTGTGCTGGTGATTGAACTCAGGCCCTTATGCTTATGAGGCAGGTGCTAGAACCACTAAGCTAGATTCCCCCAGCCCAAAGGCTATTGATTTATGAGTGTTTCAGCTACTCTACTGAATCTCTAAATTAAGTCTAGAAGTCTTTTAAAGGTGAAGTTTTTTGGATCTTCTATGTAGAGTATCATGTCGTCAGCAAATAATGACAATTTAACTTCTTCCTTTCCTATCTTTATTGCTTTTATTCTTTTCTCATCTAATTGCTGTGGCTGATGTTTCCAAAACTATATTGAACAGGAGTGGTGCAAGTGAACATCCTTGTCTTGTTCTTGATTTTAGCATGAAAGCTTTTAGTTTTTGACTATTTATATGATGTTGGCTTTTGGTTTGTCATAGATAGCCTTTATCTAGTTGAGATAAAGACCATCTGTTCCAATTTTCTGCAGGGTGTTTGTCATGAATGGATGTTGAATTTTGTTGAATGCTTTTTCTGCATCTACTGAGACGATCTTATGGTTTTTATCCTTGACTCTGTTAGTATAATGTATTACATTTATTGATGTATGTATGTTGAACCATCCTTGCATCCCTGGGTTAAATACAATTTTGTCAGGGTATATGATCTTAATGATCTTCTGTATTCTGTTTGCCAGTATCTTATTGAGGATTTTTCTATCTATATTCATTAGGGAGATTGGCCTGTAGTTCTCTTTTTTGATTGGGTCTTTCCCTGGTTTTGGAATCAAAGTAATACTTGCTTCCAGGAATGAATTTGGAAGTATTGCTTCCCTTTCAATTTCATTGAAGAGTTTAAAGAGTAGTGACAGTAGTTCTTCTCTAAATGTCTTGTAGAATTCAGCAGTGAAGCCATCAGTACCTAGGCTTTTCTTTGTTGGTAATGTTTTAATTACATTTTCAATGTCACTAAATGTAATTGGGGTGTTTAGACTTTTTTAAATCTTCTTTGTTCAACTTTGGCAGTTCATGTGTGTCTAGGAATCTGTTCATTTCTTCGGTATTTTCCATTTTGTTAGAGTATAAGTTTTCGAAATAGGTATTGATGATCCTCTGAATTTCTGGTGGAACTGTTGTGATTTCATCTTTTTCATACCTAATTGCATGAATGTGAGCCTTTTCTTTCCTTTTTTGATAAGGTTGGCCTAAGAGTTTATCAATTTTATTTATTCTTTCAAAAAACCAACTCTTGGATTCATTGATTTTTTTTTTAATCATTCTTTTAGTTTCCATTGCATTAATTTCTGCTCTGATCTGTATAATTGCCTCCCTTGTATGACCTTTTGGTTTGTCTTGCTCTTCTTTTTCTAGGAGCTCAATGTTAAGTATTAGGTTGTTTATTTGAGCTCACTCTGTTTTCCTAGTACCGGCATTTACTGCTATGAATGTCCCTCATCAAACAGCTTTCATTGTGTCCCATAGATTCCTTTATGTTGTGTTGGCATTATCATTTAATTGTAGAAATTGTCTAATTTCTTCTGTGACCCAATGGTTTTTCAGCACAGTGTTACTTAATTTCCATGTGTTTGTAAATTTCTTGCAGTGTCTTAGGCTGTTGATCTCCAGATTAATTGCACTATGGTCTGCTAACTTCAATTCCTTTCTATTTTCTTAAGCATGTTCTATGAGCTAGCATGTGCTCTATTTTGGAGAATGACCCATGTACAGCCAAAAAGAATATATATTCTGATTTTGTGAGGTGGAATACTCTGTAGACATCTACTAAGTCCATCTCTTCAAACACTTGGTTCAATTCTGTTATTTTGTTGTTGATTTTTTTGTCTAGATGATCTATTTGTGTCAGTGGATTATTGAGGTCCCCCACTATAATTGTATTAGTGCTTATTTTGTTTTTCATACCCATTAATATTTGTTTTGTATATTTGGGAGCATTAGTATTTCATGCATATATATTTATAATTGTCATTTCTTCCTCTTGTGTTGTTCCCTTTACAAGGATATAGTGGCCTTCTTTGTCTCCCTTAATTAATTTTAATATACTCTGTCTGCAAATAAGATAGCTACCCCTGCTTTTTGGATTTTGCTTCTTAATCCATTCTGCCAACCTATTTCTTTTGATTGGTGAATTGAGGCTATTAACATTGATAGTTTAAACTATTATGTATTGACTTGTCATTGTCATGTTTTTTCCTGTTGTTGGTCCTTTTCTTTTTTATTTTTCCCTCTCTCCCTTTAATTTCTTGCCTTGCCTGGTATATTTGCTCTGTTGGCCCTTATAGAGTTGTGGCCTTCATTTTCTTTTTCCAGGATATTGTTTTAGAAATGTTTGGAGTGCTAGTTTGGTGTTCATGAAATTTCTCAAGTGTTCTTTTTTGTGGAAATATCTTATTTCCCAAAAAAATTCTGAAAGATAATTTTGCAGGATACATCAGTCTAGGTTGGAGGTTGTCTTCTTTTAGAACTTGAAATAACCTCACTGCAGGCTCTCCTTTGACTTGAGGGCTTGTGTTGAAAAGTCTGCTTTCCTTTACATGTTATTTGTTTCTTTTCTCTAACTGCTTGTAGTATTTTGTTCTTCTGTTGGGTTTTTAGGATCTTGATTATTACATGTCTAGGTGTAGATTTTCTTTCATCATGGCTATTTGGAGTCCTATATGCCTCACTTATCTGTAAGTCAAATTCTTCCTCTCTGTTTGGGAACTTTTCTGTGAAGTTTTTTTTTTTTTTAAATGTCATTTGTACTTTCTCCTGCTACTTCATGGATTCCTGTCAGTCTTACGTTATTCTTCTTTGCATCATCTAAGAATTGTTGGATTGATTTCTCATGATCCTTTACTGTTTTTAAGTGATCTCTCTTTTCCTGGTCACTGACCATAATCCTATCTTCTATATCTGAAATTCTATCTTCACATTCGTTCATTCTGCTATGAATACTTTCTATAGAGTTTTTAAATCTCCTGGATATATGTTTGAATCTGTTTCATGGATTCCATTTCTTTCCTATGTTGAACATTCAAGGCCTTCATTTCTTTTCTAAGCTGGACATTCATGGTTTCCATCGTTGTCCTGAGCTCATCTATTTTTTTATCTGTTTCTCTTCTAGAGTCTCTAATCACGTCTTTCATTCTTCTCACAATATCTGTGGTTATCTGGAAAATTATTTCTGTTTTGAAGTTTTCTAGAGCCTCGTTTATCTGGTTTTTTTACTTCCTGTACTATAGGTTCAAAGTGTCCAGATGGTTGACTGTCAGAGTTTTTCACCTCATTTCCCCCATAATTTACCTTTAGTGAGGTGGAAGTCTGTGTTTTTGTCTTGTTCAAATGTCTTCTCATTTCTATTTTTGTTGTTTGTATTGTCCTTGCTTTAATTCCTGGTTTACTATTTTGGTCTTCCAGATATAGCTGGTTTTAGGTTTTCAGTCTGTAATGACTCTGAGGCAACCTCATTTTCATTTTACACGGAGAACAACTGATTAGATCAATCACAACCCCTTAGCCCAAGGATACAATCAGTAGCATCAAGCACAGCTTAGAAAATGACAGTTTGTGGTAGTTATTAATCTATCACCTTTAACTGTGAATTTAAGCAAAATTGAGGACCAGCCCAGATATGTTTAAAGTGCAACTTTACCCTTCAGGATGGGGACTTAGAAGGAGTTGGGGAAGGAGGGATTGATAGGATAGAAGTGAGGTCAGAGGACCCAGGAAGATCACAGAAATTCTAGTAAGCTGTTGAAGAGAAGAGAAGAAGAACAAAATATGCACAAGAACAGAACAAACTAACAGCAATAGGGAGGCTAGAGACTGTAATCACTTTCTTTTAAAACTAATGGCAATTGAGAGAAGGAAAGGAAAAGAAAAAAAATAAATTCAAATTAGGATAGAAACAGGAACCTAAAGGGAGAGAAATGAAGATCAAGGTGCGGGGGGAGAGAAGATTAAATAGAAGATAAAGTAAAGAATTTTGAAAAAGTAAAAAGATAAAAAATTTTTTTAAATTATTAAAGATAAGAGAAAAATATTGCTTTGAAAATAAAAAATACAAATAGAGATAGAGGGCTTCCTTCAGGGTATGCCTCTGTTGACACAATAGACAGCATCGGCAGGAGTGTGCAGATCTAAGCTAATTAGTTTCAGCAAGACAGCAGCTGTTCCCTGAGGTTCAGGCTGATTTCCTCCTGCTGGGTTGAACTCTGCAAGGTTCTACTGCAGGTCCCAGCTGAAGTTAGAGCAGCTTCCGATGTGAGGTTCTGGTCCCTCTGAGATACCAACTCTGGTGGTGTGGTGTCCCTTTATCACAGAGATTTTCTTCACTTTTCCAATGGGCTTCAATTTTCATCTAGGAGACTCAGAGAGGCCCTCTTTCTCTTGTTGGCGGGGGGAGGTGGGGAAGTGGGGGTGTGCCTTGGACACTGCTGTGTTGGCGCTTCCATGGCTGGGCTCCTCTGCTGCACTGGCCTGAAGGGGCCAGCCTGCCAGAGTGTCTTGCACTGCTTCCGTGCTCCTCTGTTACTCAGTGCCAAAGATTTCATCATCTTTAACCTTTAGAAATAGTAACTTGAAATAATTCAGTGTTAATGAGTAATTTTTCTATTGTTCTGTCTCTGGTCCCCATGTTACAAGGATAGTAACTTTGAAATGATCAATCTGATTTTTTTTCTATGTTTCAGCCCTTTTGTAAAACCAGCAGCTTCTGAGCCCATTGAAACATTTGTTTTATGGAATTAAGTGTTGCCTGATTCTAAAACTAAAGATCTTTACATTGTAATTTTGTCTTTTGCTAAGGTCAATGGAGATCTTGATAAGAGCAGGTTTGGTGGACTGAAGGGTCCAGAAGGCAGATGAACATTTTAAGAGAGAGTGGGAAAACTGGAGATAGTATGAATGTAGCACCTACTGCTTTCTTTGTCAAGACTGTTCTAGCCTGATTTTGATTCTATTTCATGGAAACCTTAGCTTAGCTATCACTTTCTCATAAAAATGACCCTAATCTGAGATGTTTCTCACACTCATACTACACATAAAACTTTAACTGCTAATATGTTACAAATGCCAATTTACTGTTGTCTGGATCATAATTTGATTTACATGCCTGTTCCAGTAAAGGTTAAGCACCTATGAGCAGAGACTAACTATTTTTGTTCCTCATATCTCTAGCTGAGTACAATGCCTGGCACCTAATATAAACTTAATAAATGTTCGATGAATGAGTAAAAGAATGAATGCAGGCTGGGGATGTAGTTCAATGGCCTCATACCTGCCTGGCAAGCACAACGTCCTGAGTTCAATTCCTGGATAGCGGGGGGAAAAAAAGAATGAATGAACATAAGAAAAATGTAGTACTGTGTTACAGAACTGAGATGCTGCATAATTACACTGTTGTTTACAAACACAAGGAAATTGGATAGGAGAAAATACATTGCAATGATAACATTGTACAACATTGCCTTGTAAGAGTGAAAACCATTGCTGTTAGTGAAATGTAGTTTTTACTCTCATGAAATAGGAATTTGCTAATATTTTTTAATGTTCCTGCATACCTCATCCAATTAAAAGATAAGGTTTGAGGTGTAACTTAATGGTAGAGTGCTTGCCTAACACGTTCTAGGCTTTGGGTGTCATCCCCAGCACTAGAAAAAAAAGAGAAAAAAATACTAGGGGCTTAGTGCCTAGGTGAAGGCCTGTAGTCCCAGCTACTTGGGAGGTTGAGGCACCACTTGAGCCTAGGAGTTTTGAGACCAGCCTGAACAATATAATGAGACTGCATTTCAAAAACAATAAAAAAGATGGACATTGTATATGTGCAATGTAAAGGAGTAGAAAGATGTTAGCACTTTTAATGAATAATGTCTAGTCAAGGGAAAAATTGGCTGATTGTTCTACAAGAGGCCTGATATAGTGGCATTCATTATGAAATTCATTGATGAATTTGCTATTTTAAAAAATCAGCAGGCTGGGGTTGTAGCTCAGTGGTGCTGTGCCTGCCTGGCAAGCACAGGGTCCTGAGTTTGATTACCAGTACCAAAAAACAAAAAAACAAAAGACATCTCTCTTAAGTCTGGACATAAAAACAGTCTGGTAGTATACCAAAGTTTGTGAGAGTTGGAGA
>NW_022900926.1:73485008-73493872 GCF_012274545.1 Fukomys damarensis
ATATATGAATTACAGTCACAGGCAATAGATAAATTTATCAGGATGCCAATTTATTGATAATCTTTGAGATATTTTGTTTTGATTTTTTGAGACAGGGTCTCACTATGTAGTTCAGACTATCCTGAACTCACTGTGTAGCCCAGGCTGGCCTCAAACTTGTGGTGATCTTCCTTTCTCAGCCTCGTGAGTGCTGAGATTACAGGCATATGCTACCACGCCTGGAAAATTTGAGATGTTGCCAAGTAGATAGCACACTGATTCTCTGACAAGTTTTGTTGTTGTTGTTGGTTTTCTTTATTTTTAAATTTTTATTCGTATATGTTTGAGGTACATAATGATTATATTCATTGTGGGGAATTGGTACTTGTACATATCTCGATTCTCTTTTTCTCCTTCCCCTCCATCCCCTTTTTTCCACTACTAGATTCATCTATTTATAAGTCCCTATGAAGTTATTTATATATATACAAATTAACAACCAGACTAAGAAGGCAAAAAGCTTGTAAAACACATCAGTCAATATACTAAATCAAAGTACACTTTTGACACATTGTGCATGCTATATTATAATAACTTTTTCTCTTCCTATTGTCTCTCTTTTATTTTGTACATTATTATTATTATTGTTATTGTTTTATTATTAGGAATCAAACTTGGGCCTTTGCACTTGCAAGGCAGATGGCAAAACCACTGAGCTAAATCTTTGGCCCTATTTTGTGCTTTATATATTAAGTTTCTTATATGAGAGAAACCATGTGATATTTAAGTTTGTGGGCCTTATTTACTTCACTTAACATTATGGTCTCAAGGTACATCCATTTTCCTACAAATGATTCAAGTTTATCCTTCTTTGTGTCAGAATAGTATTCCACTGTATATAGTTACTATACTTTCTTTATTCGTCCTTTGATAGACATATAGTTGCTTCCAAGATTTAGCTATTATGAATTGTACTGCTATAAACATGGGTAGGCATACATCACTGTGCTGTGATGTCTTTAACTCTTTTGAGAAGATAACTTAGAATAGGAGTAACTGGGTCAAATGGAATTTCTATTTTTACTTTTTTTTTTTTTTTTTTTTTTTTTTTTTTTTTTTGGAAACTTGTGTTTTATTTTCCATCAACCTCTTTTCCACTTTGCTTCAGTGTCTGAGGAACAAACAGCTCAAGACCACTCAGTGGTGGTTCCTACCCACTCAGTGGCCTGAGCAGTAGGGGCTGCAGACCGGTCTTCTGTGGACGGTTGAGCACTCCAGTCTTCTGTAGGGAACTGCTGGATGGGCACAGAGGGCACCTGTACACCCTCAGACCAGTCTGCAACTTCAGGCTGAGCAGCAGTGAACTCTGGAGCTGGTGCAGTCCATTTGCCCTGAAGTTCCTTCTTGGTCACAGCCTTTTCAGCAGCAGCCTGCGCTTCTTTTTCAGTCTCTTCAGGGTCCCTGTAGAAGTAGAGATCAGGCATGACCTCCCATGGGTTTTCACAGGAGATGGTGCCACGCATGCGCAGCATCCACATCAGACCCACTGAGTGAGCTCCCTTGTTGTTGCACGGGATGGCAATGTCCACATAGCGCTGAGGAGAATCTGTGCACACAGAGCAATAGTAGGCAGATTGACATAAGATGCCTCCGTGAGGGGCTGATGATCAGCCCTGGGATCTGTAACCACCAGAAGATGCAGTTCTTAGAAAGCTGCCTGGATCTGGTTAGTGAAGGTCCCAGGAGTAAAACGGCCAGTGGTAGGAGTAGCTCCAGTGGTGGCGGCAAACTTCAGCACAGCCCGCTGGCCGGTGTTCCTAGAGGATATGACACTGACATCAGCAGGGTTTTCAATGGTGACTATGGCTCGTGCTGCCAGTAGAAGCTTTTCCCAGGTCCGCTTCAGATTTATGATGTAGATGCCATCACTTTTCCTTTTGTAGATATACTGTTCCACCTGGAAATCCAGGTTGGTACCACCTAAGTAGGTTCCTGCAGTAAGGAATTTGAGGACATCCTCCTCCTTCATTGCAGAACATCAAGGGCTCCAGACACTGAACATTTCCCTTTAAGTTATGATGGGAATCAAGAACAATGCCGTATGGACCCCTGCCTGGGCAGCGAGGAAAGGGTCTATTTTTGAGGAATCTCCATACTGATTTTCATAGTAATTGTACCAGTTTTCATTTCCACCAACAATGAAAAGCCCTTTCCCCCAATTTGTTATTGGTTATGTCTTGATAATAGCCATTTTTCTGGAGGAAGACTCTTGGTATTGTTTCAATTTGCATTTCTCAAATTGCCAGTGATGTTAAACATTTTTTAGTGTTTTTATTGGCCATTTGTACTTCACTGAGAAGTATCTATTCCTTTCATTTGCCTGTTTTTGAATTGGGGTGGTCCGTGAATACACACACACACACACACACACACACACACACACACACTCACACTCTAGATATTAGTCCTCTCTCTGAGGAGTAGCTGGCAAAAAATTTTCCCATTCTGTAGGTTGTCTGTTGACTGTTGGTGGTTTTCTTTGTTGTGCAAAAGCTTTTTAATTTGATCTGAACCCATTTGTTGATTCTTGGTGTTATTTCTTGTGCAACTGAGGGTTCTGTTCACAAAGTCTGCCTACACCTCTCTTAAGAGTTTTACCTATTTTGCCTTCCAGCAGATTAAGTGTTTCTGTTTTAATATTTAGATCTTTGATCCATTTTGATTTTAGTTTAGTACATGGTGAGAGATACATATGGGTCTCAGTTCAATCTTCATCATGTGTCATGTGTGAGTTTTTTGTGTGTCCACCTAAAAGGCAGTGTGACATGTATCATCTTCACATGAGCATTTTTTCCTGGCTACTTTATCTTTAACAAAAGGGCCAGATACTTTCACTGGAGGATAATCCTTTGTTTTTTGTTTCTGTTAGAAAATTTCATGAGAAATCATTAGATTACCTAGGAACCTGTAACCAGAGCAAAGGAAATTAGATATATAATGTGGCAATTACTAGTGATAAACTATAGGAACTACCACAGAAGAACCTTAATGTCACTTACTTTACCTCTTCTTGAGTCGCTTTTTCTCCAATCCTACTTCTTACTCTTGGTTTTGATGAAAATATTCCCCCTTGAAATAAGTTAATATGTTTACTACGATCTAGTTCCTGGCTGGACCTATGGCTATTTTGTTTCTATCAGCTAACTTTGCATATGTATCTCTATTCTGGTCCATTATACAGTTGACCCTTAAACAACACAGGTTTAACTGCATGGTCTGTGTAAATTTTTTTGTTTTTGTTTTTTGAGATCTGTGACAATTTTTAAAAGTTCACAAATATTGTAACTTAGAAGTGTTGAAAAAAATTAAAGAAAAGATATGGCATGAATGCATAAAATATATGTAGATAATAGTGTATAACAGTACCATAAAATAATACAAATCGATTATAAAACGTTAAAATTTATCAAAATGTATGCACTCAAGCCATATGTGACATAATTTGCTGTCAAGAGAAATGTGAACTAAATAAAGATGCAGTGTTAAGTCAACTCCAAAAGATTAACTGTAGTAATGCTCCACTATTGTAATAATTTTGTAGCCACCTCTTGTTGCTGCTGTATGAGTTGAAGTGTTTTTTGGGTATCCACCTAAAATGCAGTGCAACATGAATCATCTTTGCATGAGCAATTTTTCTCTCCAATGAATACACTATGTATCACAATAAAAAGTGATCTCTTGAAATTGTGTCTCTCACCTTATATAATACATACAATGTACAAAATACATATTAATTGACTGCTTATGTTATTAGTCAACAGGCTATTAGTATTTAAATTTGGAAGGAGTCAAAAGTTATACAGAGACTCTTGATTGTACAGGGGGTTATTGCCTATGTTGTTCAATGGTCCACTTTAACCCTCAAGAGGTATCAAAAGACAACATTTCAGTGAATTTAGTTAAATTCTCTAGTTGACTTTCATTTGAGATTCATGAATTAGGTAAAATATAGAGGTGCTATACTGGGCATGGCAGAAGGATGGGTTTTTGTTAACGTGGCTCGAATAACAACAAAGAAAGAATGGATCAGTTAGCTTCAGGTTACTTTCCTTAAGGGTCAAAGCAGAGGGGACTTCCCTATACTGGCTAAAATTGCCTGTTTGGGGATTTGACCATTATATCTCTCTCAGTATAAGAACTCATTTCTTTTTATTTCTGAATAATAATCCATTCTATATCTATACCATAATGTGTTTATTCATGTGCTTTTTGAAGGATGTCTTGTTGATTTCAGTTTTAGGCAATTGTGAATGAGCACATGGAGTTTCTTTGCGAACTTGTTTTCAACTCATCTGGATGAAAAACTAGGACCATAATTGCTTGTTCACATGGTAACCCTGTATCTATCTTTTTAAGCAACTCAGATAACAGCTTTCTAGGCCATCGTTTTGTATTCGTATAACAATAAATGAGAGTTACTGTTACTCCATATCTTAGTCAGGATTTAGTGTTGTCAGTGTTATGGCTTGTGTCTAGATGTCCCCCCAAAGCCTCATGCAGTGACAGGTGGGACTTTTTCAAGGTGGCTGGATCTAGAGTGATGCTGGGATGGATTAATGGTTCAGTGCTAGGATCAAGGGCACTGGGATTAAGGGCATTAGCACTACCCATCGTAAGTAGCCTGGATAAGATATAAGGGATAGAAAGAGCTGTGGTCATCCCTCACTTGCTTTGCTACCTTCTGCCTGCCATGAACTATTTCTTCTCTGCAATGCCCCTCTGCCGTACCACCCTATACCTTAGAGGCAGCCGATTATGGACTGAATCCTCTACAACTGTGAGATAAATAAACCTTTCCTCCCTTAACTTGTGGATGTTGGTTATTTGGTCTCAGCAAAGAGAAAAGTAACTAAGACAGTCAGTGTTTTGGATTTTTAACTATTCTAGTAAAAATGTAATGGTATCTCATTATTTTATCTGTCATTCTCTAGTGACATGTTGAGTTTCTTTTCATATGCTTATTTACTGCCTGAATATCATCTTCGTTGAGTAGAGATGAGGCAAGGGAGAGCGTCTGGAATCCATTAGGAGACAAGACTAACAGTTCCACTTCAGGGCCACTTTTCTGTTTATTTGTTGTTAATGTATGAAGTTGGCTGAATGCTGTGAGTACAAATTGTTAGGGATATTTCCTTCAATTAATATCATTCTCCAATTTACTTACCTTATTATTCATCTACACTGCTATTTTGCTACACTTCTGCCTCCTCATACATGTTTGTGTGTTAAAGTCTCCCTGTCATTTTTCTCCAATATTTTGATTTTTTTATACAGTGCAACACTGATGCCATAAGAAATTCAAATATTTCGTTTTATACTGATTTCACTTTTAAAGGAAGTTACTCTAATGTCAATGTCAAGCAATATTTTACGTGTATCTTTGTGTGTTTGGGTTGCCCAGATGAATCATAAAACTCTTCTTAAATTTTGAAATTTTAAAATTTATTTTCAAGGTTTCCTTAACAAAGAATTTCTTAACAGAATTAATTTGAATGACATTCTTGTGAGCCTTCAAAAGCCTACTTTCTGAAAAACTCTCACACATATCCTTGAAATACAATCCCTTTTTTATGTCATTTTGCTTCTCTCCTATCCCTGGCATTCTTAAAGAACTATACAAAGGGTAAATGTAGGGCCGGGGATTTAGCTCAGGGGTTCGTTCGGTGGCCTGCCTTGCAAGCACAAGGACCCGAGTTCAATCCCCAGTACCAAAACAAAAAAAAAGGGTAAAAGTGTACAGAATTGCTAAACTAAAGCTGTGTTTGTTAAAGCACTATAGTAAATCAGATAAAATATAATAAATAATTTAAAAAGAGGCCAGGGATCTAGCTCAGTGGTTCCACTGTCTACCTCATAAATAACATTAAAATCAAATTAATAACAGTTGGTGGGTTTGTAAAAAATATACAAGTTACCAACTACAAACAAATTTGTTAATTTTTTATTATTCGTAATGAAAGAAAATTGAGGGAGGGATTAGTAGAAGAACAAATGGAAGAAAATATTTATGAGTGTATATATGTATATAAGGAGAAAATAGGGTTTCCTCGAGTGTCATTTTAAAAATATTTTGTTTATCTCAGTTGTTATCTCTGTATTAGGTCCATTTGTAGGGAAAACAACTCTAGTAGTTGAAATATTTGTTTTCCTTTGGAAATTTTACAAATTGAATTATGCTCAACCATGCATATTACTCTGTATGTGGATTTATACAATGGAAATATGTTAACTGAAAGCTGACATCTTTCTCCTATGAGCATTTGTATTAGTTGGCCCACCCACTGTCAGTATGTCCACTTAGGGAATGGTAACTTACGGTAATTTTGGCTTCAATAAATAGCATTAACAAAACAAATCTGTTACTTTTTTTCAATCTGAGGTCCAAACAGAAGACATAGCATCACCTGTCATTTATGGAAAGCACAGTACAATAACAGAAAGACACCAAATGTAAAACTGGAGACCCAAGTCTGGATTCTGTCTTTGGCTTTTTTTAGACATTGTAACCTTAACCTGGTCACCTAATCATTTTGTGTTTCCCTATGTGTTAAAAAATGATTGTAATAATAGCAATGACACTTTTAAAAGCTAAATTTGATATATAAAGCTTTGTAAATGATAATACTTTTTAAATGCTAATTGTTAATTTTTAGATTTTGCCCTTTAATGCAGATATAGTTATTTGTACAGTTCCTCTTTTTTTCTGGAATCTGTTGCCTTAATGCTTTTGAGAAGAGGTACTCGAGAATTTTTCTAAAATAAAATACTATTGGCTGAAAAACTAATTTCAGGACATTGTAAGAATTAGAACTTTTGTCCAAGTTCCCAAAAGCTCCACTAATGCATTAATTTAAAACAGTCCCAGGCATTATGCCAGTTTGACAATAAGTAGCAAAGCATTACATCTGTCTTTGACTGAACAATATTATTTCAAGCTGTATCTGAATAAAAGTGATAATTCACATAAACATCTATGTGCTGTCATTTAAAAAATCATATTTTAAAAGAATAGCGATACAAGAAAATGTTTCCCCTGTAATATTAAGTAGGAAAGCAATTTATACCAACATAATCCTAACGTTGGTTAAAGACTGGTTTAATATAAACCCAAAAACTTTTAAAACATTTTAGTAAATTGGTAGATTTCATAGTGATTTTTGTTTTCTACTGTAATTTCCCAATTTGTAAAATGAGCATGTATTCCTTTGGAATCAGGACTATATGTGAATATATATATATATATATATATCTATATTATTTTTTGTCAAATGTCTTTAGTATCTCAGCTAGCACAGTATAATATCATGAACTTATATATAATTTAAGTATGAGAAGTTGTAAGTAATATTCATATACATAAAAAGAATATTATCTATGAACTCACTGTGGTTACCTTTGGCTATACCTTTTGGCTTTGCTCTTTTACAACTATTTTCTATGCTTTGATGGACTAAAATTTGCAGCCAATAATTTTTTTTTTTTTTTTTTTTTTTTTTACATTTTACTGAAAACATTTTATTGGCTTTTTGGACAGAAACAGGAATTTATTTGCCAGGAAAGATGATCCCATCATACTTCTGCTGGAACTAGTGCATGGCTTTGCTGATTCTGTGTTTGCAGCCAATAAATTTTTAACTAAAGGATAAAAAATGATTACATTAAACTGGGTATTAAAAAAACTGGGCATGGTGGCACATGCCTGTAATCTCATCTACTGGGGAGGCAGAGGAAGGAGGGTCTTAGGTTTGAGGCCAACCCAGGCAGTTTAGCCAGACTTTATCTTTAAAAAGGGCTGGGGATGTAGTTCAGTGGTAGACTACTTGTCTAGTATGTGGGAGGGCCTGGTTTAAATCTCCAGTACATAGGGGTAAAAAAAATCAGTCATGTGTTTTAGCCAGGCCTAGTCAGACTAGTGGTTGTATGTTTTAGACAGAACTTTGCCAAGACTAGCAAACTGGACCAACTGCTGTGATGAAGACAGCATTGAAGGTTCAACACCATTTTTTGTGGAGCACCAAATTCATACTAGTATAGAAGAAATTCAAGGCCCTACGCATTGCATTTGTTTCCACCCAGACTATGACTTCTTCCTCTTTTAGCCTCCAGCTGCCAGCCATTTGGCACATGTTAGACATTATTGGAATTGAAACGGAATAAAAACTGAAAATTTTCTGATTCCTGGTGTTAACATTAAATGATATAAATGATGCAGACATTGCCATAGACAACCTCTATGTGGAGCAAGGGGTATTTGGGGAGAATGACAATAATCTCTTGTATTTAGCTACCTCTAAACTTAGGATTTCATGGTATCTTTTTCTATTTTTTTCTCTTGAGACAAAGTCTCAAGGGATGCCCAGGCTGGCCTCAGACTCCTAGGTTCAAGTGATTCTCCTGTTTTAGCCTCCTAAGTGCTGGGACTGTATGTGCATGCCACCATGCCCAGCTCTCGTAGGGTCTTTTCAGTGCTTTTCAAATTGCTAGGGTGCTAGGGGGTCCATTGGAGGCCCTCAGCACTTTGCACAATCGGCTGTAAGTAAAACGGGTGCACTAGAGGCTGATGAAGAACTAAAACATTTAACAGAAGAATAATAGAAGTTTTTGTAGATAACATTGAAGTAGAATGTATTTTGATCAGTGTAACTAAGCTGCTGTCTCAGGTGGGAAGGAAAAATAGGTTTTGTCCTTTTGCCCTCAGTGATGGTCAACAACATATGCTATCCTTCATGTTAGGACCTTAACAATCGTGCCAAGTGTAGCTGGGGAAGGAAAAAAAAAAAAAAAAAAGAAGAGAAGAGGATCTGAGTTCAATCCCCGATACAAAA
>NW_022900926.1:73493961-73542073 GCF_012274545.1 Fukomys damarensis
ACGGGGCGAGTGTAGGTGGGGAAAGAAAAAAAAAAAAAAAAAAGAAGAGAAGTGAGGGCTTCATGGTGTCTCTGTCAGCATTTCTGTTCATCAGTTGATTACCTCGGCCTTTCAGACAATTGTTTCTCTCAGGTATATGGGTCCAAAGTTACTGTAGTTAGGATGCCACAGTTTGTTACTACAGTAATACCATACTACAGTAATGTCTCGGTTCACAAATACAGACAGAAGGGCTTGCCAAAATTTGCTTCTCTTCACGAACCATTCATCAGGTAATAAACATGACTGTAGCTATCTTCCCCACAGGAACACCAGTGCAGCCATCTCCTCCACTCTGACATGTGGTCGTGGCTTCCTGTAGTTGAGATCGCAGGTGCAGGCAGACCTGTGCACACTTGCTGTGAAGCGTTTTTGGTTTTTTTGTTTGTTTGTTTGTTTGTTTGGTACTGGGGATTGAACTCAGGTCCTTGTGCTTGCGAGGCAGGCCACTGAACCGCTGAGCTAAATCCCTGGCCCTTGTGAAGCTTTTTGGTGTGCTTTTTAGCACATACAGTACTGCACTGTTATTTTTCAATCCGACATGATTGGTGGAATGTGCACAGCAATAATGAAGGTAACAAGAAAGTGCAGAGCAAGAGTGGTAAAAAGAAAGTTTCAAATAATATAATTGAATTGAAGGGAATTGTAGAAAAGCATGAGTGTGGTATTTGCGTAGCTCAGTACTAGATGGCAAAGTCAATAGTCTCAACTGTTTTAAAGAATAAAGGAGAATAAAGGTGCCATCAAAGGAGCTGATGTGGCAAAGGGAATAACTTTTGATGAGAGGACATAAATGCTGGAAGAGGTGGAAAATTTTTGTTAGTGTGGTTTAATGAGAAACAGGTAGCAGGTGAAAAGACCAGGAAATTGTACAGTGATTTACTACAAGAAAACCCCTCTACAAGTGCAACACATGATGCATTTTAAACTGATAGAGGTTAGTTTGATAAATTCCACAAAAGAAGTGGCAAAAAAAAAAAAAAAAATGGCATCCACAGCGTGATAAGACATGGTGAGGCTCAAGGGCCGGGGATTTAGCTCAGCGGTTCGGTGGCCTGCCTTGCAAGCGCAAGGACCCGAGTTCGATCTCCGGTACCAAAAAAAAAAAAAAAAATGACTCTCAAAATATTCTTACTTAAGTGATTAAAGAATCACATTCAGAGTTAGACTGCATGCTCTATACCTAACTGAATACTCATGACTTCATCTTTAAATATTGATGATGTCTTTACTATTTTTAGTCCAAACCATTCTTCTGAGTGCCATACTTATCTATACAGGTGACATGGCTCTATTAAGGTTAAAAAAAAAATCTCTCATCCAGGTTACTTGTGTTCAAATTCCAACTCAGGTACTTAATAGCCGTATGACCTTGGGCAAGTTATTTCTCAGTTTTCTCACATAAAAAGAAACTAATAGTAATATCTCATAGACTCACCTTGACAGTTTGGAGAATCAAAACATGTAAAGTCTTTGACTACTGTATAGCACATAACAAACTCAATGGGAGGTTATTTTTACATTGTTGCATCTTACAAGAACCTCAAAGATGTCTAAAATAGATCTTTTTTTACCACATCTGTCCAATCCTAAAAAATCTGTTCCCTGTCTTAGATGCAGTTACTTTCATTATTCTCTGTCACCAATTTTCCTCATCTAGGTCATAATTTCTATGAATTCCACATCCTATTTACCTTCTTTACAGCTCTATTAGTTGCTTTGGTTCAAGTTTTTAATTACCTCTCACACAGAGTTCTGGTGAGTCCTACCTGTACTACTACCCTTTGATCATTTTTATCTAATTTCACAAAAATCTTTGTCAAAGGCAGTGTGATCTTAGAGCACCTTTGCCAGATGGTACTTAATGCCTACAGGATAAAATCCAAATACCCAGGTCTGGCATGGAAGGCTCTTCAGATCTGATTTCTGCCTTCTCTGCAATATTCGAGCATATGTTCAGTCTTCTGGTTTTAGAAAAGTATTTGTGGTAGATTGTTGAAAAGACTGGATTCTCTCTTGCTTTCATAATTTTACACACACACACACACACACACACACACACACACACATATAAGAGGATGAGTAATAGAGCAGGCTGCTAAGACCTGACCAGCACTAAGGTAGGTGTGCAGCCCTGAGTACAGCAGTTTTTTCTTTGCTGTAGTTTCCTCATCTATAAAACGAGAATAATTTGCCTCCTAGAATTAATATGTGGGTTTGGTAAGGTAATTCACATAAGAAGAGTTCAATAAATGTGAGCTATAATTACTTTTATTACCATACTGTAATAATACAGTTTAGTACACTAGATTGCCACCTGTACACTAGATCTCTTCATCCACCTATTTATCTCAATTCTTTTCTTTTCTTTTCTTTTTTTTTTTTTTTTTTTTTTTTTTTTTTTTTTTTTTTTTTGGTACCGGGGATTGAACTTGGGTCCTTGTGCTTACAAGGCAGGCACTGAACCACTGAGCTAAATCCCCAGCCCTATTATCTCAATTATTTTGCCCATGAAATTCTATTTATTTTTTAAATTTTTTAAAAAATCAAACCCCTTTTTCCTATTCTCCCCTCCCCTTAAGTCACCTCCCCTCCCAATGTACAAAAGCTTTGTTTCCATTTTCACTTATTTTTTGTCCCTTCCTTTCTCCCTCCTCCCTTGTTGTCCTTCCCATTTGAATATTTTCTCTGCATTTCCCAATATCTGTTATACTTTAGTCCTTATTTCTACTTTTGGTTTCACACTCTGCAGAAACAGTGTGTTATTTAAATATGTGTGTCCAATTAATTTCACTTAAGACTATGGTCTCAAGGTCCATCCACTTAGCTCTAAATGTCTGAAGCTCATTCTTCTTTATGGCAGAGTGATACTCAATTGCATACAAAAACCACATCTTCTTTATTCACTCATGGATTCATGGGCATTTGGGCTGTTTCCAAGAGTTAGCTATTACAGACTGTGCCACTATAAACATGGGTGTGCATATATCGCTGTGGTATGATGCTTTTAATTTTGGGGAGAAGATAGCAAAAAGAGGTATGGCTGGGTCAAATGAAACCTCTAGTTTTAGTTTCTTGAGAATTCTCCATACTGATTTCCACAATGGTTGTGCCAGTCTATGCTCCCACCAACAGAGGAGAAGGGTTTCTTTTTTCCCACAGCCCCTCCAGCATTTGTTATTGGTTGATTTCTTGATAGTGGCCATTCTTTCTGGGAGATGGAATCTCAGCATTGTTTTAATTTGCATTTAATGCATGACCAGTGTTGTTGAAAATTTTTTCATATATTTATTTGCAGTTTCTAGTTCTTCATCTGAGAAGTGTCTTTTCATTCAGGTGTCCATTTTTACATTGGGGGGGGTCTGATATTTTTGAGTTCTTTATATATTCTAGATAATGGTCCTTTGATGAGTAGCTGGTAAAAGTTTTTTCCCACTCTGTGGGTTGTCTCTTCACTCTGTTGGTGTTTTCTCTTGCTAAACTAAAGCTTTTTAATAAAATGAGGTCCCACTTGTTGATTCTTTGTAGTATTTTCCATACAGTCTTGGTTTTGTTCTTGAAGACTTTTCCTACCCCTATGTCCTCCAGTATTCTACCTATTCTCTCTTCCAGCAAATTTAGTGTTTCTGTTTTAATGTTTAGATCTTTGCTCCATTTCACTTTTAGGTTAGTGCAGGGTAAAAGATAGGGGTCTAGTTTCAAAGTTTGACATATGGAAAGCCTGTTTTTCCAGCACCATTTATTAAAGAGGCTATCTTTTTTCCAGTGAAGGTATTTGGCTCCTTTGTCAAAGATAAGGTGGTTGAATATGTCTGGACTTGTTTCTACTTCTTCTAGTCTGTTTCATTGATCCTTTGGTCTGTTCTTTTGTCAGTACCGTGATGCTTTTATTACCACAGCTTTGTCGTATAATTTAAAATCAAGGATTGTGATACCCCCTGCCTTGCCTTTGTTGCCCAGAATTGCCTTTGCTATTCTAGGTCTCTTCTGGCTCCAAATGAATTTTAGAATTGTTTTTTCTAATTCTGTGAGATATGCTATTGGAATTTTGATTGGATTGCATTGAATCTGTAACAATTTTGGAGATTTGGCCATTTTCACTATATTGGTTCTTCCTATCCAAGAACAAGGATGTTCTTCTATTTTCTGATATCCTCTTCAATCTCCTTTCTCAGAGTGCTGTAGTTTTCAATGTAAAGGCCTTTTACTTCCTTCGTTAGGTTGATTCCTAGATTATTTTTATGCTATTGTGATAAGGGTTGTTTCTCTAATTTTTCAGCCTATTATCCATGTACAGGAATGCTATTGAATTTTGAGTGTTGACTTTGTATCTAGCGATGCTACTGAATTTAGCTATCAAATCTAGAAGCCTTTTGGTGGAGTTTTTGGTTCTTGTATGTAGAGTATCTTGTCATCTGCAAACAATGATATTTTAACTTGTTCCTTTCCTGTCCTTGTTCATTTTATTTCTTTCTCTTGTCTAATTGCTCTGGCTAGTGTTTCCACAACTGCATTGAACTAGAGTGGTGACAGTGAACATCCTTGTCTTAATCTTGATTTTAGAGTGAAAGCTTTTAGTTTTTGTCCATTTAGTATGATGTTGGCTGTTGGTTTGTCATAGATGGCTTTTATCAGATTAAGATAAAGAACATGTATACCAATTTTCTGTAGGGTTTTATCATGAGTGGGTGTTGGACTTTATCAAATGCTTATTCTGCATCTATTTCGAAGATCATATAGTTTTGACCTTGGCACTGTTAACATAGTGTTTTACATTTATTGATTTGCATATGTTGAACCATTCCTGCATCCATGGAATGAATCCAACTTGGTCTTGGTAGTCCTATTTATTTGTCATGTTTTAGTTGAGTAATTAGCTCCTCCAGGAAGTGATCTCTGAAATGCTCAGGATCTGAGTTAGATTTGAGCCTCTGGGCTCTCATAATATCCTGTAGAGTATGATTAAGGTATGAATTCTTCAAAAACTGCCAGAGACAGAACATTTAATGAGTGGAATTTGATTGATTTGTTGTGTCTTATTTACTATAGATTGGGAAACTAGTTAGAAAAGTATTCTGCTGGAAACAAGCAAGCAGAGCACTCATAAGCATACAGCAAAGGAAGATCTAGCAAGAGGTAAAAAGAAAATAAAAAATCTGTGGCGGTCTGCAACACCCTCAGGAAGGGGGAAAAAATCCAGAAAGTATCAGTATAGATCCTTAAGTATCATTCAGAATAATCAAAATTATAATTTTGATATATTGCTATCATATCCTTAGGTTATCTCAAAGATTATACTATCTTGAGTACATTCTGCCTAAAAGAAAAATAGGTTAAACATTTTAGAAATGTTTCTTTTAAAATTAGTTGTTGCGATAAATTTTGGAATTTAAGTAGGTAAGCGTTAGGTATTTAGCATTCTTCAACAGCTCATCCTCCCTTGAGCAACCTGATTAATCAGTGTGCTCATGTAATTCTTTTCTAGAATTTTGTAACTTGACCTGTTTGTATGAGAGGGGATGTGAAGACCTAAAAAGTGAGTGGATTTGTTATAACTAATCTGAGTACAGTTAGTATATATTTATTTAGAGATGGGGGTGGTTGTCTCACTGCATTGTTTAGGCTGGCCTAAGACTTGTAATCCTGCAGTCTCAGCTTCTGGAGTAGCTGAGATCACTGACATGTACCACTCACTGCACACAGCTCTATTAGGTGCCACTTAGCTTACCCTCAGCTTGCCTATTAAACTTTTACATTCAGTGTTTTTTTACTGAATTTTTAAAACTCTTTCTATATTGATTTAGTTTGCTATCAACCATTCTAAAGTGGAATGGTTAGAAAGTGTAAATTTTTTTTTTTTTTTTTTTTTTTGGTACTAGGGATTGAACTCAGGTCCTTGCGCTTTCGAGGCAGACAGCAGAACCACTGAACTAAATCCCCAGCCCTAGAAAGAGTTAAATTTAACAATATATTTTATACTTATGATCAAGTAAGTATAAGAATATTAGAGTTCTTTCAGAATTACTTTGAAAGAGTTAGCACTCAGTTCAATCCCCAGTACCAAAAAAAAAGGTAGAGCTTTTGAAGAACTATTAACAGTACATCTTAAAATCCTAAGAATTATAATTTAAATAAATGAAATTAAATAGCTGAAAGAAAAATAAAAACATACAAAATTATATATAGTCATTTTTAAATATAGGGTTGGATTTATTAAATTGTTGGGTTCAACCATAACAAACATTAGCTTAGGGAAAATTTATTGTTCTAACAATCAGGAATTCATCTTATACAATTTTTGTTTTGTTTTGGTACCAGGGACCAAACTTTACACCTTTTTTATTAGGCCCTGCAGAGCATAGGTATGTAGTAACATATAGAAAAGATAAACCCATTTACCCTCCCTGAGTTTATGTTGCTATAGGAGGCCTGAAACCTTTACAACTGAAAATATGTGTGCTTACAATAGATATCAATAATTGATATTGTATATCTTCAGTAGTTTTCTCCTGTGCAGAAACTGAGAAGAAACTATGTTAGAGTTTTGTTTCTTGTTACAAAAGTAATATGGATCCATTGGGAAGAATGTATAAGGTAGAAATAAGAAAGTAAAAATTTGTTGTCTGTCTATTAACATTTTAATACATTTATTTAGTCTTTTATCTGTTATTTTTTAAAATGGGCTATAATTTTATATTCTTACTTTCTTATGAACTGAATGTTCAAGTTAAAGTAAATCTTGATAAAGATAATGGTGACTAAGGGCCAGGGATTTAGCTCAATGGCACCTCACCTGCCTCACAAGTGCAAGGTCCTGAGTTTGACCTGGTACTGGTACTGGGGAAAAAAAAGAAGAAGAAGAGGAGGAAGAGGATGAAGAGGAAGGAGAAGGGGAAGGGGAGAAGAAGAAGAGGAGGAGGAGGAAGAGAAGGAAGAGGAGGAAAAAATAATGGTGACTAATGTTTAAGTAATCTTAAACACTGTAAGTTCTAAGTTTGTTGGTTACAGACTTACTAAGGAAACATCTATTAAAGTGTTTATAAGCCTAATTATTTCAAATTTGGCACTTGGTAAATTTGCTTGGAAATTAAGTAGTTCTTACAGAATATTTTAGATTGAATTAACTGTACATGATCAATTAGGTGCTGTATTATAGCTTATAAAATATTTGTAAAAGATTGCCATTACTTTGTATATTTTAAATTACTACCTACTTGCTGGGTATACAGGTCAGTCAGTGATAGAGCACTTTTCTGACTTGCACAAGGCCATGGGTTCAATCCCCAGGACTGAAAGCAATTAAAACAAAGCAAAACAAGCCTCTTGTATTTGTGTAGCAATTTATGTCTGATGTCCAAACTCATTGAAGATTAGTTTGGAGAATGCTCCATAAAAATGTATTACTAGTTATGAAATAAGCTAGTCAATTTCACGATATGTACTGTTGACCCTCTGTTGTGTTCTTTTTATCCTATCATTTTCTCTTGTCAGTCTTTCAAGAGATTCCAAGCTCAGATTGCAGTGGAACCAAGCCTTAGGTGCTTCATATTTCTTTTTTTTTAATTAATTTTATTGGTACATTTTACGTATACAATATAATGACATTCATCATTGGAGATTTGTACCTTTACGTAATATATCTTAATTCTTATTTTTCCCCTATTCCCCTGTGTGCTTCATATTTCTTCAGGGCATATACTATGAGACATAGATATTAGGTTATTATCATCTGTTCTTACTTTAAATCTTTTGTTATAACTTCCTCCAATTTTTTTCTCTACTTACCTGATCACTCATTTTTGGTCGCTGAGGGTTGTTTTTGTTTTTTTTCCTTCTTCTGCCTCCTAAATGTTAATCTCATTAGTCTTCTGAGCTCAACTCTTTTTTGTCTTCTAAATCTGTGATTCTTATAAACATTTGCCACAGTGCATCTGAGGGGTGCCACAATAGATAGACAATACAATAGTAGTTCTCTAGAGGACTCTCAGCCATCCCTTTTATGTAGGCATGTACCTGCACACACTGAAATTTCTGTCCTTTATACTCTATATGGGTGATCTAATTAATAACCAAATCTAAATTTCTAGATCCAGCCTAGACAGCTCACTTAAGCTCCAGATCCAGTTTTCAATCCATTTACTAGATAGCTGTGTTTGTAAGCACTTCTTATTTGACATATCCTAAATTCACAATTTTCCTCATACTTCTAGCTCATTTTATGTTATAGTCACATTCTCCCCATGCTTCTTAGCTGCCTGAAACTCCAAATAATACCAAGATTTAAATATAGTATACTGTTTTTCCTATACATATTCATATGCTAACATTTAATTTGTAAATTAGGAATGAGATCAACAATAACATTAAACAAGAATAACAGTCAGTATACCATAATTAAAATTAAATGAATGTAGCCTTGAAAGAGTCAAGACAAATACTAATATTTTGTGACAGTAGCAAACCTTGGTTAACTGAAATAGCAAATAAGGGAGTACCATTGTATCCCATATTTCCATTAATGCCATCAGCATACATCAACTTGCCCAAGTGAAAATTTGTAAAACATTTTTTTTCAAGTACTGAAGATTGAACATTACACCTTTGCACAGAGCTATCCCAAGGCCTTTTTTTATTTTTTATTTCAAGATAAGGTCTGGATAAGTTGTCCATGTTAGACTAAAACTTGTGACTGAGGAGAGTTTTTAAGTCTTTCCTGTCCTCCATTTCATATATCCAACTGGTTCCTAAGTCCAAAATTGTATCTTCTAAGTACAAGACACAATTGTATCTTCATAGTCACATAATGTAGTATTCTAGTCTCATTTCAGGCTTATATTTTCATGTTTAAATTGTCTGTCACCTTTTAATTTGTCACTCTGCAAATAATTTGTTCCCTTTTCAATCTGTCCACCGTAGGGGTATCTGAATACACTTGTCAGAATGCACATATGATCATATATCTCTTTGTATTCTTCATTAGTGTCCCATACTCTAATCATATGAAATACAACCACCTGAGTGGAACGTAGAAAATGCTTTGTGCTTTGTCCCTCAAATACCTCTTCAACACATCTTACTGCCTGAACATTTTTTTTTTTTTTGAACCACTGAGCTAAATCCCCAGCCCACCTGAACATTTATTCACTGTGCTCCAAATTCAGTGGAGTCTATCAGGGTCCTCAGTGTTTATATATTCTATCTCCCTAATTGTGTATTTCTAGGTCTTATGTTTCTGTTAAACCTCTTATTGTTCATTGGTTTCTGTCTTATCTTTCATCAGGGTCTGTTGAGCCTTGTTAACATATATTTAAGAGTGGGCACTAAAAACTTAGCTAGAAACTCCAAATCCACCCAATCCATTCATTTTATCATCTTTAGTATCTTTGGTAATTTGGGCTGTTCATATTCCCTAAATAAAGATAGTCTCAGCTCCAGTTGTATATACAGTATAGATTACCTGAAACCGAATCTTCCTTCTTTCAGTCTGGTGCACCACCCTCAACTGTGGTTAATGTCCCCCAGGCCAGAGGCAGTCTGTAATTTCCTTTTTGGAGGAAAGAAACAAAACAAAACTTCTGATCTTCCCAGATTGAAGCACTCTTGGCTGTGTGGAGAGGAGAATGGTATTTGAGCATGTAATTGTTTTTGCAGTGCTAGTGATTGAAGCCAGGGCATGTGCAATGAGCTACTACACCCCCAGCCCTCTTTTTTTTTTTTTTCCAGCTTTAATTGAGTTTATTGGTACATTTTAGGGATACAGTACAGTTACATTCATTGTTGGGATCTTGTACCTCTACATGACAAGTCTTGATTCTCATTTTTTCCCCTTACCCCTGCCCTCCCTTCACCCCCTTCTACAAACACTTTATTTTCATCTTTTCATTATCTCAACATTTTTTCTCTTCCCTTATTACTCTTCCCCTACCCATCCCACCTTCCCTACACCTTCAGCTCCTTTCTTCCCATTTCTAAATGTCAGTAATCTTATTAGGATTTTATGTATTATTGCAGATTATTCACACCAGGACCAGCCCTCTTTTTTAAATGTCTGATTTTTAGACAGGGTTGGGCTAAGTTGCCTGGGCGGGGCTTGTACTTTTCAACTCTCCTGATATATAGGAATGTGCCTCTATATTACGCTATATAAATTTAATTTTTAACCTGTTCTCTAGTTTTCAGCCCTATGTTAACAACTACATTCAGGGACATTGACTAATTCTTGAGCCACTTGAGATTTTTGCAGGGTAAATTTTTTTTTTTTTTTTTTTTTTTTTGGTACCGGGGATCGAACTTGGGTCCTTGCTCTTGCAAGGCAGGCAACGGAACCACTGAGCTAAATCCCCAGCTCTCTTCAGGCTAAATTTAAGTTTTTGTTTTTTCTTTTCAGTCTGGGTTAAGAGTTTTCCTTTTACATTACCTAAGCGTATTACTGCTTTTCTGTTTTCCATTTTCCAATGTTTTGTTGCAACCTTTCCTGATCTCTTTGTACATTGATATCTTTCTTTAACAGTTTTTATATTTATTTTAGTGGATTTCCAAGAGAAAGCAAAAGTTGGTGTATATGTTCACTCCCCATATTTACCTAAACTCTTCTCTTTGAAAACTGTTTCTAGGTTTACTTATCATCAATCAGAAAGAATTAATTTCTTCCTGTGCTCCATGGCAATCTGTGCACATTTAGTATGGGACTGGATCCACCAGATCGTATTTTGTTCTTACGTGTTTGACTTCCCTACCACATTGTTATGTAGCCAATCTCCAGAACTTTTTCATCTGATAAAATGGAAACTCTATAGAGCTCTCCATTCACTCCTTCCCTGTGCAACCACCTTTCTGTTTTCTTTCTGAGTTTGACTACTTTAGATTAAGTAGAATATTACAGCATTTGTTTTTATGTTTGGCTTATTTGTTAGCATAATATCCTCAAGGTCATCGATAGGGTAGCACACAAGAGATAGGTAGGTACCTCTTTAAGACTGACTAATATTCCACTGTATGTATATAGTTTACCACATTTTGTTTATCTGTTCATCTGTAAATGACACTTAGGTGGCTTTTACCATTGGGCTGTTGTGAATATTGCTTCTGCAAGCACAGTTATACAAATATCTTTTTAAAATCCTGCTTTGCATTTATTTGGCTATATCCCCAGAAATGTCATTGTCTTTTAAGATACCAACATTTTTTTAAGAAAAAAGCTCTCCCTGTCTTTTTTAAAATAAAAATTTTTTTATTTGAAGTTTATGCAATTTTCCCCATGTTGAGATTCAGATTAAGTGTTTCTGACCAGAATAGTATCCTGCATCAGTGATAATGTGTACTTTTCAAGATTGCATATCCAGAAGCACATGATAGTCACTATTACATTAAGTAGATCAATTTAAATGTCAAAAATTTGGTATATTAAATATGATTTGCTGCTACTGTTACTGTTAATACAGTCTACATGAGTTATCAAAATGTTATATTTAAGCTCTGAATTTCTGAAATTTAGTAGTTATGGGTATTTCTATAAAGTCATTGCATATTTTTAATGTTGAATTTATAATGTACTTTAAAATGTGAATTAACTTCTGATATATTTTTATTCTCATTCTAAGGTCTATTAGGATGCACTCTGTTATCTAGTTAATGCACTAATAAATAACTGGATAATATCCAGTTAATTGAAGCAAAGAGAAAATTTTATAGTCTGGAGTAGATTGGAGAGGTGTAGCTGGAAAAATGTTATTTTTCCTCTTAAAGCATAAATGTCATTCTGTGTGCAACTAAAGCTTCCTTGTGTCTAGAGCAGTCAGTATCTCTAAATATATATATATATATATGTATATATATATACATATATATATACACACACATATATATCTCATAATATTGTTTCAAGCAATGTATCAGATTAAATGTTCAAATTTTGGGGGGTAATGAAAACATTAAAATGCTGTGTAAAATGCATTCAAAAACCTTTTTTTAATTAAAAATACATACAGTATGGCTAGATTGGCAGCACAGGGAGAAGTATGATTCTGTGAATAATGAGAAAGCCTAGTTCCATAGAGATAAATGAGCCCTGGGACCTTTTTTACCCTTGAAGGTACCTTCTGATCTCTCTTGGCTCAGTACCTGGGAGTTAAGCAGGTACTTCTTCTTGTTTAACATGGAAGTCTGAGTCTGAGCTGAAAAAAACTGTCAAGCCAAAATTATCTTTGAAGAGAGTGAGAGTCATTTTAAGGTAAAGAAAATCTAAGAAAATTCACTCCAAACAGACATTCACCAAAAGAGCCTCTGAAATATGTACTTCATGAAAAAGGAAAAGAAACTCCAAAGGAAATTTGAGAAAGAAGGAATGGTAACTATTGCAGGTTGGATTTCCCAGAAAGCACACTCTGAGGGAGATATTAATGTGCTCATTATATAGCATATTTAACCCTTATGGAATGGGGGGAAAGGAAGTGTTGTCAGGGAAATGAAGAAATTCAACTACAGTGGACTGAAAAAGTTTCACTAATCCTGCAGGGAACTGTAGAACTGGTGTGATCCTTCAGACATAGATGTATTAAGTTAGAGGAAGGAGGTCCAGCTTTATACCTTCACTGGATGTGGAATAACCCTGGGAGAAGATGTGACCTTATTAAAGCATTATTTTTAGAGAGAGGACCAACAGCCAAGGGCTGACCACTCCCAGCTACTAGGGGGCAATACAGGTAGTATATCACAATATCCAGCACAGTGAACGAAGAAAATTTGTGGGTGAACTTAAACAAATATTGGCTTTGTAAGTTAAAAACAATGTACTTCACTTTGTCTAGTTAAAATCAAGATAGAACTATAAATCCTAGACAACCATAAGCATTAAGTCTAAACCATAAGAGTCTAAAGAAGAGTGAACAGAGTTAAAGCATTCTGAAATATGTTATATGATGGACGAATACAGCAGTAATAATGAATTCCGTATTGCTTTACATACCAGCACAAATGTCAAGATAGTTTCAAGGAAAAAAAGTATAATTCTATTTATATAAAGTTTAAAAACCATCAACACTAAATAATACATTAAAGGCACATAAATATAATTCCTTAAGCTACATGTGCATTGTGTGTATAATAAATTATTATGTTAAAGAACAAACATATAAGGGAGAAATCTGCTGATCTTGATGACTAAGAGTTGTTTCTTAAATTGATATGCAGCTATGCTGATCTGGATCCAGTCAAATCCATTCAGATTTAATCAGAAATGAACCATCATTGAAGACATGATTAAGTCATTTCTAGTCATCTATTTTGTTTTTAATTAATTGATAGAACATGATTAGAACTTATATTCCTACTAGCAAGTATACATACTTTCTTATATATTATGTAATGTCCTTTAAAAGAATTTTGCCATATTTGAAAGGTAAAAATTGACATTTCCTTGTTTTCTTTAAAAATAAATGTCTGTGGGCAGGGAGTTAGCTCAGTGGTTCCAGTGCCTGCTTCATAAGCACAAGGACCTGAATTCAATCCCTAGTACCAAAAAAAAAAAAAAAAAAGCCTGCCTTTTATCAAGTGCATATTTTGCTTATAGAAAGTGTATCCTGCAGACATAAATTATTTTAAGTGCTTTATGTAAATTTGAGTGCTTTATATAAATTTTTCTAAGTACAGCAACCCCCAATAAGGCATTACTAATCCCAGTTATATGTAGGGAAAAAATTGTGACCCAGAGAAGTAAAAGTAATTTATTTGAAAGTCAGATGTGTAGTATATTCAGGATTTGAACTGAGAACCAACTCTAAAGGTCCTACTTTTGTATCTGGATATAAGCCCTTTTACTTGATTATTGCTAAATTTATTATTTATTAGCTACATTCTTCTGTGACTTAATGGTTTACAATCATTGCCATTTCTCTAAAATAGTGTTTTTCTTCTGATTTATAAAGGCTCTTCATATTAATGATATTAATTTTTTGTCTTTCATTGCAGCATTTACTTCTACTTGTCTTATGCCTTTTGTTTATAATTTTTATATTGCATCAATCTTACTTTAGCCTTTTATGTCATTTCCTTTATTTACCCCTACTTCTAATCATAAGACATCTTACTCTAAGATTAACTGATCACTGATTTCTTTACTTGACTGTAATTTGTCTGAAATTTGTATTGATATATGCAGTGAAATAAAAGCTTAACTGCCCCTCCCCAGCTTTTCTAATATTTTGTGTGTGTGTGATCAACAAAATAATCCAGTGAAAATGTTTTTGTTCTTAAATTTACTGGTTTCTATTGAACAGTTCATTTTATGTAAACATTTTACTGTGAGTACGTAATAGGTTATATTACCATGGGGCATCTATAAGACAAGTTGAAGTACTATACATTTAAAAAGTAAATATGGTTGTACTAAACTTTACTGTGTTGCTCTTAAAGGTAGAGCTAACAGCTAATTTCATATAGATACATGAATGCACACATAGGTAAAAGACAGATGTTGATCTTTCTCAGACTTCCTTAAAGAAAATTTAAAAGAATTAACAGTAAGGGGCTTCAGGTTTAGCTCAGTGGTTCTGCTGCCCTCCTTGCAAGTGCAAGGATCCAACTTCAATCCCTGGTATCAAAAAAGAAAAAAAAAATTAACGGTGTAGAAAATAGTGAATGTCAGGTTGATAGTCTGACTAGTTACCAGGGGATGTCTGGTCGCCTGAGCAAGGGTGTAGCAGGGGATGAAAAAATATTATACAAAGAATAAGGAATAAAGAATAATGAACAATAGTTTATTACTTGGGGGGGCCAGAAGTTGCTCTTAGCTCTCTCCTGGCTAAAGACCATGAGCTCTGGATTAGTCAGTATTTATGATTATACAACATAGCAAGGGGGCATGAAGGCAGATGTAAGGAATAGCAAAACTAATGCACTAATGAGCCAGGCTATAAAAGGAGAGTTAACTGAGTATACTTGTGAAGGACAGGTCACAGTTAACAAGTCACCTGTGTTATCTTTAGCTAATATTTGATCTTGGAGAATGGCTGCACAGAGTCATAATTCCTCAGCTGTGGTGTTTCCTTGTTATTAGAGACATCACAACTTCATCAATCATTGAGACCTCAGTTGTGACCATTGGCATAGGGAAGTCTGTCTCCATATACCATTTGAAGGATCAACTAGCCATAAATTCTTAGGCCTTGGAGTGTCATAATTTTAATCAATAGCTGACTTATGCCAGATCAGTAATGTCTAAAGCCTACTCATTGCAGTTTCAAGCTGATCTCCTTGCATGAGAACCCACTGTAGCATTTCTGACTGCCTCCTAATAACATCCCCCTAACAGTCCTATGGAATTAGGCAAATATGATTGTACAGCCCAACAGGAAGAAACAATAGTTTAACAGACCATTTTGGTATAAATATTTTTCTCTAACATGAGAAAATGTTTTGCAGTAAAGTATTTACATTTAGAACATTCTATGGGGGGAAGTTAATTTATGGAGTTGCTCAGTGCTTATAGCCAGATAAGGTGTATTCATTTTATAGACCACAGAGATAATGGGTAATTTCCCTGACTTCTCACAATCTGTCAGGAATGGGTCCATGCACAAGACAAGAATGTCCACTATCAACACTCCTATTCAACATAGTACTCACATTAGCAAGGGCAATCAGGCAAAAAAAAAGAGTAAGTGGGATGTGTATAGCAAAGTAAGAAGTCACACTTTCACTATTTGCAGATGACATGATACTCCACTTAAAAGACCCAAAAACTTTTGACAAAAGACTTCTAAAATTCATAGGCAAATTTAGCATGTAGCAGGATACAAAATAAACACACAAAAATCAATAGCATTCCTGTAGACCAATAATTAACTCCCCAGGAAAGATAGGGAAAAAATGCCATTCACAGTAGCACCAAGAATAATTAAGTACTTAGGCATTAACCTACCCAAGAAAGTGAAAGACCACTACAGTGAAAACTTCAGTACTCTGAAAAAGGAGATTGGAAAGGACATCAGAAAATGGAATGATATCCCATGTTCATGGATAGACCAAACCAATACAGTGAAAATGGCCATACTTCAAAAATTGATATACAGATTTAACACAGTCCCAATCAAAATATCAACAGCATTCTTCACAGAACTGGAGAAAACAATCATAAAATTCATATGGAACTAGAAGCAACCTAGACTAGTAGGAGCTATACTTGATAACAAGAACAAAATAGGAGGTAACACAATCCCAAATTTGAAGTTATATTGCAAAACTATAGCATGGTATTTGTACAAAAACAATTGTGTGGATCAGTGGAACAGAATAGAGGATGCAGAAACAACCCCAGGCATATTAAACTCTTTCATGTTTGATAAAAGGACCAAAAACATACACTGGAAGAAAGCCTTTTTAATAAATGGTACTGGGAAAACTGGATGTCCACATGCAGAAGATTGAAGCTAAACCCATATCTTTGATCATGTACTAAACTAAAATGAAAATGGAACAAAGATCTGAATATTAAATAGAAATATTTGATCTGCTGGTAGATAAAATATGTAAAACTCTTGAAAATGTAGATGTAGGCAAGAACTCTCTAAACAAAACTCCAGTTGCACAGAAAATAATCAAGAATCAACAAATGAAATTCTATCAAATTAAAAAGCTGCACAGCAAAAGAAACAGCCAAAAAGCCAGGCATGGTGGCACACACCTGTAATTCCAGCACTTGGGAGGCTGAGGCAGGAGGATCACTGTGAGTTTGAGACCAGCCTGGGCTACGTAGTGAGTTGCAGGTCAGTCTCAACTACATAGTGAGACCTTGTCTCAAAAAAACCAAACAAGAAAAGCAAACAAACAAACAAACAAAAACAGCCAATATAGTGAGAAGACAAACTACAGAATGGAAAAAATTTGGCCAGTTAGTCCTCAGACAATGGACTAATATCTAGAATATATAATAAACTCAAAAAATTAGACAACCCTTCCAATATAATGGCAACTGAGATGAACAGATATTTCTCAGAAGAAGGGCAAATGGCCAGTCTATATGAAGAAATGTTCAACATCTCTGGCCATTAGAGGAATGCAATTAAAATGACACTGAGTTTCCATCTTATTCCAGGAAAAACTGGCTACCATTGAGAAATCAAATTACAACAAATGATGGTGAGGCTGTGGGGAAAAAGGAACACATCTCCATTGTTGCCGGGAATGTAAACTAGTACAACCACTACAAAAATTTGGAGATTGCTCTGAGAACTGAAACTTGAAATTCCCTTTGACCCAGCCATTCCCCTTCTAGGTATCTTCCCAAAACAATTAAAGACATATTGTAGTGATATATGTGTGTCCATGTTCATAGCAACAACATAGGAATCAGTCTCCCAAAGATTTCAGTGTATAGCAACTAATGGCAAGATTTTACTCATTTAATTATTGAAGAAACCTACCAGGAGCTAAGAACTGAGTAATTGCAGTGTTTTTGGAATAGCTTCAACCACCTACCTCTCTCTTAAGTCATACAACCATATTTTGGGGTCCTACCTCCACTTTGTAGTGAGCCAGCTGTATCTAAGTTTTATGTCTTAATTTTTGAGGGAATAGGATCTTAAATACATGAAATACTCTGTGGGAGAGACAGTATCTAAGCAGCTACCACTGACAGATTGTGGTCTGATCAGTAAAAGGGAGCTGGTGCCAGTAACAATAGCAAGATATGGTTTTCTCCAGTGAACAAGGGCATCTTGTATTTTAGCAAATCTTAAGCTACATGTTTAGTTACTTTCTCATTGCTGGGACAAAATACCAACACCCACAAGTTAAAGGAGGACAGGTTTATTTTGTCTCAGATTGTAGAGATTTTAGTCCATAGTTGTCTGGTTCCAAGGCAGGGTGACATGGCAGAGGAAAAACAGTCCACTGGCATGGCAGGCAGAAAGCAGAGAGAGATCACAAGAGGAGGGGAAGAATACCCTTCCAGGCCACACCACAGTGACCTACCTCTTCTCACCAGGCCCAATGGACCGATCCAGAGATGTGTATCCCACACCTGTGCTTCAATCACCTCCCCAAAGCCCCACTTGTCACCACATGAGGCTTCAGGGGCACATCTATTGTGTTTCCCTGAAAATAATATCTACCTAAAAACTAATCAGCCTTGAAAACTAGCAATCAAAGTCATCAGCCTGTCTTTGCCTTACCTGTCTTACAGAGTACCAGTTGAGCAAGAGAATACTCATGCAGGCAAGACAAGGGTAGGCTAGATGGGCCTAGAATTTTTGATTGTTAGTTTTTAAAGCTGGTCATTTTCTACCTAGGTCTTATAGTGTCTGGGTAAAAAGGGTAGCTATAAACCATTACACTACATATTCTTTAATTTAGGCCAGTCTGATTGTTCAAGAAGATAGCCAGTTATGGCAATGGACAAAGTACAAAATCCTAGAAAGTTAAATATTCCCTTTGCCCTTATAGTAAATATAGTCACAGAAAGTGCATGCTCTTTGCCTTGTGAATTGAGACGGGAATAAAATCATGAAAAATGTGTGATTCTCAAAAATCAAATAAGCTAATTTTATAATGGAATTCCTGGGTTTACATTTAAAACAAGCTTTCATACAGTTGTGCCAGTGAATTATTTTTATGAATAATTATTACCTTTTTTCCTCCAAGGTAGTTATGAATTAATTTATTATTGACTAATGTCTATTAAATAGCATATACTTCTAAAATATTTAAATTGCAGAAAAGAAAATAAATTTATTTAGAAAAGTTAAAGAATTACCTGCTGTTTAAAACTCACCTACTAAAAAAAACAACAAAAACAAATAAGTCTACTCTAGATTCCTCAGATTTATAGCTATTCTAAAGTAGATAATTAGGATGTTGGTGCATTAAGCAAAGATTTGTCTTATTCGATGATTAGATTCATAAATTTCATATATTTTTATATTTCATATACTCTTGAAAATCCCTTAATAAGTCAATATATTGGTATCCAATAATCAATATTAGAAAATCAGATTATATTGTTAGCTTGTGTTCAAAACCAGTATTGTCTTTTAGAGTGTGTACTTTCTCTTTAAAGCCTAGAGCAGTAGTGGCAAACCTATGTCACACATATCACCAAGGGCTGTTTGTATCATTGAAAACTCCAAAAGCTTCGCCATAACTGCCCTAGAGAGTCATACTTCATATGGAAAGGTGCTCAGACTATGACAGATGCGTGGACTTATGAGCAACTGAGAAACTGGCAAATTCATATCACCTGCATCATGCTTACTCAAGACTGTGCTTTTTGAAAGTCAAGCATAATTGCCAACACTATTAATACATAAGTGGTCATTTTTCTTTCTATTATTGCTGAGCTAATTGTAGTTGAATTTGTGATAATTAGGTTTGTAAAGATACAGCTCTATATACTACATGATTATTTTGTTATGTTAAAAGTTCTACCTGAATTTTTGTATGTTTTCATCCTTCAAATAAGAAGGATGCTATACTATATCATTCCTTTATTCTTTGCAGATAATGGATTCTGAATTAATGCACAGTATAGTAGGAAGCTATCTTAAACCTCCAGAAACAATGTTTGTCCCACCATTTATCCAGGATGAATCGTCTCAGAAATGCCACGCTGTGAACTTAGAAGTTACTGCTCCTAAAATGCGTCATAGTCCAAATAGCCAAGGTAATGCTAATAAAAACTTTACACAAAACTAGAAATGGTACAAAGTATGTTATAAAAACTTGCCTTATGTTCTTGTTCATTTATTTATTTAGTAGTACTGAGGATTGAACACAAGTCCTTCACAATGTGCTATGCCCCTGCCTGCCCCACTTTTCCCAACACCTTTTGTTTGCAGTGGGGTCTCACTGAGTTGCCAGTTTGGGTTTGAATTTGTAGTCCTTTTGCCTCAGCCATTTTTATGTAGGAAAAAATGGTTGTGTATTTAATTTTTATAAAATTCCTAATTTTACTGTATTCTAAATTTCTATAAACAACTTACCATTTTTTATTTTGGCTTCTTACTCTATAAGGTGAATATATAGCACAAGTTCATCATAAAAACATCAGTTAATGACTGAGAATTAATTCAGTGGTAGAGCATGCCTAGCATATTGAAGTCCCTGGCTTCAATCCCCAGGACAACTGAGAGAGAGAGGAGAGGAAGAGGGGGACAGGGAGAAAGAGAAACATAATTTATAAAATAATACAGTACTCTATAAAGAATAAAAGGTCAGATTTGGAATCTTTCTAAACTACATGATTAGAATGCTAGTGAATTAAATAGTGGTGTGTGCTAGTTAGTGATTAGACTCAGACATTGCATATATCCAAAAGTATCCTTTAAAATTATTTTAGAAGTCACTATATCCAAGTAACTACACAATATGAGTATTGTAACTTTTTAAATATAAATGCAGGAAGATCTTAAGATCGAATTAGGAAAATATGTATCACTCTGGGCATACCTTATGCTATATAAATTACCTTATAAGATGCCAATTTTTGCCTTCTTTTTTAAAATTCTCTAATAATGGTTGCCATTAATAAATAGATTAGCTTTGTAGAGTAAACTACAAGAAATAATAATTCAAATCAATGAGCCAGCTACATGTACCAAAAGGACAAAATAAGTATATTTTTATCTCATTTGTAACAATCAAATTATAACCTCTAGCAAACATCTTTCTAATAGAATATAAACTACATAAGTTAACATAACATTTATATTCTATTCATCAGTAATTTTAGTTTGATATTACAACTAAATGAATATAAAATAATATTTGAAAATTTTATAGCTCATGAGATATGTTAGAAAAAAATGTATCCCCCTTTAGAGTTTTAGTTTATTTTTATGAGGAATATACATGACTTGTACATTTTTCTGACCACTAACAAAAATGTACTGCTCATTTTTTTATGTTATTCTATGTTACTGTGATTGTAAATTTTCAAAAAACTTCCACTTAAAACATAAAGTAAATTTTCTTCTTTTCAACAGCTCTTATTTTGGCCTTAAAAACTCTTCAGGATAAGATTCATCGTTTAGAGCTAGAAAGAACCCAAGCTGAAGATAACCTGAACATACTTTCTAGAGAAGCAGCTCAGTACAAAAAGGCCTTGGAGAATGAAACAAATGAGAGAAATCTGGCACACCAGGAACTGATAAAGCAGAAGAAAGGTAAATGGGTGGGGGGAGGTGTATCAAAGTTTACAATTTGAAAATAATAAACCCAGTCTAGGCAGATGTATTCAGATACCTTTGTTATTGTATACATTGAAAGTATGAGCACTTATTCTCAGATATTTTAATATTTACAGGAAGTTAATGTAACTTTGAACTTACCTCTGTTGTATGTTATCCAAGTTCAAAAATTCTTGAGTTGAAAAGTAAAATATTTTTAGATAAATTGTGTTTAGAAATTAAAATATTTTCAGAATAACCAGCAAACTCAAGTTTAACATATAATTTAAATGCTTTATACTTTAGGTTAACACTAATTTTTAAAGTTTGAAGTATAAAGCAACTGTAGTAATTAAACAAAATGAATGAAAAATAATTGTCTTTAACATAAAAGGAAAACAAGATTAATTAGAGCAAATAGGCAAACAAGTAGAGGCTTTTATGGAAATTATGAAAAGGATTAAGATGCCAGGGTTTTGAAAATTTAGAATGTAAGTTTTTTATATAATTGAACTTCACCACTATAGGGTTTTTCCATTGTAACACTACACTCATTCTTATAAACAAAGCTCAAGTTTGTGTTTCACCTTGCAAATAGAAAAGAAAAAAACTGTCTGAGGCACCAGAAGAAAAGTAGAAGAAAGAAAGGAGGAAAGGGAGCTCCAGTTATGCAATCAGTCAATGTGCAGTACTTATACAGGGAGAACGGAGGGAAAGAAAAAGTTTAAAAGTTAGAAATAGGTTACTTACCCCTTATGAATTAACTATATGGTCAGTAGTCAAAGCAAAGGAAAATAGGAGTAGCACAGAGTATATTCCTGAGTTTCCTGGAAAAGAAGCTTATTTATGCCTAAGGGACTTCTCTTTCTGTAGATGATAGTACTTTATCATCCCAAAAGTCATTGGCATCCTCTCCTTTTAGAAGTATGCCTTATGGGTTTTTAGGGGAAAACAGTATTAAACCAGTTGCAACTATTAACAAGGTATTGGCAGAATGTATGTTTAAAGTCAGTACTTACAGGCTATTGTGGCTTTCCTCATGATAGCCCACCCTGTGTCCTCCAGGGCATACTTTTATCTTGCTTTTTCCTGTTTTGCTCAGACTCAGCTTGTTCCTCAGAGCCAGTTTCTGCTTTACTCTTCACTTTTACATTTTCAAATAAATGTTGCTACCATTAAAAAAAAAATAAAGTAAAATATTTAAGTCAGTACTTACAGATAAAAGAAGCTTGGACTCTAAGCTCTTAATTGAATTTTCATAATGCATTTCTCATAACTATACTATATCTCTATGTGGTGAACAATTGACTGAATCATTCTTTTGTCTTTTTCATAGATATAAGTATACAGTTAAGCTCAGCCCAGTCTCGTTGTACTCTTCTAGAGAAGCAACTAGAATATACAAAGAGAATGGTTCTCAATGTAGAACGAGAAAAAAATATGATACTAGAACAACAGGTGAGCATATTTTCTATAAAGAATGATCGTATAATTTTACGTTTTTGAAGAATACTTAATATGAGAAAATTATAAACTAGGATATAAAGCTATGTGTAGGAAATTTCCAGCTACAGTACCGATGGACTGTGTCACACCAACTTTTTTTGCAAAGAAAAACTGGATATAATTTTTAAAAAAGAAATGAAAAAGCAAAAGATGCACAAAGGCATTGGAGAACTAATAAGTCAGTGAAAAGTGACTAATTCAAAATCTTTGTACACACTTAAATCCAAAGAGCTTGGCTTGATGTCAGGTGACTTCGGAAGGCATTTTGGATTCCAGAAGAGAGAGTTGAGAGGCTAAACAATACCATTGGCAACCATCTTTCTGGGGCTAAGAAAATTAAAATTAGAGTACAGGGCCTTCCAAGAATAGGAACCTTAGCAAATCTTGTGTTCTGAATGCTTTGAAAGGGTGAGCGAGAAGGAAAGCAACCCAGATTACAACCCTATTTCATGTTGTCAGGGTGGCCTCAAAAGCCTGAAAAATCCTGAAATTGGATTAAAATGATCCTGTAATACTAGCATTCTCAAGGACCTTAAATTGTTTCTACAAATATTGCTTCAACACAGTGAGCAGCTTTCAATCAAATATAATGAGGCCAAAGAAGGTAAGAATTTATCAACAAGAAACAGCATCCATGACACACTCCACAAGCTAGCTCCAGGGAGTATTGGCACTAACACTGACTTTAAAATAATCATGCTCACATTCGTCACGAAGATAAAAGACAGGGTAGAAATTTTCAGTTGAGTATTAGAATCCATAATATGGCAAAGCAAATTTGAGAATCAAAAGTTGAAGAACTGAAAAAAAATACAGTAACTGAAATTTAGAACACAGTGGATAGATGTTACGGCAGATTAGAAAAGACAATTAAATGGAAGTAGAAACCATCCATATTAATGAAAAGAAAAAATTATAGTAAGTTCAGAAAACACAGAGGCATCATTTCGGAGTGAGAAAGTCTGACTTAGTGTCCCTGGAATTTCAAAAGGAAGGGAGGAGAATGGAGCAGAAGCAACATGCAAAGAAGTAATGGGTAAGTTTTCCAAAATGGATTAAAAAGTAAAATCATACCACACACTCAAGAAGCTCCATAAAATCAAGCAAAATAAATATGAACAAAGATATACATAGATACCTCATAATAAAATAAAAATAAAATCAGCCAGAAAAAATTATTACACTCAAAGAAACACAAAGTAACAGCTAACTTATCAATTGACAGTACTGAAATCCAGAAGACAGAAGCTGATAAAACTTAAGGTATTAAAAGAAAATAAATACTGACCTAGAATCCTCTGCCTGGTGGAAATATCTTTAAAAGAACACAATTGGGGGCCAGGGATTTAGTTCAGTGGTTCTGTCACCTGCCTCGCAAGTGCAAGGTCCCAAGTTCAATCCCCAGTACTAAATAAATGAATGAAAGAATGAACACAACTGCAAGACTCATATAACTGATTTTAAGACTTCTTGTAAATCCAGATAGTCTTGATATGAGGAGAGACCAGTAATAGTAACAGAAATAGATCCTACCCATATAATCAACTATATTTGATTGACAGCTATGCCAAAATTATTTAGTAGGGAAAAGGAAAGTCTTTTAATAAATGGTGCTGCAACAACTGGACATCCACAGAAAAAACTTAGCCTTGAACATGTTCTCTCACCATACAAAAATTAACTCCAGAGGGATCACAGGCCTAAATAGAAAAATGAAAACTAAAAGCTTGTAGAAGAAAATGTTTTAGTAAATAGTGTGATAGTTTCTTCCAAAGTCAAATACTCATCTGTTATGGTTCAGCAATTTTACTCCTGGATATTAACTGAAGAAAATTTAAACATGTCCCCAAAAACATTTTTACAAATGTTCATAGTAGCTCTACTCGTTTTTTGGGTTTTGGGTGTTTGTTTTTTGGTACCAGGGATTGAACTTGGGACCTTGTGCTAGTGAAGCACTGAACTAAATCCCCAGCCCATAGTAGCTCTATTTGTAATGTTCCCAAGATCCAAACATAGTGTTGCACACGACTAGTGTGCTGATGGAATTTGGGAGGCTGATGGAATTTATAGAGAGAAACAAAGATCCAAGTATCACCAGTTTGTTCTGAAGAAGAAAAAGGTAAAGATCTTGTTCTACTAGATTCCATCTACCTATCACTTTATAATTTTATTGTTTTGGTTTTTTTTTAAGGTAAAATTTATTTTCATTTTTGGGGTTTTTTTTGTTCACTTTCTATTTCAATGATTCCAATTTTATTATTTCTTTCTGCTTATATAAGGCTTAAATTACTCTTTTAGGGGAATGTATATATTTTTATTTTTTTATTTTTCACTAACATGTTTGCAGTACAAAATAATTATATTCTTTGTGGGGAGTTTCTACATGCACATAACACATCTTAATTCTTTTTTATTTCCTTCGCCTGTTCTCCTGCCCCCTCTCTGTCCCTTGTTCCGCTTCCCTTTTGAGAAAGATCCGTTTCCCTACTTCTCATCATCTTTTATTTTGCTCTTTATATTTTGGGTTTTTCATATAGAAACCATGCTATTTGCTCTTTTTTTCTTTGTGCATTTATTTATTTGTTTGTTTGTATATGTTTGCCATACACACTGATCACATTCGTCAATGGGGAATTTGTACCTGTGCATAATATATCTTAATTCTTTTTTTCCCCCATTCTCCTTACCTCCCTTCAGCCCTTCCCCTCCCAATTTATAAAAGCTCTGTTTCCATATTTTTCTTTCAATTCTCTTTTTAAACCCTTTTTCCTTCCTTTTCCTTCTCCCACCCTTTCCCCTTCTCATTTGTACAAGTTCTTCCTACTTCCCTCTATCCTCTATTTTGCTATTGGAGCAAATAATACAGTATTTAAACTTGTATGTCTGATTTATTTCACTTAAGATTATGGTTTGAGATTCATCCATTTACCTAGAAAGTCTCAAGTTTATCCTTCTTTATGGCAGAATAATACTCTATTGTATATAAATACCACATTTTCTTTATCCATCTGTCTGTTGATGTGCATATGGTCTGTTTCCAAGATTTAACTATTCTAAATTGTGCTGCTATAAATGTGGCTATGCATGTATCACTGTGATATGATGACTTTGACTCTTTCAGGAAGATACTTAGAAGGGGAATCACTGGGTGGAACTTGTAGTTTTGATCGTTTGAGGAATCTCCATACTGATTTCCATAGTGGTTGCATGAATTTACACTCCCATCGATACTGGAGAAGGGTTTCTTTTTCCCCACAGCCTCATCAAGATTTGTTATTGATTGGCTTCAGGAGTGAGGTAGAATTTCAGTGTTGTTTTAATTTGCATTTCTTGAATGACCATTGATATTGAACACTTTTTTCATGTATTAATTTGCTGTTGTACTTCTTCATCTGTGCCATTTTTTTATTGGGTCTTTAAATTTGAGGGATCTGATTTTGTTTTGAGTTCTTTATATATTTTAAATATTAGTCCTCTGTCTGAGGAATAACTGGCAAAATTTTTTCACCATTCTGTTGTTTGTCTCTTCACTCTGTTGGTGGTTTCTTTTGTTGTGCAAAAACTTCTTAATTTGATGTGATCCCACTTGTTGATTCTTTGTAATATTTCCTTTGTAGTTGGGGTTTTGTTCATAAAGTCTTTCCCTACACCTATGTCTTCAAGACTTTTACCTATTCTATCTTCCAGCAGATTGTTTCTGTTTTAATACTTAGAACTTTAATCCATTTCAATTTTAGTTTTGTACATGGTGAGAGATATGGGTCTAGATTTAATCTTTGGCACATTGAAAGCCACTTTTCCAAGTACCATTTGTTAAAGAGGCTTTTTTCCAGTGAAGATGTTTGGCCACTTTGTCAAAGATAAGGTAACTACCTGAGTGTGCTTAGAGTTGTTTCTCCATCTTCTATTCTGTTCCATTGATCCTCAAGTCTGGTATTTTTTGTTGTTATTGCCCCCCCCACATCATGCTGTTTTTATTGCTTTGTAGTATCACTTCAAATCAGTGATTTGTAGTTTTGTAGTATTGCTTCAAATCAAGGATTGTGATGCCCCCTGCCTTACCTTTGTTGTCTGGAATTGCTTTTGCTATTCTACATCTCTTTGGCTCCTTTTGAATTTTAGGATTGTTTTCTCTAGTTCTGTGAGAAATTATATTGATATTTTGATTGAAATTGCATTGAATCTGTGCTAGTTTTAGAAGTATGGCTATGTTGACTGTATATATTGGTTCTGTCTATCCAAGAGCAAGGGATAGCTTTCCATTTTCTGATACCCTCTTTGAGGGCTGTAGTTTTCACTGTAGAGATTTTTACCTTCCTTGCTTAGATTGATTCCTATGTATTTCATTTTTCTTGATGCTAGTATGAAAGGTGTTATTTCCCTAATTTTTTTCTCAATGAGTTTGTTGTTGGTCTACAGGAATGCTGATAATTTTTCATATCCTGCTATATTACTGAATTTGGTTATTAATTCTAGGAATCTTTCAATGGAGTTTTTGCAGTCTTCTATATAGAGTCATGTCATCAGCAAACAATGATAATTTAATAATTTTCTTTCCTTTCATTATTCCTTTTATTTCTTTCTCTTGTCTAATTGCTCTGGCTAATGTTCCCAGAACATATATTGAACAGGAGTGATGATAGTGGACATCCTTGTCTTGTTCCTGATTTTAGAGTGAAAGCTTTCAGTTTTTATCTATTTAGTATGAGTTTGGCTATTGGTTTGTCATAGATGGCTTTTATTAGATTGAGATAAAGACCATCTATTCCAGTTTTCTTTAGAGTCTATTATGAATGGATGTTGGACTTTGTCAAATGCTTTTTCAGCATCTATTGAGATGATCCTGGTTCTGTCAGTGTGGTGTACTCCATTTATTGATTTGTGTATGTTAAACCATCCCTGCATCCCTGGGATAAATCCTACTTTGTCATGGTGTATAATCTTTTAGATGATTTGCTGCATTCTGTTTGCCAGGATTGTATTGAAGATTTTTGCATCTATACTTTCAAAGAGACTGGCCTGTCATCCTCTTTTTTGGTTGACTACTTTTTGAGTTTTGGTGTCAGAATAATTCTTGCTTCCAGGAATAAGTTTGAGAGTATTGTTTCTCTTTCAATTTCATTAAAGAATTTGAGGAGTATGGCATTAGGTCTCCTCTAAAGTGTTTGTAGAATTCAGCAGTGAATCTATCAGGACCTAGGCTTTTCTTTATTAGTAGGTTTTTATTATTATTATTATTTCTTCAATTTAGTTGATTAATATTAGATGATTTAGAATTTTTATACCTTCTTGATTCAGCTTTGGTAATTTATATGTATCTAGGAATCTATCCATTCTGAATTTTCCTATTTATACATACCAAATGATATTCTCAAAGTAGATACCAATGATATTCTGGATTTCTACAAGATCCACTATGTTTTTACCCTTTTCATTCCTCATTTGGGTGTTTCTTCCCTTGTTTTGAAAAGGTTAGTTAGGGGTCTGTCTGTTTTATTTAATCTTTCAAAGAACTAGCTGTTTGATTGGTTGACCCTGTATTTTTTTTAGTCTCAATTGCATTAATTTCTGCTCTGATATTTATAATTTTCTTTTCTTTTTTAGTATATGTACTGCTGAAGCAAGCACTGATATTTATAATTTTCTTTCTCATACTACCTTTGGGTTTATATTGTTCTTTTTCTAAAACCTTGACATTATTCAATGTTAGATTATTTATTTGAGCTCTCTCTGTTTTTCAATGTGGGAATTCACCATTGTAAACTTCCCTCATAGGACTGGTTTCATTGCATCGCATGGATTACTGTACTCCATTGGCATTATCATTTAGTTGTAAAAACTGTCTCATTTCTTCTTTAATATTAACTATGACTATCAGTTATTCAAGAGGGTATTATTTTAATTTCCATGTGTTTACATAGTTTTTTGTGATTTCTTTTGCCACTAATTTCTGATTCCATTGCACTGTGATCTGATAATAATGCATGGGATAATTTCAATTCCTTCTCATTTACTAAAGCATGCTCTGTGAGTTAGTATGTGGGCTGTTTTAGAGAAAGTCCCATGTGCTGCTGAGGAGAATGTGCATTCTCTTGTTGGGTAGAACACTGCCAATCTGTTTCTTTTAACTGGTGAAGTGAGACAATTCACTTTGATGGTTATAACTGATAAATATTGGCTGATCTTTGTCATTATATTATTTTCCTATTGTTGGTTCCCTTTCTTTCCCTTCTATTTAAGTGCTTTACTTGCCTGGTGGATTCATTTTAATGGGATTTTTGGAATTATTATCTTTTTTGTCTTTTTCTAAGATATCCTAGAACTTTTTGGAATGCTAGTTTGGTGGTTATGAATTTCTTAAGTTGCTCTTTATCATGAAATATCTTATTTCTCTATTAATTTGAAAGATTGTTATGCATAGTACCTCAGTCTGGGTTGGAGGTTATTTTCTTTTAAGGATTGAAATACTTCATTCATAGCTCTTCTTAATATTAGGGTTTGCATTGAGAAGTCTGCTGTAATTTTGATGGGTTTTTATGTATTGGTGATTTACACTGGTACCTTGGTTCAAGAACTCAGTTCTCTCTTATGATTCTGATCAAAAATTAAATTGGATAAGAACCAAATCAAATTTCTTCATAAGATCAGCATTGAACCTAACCACTGAATTTGGTTGGTTGGTTGATTTTTTAATGCAAAGTGACATTGCTTTGTAGTCTAGGCTGTCCTTGAGCTCACTATTTAGCACATACTGGCCTCGAATTCATAGCATCCTCCTGCCTCAACCTCCTGAGTGCTGTGATTTACAGGCATGCACCACCACACCCGTCCTAACCATTTAATTTGATCCAGTTCTCATCCCACTAGGTTTGCAATGAGAATTGTGGGAAGAATCAAGTTTGTGAACTGAAGTAGCACTGTAGTTCTTTTCTCTAACAGCTTTTAAAATTGTATTCTTATATTGAATCTCCAGACTCTTGACTATTATGTGCTATGATGGATTAATTAATGGTCAGCTTGGAACACCTAGCTGACCTGAATCACCATATTTTTGGGCATGGAAGATCCACTTGAGGATTGTTGCCAGTGACATTAAAAAGAGAACTGGAAGCTGGGTGTGGTGATACATGCCTGTAATTCCACACTCAGGAGGCTGAGGCAGGAGGATTGCTGTGAGTTTGAGACCAGCCTGGGCTTCATAGTGAGTTCGAGGTCAGTCTCAACTACATAGTGAGACCATGTCTCAAAACAACCAAAAAAAAAAAAAAAAAACAAAACAAACAAACAAAAACAGAGAGAGAAAGAGAGAGAACTGGAAGGGAAGGTCATTTGCTGTTGATTTTCTTGGAGAAGCTTCTCAGCCCATCTTCCTAATGCAAACTTGGCTGTTCTTGTTGTCAAATGACCTCTAGTCCTCATTGTCTCTGGGAGTGGCTGCTGTTCTTGTAAAGGGAGCTCTAGTCTTCGCCTTGAGCATTGCTTCTTGGCTCCAGTGAAGATCTTCAGCCTGGTGACACAAATGCTTCACCCCACCAGTGCAGGCTTTCTCCACCACTGGCCTTTCAGCCTTCCCAATGCAGATCCTGTATAAGGATTTGCATGAGACATTGCTGTGGGCTCCAGGCCTCTGTCTGGACTTGTAAAGGATATTGCCCTGGGCTCTAGGCCTTTAGCTGAATTTGTGTGGGACATGAGCATGGGATCCAGGCCCTCAGCTGGATTTTTTGGGTCTCTAGTGTGTGGACAGATCTCTTGCACTCCTCTGCATTTGACTTTTTGGGTAAATATTACAGAATAATCCTGTAAATTATGTATCCTGTATTAGATCGGTTCCCTTGCAGACCCTAACTACAGTATATGGCTTGGTATAGTTTTGGTTTGGGGGGAGTTTTTTGTTTGTTTGTTTTTTCTGATCATGGCTATTTAGAGTTCTATATGCCTCAGTTATCTATATATCAAATTCTTTTTGCATGCTTGAAAAGTTTTCTGCTATTACTTCTATAAACAGATTTTTTATGCTCTTTGCACTATGTTGTTCTTTTTCTTTGATTCCAACTAATCTTAGATTAGTCCTTGCAGCTGTTGGATTAATTTTTCATGTTCCCTGACTATTTTTTAGGAATCTCTTACTTGTTGATTACTAACCACAACCCTGTCTTCTAGGTCTGATATTCATTCTTCACATTGGTTGACTCTGCTGCATATACTTTCAATAGCATTTTTAATTTCCTGTATTTCTTTTTGAGACTTTTATGGAATCCATTTCTTTTCTATGTTGGGCATTCATGGTTTCCATGTCTTTCCTTAGCTCTTTTTTTTTTTTTAATCTGTTTCTCTTTCTAGATTCACTAGTCATTTCTTTCATTAGAGTTATCATCTCTTCAATTATCTGTATTATGTCTGCTTTGAATTCTTCAGAGGTCTTATTTATCTGCTTTGTTACTTCCACTGCTGTCATTTCAGAAATTTTAGGGGCATGACATTTGATTTCTTCTCCTTCAATGCCTCGCTGCTTGGATCCCTCCAGTTATGTGACATGTTCTCAGAATGGCTGTTCCTGGAGTGGGCAAAGATGGGGGCACAGTGGCTGACTCTTAGGGACCACCTCCCCTCTTTTTAACTCCTACGTATCTTGTTTGATCTACAAATATCTTCTTTCAAATTGATTCTTTGTATCACAGTGTATGTGCGTTCCATAGTTGTTACCTGTGTTTCTAATTAATGTTCTCTGAGTCTTTCTAACAAAACTCCTCTAGTCAACCAGCTTTGAGAATTTGATAACAATATCCTTGGGTATAAATTTTCTTGTAGTTATGCTTGGGACTTTTCAAGATCTTTTTTTAATCTATTAGTGTTTTTCATTAAAATTTAGAACATTTTTAGCTGTTTTCCTTCAATAATTTTTCTATCATACTTCCCTCTCCTCTGAGACTCCAGTGGAATATTAGGCCACGGGTCACCAAAACTCTTGTTTATCATGGTTTTTTGTTTATTTGTTTGCTTTTATCTTTTAGAGACATTCTAGATGTATAGGAAATTGAGCAGATAGTACCATCACAGTTGACCATATTATTAATATCTTTTTCATTATTGTGGTAAATAGTGTATAGAAAGGCATATATGTATGAATTTCTTTTTCTTCATATATTCTTTATGCTTTACTCCTTGACAGCTGTGTTTCTATGTTAGAGTTAGAAAGAGATTAAGTCAGTAATTAGGTGTGGTCACCTTCTGAATGGCCCTTTATATAATACAGATGTTGCTAATGATGTGTCCCTTAGTAGAGATGTTATATAAGAATAAATAATGTCATTTATTCCATTCATGCTAATATAGCACATATTTTGAAGGGGTACATTTTATTTGCTCCTTAAAAATATAACCTTGGGAAGGGTAGGGGAAAGGTAATAAAGGAAAAGAAAAAAAAATGGAAATAAAGTGTTTGTAAAGGGGGAGGGGAGGTAAAGAAAGGGCAGGGACAAGGGGAAAAATGAGAACCCAGACCTGTCGTGTAAAGGTACAAGATCCCAATAATGAATGTAACTGTACTGTATATCTAAAATGTACCAATAAACTCAATGAGGAAAAAAGATATATATAATGCTTATTTTTTGCTTAAAGTACTTAAAGAATGTATATGTTTCTTACAACAGATTTATATTTGTTTCAGGCCAGGAATTTAGCTCAGTGGTGCCGCCACCTACCTCACAAGTGCAAGTCCTGAGTTCAGTCCCCAGTACCAAAAAAAAAAAAGGATGGATTTATATTTGTTTCAATTCTCAGAAAACGTTTTGTTTATAAGCAACTAAAGTTAAGAAGTCTAATTGAAATATACAGTAAATGTCTAAATTTAAAATCTAAATCTATGGTGAATGTTTAAATATTATTACAGTAAAAGACATATTTCCATTACATCCTGTCACAATACTCCCACTCACTTCAAATGCATTTATCCTATTGTTCTTGCCACTTAAGTCCTCCTTTGTGAGCATTTCTAGGAGTTGTTACTTTTTTTAAATGCTTTGAATGCTGCTGAGTATCATCCAGTGTGAAGGCAGAGTTGTAAAACACTTTATGGTCTCTGTCCTCATCGACCTCCTTCACTGAATCTGGTATCATGCAACTTCTGGCTCTTCTCTAAACAAAATGACCATGAAAGGTAAACATCTCCAATCTGTTTAGGACATTTAAGGCAGCCACAACAGCAAAGCTAAAGACACAAAAGAGGGCCTCCAGAACTACTTGGGAAATGACAAGAACTATGGGATAAGTGTGTTTGAAGCAAGGGGGTGTTTTGGGCGAACTTAATAGCAGTGTGTTTTTATTACAATAATTTCTTTTCCAGTACCAGGGATTGAACTCAGGACCTTGTGTTTGCAAGGCAGGTGTAGTGCCACTGAGCTAAATCCCCAGCCCTTAATTTTTAAAATTTAAACATTCACCATCCTTTTCAGTCACATCTCATGTGTACATTCTTATAATACATTTATATTGCATTTTGAATTCACAGAAATTTTATTTTTCTTGATTCATTGGCATCACTTGCCAAATTCAGGTTTTGTTTTTAACTTTTCCAGGCCCAGCTTCAAAGAGAAAAAGAACAAGATCAGATGAAGCTGCATGCAAAACTTGAAAAGCTTGATGTCTTAGAAAAAGAGTGTTTTAGACTGACAACCACTCAGAAGACTGCTGAGGTAAGCTTCTACTTGTTTCTTTGAAGTGATGATGCCAGAAATAAATCTTTACTGATAAGCAAAATTGGTATTGTTTACTGTATATTCATACAGCAAATCTTAGATTTAGAAAATTTCATTTATAACTTTTAGTAATCCAGCTAGTCCTGTCTTTTGAGATAAAAGTAAAAATGTTCTGTCATGGCATGAATGAGTTTGCCTTTTGATGTGAAATTGTGATTTTGGCTTCTTCTAAGACAGCAAGATATTTTCATTTGTCAGATATTTTGCCTAGAGGATATTGAAAAGATTATCTTTTACTACCTGTGGTGAAGTTAAGCCTATCCTAGATTCCTCTCCTCCCCAAATATTTTCCATTGCATAGGATTTTCTCTCTTTGAAACCTTCCTTCGGTTACCCAACACTTGAGAAGTTCTCCCTTTGAAATAGTACTGTCATCCTATTCTGACTGTCATCACAAGTATAAGATGTAATACTTTCATGTGTAAGGTTGAATAGTGTATACATGGTCCATGTTAAGGCATAGTCATTGCTTTGTTTCATGTATGTTACTAAATTCTCTAACTACAATACTATGTAAGCTCTCACATGAGAAGGATCATGTATGTCTTCCTTCTCCCAACTAGACTCTTACCATAAGCACATAGTAGGCATTCATTGTTAATTTTCTGTTGCTGGAACATTGAAACCCAAGGCTGTAATTGTTTGACCTTCTGGACCTTTAATACCTTCAAAAATGTTATAATGGTTCTGTTGGTAGCAGTTTATAAAGTCTGGGCCAGGGATGTAGCTCAGTGGGTAGCTCAGTGGCACAACACCTGTCTGGCAAGCACAAGGCTGGTACCAAAAAAGGAAAAAATAAATAAAAGTATATGTGTGTGTACATTCTTTGCTTTTATTTTGTTCTCTTCATATATAATAGCGGGTAAGGAAGCATGGTAAGAAAACCAAGAAATATCTTAACATTTTTTCCCATTCCTTTTCCTACTTTCTGTTTTAATTTGCTAACTCTTAAAAATCAAGACCCTTAGAACTTTTGGAAAATTAAAAGGTATTTGTCTGTTTTTTTGGTTTCTGTGTGTGTGTGTGTGTGTATGTGTGTGTGTGTGTGTGTTTGCTTTTTTTTTTTTTTTTGTACTGGGATTGAACTCAGGACCCCATGCTTTCAAAGCAGGCCCAGTGCCACTGAACTATATCCCCAAGCCCTGTCTCTGGTTTTTTTATATAACAATCCTAGTTTTTTATTCTCTTGCAGGACAAGATTAAACATCTGGAGGAAAAACTTCAGGAAGAAGAACATCAGCGTAAGTTATTTCAAGACAAAGCTGCTGAGGTAAATAATATGTTTTTATGATTCTGTATTTTTATTAATGGAAACCTATATCCTAGACTCTAATTTCTGTTTTCTGGATTATTAATTCGCCACTTCTTGCTGTAGTAATGAAATTTTCAGTTAGCCAGTATATTCATACACTTGGATGCATTCCCAAGAGGTCTCTGTCTTTTGAAATCCTAGCAGATACAAATACTTTCAGTTGAAGTAACTCCTACAATACATTATTTTCAGTTTGTATATATGTGTGTATATACAATACATGTATATATAAATAATTGATTCTCTTATAAACAGAAAATAATTGTAATTAACATTAGACTTACTGACTTTGATACACACAGAAAATAGTATTTTGAGTTTTCTTTTCTTCCTCAAAAGATTTTTGTTTTGTTTTTTGAGATGATGAGGTCTCTTACTCTGTTGCCTGCTTTGGCCCTGAACTGGCCTCAAGCAGTCCTCTTACCTCAGTTCCTGTGTAGCCATACAATGTACCTGTCTCTCAAAAAACCTTTTTTTGCTTAAAAACTGAGACTGATTTTTATTATACTTGAAGAAGTTTGTTGCAAATCAATTTTATGAATTGTTTCTTCAATACAGCTTCAGACTGGACTTGAAATCAGTAAAATTTTAATGTCTTCAGTTTCAAATTCAAAACACTCCAAGGAAAAGAAAAAATCTTCAAAGGTATGCATATAAAACTTTTTCACAAACAACTTTCTTATTGCCTAACACTCATTTTTCACCTTTTAAACCTTTATATCTACCTCTTTTCAGAAAGTATTTCAAGAATTTATAATAAAAGATGTGCAATAATGCCATGAAATTATTCAAATGATGATGGTTTTAGGTATAAGAACAGAAAATTATATAAAGGCTGGGTTAAAAAAAAAGTAACATCAGTCATGTAAGAAACTCAGCTCTATATTTACTTGACAGTCAAGGCAAAACAAGCACATACTGGGTGCTATAGGTGTCTTTGTGAAGTAATAGGAACCACTTCAGTTTTTATAGAAAAGCAAACATTTCTATTGTCTTTAACTCTATTTGGTGGTACTTTTTTTGAAGTGGCAGTGAACACAATGAATGCTAACAAATCTTGAATGCAGTTTTGTATATGTACATAGAAATGATTTTTACAGATAGTTTATATGGGCTGGGATTTAGCTCAGTGGTTCTGCTGCCTGCCTTACAAGCGCAAGGTCCCAAGTTCAATCCCCGGTAGCCCCCAAAAAAAGATAATTTGTAGGTGTGTAAAGTCATTTATATAGGGAATTTATTGTTATTTATCCTTTCTATGTTCATATCCTTTGAATTTGCCTAATAATAAAGATGGAGGAGGGCTGGGGATTTAGCTTAGTGGTTCCGGCACCTACCTCCTAAGTGCAAAGACCCGCGTTTGATCCCCAGTACCAAAAAATAAATAAAATAAAATAAAGATGGGGGATCAGTATCTTGTTTATTGTATCAATTGACATTTTAGATAGTTGCATTACATAAACTTTAGTAATATATAATGGCAAGAAAAATATACTCTTAATTTTGTGATTTTTTTCAAATTGTATTTTTTGCTAACTGTTCAGTTTTGAGAGTTCATATTGTAAATATATTTTTAAATGTGTTTACTTTTCCCCCTGTCAATATTTAGAAAAGTAAATGTTTAAAAAAAGGACCACCTCTACAAATTTATTCAAAGTTTAGAGCACCACTTTTTGAGGCTAAAAAGGTGAGAGGATAAAAAATGAAGATAGTTCAAGAAGTCTTCTACTTATTTGTAAGTGCTGTTTAAATACCATCATTCACGTTGTCCTCAGCTGATTTTTCTCCCTTAAGTCTGCCAGTGCAGGCTGTTCTGTGAATGCAGGTAGGCAAAGCCTTCAGCACAAGACGTATCATTGCAGCCCACATGGCTTTCCGAAAGGCACCCAAGTGATTGAGCCTCGATGTCTCTGTAAGCCTCCTAGAACGATTTCCCAGTATAAAGCTGTACCTCGTGAATCAGAAAAGTCTATTTCCATTTGTGACAATTTGTCTGAACTTTTGATGGCAATGCAAGATGAGCTAGACCAAATGAGCATGTAAGTATTTTTATTCTGAATCAATAGAAGTAACAAGATTTTTAGATAATATTTTTTTCTTTCAGTCCCCAGAAAAATGCCATTTATAAATTCTTAAAGTCCTTGCTTAGCTATTTGAATTTTCTGCCTCTGAGCTACTTCCCCATTTCTTTTTTATTTGGAGACAGGGTCTCACTAAATTCCCCTGGCTGGCCTCAGTCTAGATCTGCATGCCTCAGCCTCCCAAATAGCTAGGATTATAGTCATGTACCACCGTACCTAGCAGGACCTAACTTTATTTTGATCTGCAGATTTATTGTCACTATTTTTCATTTTTTCCTTGTACTATACTTATGTGTTTAACTGTGTAATTACTACTTCTCTGATCTAAGGAGTTTCTGTATTCCCAGGATCTGGACTGATAGGCATGTTACTGTCAATCTAATAAATAAGGTCTGTTAACCTTACATTATAATTTACAAGAGCTTTTGTGAGAAAGATTGTTTTTGTTTTTAAGAGTCTTTTAATTAAGTGAATGATTTCATTAGACAAGTAGGAATATAATTCCTTTTATACTCTAACTGGTCTGCATTATAAATTTTGAAGCATCCACAGAAGATTCTGTACGAGGCACATATATATTATGCCCCATGTTTAAATATATGTTCAACAGGAATTCCAGAACTACATGATTTGACTGGCCAGCTACTTGAAGAGAGACCTCTATGAGACATACAAACTAGCTCTATTCACAGTATTTCAAATTCCAGAGTTTGAATTGAAGAGAATCTTGTAATTCCTTTAGCCAGAGGCATTAGAAAATTTTAGTACATTTAGCTGTGAATATCAGGAATTCATATTTTTAAAGGATGTTTAGCAGCCTAACATATTTCTAAATGTATCTAATCTCAAGTCATATGAACTATAGTAGGCCTTGGTATATGGTTTTTGTTTTTGTTTTTGTTTTTTGATAGGGAGCATGAAGAACTACTGAAACAAATGAAGGAAACTGAAAGCCATTCCATATGTGACAACATAGAATATGAACTAGAGCGTTTAGTCAAGAAAATGGAAATTAAAGAAAAACAAATTTCCAAACTGAAGACGCATCAGGACAATGTAAGGTTTAGTAAAAAGTTTTAATAAGCAGATAATATATCTGGATTCAGTATTATTTCTCCATATGACTTTCCTAATTTGAAGTCTGTTTGTGTGGGTTACTAAAAATCTAGGAGTCATGTAAATCTCTTATATAGACCCATTAAAGTGACCTGGGCCTCCTAAATGACCTGGGCCACTAAAATGACCTGACTCTCCAAGATAATGTAAAGAGACAGGAGCAAGAAGATTGAATTATGTATTTAGGCTTTGGAAAAATTGTGAGAAATGCCTCCAAGTTAACCTTTCAGCCCTTCTTTTCCCTTATCATCTCCCCTCTAATGTCATAATGATGCCCCTATGACCCCAAGTCTCTAAGGCAGGTTTATACATGGCTATTTAAGCAGTACCCCAATTCTAAAACTACTATTTCTTCTTTCCCAAAACAAGCTGGGCCATTTCCTGGGGACCTATGCTCAGCTACAGTAGCTGTAGTTAGGATATAGATATTGAGAACTGTATACTTATATGTGAAGTCTTAACTAAAAATGGTGTAACTGTTTTAACATTTTGACTAAAGAATCACAAATATATTATTTCTTAAGACAGTGATTCCATAGTTTACCTTTCAGCATTATTGCAGTGCTGGGGCAGAAGGCAAGGGAACTTTTCCTTAAACCTTGAATAGTCATCATTCATATAAGCTGGTAATGCATTAATCTCACAAATAAACCTCCCCCCACTTTTATAGGAAAGTAATAAAGATGCAGAATGTTATTGCCTTTATTCTGCTTATGACCAAGAAAGAAAGAAATGAAACTTTTGGAGCATATATTTTCACTTTATTGGCTTTTTAGGCTATAGTAAGTAAAAAATTTTATATGCTTGTTTGGGTGAAGATTATAAAACTTGATACAATTTGTACACTTTATTATAATTGAATAAGAGAAATTTGAATAGGACAATCGTGTTTTTAGAATTTAAGCATCCTTTACATTTTATATTTTTAAAATTATGTTATATTCCATAGTAGGTATAACAGTGTAAATTTTAAGCATTTTATCATGGCAAATTTAATCTGTAATAAAAATTGCCTTCTAAGCAAAGAGACAACCAGTTACTCAATCAATATCTGCATCAGCTCTACAAGTTAGACCTATGCATAAGTGAAATAATCAGTAATGGGTCAGACTTTAAAGAAATGTATTTGGGTTTGTTGATAGGATTATTTGGTGGGGGTTATAGATTTTTTTTTTTAATTTGCGGTACTGGGATTTGAACTCAGGACCTTGAGCTTGCAAGGCAGGTATGCTGCCACTGAGCTAAATCCCTAACCAGAATTGTTTTGTTTAATTCTCTCTATTCTATTATTAGCAGACACTCCTCAAGAAAGTAAAATTATTCTTTTGACTTTTTTTCCTGAGTTCACTGGGACTTTAAATCAGACATGCTTCTAAGATTATATATGTACTCAGTACTTATTCCTAGCACTAGTTCTTTGTTTTACTGGGTTGCCTGAAAAGTCTTCTCTTTTCTCTTTTCTCTTTTTATCAGTCTCATATCCTCATACGGTCTTTCCCTATACTTCTGCAGCCTACACTGATCTTGTTCTACTTTAGCCTTCTCAAATATACACTTTTTCCTACTTGACTCAACTTGAAATATTCCATAGTTATCATGTATATGACATTTTTTCACTAATCAGAGCACTAAGCTCCTAGACAGCAAGGACTATCTTATTCATATTTCTACATGACTAGCGCAGTGTTTGGTGTATAATAAATGTTCTATAAAAACTTACTGAGCTAAACTTTTTTTTTTTTTTTTTGGTACTGGGTATTGAACTCAGGTCCTTGCGCTTGCAGGGCAGGCCACCGAACCGCTGAGCTAAATCCCCGGCCCCTAAACTTTTTAATTTAATGTAATCTTTAGGCCATCAATTCAGTTCATCTATTTTATATTTATAGTATCTCTTTTACTAAAATGTTAGATTTTTTTTCCTCTCTCTGTCTCTCTCTCTCTCTCTCTCTCTTTCAGGTCCATAAACTGCAGCAAAAAGTTCAAAACTCAAAGACAAGTAAAGCTTCGGGTATTCAGCAAGACAGTAACCAAAGTTTGAAGAGCATGAAAAACAGCCCCAGAAAATGTTTGAATAAAGCTAACTCTTCTCAGAAAAGTAGCAACTTTCATCCAATACAAGTTCATAATATTCAAGTGAAATTGAGAAGAGATGATATCACGTGGGAACAGTAATACAGTAGCAAAACTGTCAGCTTGAATGAACTTTGTCAGCAAGAACTTGAATTGTTAAAATGGTTTTAATCTAATATATGTTTGTGAAATTTTAAATTATGTTTTTGGCCTCTATAAACATGAAGTTGTATGTTTTAAAATTAATGCTTAGTGACCAACTAAGACTCCCTAATAACATAACACCTTTTTTTTTCTTTTTCTTACTGACCAAAGTCCTTAAATTCATTATCTTTTTGAAACATTTTTCACCCTATAGATATCTTAAGCCAAATCTAGGAAATTATACTGCATTGCCCAGTATTCAAAATTGAGTTAAATCTGAGATATCAATACCATTCCACTTTTTCCTGTAGTAGACTTGAAACCAAAAGAACCAACATTAAATGAACAGAGTACAGAAAGATCTTTAACTTTCCTAGTGCTACCTCCCTGTCTTATTTCTACAGTTTTGTGGAAAAGTCTTTAATGTTGGTTTTATGTGACAATTACAAGTAGGAATCCATAGTTACCTAATATGTATGAGATAGTAATTCACTGACAGAATATCATTCCTTTTCAAAGTCTAGTTTTTTTAATACCAGTGGTCTATCTTCTTTATAACCTTTGCTGATTTTTATTCTTTGCATTACATATAATATCTTTCAATATAAATTGAGAAGATGAGTTCCTACTACCCAAAAAATGGTATATTTTTATTAGAAAGAGAGGTATTTAATTAGCTTATCCAGCAAAAAATCAGGGTGATGTGGCATATCTTTATTTTTATATTTTTAAATTAGTGATGTAATAATTTCTTTATGTATGCATACTCTTTCATAAATTTACACTTGGCTTTTTAGAAGCCTGTGATAACTAGTACAGCTCTTTCGAACTCTTGGATTCTCAAATCTTCTGATGCAACTAGGAACTGAAGTCATCAACTAAAGTAGAAATAGAGGATAGATAGAAAAGCTGTAAGAAAAGCTTGGAGTATAGGGTAGCAGTTTAAGAATTTACCAAATTCTCTGAATTCACACCAGTAGGAGTGTTCCAGCTTTGGGTATAAAAGAATTTTTAGGTCAGGGACCTGGGGAGCTAAGAAAAATAATTTTTAAAAGACGGCCTCTGTTTCTGATTTCCTAGCAAATTCTCAAAAAGTACATAATTATGAACCTTCTAGGGGGGTGTAGAACTGTGATTCATGCTAATGGTGAGAAGAAATGCCATAGTAGAGGCGTTTCCATGCCTGAAAATGAGCTGACTAAAAATGGGCAGACTGATACTTGGAACTGAACATGAAAGTAATTAACGGCACAGATCAAAGTTTCTTTCCTGGTTTGCATAATACATGCGCTGTGTCCTTAACTTGCTTTTACTTTGCCTTCCCTATCAGCTTCCCCTGGATGTTCCATCTAAACTCAGTTATAGCACCATACCCATTTTCCTACTTTACCTTTCCTTCTCAAAGATATAAGTTCTGTAATTTAAGCTCAGCAAAAACCAAAAGAGGAAAAGAAAAAAAGAAACTAAAAAGAATAATGCGACCCTTTACTTCTGTGCATTTAGGAAGTTGGAGGGGGGCTTGGTTTGGGATTTTTTTTGTTTTTTGTTTTTTGTTTTATTGGTACTGGGGATCGAACTCAGGACCTTGCACTTGCGAGGCAGGCGGCAGAAACCACTGAGATAAATCCCCGGCCCTGTTTTTTTTTCAGACAGGGACATGCTTTGTAGTTCAAGCTGGCCTCGAACTCACAGCGATCCTCCTTCTTTGGCTTCCCAAGTGCAAGTGCTGGAATTACAGATGTGTGCCACCACACCTGGCAAATATATTTTTATTGGAGAAGTTATGAAAATGTATTGCTAAAACAAATTACCTTTTTTTTTTTTTTTTTTTCGGTACGGGGGTTCAAACTCCGGACCTTTCACTTGTGAGGCAGGCATTGGAACCACTGAGCTAAATCCCAGTCCCCGAACTCATTTTAGAAACACTTAAATATTTCAATTAAGAATTTGGTATTTTCTCAAAAAATTTTTTTTCAAAAGAATTGTATGGTAGAAAAGAACACAAGACTTTCGAGTTAGACTTGAATTTAAATTCTGACTTCATTGTTTGTTAGTTTACATAATCAGTTCACTTTGGAGCTTCAGTTTCTCATCTGTAAAGTGGGGGTTATAGTAATCCTACTCCCAGGGTTGCTGTGGGGACTAAATGATAACTAACATGCAAAAGCGTCCAACAGAAAGAAGGCTTAACATTTAATTAAGACTCAGTAAGTGTTTTTAAATCGGAGTGGCCAAAATAACAATCATTATTGTACAGCACAAAAATGGAAATGTTCTGATTCCACCCCCACCCCGCTCCGCAGAGTTCCTGAAGGAAAACGTGGACTACAGGGTTGGGGTAAAGAGTATAAATCTGCCACACTGCAGAAATACATAACCACACAGAACAACTTAGTGTGGAGTTGGTTTTAGTTGTTGAGGTGACATTTATTCCTGGGAGACAGTAAACAATGGGTTTCGTTGCTCCATCACAGCTACTGAACTAAAAACGTGTCTTTGTGCACAGCCTGCGTGCCAGGACCACTGACGCTTCGGTGGGTGGAGCAAAAGCTTGCTTTCCTGATGGGGCCTTCTGCGGGCAGTGTACAAGAGTTGCTATAGCAACCCCACTGCTGTGCTCTGCCCAACAGAAAGGTATGGTTTCATTGATTTCCTTCACTTACCTGAAAAGCAGAGTTACTTGGTTTTTGTTTAAAGAGAAATTTAAAAGACAAAATTGGAACTTTCTAACCAAAGCAGGTCTCAACTTTTCTTTTCTTTTTTTTTTTTTTTTTTTTTTTTTTTTTTTTTTTTTTTTTTTTTTTTTTTTGTGAAGTCAGACAGTTCTAGTGTTTGAAGCAGAAATACTGTGAATATTCTAATACTGGAATGAGAGCTGAAAGCTTGAATTAACTGATTTGGGTGAGTCATTGGCAACCAGCAATTTTTGTGGTGGTGTAGCTTAAAGGTTTGGAGTGTTGGAGAGACATGCTCAGTTTTCTCTATGTAAGATTAAAGTGGGAGGTATTTGATACATTAAATAGTACGATTAAAGTGGGAGGTACATTAACTGGCTGGGTGGTATACTTGAAAATTTATTTTTTTGAGATTTTGTAGCTTTCTTTAAAAGTATAATTTTAACTGTAAAGTAATTATTCTTAATCCATGATTAAAATATCAAAAAATTAAAACAATGTTGACTTGTAAATGATGCAAGAAATAAGTCTAAGGAGGAAAAGGCCAATTTGCTATGCACAATGGAAGGTGAGTGTCCTGACCAAAATCATGGCCAGAAGTGCACCAGCTGCCATTATTGATGTAGAGCAAATATGAAACTCCTGAGGGGGTTCCTGGAACTCTAGCTAAAGAGTAACTACAGCTGTACTACTGAGGCCATTAATTGTATGTGAAGTTTACATAAGTGCTACCTGACTCCCAGACACAAGACAAACCTCTCTAAGGCATAATAGCATTTGTGAGGTTAAAAAAAAATAATAAAAAATTTTATAGGTGTCCTTCTACCTTTTAATTCAAGTGAGACCAGGATAAATAAATATTAATGACTGTCATTCATCTGCAGATAAATTTACTTCTTACCAAATAGACCTTGTCAGTGCCTCAACCTTTTTTCTTCATATCTTATGTACTTATTTCAATGGAACTTGTATTTTTAGTTCTTTGTATTTTATCATTTAAGGAGAATTAGAATAATTATAAAGTTAAAACTTTAAAATAATGTCTGGGCCAGAGTTTGTTTTCATTATTCTCTGTGGCTTGTATACTTACAGAATTAAGTGGATTTTTTTTAAAATAATAGGTTTACCAAGAGTATTCTCCTTCTTGGTATAAAGTCATATGCATTTAGTGCAAGACCCTACTAAATGCCACAGATAATCATTACAATTATAAATTAGCACCATGCCACTAAAATAGTTTAGTTTTTTTATAAATGCAGGGTTCATTGTGTAACTATATGTTAACAATTTTAGCAGAAAATAATGGGAAAAGGAAATTGATCTCCTGTAACTTTATATTGTGAAGCAACTTTTGACATATAAAACTTGCTAATGACCAGTCCAGCAGTCTAGTACATAACTTGGTGGGGGAGGGTAAATTCCAGGGGATTTAGGGACACTATGAGTTGCCCATCAAAGACAGACAAAGTTGTGATATAATCAGTGCTCAATAAAATCTTTTAAAATAAAAGTAGAGTTATTGACCATACCATCTAGATTTTTCCTGTTTTGACTTTACTTAGCTACCTTTTCCTCATTTTTCATCTTTTAATCACCTTCAAGCCCTCTTTTATCTCCTCTCACCACACTGCCTCCTCCAAAATCTGGCCTCTGTTGTCTCTTCTAGTTCTTTTCGTCCTTTTTTCTTGGCACACTTCCTCCTTATTCTTTATCTTCACCATAGACTGAAGGCTATGTAAGGACAAAGTTCTTTCTTGCTCACCACCTTAGCCAAAGCACCTCGCATAGTACTTGGACCAAAAGTTGCCTCTCAATAAATATTTGTTTGAGGGCTGGGGATTTAGCTCAGTGGCAAAGTGCCTGCCTTGTAAGCACAAGGTCCTGAGTTCGATCCTTGGTACCACAAATAAATAAAATTAAAAATAAATATTTGTTTGATAATTATATTTCTCTAGTAACAGTTTATAGGAGGCTACTGCTTTGGACTCATCAGCTGCACTGTGTCATGACAGACTAAACTAAAATGGTTACTCAAAGTCACCAAACCAAAACTAAGTCGTTATCTGACCTTCCAAGATATTTGAGAGAGATACAGTAATAGACAGATTTTCCAAGCAGGCTAGTTTCAACCAACATGGTAATGAAGTTCCCTTTCCTTCAATACTTACCAAAAAGAAGTTACCTAAAGTAACTAATGTTAACCAGTTATTTTCCTGTTCTTCTTTTTTTCTGTCCCCCACCCCCTTTTATAGGGAAAGAAACTTGGAAATGACCAGCTTACTTTTTGTTCTTTGTTTCTGCTCTCTTTAGCTCCTTTCTGGCTATAATGCTAATTTCCTTGCTCAGCTCACTAGTATATTTATTCTATTTTGTGGTTTTAAAATACTGTCCAATTTAAAAATGCACAAAGCCAATTGAGATCTTTAAATTTATTGTAATTTTGTCTTTTGACACATTTCATGAATATATACTAACCTTACTGTGGTCTTATCAAAGCATTGGATTGGCTTTTGCTGTCTCAGGCACTTAGAGTTTTACTGTCCTGCTGTTTCATGTAACAAGCACACATGACCTGATTTTACATATCCACTGTTTAAGAGTAGTTCATTATTGTTTGAGGCAGGACAGAGTTGCTTTCATAGATAGAGTCACTCAGAATGAAGCTCACTTTGATAAGCTGATGCTTCTAGGAGGAGATTGAGAACCAAGGGTTTTTTAATTGGATAGTGGCATACAGATAGTCCTCGTTTAATGACATTTGGACTTACCACCGATGGATGCTGTTTGAAGTTAGGATGCTGGAATGCCAGCAACAGTACAGCCTGAAGGTGGTTTCTTCTGTATTCAAGTCTATGCATGAAAACTCCACAGATTTCTCAGTGAGTAAACCTTCTACAGTATGCCCACAGTGTGTTCTCAACATTGAATGCAGCTGTGTTAGAACTAGAGGATCCAAATATTGAGCAGTTCACAAAAGTGGAACAGCAAACGAGTGAATTTTTATGATACTATTGTAAAGTTTATGAAGCAAAAAAGAAAATTACAAAGCAGATGACAGTGACAAGATTCTTACTATACCCAGGACCCCTACTAGTAGTTTTTCCATTTCTACTTCATCAGTTCTCTTAGCCCTGGGACTTCTGCATCTCCTGATTGTAATTGTGATGATGACACTTGGAAAGATTCAATAACTGAAATGTTAGCAGCTTGAATGTCTTTTTTTTTTTTTTGGTACAATTCTGTGCATCTTGTTTATACACCCTTAATATCTTTTGTTTTGTTTTGTTTTGGGTTTTTTTTTGTTTGTTTGTTTTTTGTACTGGGGATCAAACTCAGGACCTTGCACTTGTGAGGCAGGTGCAGTGCCACTGACCTAAATCTCCAACCCCTCAATATGTTTTTTTCTGCAGTGCACCTTGTTCATGCAGTACTGTGATTTTTGCTGATTGAACTGTACAGTACAGTACTATAGTTTTATGTTCTGTTATACATTACAGAACTTCATGTAAGAGTTATGTAAATAAAAGCAGTATGATCAAGTTGGGGTTTCCTTTGACCATTTCTTTGTTCTGAATGTTGTAATGTACATACTGTATACAGTTCTCATTTAGAGACCAATTATTTTAACATCCTAGTCATAAGATTGGAACTCCTTCATTAAAGGAGGAATGGCTGTATTTGACTTGTTCATCTGATGAGTATTTATTGATCTCTAATAATCAAATACAGTCAAGTTGGCTCTTAATAAATATCCATTGAGAATGAATTTGAAAGATGTGGAATAAAGTTCAAACTAGAAATACTTTCAAATCCTCTACTATGGCTTGTGGCAATCTACTGGTTATCCCAGAAGTACTCTTATGAACTGTTTTGTATGTTTTATTGGTATATATCCCACTTCAATCAATACTATTATATTTCTTGGTCTATGGAATATGATTTTTAAGTATTAGGTCGCCTATATTAGAGAAATACTGCTTTTCTAATGTAGACAGATAAGAGTAAATATATTCAGCATGAATCACTTAACAGATGATCTCATCATTCCACTTCTTTGTAAAAACCTAAACAAGCACAAATCTCATATCTAGAAAAAAATTTGTTTTGCAGATGTTTTAGATAGTGTTACACATTATAAAAATGTGAGATTTGTGGTAGAATAACTATACCACAAATCTGAAACAGAAAAAAAATTATCATGTAACAAACTGTATTCATCTAAGTATCAACAGTCAGCAGCACCATAAAAATGTAAAACTTGATAATAATACCAGTGTAGCATTCTTTAAAAACATGTCTCTCTAATGATAACCAGCCTGATAGAATATTTTTACATGAGTGGATAGAGTAGATAAATATCTGAAAAACAGCTTTGTAAAGTAGATACTAACTGAAAGGAAACTTGCATTTCTGTGGCTTTTAAATCCTACTCAACAAATTTCTCTGTTATATCAGCAAAACCACTTTTTTCTGGGCTGTGGTCAGACATAGTAAAAAATGCTCAAAAGAAATGAGCAAAAGAATGATGTTCATTATAATGGGATCCTACCCCTTATAAATTTTTATTCACCATGACAAATTTAGACGAAAGTTGATTAAACAGTTAAAGAGATCTTAATCTTTATAAGAAGAGAATTATAAAGCAAGCCATACCTTCCAGTTAAAAATAATATCCTTTTGACCTGATTGTACTTAATCTAATTAAGTGAATTTTAGAAAAGACTGAAAAACCTTGGAAGTTTTCATCTTGTTTATTTTTTGTTAGCTCGCCTTAAAGTTACGCGTACATTGACTTGTAGAGTATTTCTTGGAAAAACATACTACTGAACCAGTACAGAGTGTGAATCATTTCTTGCCTGAAATACAAGATTGATGTTTACAGGGCAGTTGTCCAAAGCTGAATCAGAAAGCATTTCACTCTTCATCTGGTATGTGCTATTTAAAACAAACTATTTTAGTACACAGGAAACCCACTTAAAATTAAATTTTAAAACTCCTGAGGATCCAGTGGAACATTTACGATTTAATAACATAATTTCTAGCAAAAAGAAAAGTATCTTTAATACCTTAAAAATATTTTCAGAGAACACTAATCCAAAGTATGTAATATATGTGAAAGAATAACTATTAATATTTGTAAGTATTGAAATGCTTGAGCATATAAAAAGCATTATTGCCTTCATTTCCCAAAACTGAGCCAAACAAAATATTTAAGTCCAGTACCAGAATTTAAAAGAAGTTATTTCTTCTTTTTTTT
>NW_022900926.1:73542143-73613666 GCF_012274545.1 Fukomys damarensis
TTTTTCCCCTTGTCCCCACCCTCTCTTCATCCCCTCCTCCCCTCCCCACCTTCAAACACTTTAATTCCATTTTTACATTTTCTCATATTTTTTCCTTTTCCCTTATTCCCCTTTCCCTATCCTTCTCACTGTCCCTACACCTTTGGTCCTTACAATTCTTAAGAAGAAATGACTTCTTTTTTCTATAAAAGAAGTTATTTCTTCTTAATAATTGTCTTTTAGCCGGGGATTTAGCTCAGCGGTTTGGTGGCCTGCCTCGCTAAGCACAAGTACCCGAGTTCAATTCCTGGTACCCTCCCACAAAATTGTCTTTTAATTAATCTCAAGAATAACTGATCTTTTAGAATTCTATATTTTTATATAACTTCTCTGATAAATTTGGGAGAGTTTCTATCAATTATATACTTTCAGTCTATTTCGTGATATCAATGGTAGGCACCTATGCTAAATTTTCAGACAGAGCCCTTTTTTCTTTGTTCCTTTATAGACTAGCTCTCAAATAAAAAGGGGGCTGAGACTTTCATGATTGAGTGGGATATTTATCAGTGATTTCTCATTCTCAGCATTTTTATATGCCAAAGAAAGTAGAATTTGATTCTCTTAAACCACTCTATTAGAACACTGTGGTACAAACTACCATATACTAAAGTAAAAATGTGAACCAAATAAAGACTAAAGGATTTAGGGAAAAAAATAGTTTTTTTACATGGAAGATTTGCAAGGGAAGCCAAGGACAGATTTATTAAAGACATGAAAAGTATTTTAAAAGAAAATAGCTATAAAATTACCAAAGTCACTGAATTTAGTTATTTTCTTTATAGTAGAAATTTCTTTCTCAAATAATTACCGTATGTGGAAAAAAATCATTATACTTTTAGACATCAGCATTGCTAAAATCAGGAGTACAGTTTTTAAAAAGTAGCTTAAAGGAAAGCCTCAAGGTTTCATTTACATAGGAAATGAAAACTGGAATAGAGAATTTGTTTCTACTTTAGAAACTGTTTTACCTCAGGTGGTACCCAAAACAACCCTTATTTTCAGTGACTTAAGGGACTCACAGACTCAAAGCTTTTATACTCATGTATTATATAAAAAAGATACAGGTTAAAATCAACTGAATAAAGGGTATACAGGGCAAAATCTAGGAGATAGCAGGCACAAGCTTCCAACTGTCTTCATTGAAGACAGCTTCATATAGGGAAAGAGAAAGATGTTACTAGAACCCCTGCAGTGGATATTGGTCTCATGTGAGCCATGACAGCACAGGCTAATTAAAGAATAAAGACAGAAAACAAGACTTAAAGAAAAAGCTGGGTCTTGGGACTGATCAGTGCTGCTCTGGGCAGCAAAGACAAAGGTCTCCCAAGCACATCTAGTATTTATTGAATACAACCATGGGAAGGAACAGGGAGCGAGGGTACGCTTTGAAGGCGTCTAGTGAAATACTGCCAAACACCTGGCATGAGGGTGCCAGCCAGGGCGTAATGGAGGAAATACTGCTTATCTTTCTTGGATAGAACAAACAGGTACTGGGACTGGGTGCAATTAGCTAGCAATCCTTTGGGTCAGTGAGAAGCCATAATTTGGGGGAAAGGACTTTAATTGTGGTCACACTGACCTCAGTGGCACGTAACTCACCAGAGCCCTGCCACTTCACAGACCAGGGCTTAGGCCTCGGTGGCAGCCATTGGAGGAGGGGCTATACTCGCCTAGTCTGCCATCTGACATGCCCATTTGAGTCACTAAGGGCTTAAGTCAGACTCCTAACATAAAACAAGGTAGCCAAATTATGGAAAGCAAGAAGCATGTGCCACTTATAGCCTGCTAGTACTGGGCAGGGATGTCTGCTACAGCTTCATTCTCCCAGAAATACATGACAACATTGTCAGAGTTTTGCCCAAAGCCTTGGTATCTAGCAATGTAGGTATCCCTGACAGCCCATGTGGATTTTCTTCAGTCTTCAGCCTCTCCAGAGGTCAAACTGATATACACTACATGGCTCAGGTCCCGCACCATATCTTAGACTATCTGGTATGATCTAAGCACCCCCCCATGTAATCAGAAACACTCTTATCAACCAGGATATTTCAGGGACTTAGAGGTTACCTTCCAGGAGCCAAACAAGGGCCAAACCTTACTTCTGGAATGTAAATGGTTTGCACAATCAATACCTCCTTTGCTGCAGTGGTATTCTGTTTGTATCAGTGGGATGTGATGTGTGTTGCTTACCACATGGCCCTAGTGAAGGGGTCAGTTTGCCTCTATATTTCCACTAAAGCATGGATTTAACCATAAATTTGCTTAGTGTTTTCTGATTCAGCACTATTACTTTAATGCTTAGTTTTATTATGTAAGTGTAATAAAAGCAATGCTTAATTCATAAAGACCTAGTAGGTCTGGTTCATAAAACTAGAGCCATGAAATAACTACAATTTAGAAGTTAACTTTTTTTGGAGGCTTTGTGAAGTCCATAAGCTTAGCTCACATACTCAGAAGTAAAGAGCTATTCAATTCACTTCTGCCAAGTTGCTTGGTCTAGGTTGATAATGAACCTGCTCTGTGTACTTGCGTGAGAGTTTTGGCACGATAATGATTTACAAATTGATTTGTTAATTATTACCTATATGAAGAAAAACATCCTTATTGAACCTATGCAAATAGCCACATGACTATGAAAAGTAAAGAAACTACTTGTATAATATTTAGCCATTTTTGCCATTGAATATGTTTTTATTAGTATGTATTTGAAGAACATAGTGATTACATTCATCATGAGGACTTGGTACATGTACATAACATATCTTAAATCTTTTCACATCCCATTCTTTTCACTTCCCTCCTGGATACATTTTCCCCCTACCCTCCCTCTTCACTCCTTCCATCTATCTTTTCCTATTATCTTTTATTTTGCTCTTTATTTATATTTTATTTATATAAGAGACCATGTGATATTTAAGTTTTGTGTCTGATTTATTTCATTTAAGATTATGGCCTCGAGCTGCATCCATTGTCCTACAAATAACTCAAGTTTATCCTTTATGGCAGAGTAGTACTCATTATGTACACATACCACATTTTCTTTTCTGTTTAATTTCATGCTTTCTTGTTTCCCTGTGCTCCAAACCCATTTCATTAACAAAAACGCAACTGCTCAGCTTCTTTGTCCCAGGCCACATACAACATTATCAGCAATGTCTAGTATACTCAGCTGTTCCATTCATCTCTTGATGGACAAATAGGTCACTTTTAGCTATTTGTGAATTGTGCTGCTATAAACATGGGTATGCGTGTCACTGTAACATGATACTTTAACTATTTCAGGCAGATAACGGGAATAGCTGGGCCAAATGGGATGTCTTATTTTAGTTTTTTGAGGAATCTCCATGCTGATTTTCATAATGGTTGTACTGTTTTCCGTTCCCAATAATAAAGAAGGATTCTGTTTTCCCCCACAGCCATGCCAGGATTTGTTATTATCTGATTTCTTGATGATAGCCATTCTTTCTGGAGTAACATGGTACCTCAGTACTGTTTTAATTTGCATTTCTCTAATGGCTAGAGACACTGAACACTTTTTCATGTATTTATTGGCCATTTGTACTTCTGAGAAGTCTATTCACTTTGGTTCCCCATTGTTTGATGGGGGCTTTTCTTTTCAGGGCTAATTTTATTTCATTTTATTTGGAGTTCTTTATATATTCTAGATATTAGTCCTCTGGACAAGGAATAGTCAGCAAAAAAAAATTTCCCATTGTCTTTTCACTCTGTTAGTTTTTCCCTTTGCTATACTGATTTTTTAATTTGATAAGATCCCATTTGTTTATCATTGCTGTTTTCTCTTGTGCAAATGAAGATCTATTTAGAAAGTCCTTGTCTATGCCTAGATCTTCAAGAGTTTTGCCTGTTTCATCTTGCAGCAGATTAAATGTTTCTATTTTAAAATTTAGATCTTTGATCCATTTTTTTTCAGCTTTAATTGAGTTTATTGGTACATTTTAGGGATACAGTACAGTTACATTCATTGTTGGGATCTTGTACCTCTACATGACAAGTCTTGATTCTCATTTTTTCCCCTTACCCCTGCCCTCCCTTCACCCCCTCCTCCCCTCCCCATCTACAAACACTTTATTTCCACCTTTTCATTATCTCACATTTTTTTCTTTTCCCTTATTACCCTTCCCCTACTCATCCCACCTTCCCTACACCTTTAGCTCCTTTCTTCCCATTTCTAAATGTCAGTAATCTTATTAGGATCTTATGTATTATTGCAGATTATTCACACCAGAGAAACTATTGATCCATTTTTATTTTAGTTTAGAACATGGCCAGACATATAGGTCTAGCTTATGCTTAGCTTATACATATAGCAACTTTCACAGCACCATTTGTTAAAGAAGCTATCTTTCCTCCAGTATAATTTTTTGGCCCCTTAATCAAAGATCAGGTAGCTAAATATGTTTGTAATTGTTTCTGTATCCTCTATTCTACTCCTTTGATCTATATATCAATCCTTCTTTACCTCCCTTCCTTCCTTCCTTCCTTTCTTTCTTTTTCTTTTTGCCAATACTGTGCTATTTTTATCATGGTAACTTTGTAGTATAACTTGAAGTCTGGAATTCTGATTCCTCCTGCCTTGCTCTTATTGCCTATGATTGCTTTTGTTCCTCTATGTCTCTTCTGGTTCGTTTTGAATTTTAGGATTGTTTTCTCTAGATCTGTGAGGAATGCTCATGGTATTTTCATTAGGATTGTGTTAAATCTATTTATCAGTTTTACAAGTTTAGACATTTTTACTATATTGGTTCTACCTATTCAGGGACATGGGATATCTTTGAATTCTCTGATGGTCTCTTCGATCTCCTGTTTCAGAGTGTTGTAATTTTCATTGTAGAGGTCTTTCACTTCCTCGGTTAGTTTAGTATTTAATTTTTAATTTTTTCATTTTTAAAATTTTTTCTTGAGGCTACTGTGAATATTAGTTTCCTACTCTCTTTCTTAATGTGTTCATTATTATAGGAAAGCTACTCACTTTTGTGTTTCAATTTTGTATCTTACTACATTGCTGAATTTGGTTTTTTATTCCAAGAGTCTTTTAGAGGAGTTATTTGGGATTTTTAAGTAGAGGAGCATATCATGTGCAAATAATGATACTTTGACTTCTTTCTTTCCTATAAATATCCCTTTTATTTCTTTTCTTCACTGAATGCTCTGGCTAATGTTTTGAGGACTGTTGAACAGGGGTGGTGATAGTGGACATGCTTGTGTTCCTGATTTTAAAGTGAAAGCTTATAGCTTCTCCCCATTTAATATGATGTTGCCTGTTAGTTTATCATAAATGGCTTTTATCAAATTAATAAGGACCTTCTATTCATATTTTCTTTGAATTTTTTTTTAATCATTCATGGATTTTGGATTTTGTCAAAGGCTTTTTCTGCATCAATTGATATGATCATATGATTTTTGTCCTTCTGTTTATGTGATGAATTACATTTAATCATTTGCATATGTTGAACCATTCTTGCATATCTGAGATCAGTACAACTTGGTTATGCTATATGATCTTTTTGATGATATATTGCATCCTGTTTGCTAGTATCTTATTGAGGATTTTTACATCAATGTTCAATAAAGAGATTGACCAAAACTTATCATTTTGGTTGCTTTTTTTTAATGGTTTTGGAATCAAAGTAATGCTAGCTTTAGAAATGACTATACTTGATCTTAGCCAAAAGGCCAGGGAACCCAGGAATGATTTGAGGAGTGTTGGCTCTTTTTCAGTTTTATTAAAGAGCTTGAGGAGAGTTGGCATTAGATCTTCCCTGAAGTTCTTGTAGAATCTGGGTGTGAATCCACTGAGACCTGGGCTTTTCTTAATTGGTAGTTTTTAATTATTATTATTACTTGTTCAATCTCATTAACTGATATTGGATTATTCAGTGTTCTTATGTTTTCTTGTTTCAGCTTTGGTAGCTCATATGTATCTAGGAATCTAGCCATTTCTTTTGAATTCTCCATTTTATTAGACTACAGGTTGTCAAAGGAATTACTAAAAATCTTCTGGATTTTGGCAGAGTCTGTTGTGATTTCACGTTTTTCTTTCTTGTTTTTGGTACTGGGGATCAAACTCAGGACCTTGTGCTTTCAAGGCAGGTGGCGGAACCACTGAGCTAAATCCTTGGCCCAGCTTTTTTCATTTCTAATTGCATTTTTATGGATCTTTCCTTTTTTTGGTAAGATTAGCTAAGACTCTGATATTTAGTTCATTCTTTAAAAGAACCAGCTTTCCTTTTTTTTTTTTCTTTTTATTGAGTTTATTGGTACAATCTAGGTATACAATACAGTTACATTCATTACTGGGATGCTGTACAAGAACCAGCTTTTTGATTCATTGATTCTTTGTAATTTCTTTTTAGTCTCAATTTCATTAATTTCTGCTCTGATCTTTATAATATATTTCCTTGTACTAACTTTGAATTTGGATTGTTCTTGTTTCTGTATGGTCTTGAGGTGCATCATTAGGTTACTTATCTGGGCTATCTCTATTTTTCTGACATGGTTATTTGGCTATAAACTTTACCCTTAAGACTGCAAAAATAAAATACACCATGGGACTTATATGTAGAAGTAAAATTTAGTACAGTTTTACAAATTTTAGTGTAATTAAATTAAAAATCTAATAGAAGAGGTAAACATAATAATTAACATATTTGATTAATCCAATGATGTAATACAGGAAAGGTACAGTGAAGGGACAAGAAACAGATAGAACAAATAGAAAAATAAAACAAAGCTAATAACAAGATGGTATACTTGAAGCCAAATATAATGGTAATCACATTAAATGTAAATAAACTGAATGTTCCAATTAATTCTTTTTAGGCTGGGCTCAAGAGATACACTTTAAGCAAAAATACACAGTTTATTTAAAAGTGTTTTAACAATATACCATGCAAACCCTAATCCCCAAAACAAAACAAAAAAAAATAATTGTGTGACTGTATTGCTAATAGGTAATTTTGACTTTAGGAAATCTTACTAGAGTTGAAGGACATGTTATAATAAAATTTTCAATTCAATGAACAAAAGGATAAGCCATTTGTACCCATAACGAGTTAAAAATACATAAAACCAAAGTGTTAACTCTAAATGGGGAAATAGTTGTTATTGATGATTTTGATACAACTATCTTCTTGACATCTCCTTTTTAAAAATTGGACCAAAATGTCGGTATGGATATAAAAGATTTAAACAACATGCCTAGTCAACTCGTTCTAATTTACATATATGAAGCACTACTCACAACATCAGAATACATGGAATTTAAGTCACACATGGTGTCACACGCCTGGGATCCAAGCACTCGAGGTTTGCTGCAACTTCGAGGCCAGCCTAGCTACAGAGTAAGTTCAAGGTCAGCCTGAACTACATGGCGAGACCCTGTCTCTATTAAAATAGAACGTGTTGGACTATAAAGGAAGCTCAACACATTTTTAGAAGTTAAAATCATACAGAGTATGTTCTCAGACCAGAGTGGAATCATACTAGAAACAACAGAAAAATAAAATGACTTTTATGTAGGCTATAGGCAAAGGTGACATTATGGTCTGAGGATTTAGCCCCGTGGTGCCACTGCCTGTCTCGCAAGCACAAGGTCCAGAGTTCAAACCCCAGTACCAGGAAGAAAAAAAAAAAGTGAAATCACAATAGAAATTGGAAAATGTTTCAATAATATGTCCCCAATTTACCAACATTTGAGTTGTGAACTTTCACAAACATCGACAGACCTCGCATTGCAAACATTCATAGATGTGAACAAAATCCTGGGAGTAGCTCATCCGTGTGCCACGTGTGTCACAGTTGTGCTGCTGTGTGCTCACCAGACAGTGTGATGCCAGGGACTTACTGTATTTGTGTGTGTTTCATCTTTTTATGTTTTACGTTGGATATTTGTGTCAAAGGTGTGTAAGACTCGCTTTGTCGAACTTAGGAATGAACCCGACACAGGAATATTCTCCCCAAACAGAACTTGTTACTAAGTTGGGACTTACTGTAGCCAAATTGAGTGATGCAATCAAAACAGTTTATAGACGGAAAAATTACATTGTTAAATGCATAATATTATGAGAGGTTAAAAACTCAAGCTCTAAGCTGGGGAAGGTGGCACACACAGCTGTAATCCCAGCACTCAGGAGGCCAAGGCAGGAGAATTGCTGCTGCAAGTTTGAGGCGAGCCTAGGCTACATGAGTTCAAGACCAGCCTGAACTACATAGTGAGACCCTGAGTCAAATAAAAAAACTACGAATCTAAACTCAAGAGCTAGAAAAAGAGCAAATTAAACCTAAGATAGCAAAAGAAATAATGTAAGTGATGTGAACAGAAATCAATGTGAGAGAACAGACAAATAAGCCAGAGAAAATTCAGTAGAAGTAAATATTGGTTATTTGAAAAGATAAAATTGATAAATTCCTAATAAGACTGATCAAGAAAAAAGAGCAGGTACAGAAATTACTAATAGCAAGAATGTAAAAGTAGAGCCTTCCACAATCTGTAAACATTAAAAATAAGAGGCTTAAAGAAAAATATGAGAAAAGGAAAAAAATGGAAACAGTCTTTGTAAATAGAGGAGGATGGAGGGTGTAAAGGGAGGGCAGGGGTATGAAGAAAAAATAAGAACCAAGACCTTTCATGTAAAGGTACAAGATCCCAATGATGAGTGTATCTGTACTGTATGCTTTAAGAGTACCAATAAACTCAATGGCAAAAAAAAAAGAGGCTTACAAGTAAAACAGCAAAAAAATGAAAAGATGACCCACAGATTGTGAGAAAATATTTCTAAGTCATATGTTTGTTGATGAAATTGAGTCTATAATTGAAAACTTTCCCATACAGAAAACCCGTAAGTTGTTTTACAGTGATTTATTCCAAACATCTAAGGAAAAAAATAATATAAGGAATAATTTCCAGAAAAGAGAGAACAAAGCACTTTACAACTTGTTTTATGGCCAGCATAATCCTTGTTATAGTTTAGATCTAAAATGCCCCCAAATGTCTCATATGGTTGGAAGGTGGTTGGATCATGGGGGCCGAGAGTAGACTTGCTATTTAAGAATCAGGGCCTGGTTGAGGCATGACCCAGAGGGTGTAATGTCCCTTTCTCCTTTCTCTCTCCACTTCCTGCCTGTCAGGGATGGAGCAACTTTCCCCTCACCAAGCTCCCTCTGCCATGCTGTTTCTTCCTTGGACTAAAACCATAAGCCCAGATAAACCTCACCTCCTTTCAGTTGTATTAGTTGGGTATTTTGCCCCAGCTATAGAAAAGTGACTATGACGATCCTGATACCACAGTTTGACAAAAACCTAAGAAAACGACAGGCCAATATCTCTCATAAATAGAAATCCTAAACAATGTAGTAGAAAAATGCAATCTATTTTTCTATTTTTAAAAAGATATTAGTCATGACCAAATAAAGTCTATACCAAAACCGTGGGATCAGTGATTAAAAATCTGTGAAATTAACCACATTAACAAATATATGAGGAGCACGTGATTATCCCAATGCAGAAAAAGCAACTGACACAATTCAAAATCCTTTCAAGAAAAAATCTCAAGTGGTGCCTTGCAAAAAGGTGCCTGCCCACCCACTGCAAGTGCCAAATTGCTAACACCTACCTGGCAGTGTAGCTTGGTTCCTGTTAGCACAGGGCTACAGAGGTGGCTGCCAAATGAGCAGCCTGATGGAGGGTGAGACCAGCACCCTTCAGAAGGGTAAACCTGGAGGAGTCGGCTGCTTCAGGGAGAAATAACAGATGGGCCAGCAGTACTAGCCCCAAGAGAAGCCCACGGCTGGTGTAAACTGAAAAACAGCATGCAGTTTTACCCTGAGAGTGACTTCTTCACAGCAGGATAAACTTCAAGAAATCCAATGCAGCACCTACCATATTGCCAGAGAGAACTTAATCAGGCACCATTTTGATAAGGCGTTGATCATATGGAACTGAGCCACGGAACACCTATACTGCAGTTGCATTCCATTACTGAAGGGCTACCCTACTACAGAGACTGGAGACAGACAGGATGAGGGCTAGACGAGATCCCCTGAGATAGTCATACTCCCATCAGAAAGGGCACAGGGCCCGCCTTCTGTGGTGGGGGCCAGGTTTCGTGAGTGTGGCTTTCAGAAGTTGGTGGATCCGAAGGTAATGGTGTTGAGCCCGCGCGTGTGTGTGTGTGTGTGTGTTTGGAATTTTAACTCCTATTTTTCTTTTTCCCTTTTTAGTTATTATTCTTTGTTTAATTTGTTTCCTTATTGCTATTCATTTTTTTAGTTTACTCTATTTTTTATTTCTCCTTTTGCTTATTTTTTCTGTTACTTTTATTTAATACTATTAATTTCTTTTTACTCCTTAGTAGGACCCTTATTCCATTGTTATCACTTTCTCAGCTTCCGTTACTTAATTTTTCAAAATTTTTTTCCTGCTCCCATTCCCTAAAGCCTCTATACATACTAGTATAGCCATTAAGCTTTACAAATCTATAGATAGTTAACTACATATTACTATGTTGAACACAGTTCTATTGTTAGTAGAGAGAAATTTGTCTCACTGAGTAGATATTTACTGTTAGTCAATATTTGGTTTGTTTAGTTTTTATACCATAAACCTAGATCTTTTTATAAAGAGTGGCATATGATTGGTTCCTAGAATTTGTCAATATCCAGTTTGTATTTGATGCTATTGTTATTGCTAACTTTACTAGTACAGCTAAGGTGACACAGTTGTTCCTATCAATTGGTTTTCTCTGTATGCCTATATCTGGATTGCCTAGGAGTTGTAAACAATACTCTGGCCCATTCTCAAAGAACTGGGTACTGCAACAAATAATCTGCAACCTTCCCTCCCAAATAAACAGCAGTGGGTTGATCCTGGAACAGAAGCAAAGACCAATAGTTAGAGAGAGGTTTCCATACTAGTAACAAAACTATCCACTATAGTCATAGACTAAAAATCAAAGGATGGAATACAACATTCCATACAACAGGAACCCAAAAACAATCAGAAGTAGCTATCCTATTTTCAAAGTGGACTTCAAGCCAAAACTGATCAGAAAAGACAAAAAAAGGGGCACTACATGTTGGTTAAGGGAATTATTCAACAGGAAGAGATAACAACTATAAACATGTATGCAACAAACACTAGGATGCTCAAGTCCATAAAATGAGCACAAGGAACCAGATGTGGTGGCACACACCTGTAACCCCAGAACTTTGGAGGCTGAGGCAGGAGGATTGCTATAAATTCAAGGCCAACTTGGGCTATATAGTGAATACCAGGCCGGCTGAAACTACATAGCAAGAACTTTTCTCAAAAAAAAAAAAATACACACACACACACACACACACACACAGTTGGACAGAAAAGATCAGATAAACATCCCAGAGATTAAAAAAAAAACTAAAGAAGAGGGCAGAGGATTTAGTTCAGTGGTTCCACCACTTGCCTCGCACACTCAAGGTCCCGAGTTCTACCCCTAGTACCCCCCCCAAAAACAATCCCAGAGATGCAAGGATGACTCAACATACACAAATCAAAAAGTGCAATCTATCACATAGATAGATGCAAGGACAAAAATGACATATCTCAATAGAGGCACAAAAAACCTTTGAAAAAAATCAAACATCCATTCATGATTAAAAAAAAACTGAAGAAAATAGGTATAGAAGGACCTTGGTTCAATCTAATAAAAGTCATTTATGACAACTACTGTCAACATTATATTAAATGGGAAAAAATGAAAACTTTCCCTCCATAATCAGGCACATGACAAGGATGTCCACTGTCACTACTCCTGTTCAAAATAGTCTCTGAAACATTAGCCAGAGCAATCAGAAAAGAGAAAAGGGATACATATAGGAAAGGAAAAAGTCAAATTATGATTATTTGCAGACAATATGATCCTCAATAGAAGATCTGAAAAATTCCACCGAAAGACTCCTAGAATTAATAGCCAAATTCAGTAGTGTAGTAGGATACAAAACCAACACACAAAAATCATTAGAATACCTGTACACCAATAATAAATTTTCCCAAGAAAAAAAACTAGGAAAATAATGCCATTCAAAACAGCATAAAGAAAAATGTCACACTTGGATATTAACCTTATCAAGAAAGTGAAAGACTTCATTCTGAAAAAGAAAATATCAGAAAATTAAAAGATTGCCCATGTTCCCTGGATAAGCAAAAACAATATACTCAGAATGACTTTACTTACAAAACTGGTATATAAATTCAATGCAATCCTAATCAAAATAGAAATAGCATTCCTTGCAGGTCTAGAGAAAGCAATCCTAAAGTTTATATGGAATAAGAAGAGACCCAGAATAGCCAATAACAAAAGTAAAGTAGGAGGCATCACAATCCCAGATTTAAAGTTATATTACAAACATACAGTGATAAAAACAGCATGGTGCCGACACAAAGCTAGACATTTGGGACAGTGAAACAGAATAGAAGAAGCAGAATTCTGCTATTTGATGATACTGGCAATTCTGCTACTTGATCTTTAATAAAGGGCCAATAACATACACTAGAGGAAAGATGGCCTCTTTAATAAATGGTGCTGGGAAAATGGATGCTGGGAGAATTTGCAGAAGACTGAGTCTAGACCGATATCTCTCACCATGTACTAAACTAAAATCAAAATGGATCAAAGATCTAAATGTTAATACAATCTTCTGGCAGATAAAATAGGTAAAACTCTTGATGACAAATGGGTTCATATCAAATTGAAAAGCTTCTGGATAGCAAAGGAAACAACAGAATGAAGAGACGATCTACAGAATGGGAAAGAAAAAAAATTTGCCCCTTATTTCTAGGACTGAGGACTAACATCTAGAATTTATAAAGAACTCAAAAAACTAGCCCCCCCCAAAAAAAACAAAAGACGCAATCAAAAAATAGGCAACCAAAATAAACAGATGCTTCACAGAAGAAGTGGCCTAAAAATACAGAAAAATGCTCAATAGCTCTGCATTTACAGGGATACAAATTGAAACAACACCTAGATACCATCTTGCTCCAGAAAGAATGGCTATCATCAAGAAATCAGATAACAACAACTGCTGGCAAGGCTGCAGGGAAAAAGGAACCCTTCTGTGCTGTTGGTGGAAATGCAAACTAGTACAACCACTATGGAACTAAGTCTGGAGATTCTTCAAAAAACAAAAACTAGAAATTCCATTTGGCCAAGCCATTCCCTTCTAGGTATCTTCCCAAAGGAATTAAAGAAATCATATTAGAGTGATACATGCATACCATATTTATAGCTTCACAACCTTGGAAACAGCCTATATGACCATCAACAGATGCATGGATAAAGAAAATGTGGTATTTATACACAATAAAATACCACTCTGCTGTAAAGACAAATTTGAGGCATTTGTAGCTAAATGGATGGATGTTGAGGCCATGGTATTAAGTGACATAAATCAGACATACAAGCTTAAATATTGCATTGTTTCTCTTATATGAGAACCCCCCTAAAATATAAATAAAAGCAAAATAGGGGCTGGGGATTTAGCTCAGTGGTTCTGTCGCCTGCCTAGCAAGCACAAGGGCCCCAGTTCGATCCGTGGTACCAAAAAATGCATACATACATACATACATAAATAAATAAATAAATAAAAGCAAAATGAAATATAGATAATAAAATGTAGGGAGATCTTTTTCAAATGGATTGAGGGGGGAAAAGATGAGAGGAGGGAAAATGGATGGAAAAATAATTGAAAAAATAGAAATAGAGCTTTTACAAATAGGAAGGTGAACAAGATTTGGAAGGAACTGGGAAAGAGAGGAAAGGTAGGGGACAAAAGAATTGAGCCAGGGATTTAGCTCAGTGGTTCTGCCTCCTGCCTCGCAAGCGCAAGGCAGTTTGATCCCTGGTATCCCCAAAAAGAAAGTGGGCTGGGGATTTAGCTCAGTGGTTCCGCCACCTGCCTTGCTAGTGTGATGTCCTGAGATGGATCCCTGTTACAAAAAAAGAAGAAGATATGCATTATGTTATGTGCCAACTCACCATGATATAATTATTCAATACGTACTGCAAACGTGTACTAAAAAAAATAAATTTAAAAGGAATAACCTTTTCAGAAAACAAAGAAAAATTCTCAAAACTAGAAGTAGACAGCTATTTAATTCACCAGATATACTCCCTTCTCAAGTGCCCTACTCCAAAGGTCGTATTCTACAGCCACAGGGAAGAGCAACTTTAATGTGTCTGTCTGAACATCTCCTAGGGAATGATGGAGTAGGCTTGGAAGGCATCTAGGTTCTTGTATTAACTTTCTGTCACTGTTGCAAAACACCCAACATCCATAGCTTAAAGAAGAAAGGATTATCTTGGCTCAGGATTTCAGAGGTTTCGGTGCACAGTTGGCTGGCCCAAAGGTAAAAACATCATAGTAGAAGAATGTGGTAGAGAAAGGCTGATCAACTCATGGCATCAAGAAGCCAAGAGTGATGGCCAGGGGTTTAGCTCAGTGGTTCTGCCACCTGCCTTGCAAGCACAAGGTCCCAGTTTGATCCCCAGTACTAAAACAAAACAAAATAGTTTAACTGTACCCCTCCTAATGTAATGTAAAATAGGAAAAAATCATTTTAAAATATGGAAGAACATTTGATAACCAAGATGACCATACATAAAAAATGTTATAGATCAGAGAGCATTTTGTATTTATTGTTACAGATCTTTACAAAGAGGTAAAGATATGGGGCCACGTGCTTATCAGTTTTAAGTCTGGTATTTGCTAGAATAAAAACCACTGTTTTACTTTGGTAATATGACTTCACCAAATTTTTTTTTTTTTTTTTTTTTTTGAGTCAGGGTTTCACGATATGGTTCAGGCTGGGCTTGACCTCATTATGTAGTCCGGCTGGCTTTAAACTCGCAGTGATCCTCCTGCTTCAGCCTTCCAAGTGCTGGGATTAAAGGCGTGTTCCACCAAACTTGGCTAATCACCAAATTTTAGGGGCCTTAAGAAAAAAAACCACTTGAAGCTGTGTCTTTTGATAGATAGTTTTAATCCATTATATATATTATAATGACTGATATATTTGAACTTATTTTTACCATATTTCTTTTTCTTTCCTGTTTCTCCCTCTTTTCCTGTCTTTTCTTGGATTTAAAAATCATATCCCACATGTACCACTTGTTTAGGAAACTCTAAATGACATTTCTGCTCTTTTAGTAATGTAGTTAGCATGAAGTTTCTAATATACATTATACATTTCCTAGCAAAATGTAAAATTATTCTGCTATTCTAAAAATGCCTGCTTTTATCCCGTGTAATCCTACATAAGTCACCCATTACATATACTCCAAATTCTGCTTAAGTTAATCTTAGTGTCTCTGTCAGAGTTGAAACCATGGATATTTAACCTTCTGGTATGGCTGGGCTGCACCAAGTAGAGAGAAATTTACTGGGGACTTGCCCACTTGGAGAAGTGGATCCAGATGTGGCCTAAGAACTAGGAGATTGCTTTTTTGTTTTTTTGAGTCAGGGTCTCACTTTGTAGTTGAGACTGACCTGGAACTCACTGTTGTAGCCCAGGTGGTCTTGAACTCACAGCGACCCTCCTACCTCAGCCTCCTGAGTGCTGGGTTTAAAGGTGTGCGCCACCAGCTTTGTTAATATATATTTTTATTATAATATTTAGAAATGAGGGCAACATAAACTGTGGCAGGTGCAGAAGATGGAGTTAGCGTGCACTGTGCCTCCCTACACAACATTCCTTTGTTGCTTACCAGTCTGCACTCTCGCACCTCCCAATCTGGCCATCAAAAGTGTTGCTAGAAATCACTGTCAACAGGATCTTATGGGGCCACATTGCTAGTGGTCCAGGGCTGCAGGTAGCCCACAGGCCATGGGTTGGACATGCCTGGTGTTATCCCTTTTTCAACATCTAAAAAGCATTTTTATAATCAATAGTTAATTAAATGTACTTTTTTTTAAAAAGCACTACTTACAAAATTCCTTAGAATCTCTTTTTTGAGACTAAATGAGGTCCCGGTGATTGCCTGCTGCACAGTACGTGCTCAGTAACTGCAAACCGCCCTCTTCCTAGCCCGCAAGTGAAAGTGGTTTGACTCCTTAGAGCCGGATCTGAGTGCACAGCACCCAGGGACTCTGCAGAGTTGGGGCTATCCCGTGGGTAGTTGTCAAACACTAACCTTTCTTCGTGTTAGTTTTCGGAGCACTGTACTTGACAGTGTGGCAAACTAAACAGTGCAGGATTAAATGTTCTCATTTCTGAGCTGTGAAGTGTTGAAGCTGACCAGGAAGTGAGGGCGGAAGGTCTACCCTCTGGGAGACGATCTTGACTGCAGTTGGAATGCAGCTCTTAAGGCAGCTGTGTAACAGTTTGCCCAACTTGAAAGGACACTGCCAAAAAGCAAATATTTTTCATAACAACATTTGGCTTTTGCTAGGAACATTAACAGTGCATTTTATTTATCTCCAGCAGTGTGCCAAACATGGCAGATTTATTACTCAGCAGCCTCACAATCTAGACAGCATTGGATGCTCATTTCCATTTTTAATATTTATAAAAACAATAAAGGGGCTCCCAGAGGAAGTCTCTACACAAAATATCTACAGCTAAATTATTTGTTGAAATAGTAGCAGACTTACTTGAGAAAATGAAACATCTCTGAAAGGAAAGGTGAAAATCTAGAAATATCAAAGGGAAAAAGGATTAACTATTTCAAATCTCCCTTAAGAGTGATGTTACTCCTGCTTGTCCAGGACAGGTGCAGGCAGCAGAAATACATCATCTACTGAATCCCTTATAAATGAAGGGTCCCAGGAATTTGGGGTTATGCTATTAATTGTTTTTGTTTGATTTTTGTTTTTGTTTTTGTTTTTTTTCTCCTACCAGGGATTGAATTCAGGACCTTAAGCTTGCGAGGCAGGCACAGTGCCACTGAGCTAAATCTCCAGCCCTAATCTACATTGTCAATTAGAATATTGATGCTAAGTACTTAACAAACAATGTTGAATTTGACAGGCTGTGAGCCACATGGGGTTGAGTTGGAAATTAACAACTATTTTTTTAATAGTAAAATCAGTATATCACATGTAGACAGTTCCAATAAAGAAAACACATCCTAATGAATAAGTATAATTTCCTTCCAAATCTAAGTGTGCGTAGGTCATATTTATGTTAAATAGCTCTCCATCTTTTGTTTTGTTTTGTTTTTGTTTTTTGAGACAGGGTCTCACTATGGAACTCACTATGTAGCCCAGGCTGGTCTCGAACTCACAGCGATACTCCTGCCTCAGCCTCCTAAGTGCTGGGATTACAGGTGTGTGCCACCACACCCAGCTTCTCCATCTTTGATATATTTTCCCATGCACCAGAAGTTCATGGTTTAAATAAAGATCATTGAGCAATCCTCGCTGGATACAGAGGTTTGTTCCCGTTGAAGTGACAGAGATTAGCAATAACCACCATTCACAGCATTTAGTGTGGAATCTCCACAGTCTGGGAAGACGTGGAGGTGGGTCAGGGGCACATATTCTCATTTATAAACTCATATAGTCAAAGCTGCAGCAGAAACATTTTTGAAGGTGAACTGGTCCAAATAAAGGCATGGCCAGCGGAGATTCTAACCTACTTTTTCTGTAATGTTTATTAAACGGTAATTAAATCACAAACGACAAAGTCTAATCTGTTCCTTCAATTATGAAAGCATACATTCCCCTACAATCGATGTGATTTCTTGGGGTAAAATAAAGCCACACATATAGTGTAAGGGTCACCAAGGGAGTCGGCTGCAAGCTTTGTGCTCTTCTTTTCCAGAGATACAGAAAGACAGCCATGGATGAAGTTTATAAGATCACTTCTACGGAAAGGACTCAGCTGTTGGAGAAAGAACTGGCCATGCAGCTGAGTGAGCTGAAGTCTGAGATGGAGGAACGGGGGGTCCTTCGGGGAGCAGCTCATCGAGTGTACAGGTTAATAGTGCCAGTGAAAAAATGAGGCCTTCAGGGGTTTTACCTCCTTCTCTCACCCCATAATCTCCATTAGCCCCTCTCTTCTTTTTACCTGGACAGTTATCTCAAGCTGAAATAAATGCTACACCACAACCAGGCCGGACTCTGCTTAGCTCCCAAGATCTGCTGCCTTCAGATCCCAAGATCTGCCATAGGCCAGTTGCTTTTTCCAGCCTGCCTGTTGCCCCATGGGTTTATATTCTAGACCTGTCAAAGCAGATCGAGGCAACGTCTTGCCAAAAAGAAGAGAGAATACTGTGGGAATATGCTGCTAAGTGTTCAAAACTGCTATCATCTTAAAGTCTCCAAAGCTTTTATACAGATCATGATTGATAAGAAGATATTTCACTTTATCTAATTATCTCTTAATGAGTTTGACCTTGATTTTGATGAGACATTTAAAAGGTTGATATAATGCTAGGTAACTGATAATGATTTCTGCAAAATGTTATTCTGTTAGGAGCTTTTTTTTTTTTTTTTTGTAAATGCTGCCAAGGATAGCCATCAAGCTCCTTTAGAGAAGTAGGGTAGCCAGATCAGCCCCTAAATGCAGAGTCTCATGGGCCCAGGATCTTCCTATCCCTTTGTTTTTATTATTACCACAATATACAAACACAACAACAAACATGAGGATGTTTTAAGTTGGGTGAGCACAGTGTAAACGGTCAGGCATGTGGAGAGTTCAGAAGAGGCAGTAAACAGGTGGATTAGTACTCAAATCCAGAGATCGTTGTGGAGAACCAGTGCTTAGCAGTTTATTAAGTCTTTAAAGAGACTGAAAAGCTGGAGCAGACTAAGGATTTTGTGATGAGATGGAAAGATTATGGAACCATGTAAGTTTTTCAACTTGGATTTCTTTACTTGAAAAATGAGGTAAAAAATGTGTACTTATCCTCCCTCATAGGATAAAGCATGTTTAAACATTTTGAAAGCTGGTAAATACCATGCAAAGATCACATGTTGCCACTATTTTGTTTAGACTTGCAAATATTTTTATTCATGCTATTTAATAGCATTTCTAGGTCTTGCACTTGGCCAATGGTGGAATAGGGAATGGATCTTGGGCATTCTGGTTTTCACTTCTACAAGAAATCTGCAAAACTGAGAGGAGCAGCTTCTGGCACAGGGCTGCTATAGGCAATTTTGTTTGCAACAGGACATAATTCCATCAGGAATTTCTTCCTGCTCTGGTCCCCAAATGTGCTGGTTTTAAGCCCTTTCTTCCTTCTGTTGTGTTCTTCTTTCTTCCTTGGCATTGGCCAATCTCTCATTAAGATCTTATACTTTATTCTGCTCTATGACTTTTCTAAAGTGTTGCTATTATTGCAGCCTACATGTCAGTGTCAGGCAAGCAGCTTTTCACTGTGCACTGTGATTAAGAGGCTTTCTGAGGCCACAGTGATGGGGAATCCTGGACACTCATATTTCTGTTGTCCTCCAACAGCACAACACTGGGTCCACTTGGAAGAATCTGTCTTAATTCCAACAAATATTTACTGAACACCTTCTGTTTTCTAGGTACTGTGCTAGGTTCCGGAGTGCAAGAAAAATGGAAATATCCACCCAAGAAAATCACTTTGGCATTCTCGTTTCCCATTTGATTGAAAAATCGTATTTCCCCCTCTTTTGCATTCTTTGTCTTATTTTACCCCCCTATAAATCCTAGACTTTGCAATGCGTTTCATAAATTCTCGCAGGATAAGTGAATGAATGCATGTCAGGCGAACAATTTGATGAACAAATGATGAATCTTTTCGTGGATTGATATCTGTATCATGCTCACCAGCCTCTTCTGGATCATTAACAGTCACTTTTTGCTTAACTGAGGGGAAAAGCGTGATACTAATAAGAACAGGATGCCGAATATAAGGAGTCAAGAGGCGAGAAAAGCTTTCTCTGTGCCCTTACTCCCTGTCTCATAGCGGATCCCCTTTCTGGTTGGTTACTATTTCTCCACCTCCACGAGGCTGCAGGCAGTGAGCAGAGAAGTTATACCTCTGATTTATCTCTGATTTATTAATATTTCCACTCTTGACACCTTTTGTTGCTTTTTTTTTTTTTTCGTCAAAGCCAAAATGCGAGCAGGGAGCTAAGGAAGGTGATTATTTCTGATTTCAGAGGGGGGAAATAACCCAACTGTCTAAATGAGTTGCTTAGGCTCGTGTGTCAGCCTAGCATTCTTTTCACAGAACCACTTGCTGCCCAGTATTGAAACTAACAGTGTACTTAAAAACTTATCTGTGGGAACTGGCAGGTTCATAGGACCACTTTTACCGTAAGCGTTACTGTGATGCTCTCCAGAACTACGTGCCTGAGCTCCTTTGCCAGTGTCTGCAACATCCCATCCTGAGAAAGTGACATCTTCACTGGGGTTGCTGTCTCCCGGTATTCCAAGGCTGCCAAGCTATGGTGCATCTTTTTTGTTTGTTTTCGTTTTTTGAGACAAAGCCTTTCTATGTAATCCAGGTGGCCCTTGAACTTGTGGTCCTCCTGCCTCGGCCCCTAAATGCTGGGATTAGAGGTGGGCTCCACCACTCCTGGCTTTCTGGTGTGTGTTAAGCCAAGCGGGCAGAGCTCTCTTCTTCCTGGCCCAGGACCCCATCTCTTTATGGGGACCTGCAGCCTGTGCTCCTTGTGTCAGCATCTGGTGACAGCAACTCCCTCACGAAGGGTAGAAAAGGGGTCCACAAGGTGCTTCAGCAGCTGCTTCTGCTATACATGTTTGTCCTCGAGATCAATAATCTTCCTGAAACACCAAGTTTGGTTACAATAATTCCTAAGGTATTTCCGGTTTGATACTTACATGTCACCTTCACTCCCAGATAACTCAAAGAATACAAAAATAATACGTGTTGTTTAAATGGCAAGATGCCAGTCATGTGTGTCAACAAGGGTGAGAAGGAGATCTGGTAAGCACAGTGCTTGTGAGATCATGTTACCAGAGGGACACATGGGTGGGGGTAGGAAATACATACAAACACTGTGTGTCTCCCTGTGCTCTGAAGTAGGAAATAGTGAGGCAAATCAAATGTAGAAGAGAAGACTGTGTGGGGGGAGAAGAGGAGAGAAATTGGCCCAGGGAAAGGTTTAGCAAACATCACATATACAAAAGAAAGCTCTTGACCAACACAGAAGAGTGTGGCTGTTATATGCCCCCAATAACCCAGCATAATATATGCTAATTCAGACATGAGAAGTTGTGAAGAATTATAGGTTAATCTGGTCGACTGCAGCTTCTCTGTTTACAGCTTCTATTGCACAAATCTTTCTGCAGTTCTATTCAAATACCAAAGGACATTTCTTACTTTAGAAGAGAGCGGGAACTGGCCTTGAAGACAGCCTTACAGGTGAGTATGGGGTGGGTCACTTCAGTACCATAATTCAATTTTGCTAGCTTGGAACCATAGCAAGAAAAGTTTATTCTGGCAAACAGCTGATAGTATTGGCAAAGTGTGTGAGAACAAAATAGCCCAATGCTCAACTCACTGCTGGACAGAAGTAAACTACTGTCTCCTTGGAGTCATCTGATTTTGTGATATTTGAAATTTTATAGTTTCTTGATTTGAAATGTTCAAAACTGGTTCTTTGGGTTTAGGTGGCAGAGGCCAAGCCCCTTGTTATTCAGGCCGATGTCCTGCAGAGGGAGCTAGAGAGCTGCCTACGAAGAGAGTACACCCCTGAAAATTTACCTTTGCTTCTGTTGCAGGTAAGGGTCGGTTTGCAAATTGAAGAACCCATTTGGAATTTAGTAGAAATTAATGAACAAAGCTAGAATTCCAGTATATTCTCTAGCCATGATAGTTTTTTTAACTGTATGTGTAATTTATAGAACGTGGTCAGTGTAAACACTGTTCTTTGTTAGAGACCTATATACAGTAGTTTAGTCACTGAACAATTAAGCTTTTATTAGATACTCCCTGTGCTGATATTATGGAAAAATATAGTATTGATTAAGACAGTCTTAGACCTCAAAAAACTGTTGGCTAACCTAGTGAAGACATTTCTGGATATCTCTCTTAAGAAAGTAACTCAAAACATGGCAGGGTAGGGTGTTTCATAAAGATTATTATCACAGCATTACAATAAAAGCAAAAAAATGGAGTTGTCTAAAAATCTACTATTAAGGGCCAGGTGTGGTGGTGCATGCCTGTAATCCAAGCACTCAGGAGGCTGAGGTAGGAGGATCGCTGTGAGTTCAAGGTCAGCCTGAACTGCACAATGAGACCCTGTCTCAAAACAAAACAAAACAAAACAAACATAAAAATCTACTAATAAAAGAAAGAATTAAGAAAAACAGTGTGGTACTTGGTAGAATATTGTTCTGCCACTAAACATTTTTCAGCATGAGGAATTATTGTATTGTGTAATTTTAGTTAATAAAAACCAAGAAGAGCAAATATTAAAGGTTAAATAATGTGTAGAAAAGTCACTTGATGGACAAAGTCTTAAATGTTAACAATTGCTATGTTGGGCTGGCAGTATAATTTTATTTATTTGTCTACTTATTTATTCATTTATTGTACTAAGAATTGAACCCAGGGCTTCAAACATGCTAAGCAAATGCTTTGCCACTGAGAAATTAGCCCACAAAATTTTATTTTGAGGTAGGGTCTCCCTAAATTGCTCATGCCGACCTTGAGCTTTTTTCTTTTTTCAGGGGGTGGGGTAATGGGGATCAAACTTAGGACCTTGAACTTGCGAGGCAAGTGTGGCACCACTGAGCTAAATCCCCAGCCCTGGCCTTGAATTTTTGATCCACCTGCTTCAACCTCCTGAGCAGATGGGAGTATAGGCCCACACCACCACTCTGACACGACAGCCATACATTGTCTATAATAAGCATGGGCAATTTCAATCTTTAAAATTCTGTGCATGCAAATAAATGCTTTTGTAAATAATTGACAATTAAATATTAAAGTAATCACAAGGAAACAAATGACACTGAGATTCAATTTGCTAGTCAGACTGTTGTCATTATCTCCATTCAGAGTTCTCTTTCCTTATCTTTTATTTATTTAATTTTTTTGCATTCTCATCTCTTTGTGACTATCAGTGCTTTTCAACTGAGAGATTGGAAGGGTAGAGATCATAAGGCATTATATTCTCTACCAGACATTTGGAAATCTTTGGAGAATTTTTTTGGTTATCCAAGTTTGGACCAGGCGAATATGGTTTGTTGCTACTGACATTTAGTAGGTAGAGGCCAGGGATACTGGTAAACATTCTACAGTGCACTGGGCAGCCTCTCACAAAAGAATTATCCAATCCCAGAGGTCAGTAGTGCTGAGGTTGAGCAACTCTCGGCTACATTTTCATATGATATTGTTTGCCTTCTGTTGGAAGAACCTCCTAGCATTTCTTTAGTGCAGGTTGGCCATGGACAATACTCACAGTCTACTGTTTTTCAAAAAGCATTATTCTGTCATTTTTAGAATGATGTTTTTGTTCAATGTAGAATCATCCTGGGCTGATTTTTCACTTTGTCCCTTTAAAGATGTTGCGTTTGTTTAGTAACGGTGAACCTTTTAGAGATCGACTAACAAAACTGCAACCCCAAAACCCACTTATTTCTCACAAAGTGCCAACACTGCAATTAAACCCAGTACTGAGATTTTAGTTTAGAAAAAAAAAACTCATACTTTAACATCTTATGCCTTAAAAGAAAAACATAGTAACACACAACCCTGGGTTCTCACCACTTCTCTAGGAGACTGAGGTGTAGCCCAGTACTTTTTTTTTTTTTTTTTTTTTTTTTTGGTACCAGGGGTTGAACTCAGGACCTTGGGCTTACAAGACCAGTGGCAGAACCACTGAGCTAAATATCCAGCCCTAATATAGTACTTCTCTAGCAGGCATGAGAGCCTGGATTTCGTCCCCAGCACCACCACCACCAACAAGTGCTCTCAACCTGGCTTGCATAGCTTTCATTTTGGAACATGATGCATCTTTTTGTTCTTTGGCTGCATTTAAGGTTTTTCTCTTAATGGTTTTGATTAATTTTATTATAATTTTATTTTGATGTGTCTTCTGTGTTTCTCTTGCTTGGAATTGAATGAACTCCTTTGTGAATTTGTTTTTGTGTTTTTTGAAAAAAATTAACAATATATTTCTTCAAATATATTTCCTGTCTTCACCCTTTTGGTGATACTCCTATTATACATATGTTAAACCACGTTATGTTATTCCACAGATCACTAAGATCCTGTTGATTTTTTTAGCCTTTTTTTTTTTCTTCTTGGTGCCTCATTTTATATAATTCCAATTACTATGTCTTCAAGTTCACCAGCTTTCCTTATGCAGTGTCTGATGTGTTTTTGTTTTGTTTTGTTTTGTTTGTTGTTTGTTTTTGCCGTACCGAGGATTGAACCCAGGACCTTGTGTTTGTGAGGCAGACACTTGGTGCCACTAAGCTAAATCCCTGGCCCTTGTCTGTTGTTTTTTAGTATCATTCAGTCAACTTTTATTTCAGATATTATATTTTCCATTTCTGGAATTCCACTTGATTCTTTTTGGTATTTCCCATCTCATTTTTTCATATTTTCCTTTCAATCCTCAAGCAAGATGAAGATATTTATAATAGTTCTCTAAATGTTTTATTTGCTAATTTCTTTCCCTGTGTCATTTCTAGGTCTCTTTCTCATTATCACTTATTCCTCTGCTCATGGATCATACTTTCCTAGTCTTTTGCAAGTCTAATAATTTTTAATTGAATACTGGAAATCATCCATTTATCATTTTGAGTGCCGGATATTTTGTGTTCTTTAGAGTGTTGCTTATTCTGGCAGGCTCTTAACTCACTTACACCTCAACTTAATCCTTTCAAGGCTCGCTTTTAAGCTTCATTAGAGTAGGTTTAGAATAATCTTTAGTCTAGGCACAGTTTGTCTTTATTACCGAAGTCCCTGATGTCTCTGCTGACTGTCCCAGGGATTCCATTACGATCCTTCACTCTGGCCAGTTGGACATTTCCCAGCCCTGTGAGAACTCTGGGAGCTCTTTATTTTACAAAGCCTCACTTAGGGTCTCTGCACAACTCCCTGGAGCTTCACCATCTTGCATGCCTAGCTTAGTAGTATTCAGTAACAAACTCAAAAGGAATCTATGCATATTTCAGGACCCCTCTCCAGTTCTCTACCCCACAAACCTTAGCTGACTCCACTTCCCAAACTTTAGTTTCTCTCTTTCACTTAGAGAGATCATCTACTCTGTTTAGGATTTCCTTTCCTTCTCCATAGCTCACAAATTGCAAGGTGATGGTAGGGCTTGCATGATTAGTGTTTCTTCTTCTAGGGACCATGGCCCTGCATTATCAATATCAAAAACCAGTTGCCTTGTATATTTTGTCCATTTTTCTACTTACTTATGATAGAAGACTATGATGGAACTAGCCAGTATTGTTTTTATTACCAGAAGGAAAATGCTTAAAAGGGGTTTGCTGTTGTATTTTTTGTTTCTGATGTTTGTTTGTTTGGCAGTACTGATGTCTCCCAGCACTTTTTATTTTATTTTGAGACAGGGTCTCACTAAGCCACCCAGGTTTTCCTCAAACTTGTGATCTTCCTGCCTCAGCCTCCCAAATAGCAGAGATTACAGATATGCATCACCATACCTAGCAAGAGAGCTCATTTTTAAGTGTAAATAAAATGTCTAGTTCAGGTTAAATGTTAGAATTTTTATCTGTAATGTATAGTGTATTTTTGACTCACAATTTCAGTTTTTGATATGAAATGTAAGCTCAACTTTAGATAATTTGTCTGATCTTAATATCACTGCTAGAATTGCTCAGTAACTAATAAATTAGCTTATATCTATCAACTTGGCAACAGATCTTAAAGATTCAGAAATATCCACTTGCTTTAAGTTTGAATGATATTTTGAGTCAGTTTTCTTAATTTTATGGTCTGCATGTAAAAAAAAAATGCATTTTTCCAAAAATAGCCAGACATGGATTTACCTATTGTTAGTAATTCAGTTTTCTTACTATTAATTCTATTCTGCTAAATGCTTACTTTTGTTGTTGTTAAAGTATTACACAGAGAGAATTACCCAGCTTGTCCAGAGCAAATATTTACACATGCTTAGGTGGAAGAGGTTTTGCCAGAACAGTACGACCATGGAGCAACTTTATCCTCTTTATAAGGTAGGAAGCCCATGAACAGGACCTGTGGGCTATTTTCTACAATGAAACAAAATGGTCAATAAGCTTCTCAATTAAAAAAAAGAAAAGAAAAAGAAAGTCATAGCTAAAGGTACGAAAGGAACTAATGAGCGAACCTTCTTTCCTGTTCTGCCCGTGGCAGAAGACAGTGGGTCCTACTTTTAAGAGTGAGATTTGAAGGAAGTGTTACGTGGTAATACATACATTTTTTCATAGACTTGGATATCTTTGCTATAAGGAGAAAGCTCAGAAGCTGACTCCAATTACTCCACATCCTCATTCACTGACTCTTTGGAATCTTCCCCTCTCAAAGTCCTAAGAGGATGACACTGCCTTTGTCAATCAGATTCAAAATGTGGAAGACTCTGGGATTCCAAGAGCCCCTTATTTTGCCCCAGACAGTATTATCTTCTTCTTGCAAGCAAAAGATACAGAGAATAAGCTCACAAAGAGCCAAGGGCGTCTTTGTATCTCTCATAAACAGAAGCAAGTTGCCTACATCATCCAAGAGTACAGTGATGCTGTTCAGAGAGCTGAAAGATTGTCTGTTGCTCGAGAAAACTTCCTCATGGGAAAAAACAATCCTCCGAACCTAGTGACGCAAGAAGATCTGACTATTTACACAAAGTGGTTAGTGTGTCACTTGACCTCCCTCGGGACCATGCACCACTACCTGCAGGTATGTGACGGTCGTGTGATGATGTGGTACCCTCCCAGGAATGGTCAGTGGGTCAGCTCACCATGGTCACCTAGTTTTGGATCATCACTGTTTATGTTCTCTACCTGCCTGACAAATGTCAGGAGTCACTGGATTTTTTTTTTAAACCTTGCTTGACTGAAGTTACTCCCTTAATTTAGCTTTCTCATAGATGTTTGTGATGTGCTATTTCATATTTAAGGTCTTCTCTTCACCATCCTGTTCAAGATTTATGCTGTCCGATTTAGCTATTTTTAACATTCAGTAATCTTTAAGGAGGGTCTGGTGTGTTCCAGGTGCTTGTCCATATACTGAAGAGGGGGTCTCTGTGTGGAAAAGTGACTGTATTCCAGCCCAGGTAGAGGATGCGCAAGGAAGTTTTCAACTGAAAGACCATGGGATAAGAAAGAGTAGATTAAGCATAAGTACAGGGGAAAGATTGTCACAGAGAAGAGGGCCAAACTCAGGCTGGTGGCATCACAAAGAGATCCCATAGTCCCATTTCCATTTTAGACAGATGGGGCAGGCTACTGAGGAGGTTCTACCTCTACCCCTCTTCCTTATCCAAGCAAAGTGCTGCTCCTGAGCTTACAAGTGTGGAAGCCTCTGTGAGAACTGAGTTGACCTGTGGCCCCTTGGTTCTGCCTTTCCGTAGGCCCTCCAGTACTCGCCAATCTCCAGCGTGCTGAATCTACCCAACAACCAGCTCCCCAAGGCCAGTCAGGAAAAGGAAAAGGACGGTGTCGGTGACATCAACCCTGATATCCAGGATCCTGCATGCACTGGCTCTGTGGACACCAGCATTTCAGGTACGAAATTAGTCTTCTTTCCCTTTGGGTAATGTGGAGAAGAGAAGATCATTTTATTTTAATCCACGATCTTGTAACATTTTTTATGTACCAAAAAGTTAACAAGTTTTTAAATTTAATATTCGCCTATAGAAAAACACGTCACCCACTTCCCTTAGACATCTTTAGCTCTATCTTTCTACCAAATTAAAGAGAAAAAATGGACTTGGATCCGGGAGCCCGGGGTTCTAGGTCTTCTCCTGTCATCGCCTCGTTTTGGTCTGCTTTGTATCTCCTTGTGCCTTGGTTTACTCATCTCCATAATGAACCTTTCAGATTCAGTGATTTCTAAGGTTCCTTCAAGTTTTAATATTGTGCAATTCTAAAAAGAAAAAAAAAATGTCCTTGCCAGAATCAATTTAGTACAGCCTTCCTGTCCTTGTGTTACAGGTCACAAGAGTGCCTGAGAGAGGTGGCCAACCCCCACAGCAGGGCTTCAAAGGAAAGGAGTCCATACTGGGTCCTTAGAGTTGAATAGGAGCCAGTCAGGTGAAAGCTGTCACATTTAAATTTGGTGGTTCACAGGCTAGAATTCATTTATCATAAAGGACTACAGACAGGTCGGCTCCCGCTAACTCGTTCCCACACAGGTCTGTTGGGTCTCTCCTATAGGCTGCGAGATTGTGAGAAGCCCTTGTCACCTCCTGGAGAAATGTTGCTCCAAGGACTTACAAGGTATACCTGGCCAAATGCGGCCTGAATGTTGAGCTGGGGCAGGGAAGTTTGGGCAAGGAGAAGCACGGCCCTTGCGTCAGCAGAGGAGGCCTACTCCAGCTGTCTCGAAGGTACCCCTGCCTGCTCTGCCTGACTGATGTCCATTGGTCTTCATGTTGTTGATTTGGATTTTTTCAGGGCCAGTGTGCACAAATGCTGCTTTCACCCTGCCCCAACATATGACAGAAGCAGGAGAACTGAAACCTCAGCTGAAGCGCTTACTTTCCCACTTCCAAATCCGATACAATGTGCAGGACCTAAGGGACTCTGTGAAGGAAATGGAACTGTTTTCACTGGTACTTGATGCATTATTTCTTACCACAAATATAGATATTCATGACAGAAAACACTACTATGTGCCGCGAAGTTGCATATCTTACTGCCAACTCTTTCTTTCTTTCTTTCTTGCTTTTTGGTACCGGACTTGTACTTACCAGGCAGGCGGTGGAGCCACTGAGCTAAATCCCCCACCCTGCCAACCATTGCTTCTAGAGTCATAAGATAAAATACTAATAGATGATACTTGGATTAGCAGTTAGGAAGAACTTCCTTTCTGTAAGAGTAATGAGACCTTCTAATGTGACAAACCCAGACTTATTTTCCTGCTAAATTTAAAGAAAAGGCTACAGTATAGTTTACAATAAATGATATGAAAATAGCAAAAATTCGGCAAATTTGCATGGCAGAGTCGTCCAGTATCTAAAGTCCATCACTTTTTCAGAATGCATTGAAATAGTCTCCTTATTGGCAAAATGCTTTATATTCAATAAAGTGTACATTGTGTAGTAATGTTTAAAGTCGTGCAGTCTTCTCTACTATAACACAATTGTACTTCCTTACAAACTCATATTACCAGAAAGTGTTCTATAGCTGGTTTCAAAGGTAAAAATAGGACCATAGGAGAGAGAATCAGATTTATGTTAACATTTTTTTTCAGCATGTTTCAACTATAGAGATATTATTCTAGCTTTCACTATATGTTACTTGCAAGTATTTAAATATATATATGTATATATATTTGCAAGTATATATATTTTTTCTAGATAAAAATAATAAATTGATTTAAACAGGCAATAATCAAATCAGAATGTTTTTTAAAAATGTTCTTCATGTAAGGTGGCCAGTTGCCTAGCAGAGGTGCTGGGTTTAATCCCTAGTATGGGGGCAGGGTATGTCCTCTAACAGCATTTGCTTGACCTTGAAGTTTCATTTGTATTTGTTTATTTTACCAGGATTATTTATATTAGCATTTAATGGACTCTATGCTCACTGGAACAATGATATCACATTCCTCTGATTTCTTCAGTGATGATCTTTAGTTTTTGCCTTTTTTCAGCAGCAGAATCCTTCCAGAGTGTTTCTCTGGGAGTCTTTTCTTCATTATCGTCAAGTATTATGTTGCCAAAACATAGAATTGGAATAAGATAGTGATTAAAAAAGAACCAAAATAAGCTAAGTATGATGGTGCTTGTCTGTAATCCCAGCTAATTGAGAGAGAGGCAAGAGGATCATAAGTTTTGAGACTCTGTCTCAAAATAAAATAAGAAGGCGAGGGACATAGCTCAGTGGTAGAGTGCTTGTCTACCGTGCACAAGGCCCTGGGTTTGAACCCCTCTCTACCACACACATACACACAACACACTCATACACACACACATCAAAATAAGTAAAAATAAATTATAGCGCAGTAGACTGTTATCAACAATAAGCAAAAGGACATGAGGCCAGCTGAACAACAAAATAGCCTTGTTCCCAAATGCCAACTTGTATCCTTTATATGGTGATAGTTGTCCTTTTTTGTTTGTTGTTTTGTCTTGTTTAGTTTTGTTTTTGACACAGGATCTCTCTCTGTAGTCCAGGCTGACCTGGAACCTTCTGAGTACACCACCAGGTCTGGGATGTGAAATATTACTTATGCTCCCAAGATAATAAATTACTACAACATATTTGTGTAGGAAGAGCTCATTTATTTAGGTAGTTTATTCTGATACTCAGATGCCTTAGAGCAGGGTCAGCAAACTATAGCTTGCAACTGACCATTTGTTTATTTAAAATAAAGTTTTATTGGAACCCAGCTTTCTCAGCTCTCTCAGACTGCTATCCCAAAAGACCATAATTGGGTGGCTTACAAATAGTAGAAACTTATTCCTTATTGTTGTAGAGATGGGAAGGTCCAAGATTCAGGCAGATTTAGTGCCTGGGGAAGGTCTGCTTTCTGGTTCATAGCAGGTTAGAGTTTCAATGCATGAGTTTTGTGCAGACACAAATGTTTAGACCATAACAACACCATGTTTATTAAGGTACTGTTGTCTGTGGCTGCTTTCATGCTACAGTGACAGACTTGAGTAGCTGCAGTAGAGACTTTGTGGTCTGTAAAGTCTAAAATATTTCCTATCTGGCCCTTTCAGAAAAATGTTGCCACTCAGACCTAGAGTAGCCACCGTCTCACTGAATCTCAGCAGTGCTGGATGTGTTCTGTGCCTGCCCTGCCATCCAGGGTGCTAACCATTAGTCACATACAGCGGCTGGACACTTGAAATCTAGCTAGTGCAAGTGGGGGACTAAGTGCTCAACTTATTTGCTGTTTAGTAAGTCACAAATAAATGTTCAATGGCCACATCTGGCTAGGGACAACAGTGCAACTTCAAAAGTAGCAGCATGAACTGGAAGAGTCTTCAGTTCTCTAACTCACAGACTTGCTCATTCATTCTAGAAAGCTTTGGTGGGGCTTTCAGTATGTACCAGCGGTGCAGACGTTTCTTGGTGTGTATATACACGCACCTGTGCCTACATATAACATAAAATGTGTCATTTTAATCATTTTAAGTGCACAGTTCAGTGGCATTAGGAACATGCACACTGTGCAGCTGCCACCGTGCAATAGGGAAATCAGGACACAGTGTGGCCAGTGCTGGCAGTGTCGGCACGAGCCCAGTGCCTAGGCCCACTGCAGAGAGGGGAAGAGGAAATGCTCAGCATTTTCGAAGTACACAGTTGGGTTGTAGAAAGCTTTTGTAGCTTTGGTCTGAAGTTGCGGTGTGAAGGGAATAAAACAAGTTATCTTTAAAAGTGTTAATACATGTGGGTTCTACCATCTGGATTCTTCTTCTTTCTTGCAACACACTAGTCTAGCTTCCGAGAAAATTTTGTTTAATTCTTAGATTTTCTGTTTTGTGCCGGACATGGTGGTGCACGCCTGTAATCCCAGCACTCGGGAGGCTGAGGCAGGAGGATCACTGTGAGTTCGAGACCAGCCTGGGCTACATAGTGAGGTCCTGGTCAGTCTCAACTACATAGTAAGATCCTATCTCAAAAAAAACAAAAATGAACAAACAAAAAAAGATTTTCTATTTTTCCAGGTGATCAGAAAAAAGTGAATATATTTCCAGAGGTGGACAGTTTACTTCCTGTTTATATTTAGGATCCACCTCAAAGTAAGTATAAGTAAACATGTTAATATATTTTCAGTCTTGGAGAGCAGACATTCCCAATAAGTAACCCAGGCACCGTTATGGCAATCAGCTGCCTGAGTGCATGTGTCACACAAGTACGTCTGTCCATGTAAAGTCCTACTACTGTCACGGAGCCCTGTTTTATGAGTTAATTTGATTCCAGAGCTACTTTGATTCCGAGACAACCAGTACCTGTTTTTTAAATTTTCTGAGACTTTTCCGGACTCCACTCCTTTCTTCTTAATCTAATTCTGTTTAGGTTTCCCAAAGTTTCCAGAGCATCTTCACGGAGCAACAGCAAATGCAAACATTTCTGGACTATGAAGCTGGGATTACTAAAGCAGAGAATTTGGGTTTGTCTGGACCTGCTAGGACCCTGAAGAAGCGAGCCAACTGGATTGCCTTTATAAAGGTGAGGAAGCCCTTGGTAACATTCAACTGTCAGTGGTGTCAGCAGTGTCACAAAACTGTCCTCTGTCCAGGGTAGACAGTCTGCAGCAGCAAGTCTGTTGGTCCCGATTGTCCTATATCCTCAGTGGCCTCAACCAGTTGTCCCTGTAGGACCAAGAGGAGGTTCCTGTCTGTCCCCAGGGAAGACCAGTCAGAGATCCCAGCCCCGTGCACGAGGACCTTTGCCTTAGCCCTAGGTTAAAGTTAACCGTGCTGATCCAGCTTGTCTGCAGGTTCTGTAGATTCCTGTAACCCCACTCTATTGGGCCTCAGCTACTCGGCAAGAAGAAAGAATGATACCCAAAGGTGTAACTGACTTGTGTAAACTCAACTTTTTAGTTTAAAACCATGACTCAGGCTACATATGCACAGCTCACAAGCAACATATAAGTAAGAAGACCAAATAAGATTGTTTTAAGTCATCCTGAGAACACTCCGTTCTCATTCGAGGAAGTTGTGCTCTAAAAATTCACCAGGAACGCTGACTAGGCAGATACAGAGTCATTAGCTGTAGGCTAAAGACAGAGGCTTAGGTTCCTGCCAATCTCTGCTCACAATATTAACAAATGCATATTCTTATTTTGTGTGTTTCTGTTTAAAGACACCTTATTTAGTGTACACTATTGATTCATTAACATTGAACTTGTGGCCAGTATCACTGTAATTCATATATGAGTGAAACTTACCTAAACAATTTTCTCCAGAAGGCATGTTGCTGCCTTGTGCTTCAAAACGGCACTTTAGAACTCTGCTTTAAGAACATTTTCAATGACGAAATCATCAAAAATCACAAAATCTGGCCAGGCATGATAGTGCACGCCTGTAATCCCAGCACTCAGGAGGCTGAGGCAGAAGGATCGTGAGTTTGTGACCAGCCTGGGCTACACAGTGAGTTCCAGGGCAGACTCAACTACATAGTGAGACCCTTTCTCAAAAAAAAAAAAAAAAAAAAAAAAATCTGTGAAAAATGTGGCCCTAAATAGACCCCTAAAAGGTACTTGTTTCTTATCTTTTAAGATAAGAAGAAGGGAGAATATTGCTGTGTTCAGCTTTAGCTGGGAATTTGCCCACTGGGCAAATCAAATTGTTCTCTTGCATGTCCATGAATGGCCCTGAAAGTTCTATCAGTGTTAAATTTGGGGTCATAAATTAATTTTAGTAAGTAAAATTGAAAATATGGGTGTTACGAATGCTATGAATTGATTGTAGAAAGAGAGAGTAAAGAAAAAAGAAAAAGAAAAGAAAGAAAGAAAGAAAAGAAAGTCAGTCTAGGTTGTTGTTGTCCATTCAAGATGCTTGAATAAAATATCATGGACTAGGTGGCTAATAAAAAGCAGAATTGTATTTACCATACTCAGGAGGCTGAGAAGTCTAAGATCACAGGGCCAGCACAGTTGAGTTTTGGCGAAAGCCCTCTGCCAAGCTCAGATTGCTGACATCTCCCTGTGTCCTCATGTGTTGGAAGAGACCAACAAGCTCCTTCGAGCCCTTTTACAAGGGCATCAGTCGTTCATGAGGGCTCCACTCATAAATTACTCACTTCTGAAAGGTCTCAACTCCTTATGGCCTTAGAGGTTAAGTTTCAACATATAAATTTTAGAGAGACAACCATTCTGAGCATAGTTCATTCTGACCAGTGGACTGAGAAAAAAGAGAGAAATCTAATATTACTCCTAAGTCTGGAGCTTGAGCACAGGGTGGTTAGTGGAGAGAAAGCTGGATTTTCAATTTCAGATCATTAGCTTTACATATCAAGGAGGTAAGTGGATGTAATAAGCCAGAGCCTAGGACTGAGACATGTTTGAGAGTACCAGCATATTGATGATAGTCTCAGCAATGTAAGTGATTTTTAAAATACAGTTCACTAATGAGAAAAATGAAGTTTTAAATTGGAGTCACAAGGATTCTGTGGATAGCCTCCTTCTCTCTTGCTTCATGAATAAAGTGCAGTGACCAGAACTGATGGGTTTAGGATCCTTCCTGCTCGTGGCACACAGTATAGTCCACAATGAGTCACTGCATCTCATAGGCCAGGTACCAACAAGCATTGCTGTCACTTTCAGTGAATGTGTGATCCCTCAGAGACCCTTCCCGAGACCTCAGTTCCCTCAGACAACTTTGGCACCAAGACCAGGTCCTACCTCAGAAAGTCCTGGAAACATTTCGTTTGCAACTTTCATTGCTAACCACTCTGTTACATTGTAACTTTATGTGAATGTTTGTCCACTAGATCAAACCAAAATGTGATCCCTGGCAAAAGAAGATGATGATCAAACTTAAAGAACGAAAAAGAGTAGATATATTATTGCAACTCCAAGCAAAGTTTTTGAAGGTAAAAATAAATAATAATAATAATAATAAGCATGTTCTCTTGTAGATATAATTTTTGCTAAACAATTATCCTTTTAAAAAAGAATTTTCTCTTTTAAAAATGTTGGCATGATTCACCATGAAGACTTTATTTGGAACTTTTTAATCTAATTATCAGATTTTAAAGGTCCTATGATTTTCAGTATAAAATCGAAATTGTCGAAAGTGCCATTTAGCCGATCTAACATCAACCAAGTCTTGCTGTGACATTAGTCTAAATCATGTAACCTCTTTGAGTTTTACTTTCCTCTCCAGTGAAATAAAAATATTGGTCTAAATGACTTTTTATTGTGATTTTTTAAAAATACAACATTCACCATCTAAACCATTTTAAGTATATAGTTTGGTAATATTAAATATATTTTACATTGTGAATTTATATTCACAGATCCCCTGAACTTTTCCATCTTGCAAAATTGAAACTCTGTTCTATACCCATTAAACAATTCCCACCTGCTCAACCCCACCTTCTGGAAACCACCATTTTTCCTTCTATTTCTGTGAATTTCACTACTTTACTATATAGATAACAGTTTTGATTGGCTTATTTCACCTAGCATAATGTCCTCCAGGTTCAACTGTTAGAAGATGTCAATTCCCTCCTCTTTAAGGTTGAATAATATGGCCTTCTAAGTATATATTATGTTTTATCTGTTCATTTGTTGATGGACATTTGTGTTGCTTCCACCTTGTAATGATTGTGAATAATGCTGCCATGAACATATGCAAATATATTTTTGATATGCAAATATATTTGTGAGATCCTGCTTTCTTTTGAAGATGTCAGGAGTAAAATAGCTGAATCATATGTTAATCCTATTTTTAATTTTTTTGAGAAAACTACATATGTCTGTTGTCTGTAGCAGTTATGCCATTTTACAGTCCCACCAGCAGTACAGAAAGGTTCCAGTTTTGCCACATCCTTGTCAACACTTGTGATTTTGTTTTTGTTTGTTTTACAGTAGCCATCTTGATAGGTATGAGGGGATATGCATGCCTCCGATGATTAGTGATGCTGAGAATCTTGTCATATGTTTGTTGACCATTTGTGTATCTTCTTTAGGGATGGGGCTATTCAAATCCTTTGCTGGGTTGCCTATTTATTTGTTTGTTTATTTGGATTATTTGATTTTTTTCTTCTTATGTTGTAGTTTTTAAAAATATATTCTGACTATTGACCACTTACTGAATATATAATTAGAGAAAAATTCTCCCATTCTGTAGGTGGCCTTTTCGTTCCATTTATTATATTCTTTGATGAACGCAATTCTTTTTAAGTTTGATGTGATGCCATTCATTGACTTTTGCTCTTGTTGCTCAGGCTTTTGGTGTCATAGCCAAAAATTATTGACAACTCCAATATCATGAAGCTTTTCCCTACATTTTTTTTTTTTGGTATTGGGGATCAAACTCAGGATCTTGTACTTGTAAGGCAGGTGGCAGAACCACTTAGCTAAATCCCCAGCTCCTCTACATTTTCTTCTAAGAGTTTTATAATTTTAGGTGTTACATTTAAGTCTTCAATCCATTTGGAGTCAACTTTTACCTATGGTATAAGAATAAAACATTATTTCACATGTGGTTAGTCACTTTGCCAAACACCCTTTATTGAAGATACTGCCCTCTCTTCATTTCGTGATATAGCATCCTTGACTGCTTTTAGAGGGATTTATCGCTGAGCTCTATATTCTATTCCATTGGCCTACATGTCTGTCTTTATACTTGTACCATGCTGATTACTACAGCTTTATAAAACTGGGAAATTGGGATCTTCCAGCTTTGTTTTTCTTTTTCAAAATAGTTTTGGGTATTTGGAGGTTCCTTGAGACCCCATATGAATTTTAGGATTTTTTTTTTCCACTTGAAACTAGATTTCACTGTACAGTTCAGGCTGGCTTTGAACTCACTATGTAGCCAAGGCTGGTCTTGAACTCATGGAGATTCTCCTCCCTCACCTTCCTGAGCGCTGGGGTTACAGGCATGAGCTACCATACCTGGCTGGCTGGATTTTTCTGTTTGCAGGAAATACCTCTGAGGTGGTGATAGGAACTAGAATAAATCCCTAATTTGGTGATGTTAAAATTGTATAATGATGTGCATTATTACTAATGTAGAAGTTCAAGTCGAGGATTGTTATTCAATTCTCTATCTCCAGAAGAAAGAGGACAATTATTACATGGTGGTCATCTTGCAGTGATCTGAGGAGAAATATTACTAGTATTTCTGTTGACATGAACTACTGTGTGTAGGAAAGCCAGAGTTCCAATGGAGATATGAGCCCAACTCTGTATCCTTACAAAGCTCGGGCTCTGTGTGTGCTACCCTGCTGCCATCTCCTCCCTCTCTCAGCGGTGTCCTCACAGTGGACAGAGTTTGCCCAGCACTGATGGTGTTTATGTTTCACTGATGCCACGACGCTTGTTGGAGGTGCCATCTCAGGTTATCTTACAGTTGTCACGAATTTTAAATGCGCTGCTACATACATGTAAATACTTATGGTGTGGAATGGATGAACGTATTTGGATAATCACAATGCTAGAGTTGTTTTGTTTTTTTAGTTGAATAAAGTCCCATCTAGGGCTTCTTCCTTATTCATGGGTATGGGACAGATTTCTTGCTGAGGAGAAGGGAATAACAGTTGTACTAACTATTACTCCTCTCTTTTCTAAGATTTCTGACCCTAAGCGAGTAATGCAAGTGCTCCAAGACCACGCTGCTAAGACAATCACACTGAATCCACATCATCCATCTTTCATGACTCCCCAAGGTTTACATCAGTGCAATTATGACAAAATCTGGGAGAACATTTATAGCAATGTCAACCTCTACCAGGTAAAACATTAAGAAGTAACTAATATGCCTTTCTGTTTAACCTGGCATCTGTGGGCAGCTCTTAGAAATGTACTTCAGAAAAAAGAATGAAGGGGGGGAACAAAATGAAAGAAAGAGAGAGAGAGAGAGAGAGAGAGAGAGAGAGAGAAAGGTACTTTGATAGTTTTTCTGTCTCCCTCTCACCAAAAGCTCTGTTATCAAGCCAGGTTTGTTTTCATTATGAGGGAGCTTATATGTTTGCCAAAAGAAGCATATAAAGAGGATATGTTGTTCCTACTAAGACACAGACTTAAGTGGATTAATACTAATGCAAAGCTTCATATCCTAATGCTAAATACACAGGTGGACAGGGATTAAATATGGAGAGTGTTTAGAGAAAAGTGGTCCCTACAGGCTGATACTAATGGGGAAAGCCTCTCAAAAGGGCATGGAGCCTGGCTTGAAGGAGATGTAGGCTTGGACAAGTAGTGAAAAGAAAGAAGGTAGCACTTTGTAGAAGAGGTAGCAAGAATGATGGAGCCGGGTGTGGTGGCACACACCTATAACCCCAGCACCCTGGAGGCTGAGGCAGGAGGATTGACACAAGTTTGAAGCCAGCCTGGGCTATGTAGTGAGACCTTGTCTCCAAGAAAACATGAGAAACTAGAGACATTTATAGCTAACTGGATGCATACTGAGGCCATACTCTTAAGTGAGATAAAGCTTTACAGGTGTAAAAAGCGAATAGTTTCTCTGGTGTGAGAAACTGCAAGTGTAAATGAGGATCGCAATGTATAATAATATGAAATAGGAAGAAAAGGTCCAAAGGGGGAGGGGAGGGAACTAGTAGGGGTAGAGGAAAGGAAAGAAGAGAAAGGGAAAAATATGAGGAAAGGAAAAAACAGAACCGAAGTCTTTGTAAATAGCAAGGGGTGGAGTGGTTGAAGGGAGGGCAGAGGAATGGGGGAAAAATAAGAACCAAGATATGTCAGGTACAGGTACAAATTCTCAATGCTGAATGTCATCATTCTGTATATCTAAAATGTACCGATAAACTTAATGAGTAATGAGAAATGGTACACCTATACTGCAGAATACCACTCAGTAATAAAAAAGGAATAAACTCGATGCAAAAAAAAAAAACATGACGATGAAGCAGGGATATATTAGATGGTAAGTCCAAGTCCCACTCGGGTGAGTGAGGATTCATGTGGAATTATAGTGGAGAGAAATTGTGCTTTACTTGGAGAGCGGCCAGCACAAGTGAATACCTATAAATTCTGGACAAAGGAATTTGTGTTTTATCCTGCAAGGGCACTGATAGAGATAGATAGAGATAGAGATAGAGATAGATTTTTTTAAGAAAATTCACATGGCAGTACGATGTTAATCAGATTAAAAAAGGGAGTAACTGAAGCCACTTAGGCAGCTGCTGCACAGGGTAGGCATGGAGCTTGGCAGTTGAAGGAGGTTTTTACACAAAGCTGGGAGATGTTTCTCTTTACAGTGATAATGTGTTGTTGAAATGTTTTCTTTTTGTTTTTGTTTTGAGACAGGGTCTCACTATGTAGTTGAGACTGACCTGGAACTCACTGTGTAGCCCAGGCTGGTCTTGAACTCACAGTGATCCTCCTGCCTCAGCCTCCCAAGTGCCACTATGCCCAGCCTGTTGAAGTTTTAATATGCTATTATTTGTTTGTTGCTGTAAGTGAAGTTTTTGCTTCATTTGCTTACTTACGATGGGATGATCTGGATGTATTTATTCTCTGATAGGAAGGAGAAGAAAGAAAAGGAAGGAGAAAACTAAGATATAGATAATGCTTGGAGATGAGGAGAGGGTGGGCAGAAGAAACCAGGTGAGAGAGTCATTTGGAGGAAAGGAGAATGATATAATTTGTTTTAAAGTGCATAAGTCATAGAATTTTCAGGTTCAAAAGGTAAGATGCATATACCACAGTGATGTATGCACACCCGTGTTTATAGCGGCACCATTTGTAATACCTAAAACATGGGGACAGTCCATTTACCCATCAACTGGAGACTGGATAAAGAAGATGTGGTTTTCCTATAAAATGGAGTACTACTCAACCATAAAGAATTAGAAATTAGAGACATTTATAGCTAAGTGGATGCATACTGAGGCCATACTCTTTGGTGAAATAAATAGGACACACATGTGTAAATACCAAATAGTTTCTCTGGTGTGAAAAACTAAGTGTAAATAAGGTTGAAATTGTACAATTGGCAATATGAAATAGGAAGAAAAGGACTAAAGGTGTAGGGGAAGTGGGAAAGGTAGGGGAAAGGAAATAAGGGAAAAGAAAAAAATGTGAGGAAAGGAAAAAATGAAAACCAAGTTTTTGTAAATAGGGAAGGGAGGAGGGGGTGAAGGGAGTTCAGGGACAAGGGGAAAAAATGAGAACCAAGACCTGTCATGTAAAGGTACAAGATCCCAGTAATGAATGCAACCGTACTGTATACCTAAAATGTACCAATAAACTTAATTTTTTTAAAAAAAGGTAAGATGCAGGTGCTTGGGCCTGGTGTTCTAGGGAAGAGAGGAAGGGGTGGGAGGAGAGAGTTAATTGATTTCCAGGTATTTTGAAGTGATTTATGATAAACAGACTCCAGACTCCATAGTATATTTTCAGATTCCAGGTTCCATAGATGGGGCATGAGGGAGACATGTAACAGACACACAAAATACTCTACATATTTGTCTCAGTCACTTAGCAATTATTACCAAGATGCTGCCTTTGTGCCAGGAATCGGACTGGGCTCAGCCAATGAACAGACCCAGTCCTTGCCCAGGAGAGCACCATACAATAAATGAATAAACAAAAAAGTAGATCCGTAACTCTACCTTGTAAGCGCCATGATGAAGACCAGGGGGGCAGGGAGAGAACCATGGGTGCAGAGAGACGCCCTCTACCAAAGTCAGCAAAGATGGCTTGGTAGGGATGGGGGTGGCACTGGAGCTAAAATTCAGTGAATGAGATGGAGCCAGACGTGAAAACAGCCTAGAGGGCTGTTTCCAAGCAGAGAAGAGAAACACCACTGGGTTTAAGAAAGGAAATTTTCAGCTTATAAAACTGTATTTTCTACTTTCCTTCATATTTTCCTGTGGCTTCTTCGTGTATTTCCATCATTTTATACTGCCCGGGGGCCTCAGTGGTAGCCGGTTGCCACTCGGAATCTTAAATGCCAGTCAGGTGAGATTAGGATTGAGCGAAACACGTAGCAGCTGAGAGGAGTTACAAGCATGTGCGTATGAGTCTTGCAGCTGTTATGATTTTGCAAGCAGGTAGCGGCCAAGTTCAAAATGTAGCACAAGTATGCTGGTCAGCAGGCTGATTCTGAGGTTGGCAAGTGGCAACCAATATCCCACGGCAAGTAAATCTCTTGGGCTGTCCGTTTTGACAACCAGGAGAGAATGTAATCAATCACTAATGCCCCCGCAACATCAGGATGGTTTCTGGCTGATTCACAGTGAATGTTGTTCATCAATAGCCTTTATTTAAAGTTTTTGTTTTTTAATAAAAATTTCATGTTTTAAATAGTTTAATGTGTATGAAAAAGCTGCAAAGTAGTACAAAGAGTTCCCAATACACCTTTCACTCAGTTTCTCCCATTATTAACATCTCATATTACAGGGGCACATTTGTCAGGCCTAGGGAAGCAACATTACTAGTCACTGTTAACTAAACTTTATTTGTTCTCTTCCGGCTCCAAGGTCCTACCTAAGGCACCATATTGCATTTAATGATCCAACCTCCTCTGGTCTGTGCTAGGTTTCCAGATTTTCAGTGTTTATCATGATCTTGGCAGCCTTTAGGAGTTCTAGCCAGGCAACTTGGAGAAGGATCTCTAATTTGAGTTTGTCTGACATTTTTCTCATAGTTATACTGGGGCTATGGGTTTAGGCAAAGAGAAATATGACACAGACAAAAATACTCTTTCTCATCAGATAGTGTCGGGGAACAGGATATCAACATGGCAGGACTGGTGATGTTAATTTTGTTCATTTGATTGACTGAGTGGTATTTGCTAGGTTTACTCCATTCTAGTGATCATTTTTTTCTCCTTAAGGAATTCTTTCAAATTTATTTTAAACTCTAGTGGTGTTGTGGTTAGCAGGATTGGGCGAGGGAATACATTAAATACAGGGCTCATAACTTCTAAGGTTATTTCATGATGATTACCCAAAGAGTCAAATGCAAGGAATACAAGAGATTAACCACACACTAGAAGCCCAAAACATTCAACTGAGGGCCTAGACCCAAGCAGTTTCCCACACAAGTGCAGCTAAAGGCTTACAGTCCAAGGCAGTGTCCTCCTCTAGTGCATCCAGAGGCCCAGAGCCCACAGCAATGTCTCATGCTTCCGTATTGAGGATCTGCACCTGGAAGGCCCAAAGGCCAGTGGTGGAGGCCAGAAAATCTATGCTCATGAGATGAAGGATTTATGCCACCAAGCTGAGGGATCCACATTGGAGCCATGACATGATGCTTACGGTAAACTCAGAGCTCCCTTGATGAAATCAGCAGCCATTCCCAGCGACAGTGTGGTCCTGAGCTCCTCCTCTGATGAGAACAGCCGAGTTCGCATCAGGAAAACCGTCCGCAGCAAGCTTCTCCTAGAAAACCAACAGGCCAAGATCTTCCTCCCTAGTTCTCTTTTTATGACTCTTGGTAACATCCTTGGGTGGATCCTCCATGCCCAGACCACACTGATTCAATTCAGCTGGGCGTTACAAGTTGACCACTAGTCAATCCACTACAAGCAGTAATAAATACCTTCTGCTGTGAGATTTACAGAAAAGTTTCACAGTACAAAGAATTCCTACATACCCCTCACCCTTGTAAAAACAATTCATTCATAACTGAAAAGTGAAGTCCCTCTTTGACTATCATATCTCCCAATACTCATCCCCACTGCATCTCCTCAGAGATAAGCACCATCATTGTTTGCAGGTGTTTCAACAACATACACATACATATGTCCACATATATATAGTAGTCAGGTGTGGCGGTGCACACCTTTAGTCCAAGGTAGGAGGTAGAAGAAGACGTGATATAGGAAAATAACTGCGGGCCTGGTCAATGGCAAATGTGTAAAGTATGTGGCCTCACGACACGGAGGAATGAAGTCTCCAACCAAAGGAAGAAGTTAGGAGAGTCTCATTGGAAGTAAGGGGGAAAAAGTAGCTCCTGGATTTCCAGGAGGGTTCCTGAATCTTCATCAGGGGTAATTTATACAGCAAAATCACTGAGTCCAATGTGGGTCAGACCACCATCAACCTAAGGGTTACAAGTATAGCTGCTTGCTAATATTGATCCAATAGGCAAGCGAGTCACATAGCAAGGGTACACGGAAAGAACAAAGGCATTTGGAGAAGAGAGGGGAGTATGGGTTCCGACGTTCTGGTCCCCCACCTATGCCACTGATGTGGCTCTAGACTTACTGGACCAGCTGGTGCTAATTACAGTAAAATCTCAAGATGCTATTTATTTTGCAGGCCTGGCTATCACACCTGCATCCTGAGGCCTAGATCTCTTCAGATTTGCCTCTAGCCACCATTCTGATTTTTTTGTGCTGACTTCCTTGACGGCCCAACCCCTCTCTAACTGTGTATTAATTTCTCTCTAACTTAGCTGGCTATAATAGGAGGATTACAAGTTCAAGCCCAGTCTGGGGCAACTCAGTGACTTAGCTGGGCCCTGTCTCAAAATAAAGAAAGGCTGATAAATAGCTCAGTGTGCAGGCCCTGGGGTCAGTCCCTAGCACCAGGGCTGAGGCTGGGGGATATATATAACACTATATGTATTTTTGTGTTTTAGTTTTTTATATAAATAATATGTCACACTATGTGGATTCAGTTTCTTTTCATGCAACAATATGTCTTGAAGATCTGCCCCTGCAGATCTTTTAATGGTATTTATTCTTTTTAATGGTATTTTATTGTATGTCACAGATTACAGAACCATCCCCATGGCCAGTACTTCCCATTTTTTTCTCCTATTAAAAGCCATGCCTACTGAACTTTCTTGCACATGTGTTTCTTTGGAGTAGATATTTGGAAGTCGATTTTCTGGGTCACAGAATAAGCAAATATATTTCCATGGTTTCTGCCATCATGGTTATACCATGTTTCCCCCAGTGGAGACTTGTGAGAGTCCCTGTTTTCCCACATCCATTTTAACATTGTATATAATTGTCTGAACACTGATAATGTTTGTAATATTTCTGTCACATTTTGAGTTAGGCTTTTATTTACCATTGGCATTGAAAGGTAAACCTTCTCTAACACAATCCTAATTTCCAATTTATTTAAAGGTCTGGGATTGGGAAATAAATAAAAATATCATTTTTTCTTATAATTGTTAAGTAGTGATAATATTAACTAGAAAGAGATAGTTCTGGTCAAGATGGACTATTAAGACTTTCATATTCTTTTTAAATTTTTAAAAAATATTTAGTGTCCTGATTAGGACACGGCATGGACCAGCAAGGCCAAAGTGAATCTTCTGTTGGGTCAAGTTAGTTGTGAACCAGGCAATCCCTAAGAAAGCTGTCGTTCATTCGAATAACTGTAGATGGAAGGTACAATCATATTTTTAATATATGGATTCAATCGGTCACTGGTATTTAACCTTGGGAAGTAGCGAGGTGCTGCGTCCAGGCTGCGCAGTCAGGGAGCAGCGGTAGAGCCTCTTCCTGTGTCTCTCTCACTGGCCACAGCCCAAGGGGAAACGAGCCTCCACATGTCCCCAGTCTGTTACTGCTCCCTCCATTTCTAGAGTGAATGCTAGCCCGAGGTATGCTCTCATAAGAGTGTTTTATACAGTAGCTTCAATATGCAAGAAGTTCTAGGAGATGTGAGATGCCTTTCCCTGGTTCTTCTCATCAAATTCAGTAGAACGTTTACTCTTTTTTTGTTTGTGGCACCAGCAGTCGAACTCATGACCTCACGCTGGCCAGGCAGGTGCTGTGCTGCTGAACTACAGTCCCGGCCAGAACATTTACTTTTAAAAACAAGTATTTTCTGGCGACGATGGTGACATCATGGAAAAATTGGAAACCAAAAAGTACAAGGAAGAAAATAAAGAATCAACAATTATTACACCACCTACAATAACACTGTTGTTAATATTTGGTATACACAGCCTTTTAGTCTTTTCCTTTGCCTGTGAATAAACACACAAAAAATGTAGAGATGTTTTTGGGGGATGGAAAAAATAACAGAATACATTTACTTTTCCTGTAATTATTCCTGCCATCCTACTTCCCTATCTGCTGTCTCAGCCGGCTTTCTAGCAGGAAGTGAGATGTGTCATCAGCAGAAATCTCAGAACTCAAATTCACGTGAACCTGGGCATGCTGCCTAAGACCCAGCACAGGCTAGGGAAAGGGCTACTGACTTACCTGCCTGGAAGAAAGATTGAGCACAGAAGGTACTGGCATTCTAGTTTCGAGGCAGCTTTGCTGCTTACCTCCATATACTTCCAACTCCTAAGGGGGCACCCTCCCGGGCTTCTGGTATTTTCAAAGCAGCTTCCTTTTGTGGGCTGTGTTTGACCCTATTTCCCGGAATATGCCGAGGTATCTCCCATTCCTCATCCCAGTCTCTCTGCCCGCTTCCTTTCTTCCTGGCAATCTGCTGGTCAAGGAGCCCTTTTGTGGTTTGCTCAGTCAGTCCTTCAAATGTTTTTCACTCTAACTTGACGTCACTTTCTGTCTTTTCCTATGTAATTCTAGGTAATTTTAGAAGCAGCTGAAAAGGTCACAATCCCGTCAGGAAAAGGATGTGGCTCTAAGCCTTCCTTCTGGGAGTTCATGGGGCAGTGCTGAACTACAGTCCAAGAGCACTCCAGGCCCAGGAGGCAAAGGGCTCCATGGGACCCCTCAAACCCAAAAATGTATCCATTCAGCTTCCCCATAGGGTGTATGTTTTCTGGCAGATTTTTTTTTTTTTAATTAACATGCTCTTCATTTGGGGATGCTTTTCTGATTCTGTCATTGGAACAGGAGTACCCCATGTCACCTCCCAGGACTTTTCCTGTTCTAGGACTGTAGTATGCGCACCGAAGTTTACTGACATGTACACAAACACTGCTCACAGGCAGAGCGGATCACTGCTTAACGGTAACCACCATCATGTCCCACCTACCCCTCCTCATGTCAAGATTCCAATGCGTATGTTCTTGAAAATTTTATGTGACTGATTTTTTTTTTTTGTAAAGTGAATTGCGTAAAACAGCGGGAAGTGGGGTGGCTGCTATTTAAATGCCATGAATATTTTCATAAAACAAAAACCGGAAGCCTGGTATGGTGGCACACATCCGTATTCCGAGCACTTCGGGAGGCTGAGACAGGAGGAGTAGTTTGTGCAGCTAAACAATTTAGGGAGAACCTGTCTCAAAATATAAAGTAAAAATTTTAAGAAGGGCCAAGGATGTAGCTTAGTGTGGGGGTCTGGTCCTAGTACTGCAAAAGCAAAAACTTGTTTAGTAAAAACTCTGAGCCTTTAATTTATGGTTGAAATCTAGATTTTCTGTGTGTATGTCAGGTAGAAATGGATCAAGATGTTCTTTTATTAATGCATCGAAATGGCTCATGATATTTAATTTTATGATGACTCGAGTATGATTTTGTTAATAATATTGAAAATGTTCATGGACTTGAACTCACACTAACTTTTTGATTGACTGTTAAGGACAATGACCTTTCAATGGAACGAAATGAAAATGATGTAGCCCAAAGTCTCAGCCAAGTCTCCGTGACTGACGGTCCTGTCAAAGAGAGAAAAGACACAGGGTAAAAAAATTTTTCATTGGAAAGGGATTTAAAAACTGTGGGGAAATTGAGTGATTGATTGACTAATATAAGTTAACTAAAAATACTTGAAGTTGGAATGAAAGGAAGACTCTTAAAACAGGCCAAACAACTGAATTAATGTTTCACTCTAGGACTGTGTTTTCAACAGGAGTGATTGCTAAGAGAAATTTCTATTTTCACCCATGTAGAGTAGTTAATTTCCCTCCAGTACATTTTAAAGGGTAACTATTATGAAATTCCCTTAAGTTAAATAGATCAACTTCAATTTTATGTGAATTTTCTGAACTACTTTGAAGTGAAAAGTATTTATTGTATTTCTCCTGCTTGCTAAAGATACAACTATGAGATGGCGCTACAATTCCTGGGCCTGGATGATGGGACTGGGCCCAGGGACCAGAACCCTGCCTTGATGAGAGGGGCCTTCTTGTCCTTCCTGTGTCTGCGCCACCTGCGAATCCGGGAGCTACAGGTATGTGAATGACCTGTCACACTGGTTTCAGGTCTCCAGAAAGTCTGACTGTCTAGAAAGGGGGCACTCCTGTTTTTCAGCAACAGTACATTTTTATGCTTTTGCTCTTTATGCTTTTTTGCTCTTTCCACTTTTTTTTTAGAGCAGGAAATCAGCCCCCTTCTGGGATGCTGTGTTCCTTTCTCCACAGTTGGTTGGACTCACCCCTCTTGAGACCCTTACAAGTTTTACTCAGTGGGGTGGAGCAAAGCAAAGGGCTGAGGGCTGATTCTGTTCTTTCTCTGTTTCAGCGCACCTGCTTAGGAATTCTGAACTATTTCAGATCTGTTGAGCGAACTTTGACGATCAGTACCTCAGGCCTTACCTTGGTTTCTGGGAAACTGGTCCCCATTGCGGAAGACAGTTCTTGGCTTAATATCGCAAAAGGAGGCCTGGGCACCTTGCAAAGCCCAGGAGCTCAGCACTTTGTCCACGGGACACCTGCTGAGCACAAGGTGAGCTATTCTGCTGCTTTTCTTCCTTGTTTATCTCCCCAAACACCTTTTTCTTAGCGGCTGGAATCAGTTAACATGATAGAGTAACAAGTGGGGAATTTACCAGAAAAATGGCTTATAAAAAATTATAGTAAAAGGAAAAATGACTTTCTAATCACAGTGAGACCCAGCATTCACATGGGAGCAGGATGCAAACAGAGTATAAGAAAGCAGCCCTGGAGATTACAAGAGGAAGGGAACATGTCAATTGTTGGATTGTTGATTTTATGGTGAACAGAGAAAGCAGGAGAGGCCCTTTCCGTTATACAGTACTGGACTTGTTCAAAGGTACAAAGAAGAGGTACCTTTTGCCCCTTTACTGTTTTCTAAGCACTAAATGGGAAAAAAATTAAAAACAAAGGTAGAAAAAAATTAGAAAAATTTAGAACTGGGCCTAGCATGGTGGCACACACCTATAATCCCAGTACTCCGGAGGCTGAGGCAGGAGGAGCACTGGGAGTTGAGGCCAGCCTAGGCTATATAATGAGTTCAAGGCTAGTCTAAAGTATGTAGCAAGACTCTGTCTCAAACAAACAAACAGAATTGAACAATTAGAAACTCTGTCATTCTAAAAACCTATTTTCCTGGTGCATTTGATGTCTCTTGAATGAATTTTTCTACAGTGTCTAAAATTTCAGCCCTGCCTAACAAAAGACGGATAAGACAAAATTTATATTAAATCTATTTCTCTGAAATGAAATTGAGAATGTCTACCTTTCAGTGCAGTTATAGATGCTCCTGAAATACTTTCATCTCAACCTCTGGAAAATTTATTCCGTGAAGCCAGAGTTTAATATGAATGTGACCTTCTTAAAGACGCTACATTGACAAATGTAAAAAACAAAACCCCTTTAGGGGCCAGCCACACCATATTCTGTGCCTTTGTGTCTGTAGGGCATCAAATCTTACTGGTAACCGTTGCTCACCTGCACACAGCTTAGAGCAGTGCTGTGCAGGAGAAGTATAATACCAGCCACATACATAAAGCTTTCCAGTAGCCACATTGTCAAAATGGAAGGCAACGTGTGAACTTCATTTTAATAATATAATCTATTTAACCCAATGTATGTAAGACACCATTTCCACATGTAATTCATATAGAAAGCTCTTTTTGATGAGATACATACTTTTGTTTTTCTTCAGACAAGGTCTCACTACATAGTCCAGCTGATCTTCAGTTCACTGAGTAACCAAGGCTGGCCTAGAACTCACAGCCCTCCTGCTTCAGCCTCGTGTATGCTGAGATTACAGGCGTGCGCCACCACATCCAGCTCATATACATTCTTTCATATTAAGCCTAGAGAATCTGATGTATATTTTATATGGATAACGTATTTCAATTCGGGCAAGCCACATTTCAAGTCTGTAATGGCCACGTGTGGCTATAAGCTACTATATTGAACAGTTCACTCTAGATATTAAGAAACATTTTATTTTCCCATCCAGTCACCTGGAGTCCTTCACTAATGTCCCAGCCAGGCTTCCATCTTGGTCTCCTTCCCAAGCAAGCATCCCCCAACCCTCAGCACACACAGATTTCTCTGAACTTTTCTTATCCTTCTTCCCTCCCTGGATCCAAGCTCATCAAACCCAGCTAATACGCCTCTCAGAGGAGCTGGAGAGGAGTTCAGATGTTTTGAATAAACATTCATGTAAAACATCTTTCTCTTACTAATATTGGTTGTACCACAGCCGTCATATGCTATTTTGCTAATAGATCTTTTAAAAATTGTTTTTACCATAAGGCTCTCTCCCGGTTTTGTTTTTTTTTTTTTTTTTGGAATGGAGATGGGGGAGGGTAGAAATAAAGGACAAGAGAAGTGACAAGGAGTATCCTGCCACATGCATTGTAGGAAGTGCTCCTCAGAGCAATATTTCTTTACTAAATGCCCATAAATGATAGGAATAGCAGTACCTTTAAAAGCTACCCACTGCTGTTATTTTAGGGTGAGATCCACAAGGCATAGCCTTCTGTCTTTGGTATGATCGTGGGCACTTGTCAGCGCACACACCAGTATGCCAAGTTCTGAACGATGTGATTATTCTCACGGAGGGGAAAGAAAAGTACAGATGCTGATCTGTTACACTGATCTCACCAGACCTGGAGGCAGGACTGCTGGGAATGGGAACAAGACCACTGAGAGAAACAAACAGACAGACCCAAAAACATCACTAAGTTTCCCAGGTGTGGAGGCCTGGTAGCCTGTGCTGTGTTCAGGATCTGGTGCAAACCGGTGTGCTAGTAACGCGAGCTGTTGTGGGAAGCCAGGGAAATGAGGCTGCAGAGAGGCGTGGGCTGGACAGGAAAGGTTAGGCTCTTCTTAGGCTGTGGGACCCATGCCAAGGTTGCTGGGGAACAGAAAGGAGGTATAAAGAGGAGAATGTCTCTCTTCATTGCCTTGGAAGTGTCTCCAGGATCTTTGCCCAAATGCAATCACAGTTATTCCCCTGCTAGAAGTCCTTCGTGAGGTTCCTGTTTTTCATAAGATGAAGTGCAGGCTTCTTGGTGACATTTACAAGGCTATGCACAGCCTGGGACCTGCCAACTTCTTGGACCTCCCCCATTGTCTCTATATTTCCATCTTATAGCGTGGGGCCTGGACCTCCTCTTCATGGGCAGAGCTACTTACGCGTCTGGGCCCCTTTGTCCCTTGCCTCTTCTGATTCAAGAATCCATCCCAATATCTCCTCTCTGAGAAGCCTTCCTTGCATCTCTAAGGAGCTGAGCACTTCTCCCCCTTACTGGCCTACCTCCATCATATGGCTGTTGAGTTTGTTATCTGTTCCCACGGGTTGTGAGCCCATCATCCATCCATCCATCTGTCCAGCTGTCTGTCCATCCATCCATCCATCCATCCATCCCACAGATATTCTGATGAGTATACTAGGAACTATTCTAGGTCTCAGGAATATAGCAATGAACAAAACTAGCCTAAAATTCCTGTCATCCTGGGAGTTCCCTGATGGAGAGGGAGAGACAGGAAATAAGCAACATACATAGAATGTTGGATAATTTAGTACCAAAGCTTTCCCACATGTCCTAGCCTTGCACTTGTGTGGGACCTCATGACCAGCTTTGGACAGTGGGCTCTGAGTGGAAATGACACATGTTAGTGTCGGTCCAAAGTACTTGGGAGCTGGTCCCTACCCTCTAATTCTCTTCTGCTTCGGGCAGTGGAAGGCATGTGTCAAAATGGGCAAATCACATTTGGAAACATCCTGCATCCCTGGTCACTGCTGGGAGGTGGCAGTGTAGAGAGCAACTGGTCCTGCAGTAGGCTCTGGATGAGTGAGAAATTCATTTTTAGTGGTTGCATGCTGAACCCTGAGGTTGTTTATCACAGAGTAACCTAGCCTTTGTGGATTAATGTAGATAGAGGCGCTGTGGGGAAAAATGAAGTAGGAGAGGGAAGTACAAAATTCTGGAAGTGGGTGATGTAATGGCATTAGTTGTAAGTACGGTAGTCAGGGAAGGCCTATGGAGAAAGTATGATCTGAGTAGAGACATGAAGGAAATCAGGAAGCAAACCACATGAGTGGAGAAGAATGCAAATAGAGAAGAGAACCAGTGCAAAGGCCCTGAGGCAGGACTGTCCAGCAGGATTATAGGATCAGCAATGAATTCCGTGCAATTAGAGTAGATGAAGAAAAAAGCAATGAACAGTGAGGCTAGAGAGAAGGGAGAAGGTTATATCAACCCTGTGAGAACTTTGGCTTTGGCTGAGTGAAAGGGGAATCTTTAGAAAGTTTTGTGAAGAGCTGGCCTGGGGATTTAGTTCAGTGGTGCCACTGCCTGCCCTGAAAGCACAAGGTCCAAAGTTCGATCCCCAGTACAAAAAAAAAAAAGAAGAAGAAGAAGAAGAAGAAAGAAAGTCTTGTGCAAAAGAATGATATGATTTTATGTACATTTTAACACTTATGCTTGCACAGTGGGAGCAGACAGAGGGTATTTTAGGGCTGATGAAGGGAGACTCCTTCAGAGGTTATTGTATTAATCAATACAGAGATGATGAGGCTAAGAAAAGTGCCTAGTGTGCAATGGTCAGATTCTGAGTGTTCACTCGTGTGCCACATAACCACTTTCCTGTCAGTGATGAGCCAACCACATATACAAAAAGATTCTCAGCTGAGAATTTACTATCACCTAGTGATGTCGTGGCCATCTTCACATCATAGTGCAATACGCTACTCGTGTCTTTGTGGAGACGCTGGTGTAAACAAACCTGAGGAGGCACATTAAGGTAATGTTACTTACCACTGTGCTCCATGTGCTTACAGTAACCAGCACAGAGACAGGGAAGGTTTTGTAGCCTTGGAGAGATAGACTCCATACATTCGTAGTAGGCAACACTGTCTATGCTTGTTCTATGGTCTACAATGTTCACACAACAAAATCACCTCATAACACATAAGAACTTGTCCTCGTCATAAAGTAATACATGACTGCATTTCAAAGATACAGCTAACATGATTTCTAAGCAGTGAAGTCGAGGTTGATACTAAAATTTTGATCTGAGCATTTGGATCTTGAGAGTTGCGGTCTTGAGTTATGAATGGAGCAGATTTGTTGGGGAGGTCATAATATGCTGGATATTTAGGAGGCAAAAGGAAGGAGAGAGCTAGATATACGTCTTTCACATAGTGGGTATTTAATCAATGTTTGTTTGACAAAAGAATGGTTGTGAGACTATGAAAGAACCATACATGAAAATACAAAGTGTATCATAATATTCCAAGGCAGAGCAATTAACCATAACTAATAGCATTATACTCATAGGACAGGAAGAAAAATAAAGTCAAAGATATCTTTGACCTTCTTTATAAAAGATTGTAGCCAAATGATTAAATCATTTGCCAAACAATTTTTATTGATTCTTAGGCTGACCTATTATCTTAAATTAATGCAAGATAATTTAGGAAAAGGTCAACTAGTCAGATAAGTGCTGTTATGTTGCCAAAAGCCCTAAAATTCACACTGACAAGTAATGGCAGAAGTCACCATGGAGAAAAGTCAACAATGGGCCAGCAACTTTCCTGTAGTTACTGTTTTCGGCAAATAGATATCTTCGGATCAGTTAATTTGTAGGCTTAAAAACACATATGAATCATTCCAAAAATCATATTTTTTTTTACTCAGACAGATAATTATTGCCCTTCCCTTCTTGCCACTGCCCCAAGCATAATATTGAAGGAACAAATCTCCAGACCACAAAACCTTTGGAAGGAGGGTCTTCCACATGACCGTGGAAAAAATATTTTTTAAAATAAGAAAACATTACAGTGACTGAATGATAATCCTACATGAAGCAATTTGGCCATTTGGTCTTCAAAATGCATCTTCTGTAGACACAGGTGAACGTTCCAGAGGCAGGAAACAAGGGAGGGAAAGAGGGCAACATATAGCAAAAGGAGGAATAAATATGTAGGTCTTCACAATAGTTTAAACAATGAAGCACAGTTGGGGAGAGAGGGGCAATGATTACTTAAACAGACGAAGGTATTACAGTTGGCATCTAGGTGGTACTGCTGCACACCTTCAGCTTTAGAACTCATTTTGGTAGCTATTTCTTTAAAGTCTTATACAATTCACCCAAACTTGAACAGGGGAAAGTCTTTTCCAGGAAAGTGTATAAAGTTTAACACATTAAATTGTTCCTTTTCTTCCCTTAACAAGAGATAATAGTTAAATGTCAATAGAAGCCAACGTGGTAATTTATAAACCTAAGAAAGCTGTTAACTTTTGTGTGCAACATGTCATTTTCCAGCATCTTTTCTGTTTTCTATTGGTACTAAGATTCATGTACATTGTTTTATAAGAATCAGTAATTGTGGTGCATGCCTGTAATCCCAGCACTCGGGAGGCTGAGGCAGGGGGATCCAACTCCAGTCCTTGAGCTTGCAAGGCAGGCAACGGAGACTCTAATTATTTTTTAAAGTGATGACTAAAAGATAGCAAGAAGCAAAGCAAAAACAAAAACATAGTCTTCTACAGGAAGGATACCTATGAAATATCCCTTTTGATGAAATATTATGAAAGATGGCTGTTATTTAGACATGCTCACACTTCTTTATTTATTGGAAAGTTGCTAAGTTTCCACATGAATAAGTAAGAATCTAGGATTTTATAAACCAGTTGTAGAACAATAAAACTGAAGTGACTCAGAGATCCTCCATCCACATTTTTTGTTGTTGTTGTTTTTTGAGACAGGGTCTCACTATGTAGTTGAGACTGACCAGGAACTCACTGTGTAGCCCAGGCTGGTCTCGAACTCACAGTGATCCTCCTGCCTCAGCCTCCCAAGTGCTGGGATTATACCTGGCTGTCCATCCACACTTTTTTTTTTTTTTTTGAGAAAGGGTCTCACTATGTAGTTGAGACTGACCAGCACCTCACTGTGTAGCCCAGGCTGGTCTCGAACTCCCAGTGATCCTCCTGCCTCAGCCTCTCAAGTGCTGGGATTATACCTGGCTGTCCATCCACACTTTTTTTTTTTTTTTTGAGAAAGGGTCTCACTATGTAGTTGAGACTGACCAGCACCTCACTGTGTAGCCCAGGCTGGTCTCGAACTCCCAGTGATCCTCCTGCCTCAGCCTCTCAAGTGCTGGGATTATACCTGGCTGTCCATCCACACTTTTTTTTTTTTTTTTGAGAAAGGGTCTCACTATGTAGTTGAGACTGACCAGCACCTCACTGTGTAGCCCAGGCTGGTCTCGAACTCACAGTGATCCTCCTGCCTCAGCCTCCCAAGTGCTGGGATTATACCTGGCTGTCCATCCACACTTTTTTTTTTTTTTTGTACCAGGGATTGGACTCTGGTCCTTGCGCTTGCGAGGCAGGCAGCAGAATCACTGAGCTAAATCCCCGGCCCTCTATCCACATTTTTGACGTTGACGATTAGCCATCTAAACTAAGGATAATCTGCCATTTGTGAAGGCTCCAAAGGGTTCCTGTATTTGTACAATAGGCAATGTTGTATCCACAAATCAGGAGAACTAGGATATGACTGCTTAAAATCATAAATTCTATATATTCTATCCAACAACTGATTACTTAGAAAAGTTTTTGTAATAGTGCAAAGATGTGGGAGCCAGGGCTTTACCTCAGTGGTTCCCCTGCCTGCCTTGCAAGTGCAAGAACCGGAGTTCAATCCCCAGTAACAAAAAAAAGTGAAAAAAAATGCATAGATGCGGGATGAATCATTTGGAGCTCTTGTTTCATAGTTTAAGTGACTCACGAATAACAACTAAGAATCCGATTATTTTTCTTAAACTATAAAATATATATTGTAACAAAAAAACTGATAACAAAAAATGTTGGCCAGGATTTGGGGAAATTGGAATCTTTGTGCACTCTTAGTTGAAACATAAAATGGTGTGACTACAATGGAAAACAGTATGGTATTTTCTCAAAAAATTGAAAATATAATCATTATATATTATTCAGCACTTCTATTTCTGGGTAAATATTCAAAAGAACTAAAAAAGTGTTCAAACAGATATTTTGTACACCTGTGCTCATAGCTGCATCAGTCACAACAGCCAAAAGGTGGCAGCAACTAAGTGTCCATCAACAAATGAAGTATGTGTACTGCAAAATATAATTCGCAGCTTTAAACCAGAATGAAATTTTGACATGTGCTATAATATGAGTGAAACTGAGCATTATGCTAACAAGCCAATCACAAAGAGTAAATATTACATGATTCCATTTGTGTGTGTCTTAGTCGCTGCTTTGTCGCGGGGACACTGTATTCGACACCCACGGTTTAAAGGAGGAGAGGTTCATTTTGGCTCACGTTTTAAATCCATAGTCCTCTGGCTCCGAGGCAGGACAGCATGGCAGAGGGACGTGGTGGCAGAAAAGCTGCTTACCTCATGGTGGTCAGGAAGCACAGAGGAGGAGATGCAGGGAGAAGCTGGGAGGGGAAATACACTCTTCCAGGTCACCCCAGTGACCTCCCTCTTCTCATCTGATCCCAGCTCCTAGTAGCAGCAGGTCAGCTCTAATACACCAATAATCCGGATACATTCTATACACACATGGCTTTGGGGGCTATTTTAGATCAGAACCGTAGCAATGAGGGACTAGAATAGTCACATAGCATTCATGGGGCTAGAAACTAGAACGGCCATTGCCAGGGCCTGGGGGTGGGGTGCAGTGGGATGGAGAGTTCTTGCTTGGTGGCTACAGATTTTGGTTTTTCAAGATTTTAAAAAAAAGAGTTCTGGAGATAAGTGATAATGATGGTTGTAGAACAATGTGACTGTATTTAATGCCAATGAAATGTACACTCAAAATGATTACGATGGTAACTTTTATGCTATTTGCATTTCATTATACTAATATATACATAGCAAAGAACTAGGTGGACCTGGGATTTAGCCCCACCTGCCTCGAAAGTGCAAGGTCCAGAGTTCGATTCCCAGTACCAAAAAGAAAAGGAGAGAGAGAGAGAGAGAGAGAGAGAACTAGTGAACGTTTCTTAACCTTTCTTTCATTATAGCCCCCGCCCAGATACTCCCTTCAGACATTTTTCCCATTCACCCTCCTCCAAAGAAACACTATCAGAGAAATGCCCTATACTTATGTACAGAGTGTATCTAGGCTGTATGTAAAGAAAATAATATTTCATTTTTTTTCCCTCCAAGAACCACTTTCACCCTGGGCATCATCATTTTCATATTAGCTCAGGGCTGGCTAACCTTTTAGAGACGAGTGCCCAAACTGCCACCCAAACCCACTTATTTATCACAAAGTGCCCACACTGCAACTAAATCTGAATACTGAGGTTTTAGTTTAGAAAAAACAACTACATTAACATCTTTTGTCCTAAAAGAAAAACACAGTAACAGAGCTTTCATGATACGAACCTCTTTTTACTGAAAGGTAGAAGTTTGCCTTTGATGTGCTTTTTGCACAATTAACGTGATCTCTGCTGTTGTCTGTGTGCCAATAATCTGTCAAACCTTGGCTATAGTGACATGAAATAAAAACTTAGGAGAATAAAGCACAGAATTTTGACTGGTATATGTTAAAAGTACAGGTAAATATCATAAATCATAAACTCAAAGAAATCTTTGTCCAAAAACTCTTTTTTGAATGTATACTTTCATCTACATTATTTAGCAGATACGTTCTAAATACTACTGTATATTAGTAGTCTCTGTGCTAATGGGAATACAGTCATGAACAAAAACAGTGTTCATTGTACATTGGAACTCAGTGGGTAGATACTGGTCAGAAGTCACACAAAGAAAGATAAAACAGTAACATCAAAAAATAGAGGAGGAGGAGAAGGAAGAGTGAGATTTTTAGTGCTATAAGGGCAGAGGAAGGTAGGAGTTGTTCCTATGAAAATGATGATTGAGCTGAGGCTGGAAGATAAAGAAGCCTTAAGTAGACAGAAAGGAGAGGGAGACCATTCCACAGATCGGGGACAGCCTGTGCAGAGGATCTGTGCCCCCCAAAAGCACAAACCCTTCAAGAAACCAAAAGAAGACATCATTGGCGGAGGTATAGCAAGCCAGGTAGAAAGTGATGCAAAATAGGAGTAGCTCAGGGATTCTCCATCTTGGCCCTACTGACATCCAGGGTCTGATAATTGTTTATTGTGAGTCGTTCTATGCATTCTAAGATGTTCAGCAGCATACCTGGCCTCTGCCCACTGGGATAGCGCATCTCCAAGTAGCACCTCTCCCTGAGCTGTGGCCACAGAACATCTCCATATAGGCCAAAAGTACTCTGGAGGTCAAAGTCACTATCAGTTGAGAAGCAGGGAGAGATGGGCGTGGCCAGATTACGTAGGCCTTGTTAAGGAGTTTCGCTTTAATTTGTGAGCAGCAGGGAATCCATTCAGGAAATTAAAGGGGAGAGGAGGGTGACATTTCGAACCACTCCTCTGCCCGCAGTGAGTAACCTGGGGAAGAAGGAAAGCCCAGGCCAGAGGGGACAGAGACCAATTAACAGCCTAGCTCATCTCCTAGACCGGTACTTTGTGAAGGATAATCACAGCTTGGGCTGTGACTGGGGTGAGACTGGGGTGGTGCTGGCGGAGATGAAACAAAGTGAATGAATTTGGAAGATAAGGAAAACCAGCAGGGCGGGGTGATAGACTGGACGCACAGGGTGAGGCAGAGACATGAAGAACAAGTTGTGCCAGAGCAAGTGGGCGGATGATGGTGTCATTTATTAAAATAGGGTGGAGATGGCCTAGGTTTGGGGAGGTAGACTGCAGTGTTTCAACGTGTTACGTTTGAGGGGCCTTCAAAATAACCCAGGAGTACGTGCCAAACAAATAATTGGATATGAGGGCCTAGAGCTCGAGGAGCTGCAGTTTCAGATATAAATGGTGGAACAAATGTTCTAAAGATGGCATCGTGGCCTTGAACAGGGTGAACATATATGTCATCTACTGGGTAAGGAATATAGGCTGAAAAGATGAAGCCCTAGGTGTGTCTTGAGAGTGGCCATTGTAAGACTTAAGTCTCACTTTTACTCCTGGAGCGTGAACAGCCAAGAGGCTTCCACGATGCTGGGCTCAGAAGCTCAGTGAGGCTCCAGGAGCTTGTCGGACAGCAAGAGTCACCCAGGAAGGAATACACCAGGCAAGTTGGCAAATAGACCTTTATTAGTCTGGCCAGACGGCACTCCCGAAGCCAAGTAGCTCAGAGAGGCAGCCAGCTAAGAAACAGAGGCCATTTTATATAGGGCTAAGGGCGGGGGGTTAAACTCTGGGGGGGGGGTTGCACTCAAAACTTACAGGAAGGGGACAAAGGCAAAGAATCAGTGGATCTGAGCTAGTGGTCATCAAGCATATACTCGACCGTCATGTACTAATGATCAGCAGATCGATTATCCATTATTCCATTTACAACTTAGATTATAATGTTCAGAACATTCAACTACAGGCAAGCAAGGAGTGGCGTGATTGATGTTGGGTCTCTGTGTTCACTACAGTTTCCATTTAGTTTCCCAGCTACTTCAAAGCAGTTACCTAACAATTCACAATTAATCATTAGTTATCCTATAAGGGATGGGGGGAGCGACAGTCTCTAGGTTGTAGGAGTCGCTCTAGTTCAGTCAGACTCTTACAGCCCTTACTTAATGACTTCATAGAGAGGACTACACCTCAAGGTGCAGAGAAGGAATAGTTACAAAGCTGTCAAGACTCAGGAGAATGTAGAGGCACAAATGTCCAGAGAAGAAAGTGAGTTAAGAATCCCCATACTGGGCTGGGGATTTAGCTCAATTGTACCACACCTGCCTTGTAAGCGCAAGGTCCAGAGTTCAGACCTCAGTACCGAGAAAAGAAAAATCAGACAGTACTAACTTGTATTGGGCCCTGAAGAAGTCACAGATGACTTGGACCAGGGATTTAGCTCAGTGGTGCAGTGCCTGCCTGGCAAGCACAAGGTCCTGGGTTCGATTTCAGGTAACCAAATACCAGAGGAAAAGAAAATGCCACACAGATGACTAAAGGATGTCTGTTGGAGAAACAGCAGAGGACATTGTTGGTCTCTTTGGAGGGTGGTGTAGGTGGCTTGATGGGGACAGGGACCAGATGAGACTGGGTTGAGGAGTAGGAGGTGAGGAAATGGAGGCAGAGCATAGACTACATCTTGAGAGGTTAGACCGTGCGAGAGAGGAAAGACACTGGTAAAGGGTATGAGGATGTTTTTAAACAGGAGGAATGTGAACGTGTTTCAGTGTCTATTGGGAAGATGTGCACAGAGAAGGGATGCTTCTGAGAGGGGAGGAATGGAATTCAAAGCATGGGCGATGCCTTGGAAAAGGAAGGCAGAAGGGAGAGCTGGGAGCATGGTAGAGGGGTGAAGTTGAATGGCTTCTGCTGAGAGTGGGGAGTTACCAGGCACAGGAGGGAGTGAGAATTAGTAGGATAACAATTCTCAGGAAGCACTAAGCTCTCAGGTATCCGAGAAAAATAACATTATTGAAATATCCCTTCCTGAGCCGGGCAGGGTGGCACACTCTTGCAATCCCAGCACTTGGGAGGCTGAGGCAGCAGGATTGCTGTGCGTTTGAGACCAGCCTGGGCTACATAGTGAGTTCCAGGTCAGTCTCAACTACATAGTGAGACCCTGTCTCAAAAAACCCAAAAAGAAAAGAAATACCTTTCCTGGTACTAGTTTCCTAGCACTGCTACATCAGAGTGCCACAAATTGAGTAGCTCATGACAAGAAGTAATTTATTTTCTCATAGATTGGAAGGCTGCAAGTCCAAAATCAAGGTATTGGCAGGTCTGTGAGGTCTGCAGGATCTAGAGGAGATCCTTCCTTACCTCTCCTAGCTTCTGGTTGTTGCTGGCAATCCTTAGCAATCCGTGGTACTTCTTGACCTCCAGATGCACAGTGCTGATTTTGACCGTCTTCGCATGGCTTATCCCCCAAGTGTGCCTCCACATTTCCCTCCCTTGGAAGGACCTCTTTTCAGTTTGATTACATCGACAAAAATTTACATCCGGTAAGGTCTCATTCACAGGTTCCAGCTGGACATGAATTTTGGGAGGCACTATTCATCTCGATACATGAGACTGTGCTAATAATGCATTTTAGAAGCGCTTATCGAATTAAACAAAAATGTTTTGAATAGCTAATGTTGATGATCCCAAGTGCCCCGCAGCTGTTGTCATGTATGATATTTGCACTATCACCATGTTGTAGCTGAGGAAATGGGAGCCAACAGTAACCAAGTGGCTGCCCCGGGGGGAAATCCTGGCAGGGCCAGTACTTGAACCAGCATTGCCACTCCAGCGATTGCCTTCAGCAGTAGTCTCAGCTTCCCTTGTCTAGATGCTCCTGAATTGGTCAGAAAAACAAACTCATCAGCTAGTCATCCACTACCATTCCTTGTCATATATTTTTCTCTATATAACTGCCTTTTTTCATGCATTCAGAATGTCATCTTTGTGCTGACAAGCCAACAGTGTGGGAGAAGCCTGCTGCCTGGCCAGTTTGCTCTGGGAAAACATAGCTCTCTCTTTTCCAGTGACTTCTGGGCTTGGTTCTCTCTCCTCAGGTGCATAGCATCCAATTCCTGGAGTTCTCCGAAGTGGAGAACCAGGAAGATGACTACAGTGTAAGTGCTGGCTGTATCCACACCCGGGACCAGCGAGGGGCGTATATCGTATATGACGAAGCCTTGACGGATCTGAAGGAGCTCGGAGCAGAGCTACTGCTTGTGGCCAGCCATTATATTGAGAAAGAAAAAGGTAAGAAGTCAGATTTTTAAAAATCACCGGGTTAAACAAACAAAAATCCATAAGAGCTGTATTTAATTCCACCAGACATACAAGTACATACCCAGTAGTGTTGATAAATTCAGTAAGTACACACTACCCCATCCCCTAGAACAGATACACTTCTTTTCCTAGCTCCTGTCTCCTTTTGAGGCAGAATGTGAATAGTCTTTTATAGGGATGTTTCTCTATCAGCCACTGTGTCCAGGGGATGCACTGCTGGGCCCTGAAGGAAGCAAAGGAAGCTGATGAAACAAGTGATTTTTTTTTTTCTAAGCAACTGACCTTGAGGAAACTGCATTTAGCGGCAAAGACATCCTCGGGTTCCTAACAGGAAACCACCATGATGCAAACAGATCTGGCAAGGAAAATGCCAGACAAGCCCCAGAGGGAGGAACCATTACTCAGGGTAATCAAGTAACCCATAATCTGTGTTCTCTCTTCTTTTGGCACAATCATCTAAAATGTCCAATTTTAGAAATAGATGAGGTAAGAATATTTCTTTTGGAATAATATGATAGCATTAGCATTGTACTTGGAAAGAGCTTAAGACACGTTGAAACACCTTACAGGGAATTTAGCAAGGGTCTGTGTTATTTTGTAATACGTACAGACTATAATTAAGGGTAATTCGTGTTCATAGCGCTATGAAATGCTGCTTAAAGAATGTTTGACAGCTAGCTTTTCGGGTCCCAGACTAAATTAATTTAAGATCTGTCCTCTTTGCTACAGCCATTGGTATCTGAATGGGATGCCGCAATTCCAGGGCCTTTAATTTCAGCTCTTAGCTTTTATCTTTACAGATTTTCCTCCGTACCAATGTGTCATTTTTGTCCATATTGATTTATAAATACCATGCTACTAAAAATTTATTCTGACTGAAGCACTTGGTCAGTGGATAGCTTTAGCTGAGCTTGTATGCATGCAGTCACACATTGTAAAATGATTTCCCAGTTGGACTGGAGAAGATCCTGATCAAAGTCTTTCTCTTGCTAAGTTCCAATCATGTGCTTGATAAGTATTCAGTTGAGACTTTAGCTCTTGTAAATTTCTTGCTTTCTAACAATTTCTCTGAAACAGGCCACTATTGATTTTTAGTGATTAATGTAATTAAGGAGCATCTTGGAAACTTTTCTGAAGCTTTTTGACCGAGCTAACATTAACGGAGAGAGCATATTAAACTCAGTTTGTTGTTAAACCACCAAGGACTGCTCTTTGAAAAGGAGAAATACCTGTTGTACTTTTAAAATTACAAGTTTGAGGACATCTTAGCATAGATTTTGTGTTAGCTAAATTTTGAGTTTATTTCTAAAATTAGCTTCTAATCGGGAAAGTGAAAATAAGAACTGCTGACTTAGAAATCGACAAGTATGAACTTAGTGCCTTGGCTTTGCCAAGGGAGCTTTAGCTGGTTTTTCGTAATTCTGGTGTCTGGAGTATTATGTCCATTCCTGAGGTAGAGCTGACAGTCTTAGGGGCACATCCTACCGGAAGCAGCTTCTTTGGAAGGCCTGTCTCTAACCATTCCAGCCTCTTCTACCAGGTCACAGAGAGGGCAGCCAGTGGAAGGGTAACCAGGCCTGGGGATGGACCCACGCAGAAGTGGACAGATTTGCTATACTGTACGACCTGTGGACTTGGGAAGCAGCTCTTCTAGAAAACAAACACCAGGTATTTTTTTCTTTTTTATGAAGACAAAACAACTGTTAAAATTCATTCTTATAAAATTTGGTGATTTTCTTTCCTTCTTTCTCTTTTCTCTCTTTCTCTCTTAAACACAGTGGGACTTTTAGGGAAACTCAATAAAGCAGGTAATATAGTCTCAGCGAAGTACAATATAAGGATGTAATGAATCCATTGTCTTTACTGTGGTTCTTTGTCACGAAAAATAAAATGTGAAGGACGCGCTTTATCTTGCATGCATATTCGTTAGAGGACCTGATGACTTTGGCCTTTCTTATCATAGTGTGCTCTCAGCTCCGAGAATGGACGATGATGCCACCCACACGTGTTATCTAGTCACAGGGACAAGTTTCACTTTGCTAAACACAAACCCACTGACCGAGTCATAGCCTCTAAGGCACTCGGTGAAAGCAGCTGGGCCAGGAGTGTTGAGCGCAGTGTTACAGGGTGAGTTTAAAGCAATGGGACAGCAGGTTACGAAATCACCAACCATGTCATTAGTGGCTTATATCTCAATAATTAATGAAACACTGCTGCTGTGCTCCTCTTTGCTTGCGTCTTTAGCACGAATTAGTTGCCCTTTTGATACTCACCAGTTGTTAGGAGTTTGTTGAGCAAGCACTGAGGACTTTTAGGTACTGTTCCAGGCATTAGGGACGTAGAAATAGCAGCCGATCTCTATTTTTGGGGGATTTGTAGTCTATAAAGATTCATTCAATATCTAGGCAAAAAGTATAACCCAGGGGTGAATGGGACATTCGGAAGCCATGGGGACCCTGGAGGGAGAGATTTATCTTGCAGAAGGGGGGTGTCCGAGTGGAGAAAGTGCTAAGTCTTCTTAGAAGAATAAGTATTTAATCTTGTTATTACAAGAGCAAGATACTGTACGGCAGAGAAAATGAGACATTTTTAAGCAGAAGACGTATCATTTACAATGCCATGGTGCTATTACATGGGAATGTCCGGTTGGAATCCTAAGTACTTCTGTGGCTAGGACCTAAAGGCATGAGAGAAAAGGATCTAAAGTTGTGAGGGGAGGAGACTATAAAAGATGTGTGAATTGCGCTATTTTAGGGTTTCTCCTATCAGCAAAGATGAGCCATTGGTGAGTTTCCATGGATAAGAAATGTGCGTGTAGCTTTGTTTCCAGCTGTGTTGGTGTCAGAGTGCAGAATGGATTGGAATAGAAAGCCCCGGACAAAAAAGAAGGGCAGTTATTGCAACAAATACCTGAAGAGTTAGGCAGGGAGAACCTTCCGTGAAGGATGTGGCAGTGAGAACAGGAGAGAAGCACAAATTTGAGAATACTTTGAACTAGACATGGCAGGATTTGAAGACCAGATCCGGATACTAAAGTAAGAGTGGGAGTGGATTTTACAGCTCTTCCTCAGGGTCGAGAAGGAGCCTGGAAAGGAGCCTGAAGCCGAATGCAGAAGGAAGAAAGGTGTCTTAAAGGGGGAAGATAATACTGAGTGTAGGACACAAGGCACTTGAGGGGGAGTTGTTAAAACACCAGGGGAAAACGTTTCGTGGGAGCTATAGGTTTGAAGCTTAGGAGCAGGCGCGAAGTGCAAGTTCCTGAGTTCGATCCCTGATACCAAAAAAAATAAAATGGGGAAATGGAGCCACATTAATGATCGAAACGAATTGGGAAAGCTAGAGACGTCTGAATGGGTCCCTGAAAATGCTTTCATTTTTCAGGAGCAAGTCCCAGAACTAAAAGCAGTAGCCAGACAGACTGGAGAAAATCCAGGAAGACAGCCTTGTGAGAGCCAAAGGAGCGTTAGACTTAGGGAGTAAGTTGCCAGTGTGCAGCATAGTGGGACGTCCGGAGAGATGACTCCTAGAAGCTAAGCACTCAGCTGGCCAGTGGCAGCTGTCACAGTCTCCTGGGTGGAGACTACAGCCGCTGTGATGTGGTCCGAAGATGAGGAAGTGGAGGTGGTTTTCTTTGAATTGTTTTTCTGGTGGAATGGATGGTTTGCCATTTCATCTGCTCTCTGGTCTGCTACTCAAGGAGCTATAAGTCACCTGGGTGTTTTTTGTTTTTTTTTTTTTTTTAACAGCTGCGTAGGTTTTAAAGGTGCAAGGCTTAGGCTTTGAAAAACTGTTACTCTTTTCAAAAATAACTGGTTTCTACCAGCTTTTCTGGAATCTAGACTGCCAGTTGCAATTTTACTTTAATCAAGTAAACAAACGAGAGTTTTAGACTCCGGGCAGCAACTGGAAAATCTGCATTAAATATAAACAAGACAAAATCCTAAGCTCGGAGAGTCTGTTGGCCCAGTGAATTTTGAACAACCCCTTTCGGTACTCTATCTCCCCACCTTCCCTTTTACTGCCTCTAGGTCTCCTGTGGAGTCCCCAGGCAGAAGTCAATGGCAGTAGGAAAACGGAGCTAAAAGTCAAGCCAATTTATCCAGACTTCAAAATACAGTTCATTCCAAGCCGAGCTATCAGGACTGTTCACTAGCTCCCTTTTAGGGCAAACTAAACTACTTTAAATTAAAACGATTGCTGAAAATATCTCCCTCCTTTCCATCCTGAGAAAAAAATCCCGTATAGAAACTGAGATGTCTGTGCCAAAACTGTAAAATATGGCCTTCCAAGTTAGGAATTCTGTCAAAAGAGCCTATTTTTAAGAGCTAAGCCAGATTTCTATTTGAAGTACAATTGATTTCCCCCAGTCCTGAGTCCATTGCCAAGTTTTCCCTGCTGTTTTTGACTGTTAAATATATTGGTATCATTGCTTAAGAATTGCTCGGACATATTGTATTCTTTTAAATCAATGAAATGATCACATTACCTAAGAAGATTTGTAAAATCAGAGCTGGTGGCAACCCATTCGGGACCCCTCCTGCCTCCCAGGAGCTCTTCTTATTCCCCATTCCTGTTCCCCAATAAATTTTCCTGCTCTTAAAAAAAATTAGGACTGGTGACAAGTTACATGGATTAAAGGACTCAGAGAAGCCAGTATCTGCTGTACCAGATCCTAAGTGATACTGTATTGTCTGCTAACTCTCTCAGTGGCCACCAAAGGCATATTTACAGGATAATTTAAGTTAGTATACAGGCCCTAGATACATTTTCATGTGTTCATTTGCAAAGGAAAAAGTTCTGTGCCAAATCGTGCATAGCGCTGATTTCCTGTTTTGTACTTTCATTTGACCTAAAACACTATTTTAAAAGTTTTTTAAATCCCAGAAATAGAAAAATGTCTGAGGTAAAAATAATATAAACACAGTAATGTTTGAGATTATTCATTTAGTCTATTTTCCCATTTCTCCAATATTGTTCTGCCCACTATCAGTGTGTACAACATATTATTTTGCCTGAGAGTTGGTCCTTGACACACACAGGTGACATTTGACAGGCTGGGAAGACTTCTTAGACAAATACCAGCCCAGAGTTTAAATGGAAATGGGCCAGTTAGCAAACACACAATAAATAGAACCTATGAGGCAGAAATACCATGTTCCATTGCTGTTGGGAAAGAATTCATAGTAATAAAACCATACAAGGGTCCACCTGAGAGCTTTTCGAGGCTGAACACAAAGTTTGAAAAAAGCCTTATCAATTTAAAAAGAGAGCCACGTTTCCTTCTCAACAGCTAAGGTTGCCAGATAAACTATTGCAGTATTTAGGAGGTATTATATTTAAAATGTACTTATGATTTATCTGAAATTCAAATTTGAGTGGGTGCCCTATATTTTTATTGGCTAAATCTGACAACCCGATCAACAATAGTGATCGTGCCATTTAGCACAGGCCTCTGCAACCTGGCATCCTTACAGATGATGGGAGTCATGTACTCATTTGAAAAGGAATCATGTAAGCCCCCTTACAAACCTCCCCTGCCAAATAACCAAACCACTGGGCTCCTTGTCCAAACTCAGCTCAAGGAAGAGTCAGTACTATACACCAGTTCCTGGGTTTGCACTGGCCCAGAGAAAAGGGTCCAAGTTGGTCCCTAATGATTTAGGCAAGTCACTGTTTCTTTCCTAATCTCCCCCTTGGGAGATTAGACACCCACCTTACCCTTTCTAGTCAATTCTCCTTCCTTCTGTTCTGTTCACTTCCGCTATTTAATAATCAAATGTTACTGTAGAGTGGCAGTCTGGTGCTTTGAACAAAGTAATTCAGATCACCCTGCTCGCTTCATTTCCCCAGTGCTCACTTAAGATCAAGGGCATCACCATCTTCCTTCACTTAACCTCTCTACACCCGCGACGTGTGTTTCTAACCTGTGCAGCACCTTCCCTGGCCTCAGCTTTTAGCCTCCTCTGGAATCTTCCTTTTCATACTAAGCTTCATCTCATAAAATCGAGTGCTAAATAAAGTGCCCAGGCACGTCCTCTTTGAGCCTCAGCGTGGAGTAGTCGGACACTGAGCCTCTCTTCAAGCAGTATTTGTTTCTTCGTGTGCTATTCCTTTTCAAGTGTTCAACTGTCTTACACAGAGGAAGAAACCTTTTCTCCTCTACCCTCTTAGACTCAGCGCTTGGGTGCAGAAAATTAAGTGAGCAAAAGACAGCAGTGTTTACTGTGTATCCATATGGAGGACTTTGTGGAAAAGAAGTGGAGACTCACCGAAGCAGTTACCTCCAACGAGTTGTGTATCATTTTAACAAGAGCGAGAAACTGGAAAAGTAACTAGGCAAAGAAAAGGCGGGCGGGCTTCTAGGAGGGGCGAACACTTGGTGAGGCACCTCTAAATGCACTGTCTCACTGGAGTCTATAATTATTGCATGATTGTGTTTTGGCTTTGGGGGTTTTTTGTTTTTGTTTTTTTATTTTTTGAGACAGGGTTTCAGGGTCTCACTATGTTGTTGAGACTGACCTGGAACTCACTATGTAGCTCAGGCTGGTCTCGAACTCACAGTGATCCTCCTGCCTCAGCCTCCCGAGTGCTGGTATTACAGGCGTGAGCCACCACGCCTGGCCACGACTATGTTATTAATTTCATGGCTGCCCTTTGTAGGTAGTGAGAGAGAGGACAAAAACGGAGGGCAGAACTCAAGTCCACTTCTGGCTCCAGAGTGTGTGTTCTGTCCCGTGCCCTCCCTGGCTGTCTGTGGGTTTATAACTGCGCCAATTAGTACTGGGGCTACTTCTGCCCATCTCAGGGCCACTAGGCTCAGCTGTGTTCCCTGCTGAGGCCTGGCTTGCCAAAGCCTGGGGTGGGGCCTCCCCTCCCTTTACTGGGTTCCAGGCTGCCTCTGCTGTTTCCTGACTAGCAATATCATTTTCAGCTTCTAGACTGTTACTTTGAAGCCTACCAACACACACTGGACCCTGAGGAGAGGTTTGCCTTAGCACAAGTGATGATTGACATCATGCACCAGCGCCCCAAGTTCGATCTAAGCCACCCTTATTTCATTAAGGCCTACCAAGATGAATGCACCTGCCTGAGGCTTCACCTGCAGCTAGTGAGGAGCATCCTCAACCATCATGTGAGTAGGATTTTAAATATTACATCGCATGTTCAGAGCCAGGCATGGTGGCACACGCCTGTAATCCTAGCACTTGGGAGGCTGAGGCAGGAAGATCGCTGTGAGTTCTGAAGCCAGCCTGGGCTACGTAGTGAGTTCAAGGCCAATCTGGACAACATACCAAGACCTTGTCTCAAAAAAACACCAATTAATTAATTAATTATTTCATGTTCAAAGAGGATAAAAACAGGAGCCAAAAGTGAACATAATATTTTCCTTTCATTGCAGGTCCAGAATCTGGGTTTTCTAGGAAGCATGTACAACATGTTTATTTGTATGCTCATTTGCATTGCTGAATTCCAAGCATAACTTTGGCCTTAAAGGGGTATTCCAATCCTAATTTTCATTAATGGTCCACACAAAACTGATCAGCTCCGTTTTCATTAGACCATGGAGTTTGCCCGTCGTGAAAGAAGCACTAACTAATCATACATCTTTTCAAGACATTAGTGTATAAAGTGGTGTTTATTTTTTTTAAATTGTGCCACTGAAAGAAGCGATCACATTCTGTGTCTTCCAGGAAGGAAGCAGGACACAGAGGATGTTGCAAACTGGTTGGAATTTTTTCCATGCAGTGACTTATTTGACAGACAGAAATTAGTTGTCTTTGCTTTCTGTGGCTGCCACTTGGTTTGGATTTCTCAGACCAGCGTGTTTCACTCCAGACGAGACTTCAAAACAGTGTCTGGGTGAAAATTGGTCAAGTAATAGTTCAGAGGGGTGATAGCCTTCTCATATCAAGGCCAGCTCATGTCTACGGAAAAGGTGGACTCTTCTAATTTTAATGCTTATGCCACATTTTTAGATAGAGAGCCAGACAGAATATGTGCAGAGGCTTTGGTCGGAAGATCGTCCAGATGATCAGAATACATTCGGAATACCCCTTAACATCATTTGTAAGCAACCTGTTTCTATCAGTGATATCAGGTAAGTTGGTGCTATCTTTAAGCGTTTACAGTCAATCTTCTAGAATAATTAAGAGTATGGAGTTAAGTATAAATACTCCTCTATAAAGCACCTCTCAAGTGTTTGGGGAGATGAGAGATACAGGTATAAAAGCCACAGCAGCTGGCCGCGGTGGCACGTGCCTATAATCCCAGCACTTGGGAGGCTGAGGCAGGAGGATCGCTAGCTTAAGATAAGCCTAAAATACGTAGTGAGTTTAAGGCCAGCCAGAGTGACAAGCTAGACCCTAGATCTTGTCTAAAAGAAGACTGAAACTAAAAGCCACAGCAGAAGGATTCCCTTGAACATTGAATCTGTTTGCTTCGTACATAGAAAGAATAGGTGGCTAGAATTTAAGCTGTTGTCATTGGGCGCAGAACTGTCATTCCCTTGAAAAGTTCTGGGGGTGAAAGTAGTTGGTCTTCAAATGCACACGGCCCACATCTACAATTTAGATGAGCTTAAAAGTTTCTCAGGGCTGGGGATTTTTAGCTCAGTGGTTCCACTGCCTGCCTCACAAGCACAAGGTCCCTAGTTTGATCCCTGTAAGTTTCTCAAAAAGAAATTTTGTTAGCAAGTGTCATTAGAGAGGTTTCTGAAGATTTGTCTTGTGATCTCACACTTTAAAGAGCAGAGCTGAATTTCCTGAGACCTCTCAGAGTGGATGCAACATGTGATAACTTCCCTTCCAGGCTTTGAGGGTATGGGAACCAGGACGCAGGTGAAAAGCCCCAGGTAGAGCTGTGTAGCCCTAGATCAGAACTTCTCCATTGCCTTTGAATGGATGGAGAATTTGTCTAGCTCGTTTCAATATCCAGCAAGAGCTTGCCAAGGAGGTACATGTACCCAGGCAGAATGCTAGGAGCTGGGAACACAGTCCTGTGTCCCTGTGATGTGTGCGGTGCGGTAGCAAAGGCAGACCTTATCTAAGAAATGCCTGCGATGGGTCACGTTGCGGACAGGCAGGGTGCTGTGCAAGTTCATAGCTAAGATTCTAACCTTGTTTCTTGAGGAAGAGCTCTGTATTTTTCCCATAGACCTTCCTTCCTCAGGACTGATTGCTTCACGATGATGAGCTTGAGATACCAGCTGTGTGTGTGCAGCTGGGTATGGCAAGAACCTACTGCTCAGACCGATAACAAATGTTGGCCGGGTTATGGGGAGAAAGGAACCCTTCTCCATTGTCTGTGGGAGTGCAGGCTGGTGCAACCACTGTGGAAATCAGTATGGAGATACCTCAAAGAGCTTGGACTGGAGGTTCCATTTGACCCAGCCATCCCTCTGCTGGGTATCTTTCCAAAAGAATTAAAAGAATCATATCACAGTGATATATGCGCACCTATGTTTACAGCGGCACAGTTTGTAATAGCTAAAACTTGGAAACAGCCCAGTTGCCCATCAGTTGGAGACTGGATCAAGAAGATGTGGTTTTTCTATAAAATGGAATACTACTCAGCCATAAAGAATGAGAAAATAGATTCATTCATAGGAAAATGGATACATATTGAGGATATACTCCTAAATGAAATAAATAAGTGACACATACATAAATACTGAATAGTTTCTCTGGTGTGAAAAACTATAATGGTACATAAGATCCTAATGATATAATTGACAATGTGAAATAGGAAGAAAAGGGCTAAAGGTGTAGGGGAAATGGGAAGATTAGGGGAAAGATAATAAGGGAAAAGAAAAAAACATGAAAAAATGGAAATAAAGTGTTTGTAAATGGGGAGAGGAGGAGGGGGTGAAGGGAGGGCAGGGATAAGAGGGAAAAATGAGAACCAAGACCTGTCATGTAAAGGTACAAGATCCCAATGATGAATGTAACTGCACTGTATACCTAAAATGGACCAATAAACTCAATAAGGAAAAAAAAAAGAATCTACTCCTCAGGAAATGATGTTTAGCAGAGCAGGCTGAGACTATATGGATACTAAAACCTGTCAGGATTGTCTTAAAAGTAAATGTTATTTGCTTGATGAGATCCTTTGCAGACTTTGTGCTATATTTGTTAAGATCTAGCACTAAGAAGAATTCCATTTGCACAGATTCGAGGGAAATATTCACAGTCCAGTCTTCCCTGCGTATTGAAAGACCTTTGACTTATGCTGTATTCTTTATTTGCAAAGGAATAACCCACAGGCGAACATTTACTTGCTTCTGGACTCATTCATTTCTAAAGTATAACATCTTTACAGCAAATATGAGTAATTTTGGGAGCTGCATACAGAATTTAAAAATTGCCCTTGTCCATTAACATATTGAGAGGAAAGGATAAAATCTCAAGTGAAAAATATAAACTAACAACCACACACATTATGTTTTTTTATTTAGCCATTTTTATTTACGTTATTTTGTTTTCAGATATGTGACTAGGTATTAATTACTGAGCTTTGACATATTTTGCTGTATACAGTCTTATTCTTATTGGGCTCTTAGAATATACACCTATTTCTTTCAATTTTGAAGGATTCACATTAAAGCAAAGAGTGTGTTGTATAAGCCAGGAGGTTCCCTGAAAAATCACTGAAGTCTCTAAGTGCTGGGTTCTTTGCAATGCTCTGAATTTACAGAAGCTGAGTCATCGGTCTTTAAGAATATAAAGTTCAGCCAGGCATGGTGGTGCACACTTGTAATCCCAGCACTCAGGAGGCTGAGGCAGGAGGATCGCTGTGAGTTGAGACCAACCTGGGCTGCATAATGAGTTCCAGGTCAGTCTCAACTACATAGTGAGTCCCTGTCTCAAAAAACCAA
>NW_022900926.1:73613685-73646083 GCF_012274545.1 Fukomys damarensis
AAAAAAAAAAAAAAAAAAAAAAAAAAAAAAAAAAAAAAAAAGGAATATAAAGTTCAGTTATCTTCAATAAATTACTTGTTGTGTAAGATTGTCATTCATTTTTCCTCTTCTTCAAGCCCGACTTGGAGAAACACTCATCTGCTGGAGATTCACCCTTCCCTCGGCCAAATAGGGCTCCTGCCCAGGGCCCTGGAGCACCTGCTGAGAGAGGCCCGCCTCGCCCTCAGGCCCACAACTCCCAGCGGCCTGGCCCAGCTGGAATGTGGTGTCCTGCAGCAGGCCCTGAACCTGTGGCTGACGCCAAGCAAGCGGGAGGCCTGGTACAGCGCGCAGCTCCAGAGAGATGTGGGTTCTTCCTGCGGGGGGCAGTTGGTCCTTGGCAAAGAAGACATTTCCTCCCAGATGTTACTATTTAGCTTTATTTCTCTGTTTGGCTTTATTCTTCTCTGTTTGGCCAGAGATAGAGAATAGTCATGGGCCTTGCCAACATTTTTATGTGATTTGGGGGTGGGGGGGTCAAATTTTCTAGTATATAAGAGCACTGCTAAAATTTAAAAAAAAATGGATCACATAAGTATGTGAAAAATATTTTCTGGTTTACTATTTACATTTTAACAATACGCGTTTTAAATTAAACCTTACATATTTCCTTCCCATTAAGTCTCTTTCTAAAATCTGCTTTGTGAATCTTGAGTCAAACTTCAATTCAGGGGAGAATATACTTAGGAGGCAAGGACCTAGACTCAAGTTCATCCCTGCTATTAACTTGCTGTGTGACGCTGGGCAAGTATCATAGCCTCTCTGGGCCTCACCTTCCTCTCGTAGGATAACAGTTGTGTGTCTGGGCAGAAGTCAGTGGAGATGCAAGCGTTAGCCACTCTCTAGCATCCCTTCCTCCGCTGTCTGATGGCTCAAGCTGTGCCCCAGTGATTTTGATGGCGCCTGCAGCTGGGTTTTGATGCTTTTCCTTTTCTATGAAGACTGAATATGGCTCCCATTTCCCCTTACTCTGTGGGTGCTTGCTGTACTACAGAGGAGCTTTCAAGAGCCCTAGCTGCCAAGATTATCTGCCCTGCGCGCCTGCCTCGGCTTCCTATCTCTTCCTGCCCAAACTAGAATTCAGTTTGATTTAAAATTAATTTTAAGTTGATGAAAAATACAAAATTACAGAGAATTGTCTCAAAAGAAGAAAGAACAGAAGTTAGCCTAAATATAACTAACCACTCAAATGTACTCATGATAATTTTTCTGAATTCAAATAGTCTTTTTATGACTATTTTCCATAAACATTTACTTTGTACACAGACATCTACTATTTTTCTCAGTTAATGTTATATGTTTTCCATTTTACTAATTAACCTTCAATGTAGCTGCAGAACCGTATAATTCTCTTAAATCACACTCCTTTAACCATTTTCCTATCGGTGAGCATTCAAGTGGTTTTGTTTTTGTTGTTGTTGTTGTTTATTTATATATATATTTATGTATTTATTGGTTTTTTGAGACAGGGTCTCACTATGTAGTTGAGACTGACCTGGAACTCACTGTGTAGCCCAGGCTGGTCTCGAACTCACAGCGATCCTCCTACCTCAGCCTCCCGAGTGCTGGAATTACAGGCATGCGCCACCATGCCCAGCCTGTTTTTTATTATTAAAGATGCTAAAAAGTACATTTTTACTTACGGATTTTTTCCATATTTTGAATTGATTTCTCTTGATAGAATCTTGGAAGGAGAATTGCTGAGATGAAATTTCAGTCTTGGTTACATACTGGTAGATTACTTTCCAGAGGAGTTATGCCAACTCATAATACCGCCGAGGACATCCGAGGGAATCACTGTGCCTCCGTGTACAGTACAGTATTAGATGAAAGCATATCATGCATGTGCTCATCTACACATGCACATAAGAGGAGCCACTGTGCTCCTAATTTACCTTTCCTCATTGTATATTCAGATTATTCTTGCAAATGCTTTATTATCTGTAATTTTTGAGAATTTTGCGTTATTTTCTTTGGTTCGTGCATCTGTTGGAATACCGATGTCATTCTTATTTACATACATGAGTTTTACTTACATAAAAACTTCAGTCTTTTTGCCCATCATATTGATGGCAAATATTCTCCCATTTGTCTTTCTATTTTTTTAACAGAAAACTCTTATTTTCACATAATCAAATCTGTTGATCGTGTCCGTTGTGATTTCTTCTAGCCTCCTAAATGCAGAAAAAAAAAATCTCCAGATGTTTCATATTTCATTCTAATTTTATTATCTTAGTTTGCTCTAATGTTAAGGGTTTGTTTTCTAACTATTTTTATTTATTTATTTTTTGGTACCAGGGATCGACCTTAGGTCCTTGTGCTTACAAGGCAGGCAGTGGAACCACTGAGCCAAATCCCCAGCCCTGTTTTTATTTTTAAAATATATAACTCCTGCCTGGGTATGGTGGCGCATGCCTGTAATGCTAGCACTCAGGTGGCTGAGGCAGGAAAATTGCTCAAAGTTTGAGGCCAGCCTGGCCTATACAGTGAATTCAAGCCCAGCCAAACTACACAGCAAGACCCTATTTCAAAATAAATAAATAAATAAAATAAAATATGTAACTCCTTTACTATTTCTTTAGAGAGAAAGAGAGAATATGTGTATGCAGTGTCCGTCTTGATCAAAATTGGATTTTTTCTCAAATTACCAGATAATTATCCTACTACTGTTTACCGGGAATCCTTTTTACATTGTCTAATTATGCTACATTTAAAAAACCTATTTGAGCTGGGCGTGGTGGCACACACCTATAATCCCAGCCCTTGGGAGGCTGAGGCAGGAGGCTCACAAAAGTTCCAGGCCACCCTGAACTACAGAGTGAGACCCTGCCTCAAAAAAAATCTACTTGAAATTCTTTTATGAATTATAACAAATATATAAAACACCTATTTATTCTCCTATTGATGCCAGTTTTGATTATTATTTTTCAAATTTGTTCAACTGGAAATGCTAAATGTTCAGATTAGCCGGGCGTGGTGGTGCACGCCTGTAATCCCAGTACTCAGGAGGCTGAGGCAGGAGGATCACTGTGAGTTTGAGACCAGCCTGGGCTAGATAGTGAGTTCCAGGTCAGTCTCAACTACGTAGTGAGACCCTGTCTCAAAAAATAAATAAATAAATAAATAAAATGCTCAGATTAATCTTTTGTGTTAGTTTAGAAAATGGAGGAAGTGTTGCCCTCAGAAGATATGCAAGGGAAAAAAAAAGAAAAGAAAGAAGACACACAAGAATTTAATGTAACTCTTTGTTATTGATGGAGAAAACTGTGAGAGTCTGGAAGCTGTGTCCTTGATTGGACAAGTCCTTTAGTACATAAGGGGTAGTGAGGCAGCCCGTGCAGTTGGGGGCCCAAACCAGGGAAGGCGGAGAGAGTGTCTACAAACGAGGTTCTTTTTGGGGAGTGGCATTAGAGGACAGCAAAGATGTCAGAGCAGAGGACATGCGCTCTTGTGGCCCATCCAGGCTGGCTCCAAGGGAAGGAGAACTGTGAAAGCAGTTGGGAACCCCACGCGCCTCCTGCACACAGAACTGGGAAGCTCCGCTTAGTCTCGGTAGTGCTGTGTGACGCTTGGAAAGTTGCTTCAGATCCCTTGTGGGTGCAGAAGTATATGATATCCGTGATGCCTACTCATGAGGACCTGGGGAAAATAAAAATGAGTAGGCATGTGTGAAAATACTTCGAAATTTTGAAACTTCAATTAGAGGAGTTTATAACATTTGGCCAGATAACTGTTGCATTAAATCAGGGACTTCTATTCATATTATCTTGCCATTTCTGTTCTTTGTTTAGACTCAAAACATTTATAATGATAACGGTGTCTATTTCTGCATGTTATCTCAGCCCTCTCAACACCCCTCTGAGTGACTATTATCAGTTTGTGTCTGGTAGGTACTGGCATTGTCCTTACCTCTACTCTAGAGACGAGGAAACTGAGAGACAGCAAAACTGAGTAAATTGCTCAAAATTCCAGTGTGTCAGAGCCAGGACTTAAGGCTAGGAGATTTAGATCCAGGGCTGAGGACTCTGATAGCATGGCTTTGTTTTTGTTTTTGTCTTATATGTGAGGTTTCTTCTTTTGTGTTTTGAAAGTACGTTGTTTTTCTTTCAGCTCTTTTCAGCTAAAGTGATGGGAGACCCCTTTCTTGTGGAGGAGATAGGCCTTCTTGCACTCAAGTCTGTCACAGATGAAGGGCAGAAACAAGGCCGTGATTCTCATGTGCTGCTCCTGGAGACGTTTTCCAAGCTTTTGGAGCTGCTGACCCTCCGTCACCGGCTGATAGAAATGAGTCTGGAGAGTGCACACTTAGCTCGGTCAGTGGGGGAGCCAAGGAGCCACATGAAACATGAGCTTTTGGCAAGATGTGGTGAATAACTAGCAGACCCCAGGTCTCCAGCCTCAGACCTGGCCCCTCTTTGCCCCCAAAGTAGCCACAGCGAGTTTTCTAGTTGGCCAGCTTGCTCCTCTGTTCTTTCTTCTGAGCCTCCCCACCTGCCTCTGACCACTCAGCTGCGCTAGATCTTCCCAGTGGCACCCAGGCACCCTTTGCATCCGGTATGTGTCCTTCTAATTAAATGCTTAATGAGGTTTTTTCAAGTTTCCAGGTAGCAAAAGCTCCCTGAATGCAAATGCCCTGTGCATGTTGTTTACTGCAATAGTCTGTTACCTGGTATCTGTCCACTTCGTGCAGCTGTAACTGAACACTCAAGACTGGGTAATTTATGAAACACAGAGATTTATTTGTTACTCTTCTGAAGGGTGGAAAGTCCAAGGCTGAGGAGCCCACGAGGTCCTTGTTGCTGCAACATCTCTCAGCAGAATGCAGAGGAGCAGCAGAACACGTTCTCGCATGTACATGCACAGGAGGAGGAGAGGAGAGGGAGGGAAGGAGAGGAAAGGGAGACGGGCCAGAGTCACCCTTTCGTCAGGAGCCCACTCCCACAGTAACTCACCTACTTCTTTGACAAAAGCAAGGCCCTCACAACCTAGTCATCTCCCAAAGCTCTCACTCTCGGCACTGTCATAGTGGGGGTGAGTTTCCAACACACAAACTTTGGAAACATGTTGAAACCGGAACACACCTGGTACTCTAGGAATGTTGGCTAAATATCTCCCAAATATAATGAAGTTGAATACTAGAGGGCCTACAGAAAGAAGAGAAGAGTCAGTGGCAGTCTCTAGGTCTGACAGAGGTATGGGCTGTTCGGCAGGTAGGAAGAAAGACAGGTTAATGAGTTATGCAGTTATAAGCATCAGATGATGTAAGACGTCCAATGAACATAAGCAGGAGGCTTGTAGAGTTAGAGGGCTTGTTGCAAACACGTATGGGTATTATTATGTTCTGCTCCCCATAAAAGATCCGATAGACACACATAGAGTCCAGTCACCATTGGCCGTTATCAAGCACTTGCTGTGGTCAGAATCCTTACCAGGCAATTTATGTGTGTATTTAATTTAATTCTCAGAATATCCTTATGAGACAAATGCAAACACTTTCTCTGTAAGAAAAAAGATGCTTATAAAAGTTAAATACTTTGCCCAAGATCATATCAGAAAGAAGTAGAAATGGAATTTGAACTATTAGTCAAGATATTTTTGCCTCTCCAACCACACCTCTCCATAATTTATGATCTTTGCTCTCAAGGAGCTCACAATGTGAAAATCACCCACCATATTGTATAATAATGATATTCTATCATCTGGACAAAATACTGTGGGAATACAGGAAAGGGATTGTCATTTTTTTTCTAAGTAGACTGGAGAAAGCTTTATGTAAGAAGGACTATTATAGATTGAGTTATATCCTTCCAAGATTCATATGTTTAAGGACTAATCCCTAATACCTCTGGATGTGATCTTATTGAAAGATCTTTTTAAGAGGTAATCAAACTAAACTAAAGTTATTAGGGTGGCCCCTCAATCAATATGACCCATGTCCTTATAAGAGGAACTTTGACATAGACCAGGGCAGGAAGACTATATGAAGGCACAGGGAGAAGACAGCCATCAATAAGGCAGGGAGTTAGGCTGGAACCACAGCCCTCAGAAGGAACCAGCTCTCCTGACACCTGAGTCTCAGGCTTCTGTCTTCCAGAACTGTGAGACAATACATTTCTGTATTTAAGCTACTATGGTTCTGTGGTCCTTTATTACAGCAGCGCTGGCAAACAAATAGGAATGTCAACTGGACTCAGCCTTAACACACCAACATCTTAAAATGAGAAATGTGTTAGAGTGAGGCTGTGCAGGGAGAAGGAAAGCACTGTAGACATATAAGGCTGGGCTGCCAGAGAGATACCTGAACTCAGCCACACACACTGCAAGCCACGGAAATGTGGAACTCAGGCTCAGAATGGAATCAGGACAGAGACAAGGGCCATAGGTTCTTATAAAATGGGATGGTTTTAGTGCCTGGGGTTAAATAAAGTCCTCAAAAAGATATAGTAGAAGAAGACCAGTGATCAGGAACCCTGGGAAGCACCAGCATTTGAAAATAAAGAGGAAGCCAGGCATGGTGGAGCATGCCTGTAATCCCAGCACTCTGGAGGCTGAGGCAGGAGGATCGCTGTGAGTTCAAGACCAGCCTGGGCTACATAGTGAGTTCCAGGTCAGTCTCAACTACATAGTGAGACCCTGTCTCAAAACAAACAAACAAACAAACAAAAAAAGAAAATAAAGAGGAAAAAGCACTGAAGACTGCAAAAGAAAGGTTGTACAGCAGGAGTGTGGAGATCCCGAATCCAGGAGAACTAAGATAGTCTTTAAGAAGTGGGCAGAGAGGAACCATCCTAAGGAAAGGAGAGTCCCAAGCTCATCTCTTCCAACTGTCCACTAATGTCAGTAACAGTCCCAGCCTCCGTGCCTCATTCACTTCACCCGGGACTTTGGCTTACTCTTACTTGACTGTTGCCCTTGTTCTTACTCAGGTTTTTTGTTTGCCTACCATTTACTTTTCCTTTCCGGGTAAAACACTAGCAAATGTTCTTGGCTTTTTCTTCTTCTTCCTAGGCTCTATAAGGAATGGGCATGGGAGATGGGTTTTGAAGAGTTCCACTTGCATCTGAGACCTGTTCACTTTGAATTTGCATCACACAAAGACAAGGTGGACCAATCAGCTCCTGTCTTTATAACTTCTCTGCTGGAGGACAGTGGTCGAGTAGACAGGTGAGCCTTGAGAGGGTCAAAGTGAAAATACTTTTTTTTTTTTTTTTGGTACCGGGGATCAAACTCGGGACCTTGAACTTGCAAGACAGGTGACGGAACCACTGAGCTAAATCCCCGGCCCTAAAGTGAAAATACTCTAAGGGAAGAATAAACAACTAGCAAAATTAATTCCTGTCTCCATTGGAAACACAACTGCAGTTGCATTTCTAGATTCTTTCACTTATGCTTTATTGTCATGATGCCAGTGTTTTGTTTTGTTTTGCAGTATTGGGGATTAAAAGCAGGGACTTCTCCCGGGGATACATCCCCAGTCCGTTTTTAGTTTTAGTTTTTATTTTAACACAGGGTCTTGCTAAGTCATTAATTGCCCAGTCCGGGCTTAAACTTGCAATCTTCCTTCCTTGGGCTGCCAGAATGCTAGGATTGCAAGCATGTGTTGCCACACGTAGCTTTGCTTGATTTCTCTTTCTCTTTCTCTTTCTCTTTCTCTTTCTTTTCTTTCTTTCTTTCTTTCTTTCTTTCTTTCTTTCTTTCTTTCTTTCTTTCTTTCTTTCAGTAAGAAGACAGAAAACAAGATCTTAATTAAGGGAACAATTGATTTTAAAAATACCGAGTCACTGAAAAGTGAAAGAACCCAGTCAGGAAACTCAAATGGAACTACAGGCTTGGTAGCTTCCCAAGTAGAACAATGCACTTCCAGGTAGAAAGGAGGTCAATGGGAAAGAGCCATAATGTTCAAGTCTCTTTTCATTCTTTTGTTAAATTTTCAGAGTGACTTGGCTTCTGTGTGGTCAGACCTCAGGTAAGGCTAGGTCTCCAATTAGCTCTACCACTAAGCTAAAATCTCTAGCTCTTTTTAACATTTTATTTAAAATTTTTATTTTTATTTTGTTTGTTTATTTTGAGACAGGGCCTTGCCATGTAGTACCCTACCCAAGCTAGGGTAGTCTTGAACTCACTATATGGAGCTCAGGCCAATCTTGAACTTTTGGCTGTTCTCCTGCCTCAGCCTCCCAAGTGCAGAGATTACAGGCATGAGACACCATGCCTGGCCTTAAATTTTTATATTAAAAAGTCTTGCTAGGGCTGGGGAGTTAGCTCCGTGATTCTGTCACCTGCCTCTCAAGCACAAGGTCCCAAGTTTGATTCCCAGTACCAAAAAAAAAAAAGTCTTGCAAAGTTGCTGTCCTCAAACTTGCATCCTTCTGTTTCAACCTCCTGAATAATTTGGGTTAGAGGTATGTACCACCACTTCCAGCACGGAATAAGCATCTCTCTTTCTTTCTTTCTTTCTAACTTTTATTTTTTATTAGTACATATTTGTATTACCCAATGATTGCATTCCTTGTGGGAAGCTGGCACGTGTACATCACACATCATAATTCTTTTCTCATCCTCTTCCCCTCCCCTCCTCTTCCCTCCATCTCTTGGTCCCCTACCCCTTTACAAAAGATCTATCTTCCTATTTCCTGTTACCTATCATTTATTTTGTTCAATATTTGTACTTTGGGATTCTCATGTAAGATAAACCATACAATATCTACGCTTGTGGTTTGATTTATCTCACTTAATATCAGGTCTCAAGATGTATCCATTTCCCTACAAATGACACAAATTTATCCTTCCTTATGGGAAAGTGTATAAACACACTCATGGTGTATAAATGCCATATTATCTGTATCTAGTCACCTGTCCGTAGACATACAGGCCACTTCCAAGTTTCAGCTATTGTAATCTGCTGCGCATGTCACTGTAACATAAAGGTTTAACTCTTCGGGAAGATACTTGGGAGGGGAATAGCTGGGTCAAACAGAATTTTTTGTTTTAGTTTTTTGAAGAAACTCCACATTGACTGTCATAATGGTTGCACTAGTTTTTATTCCCACCAACAGTGTAGAAGGGTTCTTTTTTCCCTGCAGCCTTGACACCATTTGTTATTATTTGCTTTCTTGATGATGGCCATTCTTTCGGAAGTAAAATGGAATCTCAGTGTTGTTTAATTTGCATTTCTCTATTGGCCAGAGATGTTGAATTTCATGTAATACTTCATGTATTACCCATTATACTTCCTCTGAGAAGTGTCTATTCATTTCAGTTGCCCATTTTTTGATTTGGTCTTTTATTTTAGGGGATCTAATTATTTTGAGCTTTTTATGTATTCTAGATATTATTCCTCTGTCTAATTAGTTCACCATTCTGTAGGTTATCTCTTCACTCTTTGTTTCTTTTGCTGTTCAGAAGCTTTTTAATTTGACATGATACATATTTGTATTGATGTTATTTCTCATGCAATTGAAACTCTGTTCAAAAAGTCCTTACCTACAGCTATGACTTCAAGAATTTCTAAGTGTATTGCTTTAGGTCTTTTCTTACCTTTTTTTTATAAGATTGGTTAAGGTGTGTCTATATTGCTTTTCTTTCAAAGAACTAGCTCTTTGATTCATTGATTCTTGGTATTGTTCTTTAGTCCTAATTTCATTAATTTCTACTCTGATCTTTATAATTTCTTCTTTCCTTGTACTAGCTTTAGATTTGGATTCTTCTTGTTTTCCTAGGACTTTGAGGTTCATCAGTAGGATTATTTATTTGGAATCCCTCTATTTTTCTGAGGTATGCATTTACGGCTATAAACTTCCCTCTCAGGACTGTTTTCATTGTGTCGCACAGTTCTGGTAAGTTTTACTGCCATTATTGTTTGATTCTAGGAATTATTTAAGTCCTAGAATTAATTTCTTCTATGACATTGATTATTTGAGAGTAATTGTGTACTTTCTATACGTTTGCAGAATTTCTGGGGTTTCTTTTGCCATTGATTTCTAGTTTCATTGTGCTATATGATCTAATAATGCCCACATGATAACTCTGATTCTTCTGCATTGATAACCCAATTCTTTATGGGCTAGTATGTGATCTGTTTTGGAGAAAGTTCCATGGGCTACTTTTGTATGTGCATTCTGTTGTTGGGTGAAATATTGTGAAGATAGCTATTAAGTTCACTTGTTCAATATTTTGCTTCAAATCTGATTTTTCTTTGTTGATCTTTTGTCTAGTTGATCTGCCTATTTTTTTGCTTTTGTTTTTGTTTTGTTTTGGTTTTTTGGTACTGGGGATTGAACTGGGTCTTTGCCCTGGCGGTGGCACCACTGAGCTAAATCCCCAGCCCTGATCTGCCTATTTGTGACAGTAGGATTTTGAGGTTCCCTGCTACAATTGTGTTGTTATTTATCCGAATTTTTAGGTCTAGTACAGTAGTACTTTGGTTCATGAGCTTAATTTTGGGAAAGATGGCCACATTCATGCTCATGTAGGAAAGATAGCCATGCTCGTGTTTATCACCCAATGCAGAGTTCTCAAACACAAACAAAATTTCACCAAACATTTCTGTCTGTGAACCACATTGTTTGCAAACAAAAGGGTTCGTGAACTGAGGTACCACTGTAGTATTTGTTTTATGAAGTTGGGCACATATGTGTTTGGTGCATATAGGTTTATAATTGTTATCTCTTCCTGTTGAACCGTTACATTACCCCATATGTACAGCAAGTCCCTGACTTATGAACATTTGAGTTGTGAACTTGCACAAATACGCATGGGCCGTTTATTATGAACATTTGTAGATGGGAACAAATCGTGGAAGCAGCTAACGAGTCTACTTTACCATTTTAAGGGAACTGCAAAAGTGAAAATAGTTTATTTATAGTATTTGTGTATACATATTTTTTATGCTTTATGTTGTATACCTGTGTTAAAGGTGAATAAGATTCACTTTGTCAGACTTACAAATGAATCTGAATTACAAACATTCTCCTGAGATAGAATTCACTCATAAGTCAAGGACTAAGGTAATGACCTTCTTTGGCTCTTTTGATCAGTTTTGCCTTGAAGTTCATTCTGTCTGAAAATAGGATATCTATTTCTACTTGTTTTCAGGTTCCTGATGTATAGAATATTGTTTTCTATCCCTTGATTTTTAGTCTGTGAATTTATTTTTTGATTAAATATGCTTCTTATATAAACATCCTGTTGGATTTTGTTTCTTGATCCTTGCTGCCAATCTATATTTTCTGATTGGGAAGTCAGAACTATTAATATTGAGACTTATTACTGTCATTACATTATTTTCCTGTGGCTGATTCTCTTTTTTCCCTTATGTTTAACAGCGTCCTCTGCTGATATATTCATTGGCATTGTTAGCTTCATTTTCTCTTAAAGACATCCTTGAGATTTTTTTTTTTTTTTTTTTAGTGCTGGTTTGGTGGTCATAAATTTTTTAATGTGCTCTTTGTCATAAAAAGACCTTATTTCTCCATCAGTTTTGAAATGTAGTTTTGCGGGCTATATCAGTTTTCTTTTAGGGCTTGCAGCACTTCACTCCAAGATCTCCTGGCCTTAAACTTTTTGTTGAGAAGTCTGCTGTGATTCTAATGGGTTTATCTTTACAAGTGATTCATTGCCTTTCTCTAACAGCTTTTAAGATTCTGTGCTTGTGTTGGACTTCTGGTATTTTGACTATGATGTGTTGTGGCAGTTTCTTTTCTGACTGTAACCATTTGGGGTTCTATATGCCTCACTTATCTGCATGTTAAGTTTTTTCTTTGTATTTGGAAAGTTTTCTACTATTATCTCAGTAAACAGATATTTTATGCCATTTGTGCTGTCTTCTGATTTTTCACTAACTCCCATTAATCTTTGTCTTTTTTGCATCGTCCATCAACTGTTGGATCCATTTTTCATGCTCTCTGGTTGTCTTTAAGGTATCTCTGAGTAACTGGTCACCAATATCAGCCCTATCTTCTATTTTTGGTAGTCTATCCTCACACTGGTCACTTTTGCTGCCTATACTTTCAAAAGAATTTTTAATCTCTTGGATTTCTGTTTGATACCTTTTCATAGACTCTTAATTCTTTGCTAACCTTGTCATTCATGTTTTATGTCATTATTTTTTTAGCTCAGCTAGCTTTTTATTAATTAGCATCTTTTGTAAACTTGCTGATCATTCTGTTTATGAAGTCCATTATCTATTTAGCTGTATCTTCTTTGAGCTCACTGAGTACCTTATTGATCTTTGTTTTTTTTGTTTTTTTTGTTTTGTTTTGTTTTTGGTTTTTTGAGACAGGGTCTCACTATGTAGTTGAGACTGACCTGGAACTCACTATATAGCCCAGGCTGGTCTCGCACTCACAGCAATCCTCTTGCCTCAGCCTCCCGAGTGCTGGAATTACAGGTATGTGCCACCACGCCCAGCCTTGATCAATTTTTTTTATGTTCTCTTTTATCATTTTGAATAACTCGGCATTGTGGCTTTTTATTTCCTCCCCCATGATGCCCTATGTATCAGCTTTAGGAGTGTTGGAAGTTTTGGGAAACATTTTGTTGCCTTGTCTTTTATATTTCTATTGCTCTGTGTGTGTGTGTGTGTGTGTGTGTGTGTGTGTGTGTGTGTGCTGAGGTTTATGGGTTGATTATGGTAAGAAAGACTTTGTTGCTCAAATAAAGACATGTTAATGTCTGCTTCCCGGGATGCATTCTGAACATGGCTAACTACCGGCTTTTGCCTCTGTCTCAAAAGTAAACCACCTCCATTAATTTGGGAGTGGAGAGTACAGTGTAATTAACCCAGCACCCAGTTGTCTGGGAATGGACAGCAGTATTCTTAATGAAACAAAGGCAATCCAGATATTGGCATACACAGAAAAACAATAGGCAACAATTATGCCACCCTGGCAATAGCAATAAAAATAGCAACAATAGTAGTATCGATGACAAACTGGATATTAACATAGCATTAAGGCCGGGCATGGTGTCTCATGCCTGTAATCCCAGCACTTGGGAGGATGAGGCAGGAGAATTGCTGAAAATTCAAGGCCAGTCTGTGCTACATAGTAAGTTCAAAGCCAGCCTGTACTACACAATGAGACCCTGTCTCAAAACAAACAAATAAGCAAAAAAACTCCACATAACATTAAAGACCAATAATATACAATTTAACCATATAAAAGGGATCTATTTTTATAGTAGACACACTGAGACAAACCAAATATTGAAATATAGTAAATATAGTGGTAATTGCTATACCTCCACTATACCTCCACTAACAATAGAAAATAATCCAACATTTGTAGCATGGAGTTAACTACCTAAAGGTTAATCAAACTTAAAGATTATACTAGTAAAGATAAAGAAGGTGAGGAATGGGAGAATGAAAAGGTAAAATTTGAAGAATAAAGCAATTGGTAAACCAGGCATGGTGGTGCTCTCCTGTAATCCCAGCACTCAGGAGGCTGAGGCAGGAGGATCACTATGAGTTCGAGACCAGCCTGGGCTACATAGTGAGTTCCAGGTCAGTCTCGACTACATAGTGAGACCCTGTCTCAAAAAACAAGCAACAACAACAACAACAACAAAAAAGCAAAATAAAGAAGAAACGAGGAAAAAATCTCAAACCCCAGAAAACCAATAATGAAAAAAATATGAGCAAAAGAAAAATTCTTCTGCATTTTTGAATGACTGGTTTCTTTCTAGGATATTCAGTCTTCAAATCCAGTAAGTCACAGATTTCTCTGCCTATATTTTCAGCCTGAAGGTTTATAAGGTGACCCCTGCTCCAGAGGCACCTTTAGCCTTACACCCCGGGCCATGACAACTACCCAAGCTGAGGTGTGTGTCCTTACTCATTTAGTGGACAGCAAGATCAATCAGACAGATTATTGGCCTCTGTGCTGTGTATAGGCAGCAAAGTGGGGATCCAAGCAGACATTTGGACTTAGTGACAGCACTTTCAGATCCAGACACCTCTGAAAGCCACACACACTAGTCCTGGCTTCTCAACACAGAAGGTGGAGCTCTGTTTCCCTCCCAGCCTCAGCCCAAACCTCTCAAGGAATCTATGGCCAGCTTGCATCCTCTCCATGATTGTCTTTTATGGCTGTCTTTTACCCAGTCACTGTGGTCGGGTAGCATTGGAAACCCTGAAGTGAACTTTTTCCGAGGTTGTTCTATGTCTCAGTTCCAAACCACCAGCCCCTTTCCAGAGCTGCTCCTGATCACACCATCTAAATACAGTAAGCACTGCTCTGGATTTCTTCTCCAACTGTAGCCTGCCATGTGGAAGGAGTCACTTTCGGAATAAAACCTAATGCTGTTTTTGCAGTTTACAATACTGATGGAATTTCTTGAGGATAGCACTGCTGGCCCAGTCTGTTATTTCTCTCGGGAGCTGCTGACCCTTCAGGCTTACCTTCTCTCTCTTTGTTGGTCTTTCAATGATCAAGTCAGTACATCAGCAACTCTGCTGCCCCATGCCAAGGAGAAACAAAATACAGAGCCAGTCTAAAGTTGGCCGTGGCAGCGGCCAGGTTGCAGAGTCTACAGATGTGGAGTTGGCCAGGTTCCAACGTGGCTCTGGAGAGTTTCAGAGTCTCTGGGTCTGCAAGCCACCTGCTCTGTGGCTGCCGTTTCTTGCAGGCAGGGGCGGCTCACTCAGGAATGGGTATCTCTTGATTTGCAGCGTGTCACATCAAAGCAACCTAATGTTTCTTCTTGCAGATACTCTCCTAGTACTCTTGTCTTAGCCATCTCTGAGGTGGATGATAACCAGATTGGCAAATTTAGTTTTTATGCAAAAGAAGCCATCCTTAAGGTAAATTATTTATTTCTTTTAAAAGAAACTAGAGTAAAAAAAATTTTTTTAATCGATATTTATATACATTTGGCTTGTATTTATTAAAAAAAAAGCTTTACTTCATTAATCATAATGTTGACCTTGCCTTACTGATGTGCACATTGGCCTGATTTGAACAGCAGAGACCACCATACCACATATAATGACTTCTGTTAAATAGGAAAAAGAAGCACATATAGCGAACCATTTCTGCAGCAGGCTCTTAAGCTACACATTTGTTACTGGAACTTTTAACTGATCTTTTTAAGTCTGGTGCTATTTCTTCACTGTGTCATAGTCATTTTCTCATCACTGGGACACCAACAACTTTAAGGAAGAGAGGTCCATAGTCAGCTGGCTCTAAGACAGGAAAGACATGGTGGGAGGATCTGGCGAAAGAAAGCTGCTCATGTCGTGGCCACCAGTAAGGAGACAGTGAGGAAGAACCTGGCGAGAGACACCCCTTCCAGATCGTGCTGCGTATGATCTGCCTTTTCCAAACAGACCCCATCTCCTAACACCACATTCAGCTCTGGACCCTAGAGTACATCCATCACTTCACTCATAGCCCCTGATCCAGTCACGTTCCAAAAGCCCTGACCCTGAACACATGGCTATTTTGGGGATATTCCAAATCTAAATCAAAGCATCTTGCCACTTGGCTTGCAAGACCCTGCTATCAAGCCCATGTGGTCCATCAGACTAATCCTTTCCTGACCACTGGGGGAATCATCATAGTGTCCAGCTACAGAGCAGTTCAGGCCTGGAGACTGCGGCATGAAATGCTGCTCTGGGAGAGACCAGATTTGGTGCGATGACTGGGAGGCAAGAGCCCGGCTCGTACTGCAGGTAAATTCACACACATATTTACATACTGATGGTCTCAACCCTCAATGTTACCTCTTTCTTTATGGGAGCAGTTCCTAATGCCTTTCACATTTTTTCTTTAGCTTTTGTTTCATTCAGGGGTGGAAAATATGCAAGTGACCCTTGCATGCCAAGCTGCTCAGAAAAATGCTTTGATGGTGGCGGTTCAACAGGCCTTCTTCTATCAGACCCTGCAAGCAGGATGTCCTTCTGGTGTCAAGGTTAGCCTGGGAGATGCAGAGGCATGGGCACTACCACAGTCAAGGTCAGACCACCCTCTTCTATCCCTTCTCCCTCCCTCCCTTCCTTCCTCCACTTCTCCCTCTTTCCCATCCTCCTTCCCTCCTTCTCTTTTCTTCTTTCTTCCTCTTTCCTATCTGTGTAGGAAAAAAAATCAGACTCGGTTTCTCTTGCTCTATATTTACAAGATAGATCCGTTCTGTGAGCCCAGGAGGTGTGAGGATTTCTTCCAACCAGCAAGCAAGCGATTGAATTAGTTCTGTAGAGGACGCCAGCTGCATATCCTCTAATTCACTTCACTGCTGACTGTGTCTACCTGGAGGTAGTATCCATATCCCAGAGGTTGAGAGCTCAGTCCCTAAGCCTGTTCTCACTTCAGATCTAATTTCAAGTCTGGGTTTCCAGAACTTCTGACCAACTGACTACAAATCGGGGTTCCCACTACCCCTCCTCAAGTTCAATTAATCTGCTAGAGCAACTCACAGAACTCGTGGAAATACTCCATTGCCAATATTGGCCAGTTCATTGTAAAGGGTCGTTTTAGGGTGCAAATGAGCAGCCAGATGAAGAGATGTGTAGGGTGAGGTCTGGAAGGGTCTTGAGCCCAGGAGCTTTTATGTCTGCTGAGTTGGGGTGCGCCACCCTCCTGAACCATGAATGACATCTTCACCTCCCTAGCAGCCTCCACGTGCTCAGCTACCCCGAAGCTCTCCAAACCCTGTCTCTGGGTTGTTATGGAGACTTTATTGCTGATTGAAGCTTGGAAAGCTAAATGGAAAGGTGACTGGACCAAAAGGGTTGAATCTAAATCATTAGCACTGGGAGGGGAAACCAGCAAGGCTCGTCTGTTCAGATTCTTCTGCATATTCCTTCCTCACGGCCCGCTTCTGAAATGGGGTCCTATCATCTATCCTCAGACAAGGCCAGTCAGAAAGTTTCTATGACCCCGGGGCAAAGAAATGCTTGTGTCCACGGCTCGCCTTGGGGAGAAAAAGGAGGAAGCAGAAGACCTGCAGAGGGTGAGGGAGACAGAGAGAGAAAGGGAGGGGCTTCTGAGGCCTAAAGTACCCCCCAACATTATTCTAGTCGCCTAGGAAACAACAAGGCCTATGAGAAGTGTAAGTCAGGAACCATGGAAGGAAAGCAAAACATGTAGTCACCTTTTTTTCCTTTCTTCTTCCCTTCCCTCTTTTGCTCCCTTACATCTTTCCTATTTGTGAATCAATGTATGACCAAGTCCTTATTTGGTCTCTTAATTTTCAGTGATACGCTAATGAATTCTCCTTTGTACTGAACTCTGTATATGGAATGGCTACAACTGTCTATCAGAAAATATCCTATTCCTCAACCCTTCCTCTTTGTAGATAATGATTCCATTATTTTCTGGTCTATCCGTCCTATGATTCTTTCTGCAAAAGCGAGACATGTTTGATTCTTTTTTCCACAAAAGCTACTGTTACACATACTGTTTATTTTTGTTATTGCAATATAATCCATACAACATGTTACATGCCTTTAGTGTGTCTGACTCAGTATTTTTAGTATAGTCACAGGATCATGCCGCTATCACCACCGTGTAATTCCAAACTATTTTCATCATTCCCAAAAGAAACCCTGTACCTACCAGCGCTTGCTCCCCATGCTTCCCTGCCTCAGTCCCTAGCAACCACTAATCTATTTGCTGTCTCTAGGGTTACCTACCTCAACATTTCACATAAATGGAATTATACAACATGTGGCCTTTTGTGTTGGACTTTTTTTTAAATTCAGCATAATATTTTTAGTGTATTTATGTTATGGCACCTATCAGTACTGTATGCCTTTTTATTGCTGTGTAATATCCCATTATACAAGTATACCACTTTTTGTTTTGTTTTGTTTTCTGAGACAGGGTCTCACTATGTAGTTGAGACTGACCTGGAACTCACTATGTAGCTCAGGCTGATCTCGAACTCACAGCGATCCTCCTGCCTCAGCCTCCCGAGTGCTGGTATTACAGGCGTGTGCCACCACGCCCGGTTTATACCACTTTTTAAAATCCATTTGTTGGTTAATGTATGCTGGGTTGCTCTTTACTTTTTAGCTATCAAGAATAATGATACTAAGCTGCGCATGGTGGCGCACGCCTGTAATCCTAGCACTCAGGAGGCTAAGGCAGGAGGATCGCTGTGAGTTCGAAACCAGCCTGGTCTACATAATGAGTTCCAGGTCAGTCTCAACTCCATAGTGAGACCCTGTCTCAACCCTCCCCCAAAAAAGAAAATAATAATAATAATGATGATGATACTGTGAACATTCATGTACAGGCTTTTGTAAGGACTTACGTTGTCGTTTTTCCTGGGAATGTGGAAATGCCAGTTTATTTCGTAACTAATTCTACATTTTGAGAAGCTGCCAAACTATTTCCTAAGTAGCTGTACCATTGCCGTTTCCACGGATGATAGTTCCGAAGTCTCCATGTTCCTCTCAGTGCTTATTATTGTATTTTTTATTTCACTCGTCTCAGTAGGGTATAAAGTAGTATTTCATTGTGGTTTTGATTTACATTCCCCAATTGCTAAGAGGTTGATCATATTTGTATGTGTTCATCTGGCCCTTTATATACCTTTGTCAGGGAAATGTCTGTTGACGTTTCAGGAGGCTTTTTAGAAAATCGGGTGGCACGTTCCACACAGGCTTGGGGCAAAGCCCAAGAATGAGTTGGGGAGGCTGAAGATTCCTACCAGGTTGCCTCCCTCCACTTTCCACCCTTCGGACTTCAGCACCCTGCCGCCCAGCCTCAGTGTGCGCATTCCTCTTCCCGGCCGAGCTCACCACTTCCACCAACGTTCTTGATTCATCTGCTCCCATCTCCTTTGAGACTTTGCTCCGTCGGCTGTCTTCTTCCCTTGCTACACTTCCGACGTTGCCTTTTTTCCTATTTCCCCTTGTCATTTATGGGTACTTTCTCCCTTCCACTGTGGGCAGGCTGAGCAATTTTCATTCTCTCTAAACACTAAACTGGATCCTCTGGCCAGTGCCTTCGGTATGACCTTCCTTCTCATTCATGTTTATTGGAAGGACAGTTTGTAACTCTTGGTATCAGACCACACTTTTCACTATTGCCCAGCTTCCTCTTTTACCTAAGACTGCTCTCAACTAAGGTCAGCAATGACCTTCTGATTATTAAACCCAGAGGACACCATTCAGTCATTCGACCAGATTTCCTGCTGCCGTTTGATGCCATCAGCCACTCCCTTGTCCTTGAACTCCTCTGTTGTCCTCTTACCTGTCTCCTGGGTTACTTTATCACTCCTTGAGATTAAAAACCATCCCATACACCATCAACTTTCAAATCTACATCTTTTCATAGAGCTTCCCTCCCAAGCCCCAAACCTGGGTGTCTAGATGCCTTCTAGACTCGTTTTTAGAAGTACTTCTAGACTGCTTCAACAGACACTTAAATTCAGCATGTCCAAAAGGCAGCTCATCCTCCCTCCGTCTTGTTCTCCCAAGATTTCTAGTTTTGGTTGTCATCACCACTAGAATAGTCATTTGTATTCAAAACCTGAGTTTTGTCCTTCATTCCCTTGACTTCCTTACCTTGAACTGATGAATCAGTCACTATGTCTTGCAAATGTCAAATTCTAAATTTGATTGTAGGTGGCTTTATCTTAGTTACTCTCTCATCATGGAGACACAACACTCAATACCCACAACTTAAGGAAGAAGAGGTTTATTTTGGCTCCGTTTGTAAAGATCCCAGGCCATAGTCAGCTGGCTCTAGGACAGCATGCAGAGGGGAATGGTAGTGCACAAGCGTTCATGACATGACAGCAAGGAAGCAGAGAAACGGACCAAGGGAGGAGGGAGACGACAGACCCTTCCAGGCCACGTCCCCGGTGACCCAGCTCCTCCCACCAAACTTCACCTCCCAGTGTTGCATTTAGCTGTAACTCACCAGTGGACTAAGCCATGAACCCACTGATGAGTGTCACACCCCCGCGATCCGGTCACCTCCCCAGAGCCACACCTATGAGTGCGTGAAGCTTTGGGGGGCATCTACGTATAAACCGTCACAGACCCCTCTGTCTACCCACACTGCTCTAGTTCAAATTCTCATCGTCTCACCTATGTGATTGTGACGGCCTCTGACTGGCCTCCAGCCCTCTTAGTTCATGCCTTACCCCGCTGTAGCTGCTCCCAGTCAAACCTCTCCTCCACAGAATGACCTCAGCAACTGTGTCTCCTTGATTAAAACCCTTCAGTGGCTCTTTGTAGCCCAAGCAGCAAAACTCAACCTCCTTAGCTAGGATGCGAGAATTTTACTTTCCAAACCTAGCTCGCTATCCCCTCTCTTCCAATCAATTAAAACAGTTTCAAATGCCATAGACTTTTCATTCTATCTCATATTTTTATGCTTCTGTTCTTTTTGTCCAAGAGGATGCTGTTCATCCTCCCATGTGCAACTCAGTTATTACATCTTCAGGAAATGTCCACAATTCTTCATTTCGCTAAAGTGAATTTTGTGAGGAGTTCATCATAAAACAATATGTTGTGAATAGGTAGATGACTGATAGACAAATAGGTAGCTTTTCTTACAAGTGTGGAACAAGCAGGGGGATGATGACACAACAAGGAGACATAATGGAGACAGTGAAAGGAGATAAGAGGAAGAGAGAGAGAAAGGGAAGAAAACAAGAACCAAAGTGTGCACTGCAAGCAAAGCCAAAGGAAGGCAATGTTTCCAGAAGGAATGAGTCACCAAAGATGTACAGATGACAAATAAATGTGTGCAAAGGTATTTCACGCCTTTCTTATCAGAGAGATACCATTTAAAATTCCACTGAGGGGCCTGGGATTTAACTCAGTGGAGCCGCTGCCTGCCTCACAAGCACAAGGTCCCAAGTTCTATCTCCGGTACCAAAAAGCAAAAAAACTCTACTGAAAATCCACTCCACACCCATTAGAATTGTTAAAATGTAAAAGACTGACCATTCCAGGTGTTGGTAAGGACAAGGGAGAACTGGAACTCTCACATCCTGCTGATAGGAATAGCACAACCTGCCTCTTCCCTGCGCATCTGTATAAATGGTACAGCCCCCTCTGGAAAGTGATTTGGCAATTTTTTTTTAAAGTTAAACATATACTTACTATATAAAGTAGTCATTCCCCTCCCAGGTTTTTAACCAAGAGAAATGAGAGCATGTGTCCATGCAAAATTTTTTACACAGATATTCGTAGAGCTGTGTTCATAGCAGACAAAAACTGGAAAGAACCCAAATGACCATCAGCAGATGAATGGATAAAAAAAACCGTGGTATGTCCATACAATGGAATGCCTGCTGCTCGGCAACACAAAGAAATAAGCTATGCTAACCATCATGTGGACGAAGCCAAACAAAAAGACAGCTCGTACTACATAACTCCATTTATATAAATTTCTAGGAAACTCATTTTAATCTGTAGTTGCAGAGAGCAGAGTAGTCATTGCTTGAGAAGGAAGTAGGATAGAAGTGTGGCTGTGGCCATTAGTTTGATTGTAGTAATAGTTTCAGAGTTGCATATGTCAAAACGTATCTAATTGCGCCTTTTAAAGTAATGTTTACTAAAAGTCAGTTATTTCCAAACTATTATTTTTAAAAGAATAAGGAAGAACTTGATCAATTTGAATGCACAGGGAAAAACCAGATGGGTGGGGATCACAGATGGGGCCATTTAACAGTCACAAAAGTTCACTGCTGACTCTGAGGGTAGCTCTGCTGCCTGGGTCAGGGTGAAAGCCATAGTGCCAGCTGTAAGAAGCAAGAGGCTGATACAAATATAGAAAGAGTGTGCATATATTGCTTTTACATTCATCTTTTAGGGTTGTCAGTAGCTTAGACTATAGAAATTTATCTTCTTGGCTGGGGATTTGGTTCAGTGGTTCCGCCACCTGCCTCTCAAGCACAAGGGCCTGAGTTCGATCCCTGGTACAAAAAAAAAAGAAAGAAAGAAATTAATCTTCTCACAGTTCTAGAGTCTGAAAGTCTGAGATCAAGGTGCCCACATTTCTGGTTTCTGCTGAGGGCTCCCTTCCTGGCATGAAGCGGGTGGCCTTCTGCTATCTCTTCACATTAGGGAGTGAAGGGGGCCAGGAGAACCAAGTGAGGGAGAGCTCTGAGACCTCTTCCTCTCCTTACTTGGATGCCAACCCTATCGAGTTAGGACCTCCCCTTACAACTTCACGGGACATCTGACCCCTCTCAAAGGCCCCCGTCTCCAAACGCCATCACACTGAGTGTTAAAACTTCAACATAGTAGTTTTTGGAGGGACACCATCATTCAGTCAAAAGAAGTTTGATCAGAGTTGAGGCCAAAATTTGGGAGAGTGAGATGATTAAGGAATAAAAAGATGTGGACACATTTGTATGAAAGCACTGGAAAAAAGAAGCAGCGACTGAGAATAGGAATGAAAGCCCTGAATGGTCAGAAAGGAGAGGGTAGGTGCAGAAGTCAGGGAGTAAGTGTTTTGGATCAGCAGCATCAGGACTCCAGGCTGTCGCGCGCTGACTGACAGAAATAAATGTGGGGTCCTCTCCTGACCCTGTGAGATGGGTTTTGCTCTATGCAAGGAAAATGGGTTCTGAAGTATAAGAAAGAGATGCACTCACCAGCTGGTGTCACCACCAGGATTGTGCAAAGCGTGTGTTCTCCTCTCATCCCACTCAGAGCCGCCCAGGCCTCTCTAGTCTCTTTAACTGGTGTTTATTCCTATTTCCAGCAGGCTGGGATACCCAGAGGGTCTTTGGAAAAAATAAATTTGGGAAATTCAGATTTTTTCGCCTGTGGTATTTTCCTCCCTTACTCTCCATGGGTCTGCTTTAGTAATTCTGATATGGATAATTCCTTATCTGTTTCACTGAAGAAGAATGGCCCTGCTTCTGAAAACCCAACCTTTCCTTTTTAGTTAGTAGTTTAGTGAAATTTATATTTTCTATATTTTTATGTATTTTTAGACTTCCAGCCATATGCCCTGCACCTCCATAACAAATGGAATTGGAATATTGTAAGACACTGATTCTCCTTTTTTCTTCCCCCACTCACCTTTCCCTCTCCCTAACCTCTCCCTCCTTCTCCTTTCCGCTCTTATTCCCCTCTCTTGTCAGTATGATGTGCATGGTAGCATATGGCCCACCTCCTTCTGCTTAGGTGCTTGCAGTTATGAAATCCATCAATAGTCCATCAGTAGTGTTTCTTTCTTTCTTTCTTTTTTTGTTTTTTTTTTTTTTTTTTTTTTTTTTTTTTTTTTTTTTTTTTTGGTATCAGGAATCAAACTCAGGCCCTTGCACTTGCAAGGCAGGTGGCGAAACCACTGAGCTAAATCCCAGGTCCCATCAGTAGTATTTCTTAAGAGGCCACTCCATAAAGATTGTTCCAACCCACCATTTTGTACAATGAAGAATTTTTTTCAGAGGATTTTAGATACCACATTGTGTTCTGAAAATAGTCAGACTCAGTGTCTCACTCCTTTGTTGTACAAAGTAGTAACTGTCTGCCTTCCCTCCCTTCCCTCTTCCCCTTCCAGGAATTTACTTATGGTTGGGATTCATTGTGGTTGTGAGATATTTTGCAGCAAGCGCTACAGAACTTATACAGCCAACAGATTTAATTCACTTTAGTTTAAAATGTTTCAGGAAATAAGTTCAAATCTGAGAAGTCACTGTGGAATGAGTCCAGCCAGAAGAAGTTCCAGAATTCTGAAAGGCATAGGCCTCCCAGATACCCTCGCTAATTCTCCAGAAAGATTTCAAACTACCAAAAGGTACAGTGCCTAGTGGAAGGATTGCTTAAAAACAACAGAAATGTCCTCTTTTCGGTCAGGGATCAAGTGCTATGGAACCGAAGGAGCCTAAGCTCTCAGAGTTACTCACAGGTGTTTCATCTGTGTGAGTGCTTTATCTTTTAAAACCAGACGTGGAGAACTTGTCTGAACAATGAGAAAGCTCAGTTTCTTCCAGTATGCTGTACTACAGTCTGTAAAGGAGAATCAACTTTTCCTAATTTCGGCCCTTTCTTGCCTCTTTGTTTCTCTCCTCTTCTCTTTCCTTCTCTCCTTCTTTCTCTGCATATTTTTCAACCCATTCTTCATGAGCAAGAATAGTTATAGATCACTCCATATTTCCACATGTATGTTAAATTGAGAAGCACAGAACTATTACTATTCTAAGGAAGATTTTGCCACTGTATAATAATAGGATGGTGAGTTATAAGAGAAGCATTGGTCTCCATAGAGACATGTCTATTCATCAGGAATGCCCTGCTATGCCTTGATCTGTTTTCACCATGACAGAGACATTTATTCTGTAATAATTATGATTACTCTCAGTGTTTTATTTGGGGGATACCGAGGACACTATAATTTAATTCCAGCAAATGTAGAATGAAAAACAACAACAGATGAAGAAACTCTACTATTCAAGATGCCATTAACCTGACACATGGCCAGAGTCCAAGTGTCTTTAGTCTACATTTCCAGAGTGAGAGTTTCAGGTCAGTGTGCCTAGTTGATAGGCTCCTTGGGAGGCCATTTCAGCACACGTACCCTATGGTCAAGGTCAGAAGGGCACACTGGGCGGGGCCAGGCTATGACATTTGGGACTAAGGAACAACGACTGATGTATGCCTTAGGGACAGCAGGGCACACGAGGGGCACAGAAGCACATCAGCATCCCAGGTGAATAATTAGGAGCACTTGAAGCAGGAAAGAACCAGGCAGGCAAAGGCAGCTGGCTCCTGTTACCTGAGCTGTCCTTGTGTTACGCGTCCACTCACCTCCACCCCGGGCTCAGGGTCTCTCTTACCTTGTCAGGACTCCGGAAGCTTTTGTGTCTATTCAGCTGGAGAAGGTAGGGCTGCGAGACATGATGCTGAACGCCTTCCTCCTCCAGAAACAGACCATGGGTGACAGAATGAAGAACGCCGTGAGTGTGTAGGGGGAAGAGCTCCCTAAAGCTCTGTTCGCTTTTGTATTTATGCAAATAAAAACTCCTGAACTTGGAATCTTGCTTTTAACCTATTTGAGTAGACCTGAAAGTAAGCTGTGAAGAACTGAAAAGGGATGCGCAATAAGAAAGAGTACCAGTTCGAGACAATGATAGTCAGGATTTTAAAAGTGCATGTATTTTCGAAAGGTCGCAGTTGGTTTTGGCACTGTCGAATGGGACTTGTTTCAGCACCTCTCCCGGAACATTTCTGTACTGTTGGGCCACCCACAGGGGTTCTGGTGGTTTAGCACAGGCTCTGGCAATCTGGTCACCTTTTATCTTGGTTTTTCAGGCACCATTGACATGTTTCTAATATCAGCCTAATCCATTGAAACTACTATAAAATTCCAGCTTTTAACCAGTTAAACTCTCTGCTTACTTATGCAGCTATCAGTTCGTTATTCATCAGTTTTTTTAATGAGGAAATCATCATGCTAAGGTATAGTTGTTTGGGAGAAAAAATGATAACATTTAAAATCTCTGGACTTTGTCCCTACATGTGAGTGGAAAGGAAGCACTGGGCCTGGTCCAGTTCTGCAAATGGGACATAATGGAGGCTAGAATTTCTAATTACTGATGAGCAATGTCAGAGGCAAAGGGCCCTTCTTTTTTTTTTTTTTTTTTTTTTTTTTTTTTTTTTTTTTTTTTTTTTTTTTTTGCCAGGGATTGAACTCGGGTCCTTGCACTTGCAAGGCAGGCCACCAAACCGCTGAGCTAAATCCCTAGTTTAAGGGCCCTTCTAATAAGCAATTCTGAAAAAAAAAATGACCAAGTGGAAAATACAGCATTTCATTAACTACCCTTCAGAATTACCCAACACTTTCTAGATTAGAAAGAGTTTGGGCAATATAATGATCATTTTCATTAGGGCCTTATTTTAGAATACTTGCAAGTTAGTAATTTAATCGGTTACTCTTCCATGGCTGCTGGAAGAAGACCCAAAACTCCTAAGCCAGAGACAGAGAACTTTATTACGCACAGCAGAGCAGGCAACATGAGCTTCATTTTTGTTCAGTTCCCTCAGACTAAGTCCCATAAGGACAGCACGAAGGAGCTTACCTGTGGCCAGTGGGTTTGTGTAACATATGAAAAACACTGAGCTATGGGGAACCCACCTCTTTGATAGCGAGCCTGCTCGTTTCCCTAAAGGGAGATATCACCTCAGCCCTCAAGATTGCTCTCTGCAAACACAACCCTGAAAAACAGTCCAAGTAAAGATCAGTCAAGGCCTCGCATACTCCACATGCTCAACAAGATATGTAGAAACAGAAGTGAACCATAAAAGACTATTTCCCCACAAGTTTACCTCCAGAAAGAATGTCTCGACTGGGTGGCCTTTCCCTGCTTAAAGTCGGCTATGCATTTGTACATGAGGCTAGGTTGTCCTCGCATTCAACTGTCTCATGGGAGAACCATCATTCTCTTTTGTCACAGGATGCGATTGGAAAGGTCAAGAGGGACGTTATAACTGAATACTGTCAAAGGTAAGTAGAGTGTGTTTGAATAACACAAGCCGACTTCTTTAACCAGTGCGTTATGTAAAATGAGTCAAGTGGTTTGCGTTTTAATAAACCACAGGCATATTGGATAGAATCAAGCTAAAATGTCCTCTCACTTGAGGAGAGCCTTGGAAGTGAAGGAGAGGGGGAAAAGGTTCATGCCTCTGCTTTCAGGCAATACCAACCTGCTTCAGATGGAGATTTCTATTTGTCAGAGATGCTTCATTCTCTTTGAAGTGTCCTCCAGGGAAGAGTACCCTGAAACTTCTGCAAGAGATGGAACAACTTGGATTCTCTTTCGGGGCATCATCTCTTCCTTTTCACTTTCAGATTTAACGACCACATGTCTCATTATGCTCTTCGGGGTCAGATCATGGCATACTGCAATAGCCTGAGAGCTCTGCTAGAAGATTTTCCTGTTATCAGGGACACTTTCTTCATGGTGGGACAACCACAAGAAAAGAAGGAGTCCAGGGATTCCAAAGAGGGCCTCAAGGCTGACCCCCGGTATGTAAGTCTTTTAAAGTGTGTTGCTCTGCCCTACCTCTCCACTGGAAGAGTTGTGTTAAGTTTAGTATAAAAAGCTTTCCTGCTATAGTTTGAACATTAAGTATTCCCAAAGGTCTGTGTGATGAAAGCCTGCTCCACAGAGTTGCACTATTGAGAGGTGGGGTAGCATCTAAGAGGTGAGGCCTGGTGAAAGGTGTTTAGGCCATTGAGGTTGTGCCCTTAGGAAGGATCATGGGGGTCTTGAGAGCTTCCTCTTCCTCTCTTCCACTTCCTGTCCATGAAGTGGGAGGTACTGTTCCAGCAGATACTCCTCCCATAGTGCACTGCCTCACCCAAAGCAACTAGGTCAACTGATCATGGACCGAAACCTCTAAAACTGTGAGCCACAATAAATTCTTTTCTTTATAACTGGTTAGGTGCTAGTTATAGTAATAAAAATCTGATGAACATACTTTGCTCCCCATACTTCACTTGACCTTGATCTTCTGGTCTAGAAAGGCAAAAGGAAAACTAAATACTCCAAGAATAAGAGCAGCTTTGTATTTGAATCTGGAATGATTTCTTTGTTTATAGGCTGTTTGGTTTGTTTTGTTTTGTGCGGCTCTCTGGGGGGACCCCGTCCCGCGGGGAATAGGAGGTGAGAGCCGCCTCTTATTCGTGGGTCATCAGAGGCCGATCCGATCTTGAATGTCTGTGGAGGAAATCTTTAAGAAGTTAGAGTACACGGCCCAAGTCTGGTTTCTGATCAAAGGCGCTTTATTGGCTCAGCAAAACGATTATATACTGTTATCCCAGGGGGAAGGTTCAGCAAGCTTATTGGACAGCTCAAGCAAATCCTCTACCAATCACATGAGTCATTCAAGCATTTAACCATACAGCAATCAGTATTTTACCAAATGTGGGGAGGGGTAAGTGCACAATCCCTAGGGGCAAGTAGGACGGGGGAAATACCACCTGCTTCCTGCTCCAGATCCGGTGACCCTGTGGTTAGCACAAAGGGCTATTCTTTCTGTAAGATTTCCTGTTTGCCCAGGGGCTAGACCTGCCAAAGGTCACGTATGTAGTCTAGTGGGATTTTTCCACCGAGGCAAAGGCTAAGGTTGAGGGCAGCCATCTTATGCAGGCCCAAGCAGTCTCTCACAGTTTTGTTTTTTTCAATCGATGCAGTTTTGTTTTCCCTGGGGAAGCTCAAAGATTTTCATCAATCACAACCTTTTATATAAATGAGCTTCTAAAAATAAATAAGCTTGGTTTTGACCTGTCCAAGCTTTAAATATTCTATTCAGTGGGGTAGAAGAAATACCGAGGAGAGAAGAAAAATAAAAACAAAAACCTGATAAACCAGTGCCTTGAACAAAGTAGTGTCCTGTTTTGCTTTGATTCAATAGAGATAGAGACCGTGATGAGAAGAGCTGCCTCTGTACTTCCTTAGCATGCTTTGTCTCGTTTTCCAAATGTCTACCTGGAGTTCACCCACCTAGCAGGAGGAGTTAGCACACCTGTGTGGTCCTAAGAATGTTTCCTTTTTTAAAGAGGGGATGAGGGCCGGGGATTTAGCTCAGTGTCACTGTGCCTGCCTCGCAAGAGCAAGGTGCAGAGTTCGATCCCCGGTACCAAAAGTAAATAAGTAAAAAATAAAGGGGGGATGGACATGGTACATAGCTATGTGCTATCTGGGCAGAGGAGCCCGCCTTAGTCTTTCTCTTAGAAATTTCAGCAACAGTAATACTTTAAATATATATATATATACGATCATAGACTGAAAAGAGGAAGAGGATCGAAAGATCCTTTGCACCACGCCACCCTTTCATGCGTTCCTTCATGCACGCACCGCACTGTACGACCATCATTTGTTCCGTGTTCACCAAGTACCAGGGCCTTTGCTACGTGTTGCTTACAAGAGTAAGTCATTGACTGGCAATAAATCAAATCTAGCAGGGAAGCTCCATAAAGCGGCAGCAAGTCCCTCCAGAGATGTTACATGTTACATGACGGAGGCGTGTGGGAGTTCCTGTGGGGGCACAGAGGACGGACTGTTGAACTTTACCCCAGGGCCCCGGGGAGAAATTCAAAGAGGAGATGACAGGAGAGTTGGAGTTCTCTCAAGAAAACGGAATGGCAGAAGCTAGAGAAGGCAAGACGTCAAAGTCCTTGATCCCTTGACTAACTGATAGCTGTTCATCCACAGAGCGGCCAGTCCTCGGCGCCCAGTTTTAGGTACCAGTGTTTTGCTTTATGAGCTCGGCCAGTGCTTTCCCTTGGGTAGACTTTGGGATTTACTTAAAGAAAGAATGTGCTTGAGAGAAGAAGGGGCAAAGACATTTCAGCGGTTTATTTTGTTGACAGGGTTGACTGGACACCTGATGCTCAGTGAGGCTGGAGTGAATGCATCGTCCTCTGACACAGTAGCAAGAGAATCCTCTAAGACTTCTTAGCTCCATTATTTTATTACCCTCCATCCAAGTGGACTCCTGATAAACCCAATCCACATTTGCGATTAGACTTTAAAAGTTCTTTTCCGAAGTCTACCCATGAATTGACTACCTTTGTGTTTAGAATGAGCGGTATTCGGGAAGTCTATTTTGTTTCTGATCCATTTGATTTGCAGCAACCAAACAAGGAAGTCTGGATGTAGCTGGGGGAAAATATCTTTTTACCTGGCAGGTCTGGAAGCTTTTCCCGGAGTTTCTTACAGATGACTGTGTTTCCTAATGATGAAGGGAAGCAGTCATTTAAGCTAGAGAGCCTGGACTCTTGAGTCATCTGGTTGGTTAATGTATGATAAATTCGGGGAAGTGTTCTGGGCCAAGAAAATGTAAACAAAGCACTCATTTAGAACCGAAGTCACCGAGCAGTTCAAGGGATGAGCTCTGGTTGACAAAGATTCAGTGTTTCTTCACTACACCTATCTCCTGCTTCCTAAACTTTCTAGATAATAGTACGTTCCTTCTAATATATTCATTTCTAGGAATATAGAGAAACTTCCATCTTATATGGAAGTTCAGAAAAACATGCTGTATAAGATTCTTTCTAACTCTAAACTCTGTGGTTCCACATAATGAATACCTATGGATGAAAACATCAGCAGGTTAGTGTTGTGTTACTGTAGCAAAATCCAGGAGCAAGCTAGCTTTTTACATTTTAATCATGAAGTTTATTAGCTTACAGTTTTGGAGATGCACAGGCCTGGCACCAGCATCAGCTCAGCTCTGGTGGGGCCCTCTTACTATATCGAATCACAGTGGGATGCTGTATGTAAAAAAGAAATTACATTTAAAAAAACAGGGGTTTTTAGCTAAGTGACATCATGCCTGCCTCACAAGTGCAAGGTCCTGAGTTTGATCCCCAGTACCAAAATATAATAATAATAATAATAATAATAAAACAAAATAAAAAACCAGGAAGGCAGATAGATACTCTGGTCCCACAGTCCCTTCCAAGGACAGACCCCCAGTTCACCTAAGCACCTCCTGTGGCCTCTCCTTTTAAGAGTCCTACCACCTCCCTCTAGTAGCACGCTGGGGACCAAACCTCCAACACACAAAGCCTTGGAGAGACAATTTAAACCAAATCTAAACCATAACTATCGGTCACAGAAAAGCAGCTGAGCAAGTCACAACTAGGACTTTTACCTCGCTCAGTTGTATATTACCCTGAGGTCTTGGGCAAATCAGGAATCTTCAACCTCTAGGCTCTGTCTCTTCCCATAAGTGAGGAAATTAAAGCAGCTTTCTGAAGTTAAACATGCATGATTCCAAGAAATAGAACTTCTAGGGAAAAATATCCCAGACAGGGCCATTTTGATGGCTTCCTGTGAGATATTGAAGGGGAATCATCCCAGCAAAGTTAACCAGAGATAAAGGGACAGAGTTGAGAAATGAGGTGATGTGGAAGAAAGTCCTCAGCTCACTCATAAAACAAGGGATGGGCTATGTTGGGAATAGGAGATAAGCTTTATTTTAAATCTCAGCACCAACAATTTATTAGTTGTCTGCTAGGATCATGAGACATCTCCCATTTGCAAGAGTGTGCCAATTGATTGCAAAATCTGCCATCGTCAAGGAAAGGGAAAGATGTAGCCTCCCTCTTAAATAATTGCCATCCCCAACCAGAAAGCCCCATGAATTCTGTAGATTTAAGATTCCAAGCAGCAACTCGACTCTTCAGTGACTGCTATGTGCTGTGTTCAGTTTAGCAGCGTCCTTCCTGGAGTCCTCTGTGGAAGATGAGCTGTAAAGGGGGAGCTCTCTTCCCAGGAGCCCCTTGAGGCTTCCATTGCCTTCGTGTTCCAGAGGAGATCAGCGTCTGGAGATTAGGATGATGCTCGGCTGCAAGTTAAGGAACAGCGGCACTGACTGATGGAGGAGCTGAGAGAGAAAGAGAGAGAGAGAGAGAGAGGGAGAGGGAGAGGGAGAGAGGAGAGAGGTTGAACACTTACTCTGTGACAAATACAGCCACTGTCATCCTATACTGTTCTTTTATGCAGATTTAAAGGTGCCCCTTCTTCTGGGCACATTAGCCCCACACCAGGGTGCAGGGTTTGGCAAGTAAATTTACAGGCTGGATCTTGGCCACTGCTGGTTGCCTCAGGACACAGCTTAAACAGCAGAACTTGACAGTCTTAGCACCAAGTGCTGTACAACAAAGAAATAGCCATGGTCTCTGTCCAGCAAGGGAAAATAGATAATAACAGCACACTCTGATGAAGAACAAACCACAGGAAATGTTTAGCAAAAGCACACAGCGAGCCTTGCACTGTATTATCTGAGGAAAAGGGCCTGGGTACAAGGAAGGTTTCAGGGAAAAGGGAATGCTTAACCTGGGTCTTCAGTGACGAATAGTGCTCTAGGGGTGAGACAGGAAATCCGGCTCACACTAGAAGAGCCACAGGGGCAAAGGCACAGAAATATGAGGGTGTGTGTGGACTTCTGCAGGGCTCATCTCAGGGTGTGTGAGGACAGCAGTGGGAAGGGGAAGATACAGAGGGTGGGTGAGATCCAGAAGTGTGGAGTTTGTCCTTCACAGGGAAAGAAGCAGGATGATTATCAGTGACACCACTTAGAAAGTTTCTAAAGTTGTGTAGAGGACAGGTATTTAGGGGGTGAAATCAGCAAGGCCAGCTGCCAGAGTTGATGTTGAGCTGGGGAAGGAAGAGGAATCCAAGATGTCGTGTCATTCACAGTCTCAGGCTTGGGTGGGGGGAAAAAGACATCATTATTGTTTAAAGGAAGAGAGTTTAAATTTTGGAAAATTAAAAAAAAGTTCTGGAGCCGGGCATGGTGGTGCATGCCTGTGATCCCAGCACTCAGGAGGCTGAGGCAGGAGGATCGCTGTGAGTTCAAGACCAGCCTGGGCTACATAGTGAGTTCCAGTTCAGTCTCAACTACATAGCTACATAGCGAGACCCTGTCTCA
>NW_022900926.1:73646178-73752440 GCF_012274545.1 Fukomys damarensis
AAAAAAAAAAAAAAAAAAAAAAAAAAAAAAAAGGTTCTGGAGGTGGGTTGTATGGATGGTTGCACAACAGTATAAATGTTCCTAGTGCCATGAACTATGCACTTAAAAATGGATATGGGGGGTGGAGTATTTAGCTCAGTGGTGCCGCCACCTGCTTCGCAAGCGCAAGGTCCCAAGTTCGATCCCGGGTACCAAAATAAATACATAAATAATAAAAAATAAAAACGGATGTGGGGTAAAGTGGTGTTATCTATACTTCACCAAAATGTTCTTTAAATGGGTGGTAAGTCACACTCAGAAGAAGTGAGTTTCTTCCCCAAATCCCTGTTTATTCTGAGTTTCTCTGCGCTGTTCTGGGCCAGGTCTCTCACAGGGTCAGGTCTGCACGTCCGGCTGTCTCTGAGAGTTGTGACCCTTGAGGACAGAGGCTGTCTTCATTGTGTGTCCCAGCTGTGTCCCTCGGACTTGGATCCCAAGGGAAAGGGGTGGGGACAAAAGGAAGAGGAGGGAGCTCCAGGCAGTGGCGTCTGATTCAATCACACAGTGGCAGACTCTGTCATCGTTTTCTGGCTGGAACTGTTAGGAGACTTAAAGAAGACTTGGAATTACTGAACAAGGAAATGATAGCTGATCAAAGAAAAAAAAAGGGCTTGGCCCAGGGTGATGTCACTTAGGCTGGAAATCATTTACTTGTTGCATTAGTGATGCAGTTTCCTCCAGCTGTGTTTGATGGTGCGCAGCTACAAGCAGAAAGCAGAGTGGCCAGAGATTCAGAGTCAGGGCTTGGTTGGGTAGTCAGGTATGAGGACAAAGAAGAACATCAAGAGCGCTCATCATAGGGACTGGGGATTTAGCTCAGTGGTTCTGCTGCCTGCCTCCAAGAGCAAGGTCCCAAGTTCGATCCCCAGTTCCCCCTCTCAAACAAAAGTGCTAGTAATAGAGTTGCTTCTGTGCTTAACTGTGAGATCCAGCCTGAGTAAAAGGAAGGGGAAGCCAGAAGGCTGAGTGCATTAGTCAGTTTTACATGCCTGTGACAAAATACCTGAGAAAGTCAGCATAAAGAGGGGAAATTTTACTTTGGCTGACAGTTCCAGGGGTTTCAGTCCATGGTCTTTTGGTTCATTGTTTCAGGGCCTGCGTAAGGCAGAGTTACATGACAGAACAAAGCTGCTCACCTTATGGCAGCCAAGAAACAAAGGCAGGCAGAGGAGAAAGGGGAGTGGGACCAGATGTAGGTCCTGAGGTCACAGCCCCAGACAGACTCATTCCCTTCAACTAGACCCCACCTGCTAAGTTTCCCTGATGCCATAAAATTAGGGATCCATCAGTGGAGTCATCCACTTCTCCATTTAGAACTCTGTGACCCTATCACCTTCCAAAACCTTACTTCTGAACACATGAGCCTTTTGGGGAGTGTTTTAGTTCCAAACTGTAATACTGGGCAATGTCAAGGACCTTGTCGTGTGACGATAAAGGAGATTTAGTGAGAATTAATGAGGAAACTGGAAGAATATGAGCTTGGACTTGGAAAGCTGGGACTTTGGAGGTGACCTGGTTCCAGGAGAGGATAGGTCTGATGTATGGCCCAGGAGTGGGTGGCTAAAAGGAATTGTGACAAAGGGGGATGATACGGAACTGACCAGGCAGTGTGGGGCCAGGTAATCAACAGGCCATCCACAAGGGGTGGGAGCAAGTCTCTGGAGCTCAGAACCTGGCTGCACCTCCCTGCACAAAACACCCAGCGCACTCTTCCTGTCTCTGATCTTCCTAGGCAGATGGCTGCTCGCTGCAGGCAAGAGTAGAAATGGCAGGAAGTAAGAGATGGGCACTTGGCAGAGGGCCCTGAAGTTGCAGGGACAGACATACCTGTTGGTGACCAAGGCCTGTGGCCAGCAGGTGCATGAGCTCAGACTCAGACCTTTAGACTTTTTATTTTCAATATTTGGTATTTCTTTTGTGTGATATCAAATGCTATGAACTGAAAAACAGAGATAAGACTGTATTAAGCTGACTTTGTTCTGCTCCAGAAAAGAAACAGCCTGAGTATCGTAGCTAAGAAAGGAAATCTTCCAAATTAGGACTTTATGCTTGAGCTGAGAACTAACAGATTAAAACCCTGAGACCTGAAAGGTAGGCTTAAGACTTACCTTCACTTCAACTTTTTGATCACTTAAAAACTCTTATTCAGAGCATTTAAAACTGAAATAAGTTACATTTTTATTTGGTAAATGGAAGAGACATTTGAATATCTCCAAGAGACCCAGAAGTAATTTTATTCCTCATAGGTAATCATGATGACAGTAAAAAAAAAAAAAAAATTACCCCTATGCTGTTCAAAATGTGCCTTAGAAGACAAGAGTCTCCCATTGAGAGTCCTGGCTATGGACGGTGGAAAAGGGAATGAAAACTGACACAAACACGGGAGAGGTTTAAGTACCCAATCAGTGGGGTCTGAGGAATACAGAGAAGGGACAATCTACAAAGGATGCCTGACTTCGGGCTTTAGGGACTGGGGCGCAAGAGGGGGTCGTGTGTCCTTTGACACTGTAGACACAGGATCGGGGCAGCAGCAGGAAGGGGCACCATTGCTTCCTTTTTCCTGGAGCTGGTCTGAGGTACTATGGGCCGGAACGAAGCGAGTTGGACCTCCAGAGCAGGGGAGGGGCTGGCCCTGACCAGGTAGACTCAGGAGTCACTGGCAGATGGGTGACACTTGCATCCAGAAGAGTGAACATGACTGCCCAGGGCTGGGGCAAGAGAGGGAGGAGCAAAGGGCTGACCCCAGGGCCCTGAGCAGAAGACGGGGTAGGGGCAAGGGCTCCACACCCGTGATGCCGCCTTCTGCTGTTCTTCTCTCTGTGAGGCCAGCCTGTTCCAGCAAAACCGAGGACAGGCCTGAGGTGGCGCCGGCCTGTGGATTCCCACATAACCGCCAGTCCTCGCACATCCTCGTGGCGTGCTCAGGTCCCCAGGTCTTAGCAAATTACTCCGAGGGCTCCCCATGCACTCCTCAGTTCCCCTCCGCCCTTAGCCACTCTGCTGCTGCCGCAGGTACCAGACATCCACACCTTAGGGTGATAATACCAGACTTTGTAGAGCCCTGCATACTTTTCGCATGAACTTTCAAAAAATTATCTCTCACACCAGTGCTGTGCATTAAGAATAATTACCCCATGTTATAGATGAAGAGGCTCAAGGAAGACAATTGTGTAAGGCCTTACGGTCATGAGCGATGGAAATGGAACTCAAAATCAAATGCGAAACTCCACACCCCACTGACTGCTTCTCTCACACCAGCACACATTAGACGCGATGACACTGGGTCCTTCAGGTGGGACCACAGTGGGCCGCCTTGCTCCTTGGATGGTACAGAAACCAGATCAGAAGGCCACCTCCCCCCAGGGCTTCCACTGGCATGAAAGTCAAAAGTAGGCAAAACCTAACAAAATATCTCTTAAGGATGTGTCCGTTTGTGGTAAAACCGGAAAGAAATGCAAGGCACTGGTCAACGTAAAATGCAAAGTGGTTGATCTAGAGACCCCAGGGAGGTGCACACCAGGCTTGAAAGGTGCTGGTGACTTTGTTTCCCAGGCTAGGTACCTGGCTTTGTGAGAATCGTTACACCAGACATATATGGATGGTAATGTCTGTATATAAACCTGCAACACAGAGACAGCTACCCTGCTGCTCTAGAGATGATAAGGTGTTTGGGGGAGGAGAGGCCAGAGGCTGAGGAAACTGGCAAGAAACACGGTGGGAGGGAAGGAAAATAAAACCAGTGTCTAGATCCTGCTTTCTACAGCCAGACAGATGTGCACTGAAATCCTAAATTCAGGTCTCTGGAGTTCAGTAGGTAGGATCTAACCTCCCAAGGCCTCGATTTCGTCAGCTGTGAAGCAGGAATAAAAATAGACCCATCCTAAGGTTGTCAGAAGCATTAAGTGACATAAAATATGTAACACATAGGAGAGTGCCAGCTACCTAATTCCTGCCCTCCTTCCTTTTTTTTTCTTTTTTTTTTTTTTTTCTCTCTTAACCACACCTTCCCCTTCCTCCTACCCATGCCTTCCTCCCACAGAGCAGGCTAAAATCAGCCCAGTTGCTCTTTTTCCCATTGAGTTGTTTATAAATAACTCTGGCCACCTGGGAGCAGAGTTGGGAAAAGGAAGGTTACTGTCCTTGAGTTTGGACATGGACGGGGCCTGTGGTGCCAGGTCTGTATGGCCTGTGGTGCCAGGGCCTAAATAGTTCATGCTCAGGATGCCTCTGGTTTAGAGGCAAACACCGCGCCACTGGTACTTTCTTCTAATGCCGCAGGAGTTTTCAGCCCCGACCTCGCAGTTTGCTGTCAGCTGACGGACAACTCTTCCTCAATTTGTGGTTCATCCCCCATCCTTCTGAAGTGCTGCTTATGTTCAAAACTCTTCCAGAAAAGGTTTGTATTTTTTTGTATGCCAGAACGAAAACTAGCTGTTTCAGCTGGGTGTGGTGGTGCATGCCTATGATCCCAGCACTCAGGAGGCTGAGGCAGGAGGATTGCCATGAGTTTGAGGCCAGCCTGGGCTACATAGCAAGCTCAAGTCCAGCCTGCACTGCAAAGCAAGACCCTCTCTCAAAAAACAAAGAACACTGGCTGTTTCCTGTGACTTGGGTTCAATATATCAATCTAAGAGGATTCCTTGTATATTTTTTTCTTCAGAGACATCTAACAACTGAAATCTTCACAGCTTCTAATACTTTCCCCTGATTTGTTGTAATTTCTCTGGGGTCTCATTATGTCATGAGTTCTGTTTTTGCCTGGTCATTAATAAATACTAATTTGGGCTTCTGACACTCTTTCCTAATCCTCATTTCCTCCCAAACCCTTCAGCAAAACCCACGCTGCTGCCCTGTGGCTGATGAGAGGTAGGGGTCATGCTGGTAACACCGCTGTCGCTGGTTTTCGAGGGGTGACTGTAAGTACCAAACTTACAGACAGAGGGCAGTATCTGTAACCATAAGAAAGGCAATCTAGAAACACAAAGCAAGCCAATCGCAGTGATTTCGAGGCCGACCTGGGCAACATAGTTCAGTGCCAGCCTGCACGACAAAGCGAGACCCTGTATCAAATAAATAAATAAACCAAACACAAAACACATAAGCACTTACTAAATAAATAAAAAGTACAATGTTGAGGCATTTGAGGAATATTCTGATTTTTCTTCCTAAGTGAAAACCTGTTTGGCAGTAGATATCTCGGCTTCGCTGACAGGCATCCACTCGGGACAATGTCATCTGAATGTGGTCCCTGCTGTCAAATTGTTTGTGACCTTTGTGACTTATTAATGGCCGTATTAGCTCATTGATTGCTTTACTCCCCCACAGGAGTAAGTGCCCTGTCCATATAACCCTGGTTTTGTATAGGTTTGCTGTTTTCTTTTGCAGATATTATCCTGTACACACTGTGAAAAGGTTTATTTAAATACCGCTGGTCTTCTGTACCACAATCTCCATCTCTATGGATTCCGTCAACCACTGATGAAAAATCTGGGGGGAAATATTATGTCTATAGCTAAACATGTACAGCTTGTTTCCTTCCCTGTCATTACTTTCTAAGTGACCCCACGGAATAACTATTTACATAGCATTTATGTTACGCATTATGTCTAGAGATGATTTAAAGCTTACATGAGGGTGTGCAGACGCAGGTCCTGCCCCAGTGCATTGAAAAGCATCTGTGCACTGTGGTATCGCAGGAACCAGCCCCCTGAGGGGAGGAGTGGCGATTGTATCCTTAAAGGCACTGTTCCTCATCATACTCAGATATTGTCTATGTCTCTTGGAAACTTCCTGAAACTTATTTCCTTGTGTTTGCTTCTACCCGCAGGCAGCTTTTAGAGCCTTAAAATTAACTCTGCAGCTCATAGCCCCTCTCCATGACATCGTGGCCTACCTTTTCGGTTTCACCAAACTTGGCAATTGTCCATCATGCTTTGAGTTTCCTCTACGTTCCAACCCTTTGAGGGGCAACTGGGAAGACATCGGTAAGTGTTTAGTGGTGATTAAAATCACATTCAATATGCAGTGGAAGCTCTATGGGGCTCTTAACCCTCTTGAAAGATAGAGCTATAATATCTCCTCATAAATGACAGTGATTAGGGCAAAGGAAAATTTCCTGTTTCCAAACTGCATGTTTACCCGATTGATTCCACAAAGTGCACCAAGTCAGGAGGTCCAGGTTTGTATTTTGCATCTGCATTTTGGTTACCACAAGCTGAGGACCTCACATCCTGGGCCTCTGTTTGTGCTCCCATAAAATGGGGCTGCTAACATCCGTCTCACAGAGATGTTCTGTGAATTGAAATGTTTGTAAACATTCTAAAAGAATGTATATGGCCCCACTAAAGATAAGTTTTCTTTCGTGCCTTTCCTTCCTGGTCTTTTTTTAACTCACTTGGCAAGATCAAAGCCAAACATGCACAGTTAAAAGGCTTGCAAACAGTCCTTCTTTAGCTAATAACCACCTGAAGGTCCTGTGGTCAGAATGATTGAAACTTTACTCGCCTATCCCCACTGCTAATCAGTGAATATGAGCTGATCAATAGGTTATCAGAGCAGAGATATTGATCTTATTTTAGTAATTTGACTTCCTCCAAATTAAGTCAGCTTAATCAAGGAATAGCAAAAGACTATAACACGGTAGCCAGGGATTTTTAAGAATGAGAAGATCCTGAGAAATAAGAAATAGGCCTATTTTAATAAAGCCATTTTAAATGTGCTATCAACGGGATCTTGTCCCTCTGGCCAATGCATATGGGCAACATGTTTGTGAGAGACCCTGGAGGCGGTGGCCAGAAGACTTGCACTGTGCCAGCAGACCCAGAAGGAATCTGGAAACATTCTAGTGAGGTGGTAGAGAAGGACATGCGTGGTGATGTGGGGGGAAGGCGAAGCCCGTCTGAGGAGAGGCAGCATGCGATGGGCGGAGCCAATGCAGACCGTGGATGGGCAACACGACTAGTGAATACGGAAAAGGTTAGAGAAGACCGAAAGCACTTCTCGACTCTTTCCTCTCATAAACCCAGCAACTGTTGCCAATGAGATTTAGAAAATAAGACACTTAGGGGAGCTGCTGGAAGGATGCGGGGATTGAGCTTCGAGGACAGGTCACAAAAACTATCTTCCTGCCCTCAAGATGGGGAGGCAGGTGTTAGTTACATGGAGAAGAGACGGAAGCTGAGAACTTTTCCAAATGGAGTTGCTGCCTCAGTCCCCACGGCAGCTGGCAGCAAAGAGCACTTCGGCAGAGCTTCCCCGACTTGGGAAGGAGAGGACCCAGATCGGGGAAGAAAACGGGGACAAGAGAAGGACCTGTGAGGCGGCAGGCAGGGCTACTCACGGCCAACTCGCCAACGCGGCACTGACAATCAGTGGGAGATGAAGCCCAGGTGCCGGGGTCCCCGAACTCAGGGTGAAGGATGCTGTTTTCTGACTGTTTATATGCTCTACACCCGGAGTCATGGACATAAGTGGAACTCAGTCTTTCCAAGGTGTGCAATTAGAAATGCGCACCATGGTGTGGCTGTGAGTAAACACTTTCGTGCTCCTGGGAGAATGTACACGTTCTGATTCACTGAAAACAAGAGATAAAGATCGAACTGAACTAAAAACGAAACAAACAAATTAACAAACAAAAAAACTCTAAGCTAATCCTCTTTAAGGAAGGCAGACCCGCTTAGTTCTTGGTCTGATGTCCAGAGGAAGCAGGGAGAACTAAGTGAGAGATGAAATGGCAGAATTCCTTTAAGCCATTTCCGAGCTGCTTGGAGGTAGATAAAATGACTTTTATGGATTGAAATGCTGTAAAGATATTGCTAAAAGTACACGAGGATCTCAGCTTTTAGTCTTCCCACTTGACCAAAGGAAGCAGCCCTTCACCACCTTTCATCGACTCTGTGTACCCTGCCAAATTCACTCCTTCCCTGAAAGCCAGCAGCCAGCCACTCCCTTAGGAATCAGTGAGAACAGAGGATAGAATCAGAATGCGGGAGTCAAGGCTGAGATTCCTTTGTCAGGATCAGGAGGTCAGTTAAAGCCCAAATGCAACACAATGAGTTTAGAATTTCAGAAATTCATGACAAGATAGGAAACAAAGGGCACTGGATCTGTCGTGTGTGTGTGTGTGTGTGTGTGTGTGTGTGTGTGTGTGTGTGTGTGTGTGACAGGTCTCGTTATGTAGTTCAGCCTGGCCTTGAATTCACGCCAATCCTGCCTCAGCCTCCTGAGTGCTGGGATTACAGATCTATGCCACCACACCCGGCAAAGGGCACTGGACCTGAATCTGAATCTTCCCCTAGACAGGGCCAAGGCCACTGTGATTTCCCCCCACACCCCATCTTTGTCTCCTCCTGAACAAGACCCTCCTTGGTGGAAACCCAGAAATGTTCCTTTCCTGGTGTTTCCTGGGTGCACCAGGCCCTAGTCCCACCCCACTGCTACCTGGCAACCAGCCGCCCCATCCTCACGGCCAGGCTGCTTTACCTGCCCCCTCCACCACCTCCCTCCCACCAAACAATCCAACCCTACAAAGAAAGGAAAGCCAGAAAGAAGAGTTTTAAATTAGTGAATAATAGGGCCAGGGATTTAGCTCAGCGATGCTGCCACCTGCCCCTCAAACACAAGGTCCTGAGTTTGATCCGCAGTACCAAAACAAAAAAATAATGAATAACAAAGGAAGGGTAGTTCCCACTTCCAGAGCTGTGTTTTAATGACCATGCCATATATCGGCATATAACTATCTTGCTGAAAGAATGATCACTTGCAAAAATGTACGAATGGCAAAGTGATGAGTATGATGAAAAGAGGGAAACCACCTATAATCCAGCCGTTCTAACAACTGCAATACTTTTATCTTTACTCCCTTCTAGCCCTTGCCCAAATACACTTTACATTTATATTTTATGGCACTTTAGTCACAGGATATGTGCAACTTTATGTCCTCCTTTATTCATTATTGTTGCAGAATATTATAAACATTTTCCCCTCATTGCCACTTAGCCTGCAGAGCCTGGTGCTTGCCCCAGACACACCAGGCCTTAGACAAAACAAGGCCCAGTGGCCATTGTTCCTCCCACCAACAACCACAAAAATGTTTGTACAATTTGTTGTAATGTCACTCTTCTTTTGGTGGTGACACTTCAGCCCGAGGACCATCAGATTTAGAGAACTAATAACAAAATTTGATGATTGGACCCAGTTATTTGGGGGCTGAAAAAAACCCAAAACCACTATGCTGTTGCATATAAAATATCAAATACATAAACCGCATATCTTTTTGTAAAGCCAAGAATACCTGGAAAGAATCGGCATCTTTGCGAGGAGCAGCAAGCTTCTCAGCCCTGGATCTGCCCTGATGGAGCTCCCCTGGGCGGCTTCCTCACTCCCACAGTCCTCTGCTTTTCCTGGAAGGTAAATGCTAGAGAAGGCCCCGTTCTGGGCTAGGCAGGGGAGAGAGATGCTTGTGTCTGAATGAGCTTCCAAGACGGAGCAACTCCAGCGAGGCCCTGAGGATCGTCCTCCTCCTGCCTGCCTTGAGCTGCACATAGAGGGACAGTGATCGATTTCCAGAGTCCTTCCTCCCACACAGGGATGTCCTTTCAGGAGAGAAAGCTCCCACTGTCCTCACGGGAAAATGACAAGCATTTTCAACCACCTGACATTCTGGTAGCCCTGAAAGTGTGGGCCCACCCTGCTGCCTCCCTAAAAACTCATGACTTTTTGCTGTGCCCACTTTTTCTGCATGATCAGTTCCTTCCTTGCGCCAGTAATGGAGATCCTAGGACAGCCGTCCAGATGCAGGCCAGGTTCCTCCACCCAGCACTGAGTGTTGTAAAAGGCCTCTAAATTAAATGTTCATCTAAAGTTTGCACAATTTACTTATATAGAGCCTAATTTTGCAGCAAGTGTCCAAGAAATACAGCAAAAAGAGGTCTCCCATACCTATTCCAAAAAGGACTAGAGTCTCCCAGAAGGTTATGCACATATGTGTATCTGTACTGATGTGTACACACACTCACACACATACTTTTTTTTAACTTGCTTTGAATCATCTTTAGCCCATAGCCAGTGACATAAGGAAGGCTAATTAGGCTAGCATGGCAGTGAAAATGAGTGTGAGTTTATAATTTATAATTTGTAAATCCCTAATGGATACACTGAAAAATATACTTTCCTATTCCTTGTAATTTCTCTTTTTCAGTCTATTTTGAGACCATAACTTTGTAAATTAGAAAACTTTCTTTCAACATCATGTTCTTATTATGCTAAAAAGCTAATCAAGTTTTTATCTTCTTTAGGAAAGAAGGAATAAAAGATAAATCAGACCTTAGACTCTAGAGCATGAACTTCTGCTGCTCTTACAAAATATGTAATTAGTTCTGATGTAACCATCCACTCGTTTCCAGACTGCTTTTAGGATCTCTATGAATTTTCTTGGACAGAATAACTTATCTTATGAAAACAAAAAATATATAATTAGTACATCCACAAAGAAAGGGAACTCTGTCTAGGTGACAAGCTTCAGAGGTGAAATGCAGATTCCCTGGGCACACTAGACTCGCCTGTGTTTCACACCGTCTGGCTCAAATGTCCTCTTCTAGGCGCTGAGCTTCAAGAGCTACAGAAAATGCTTGACAGCCTCCAGGACCCACGTGACCCAGCCCAGGTGGCCCAGGCCCTCCTCCTCCGCCGGGAGGTTCTGTTTCTGCAGTTTGACGGTGCAGTGAGGCACCTCGTGCGGTAAGGGCTGGCGCTGTTTCCACCTCATCAGTTCTGCGGGGCAGGTGTTCAGAGGGACCATCTCAGGAGGCCACCCTTGGCAAAATTAGATAATGAGTTTAAAATGGTCAGGGCAGGGGGCCAGGGATTTAGCTCAGTGGTGCTGCCTCCTGCCTTGCAAGCACAAGGTCCTGAGTACAAGACCCGGTACCATTCACACACACCAAAAGTCAGGGGACAGGGGCTGGGGATTTAGCTCAGTGGTTCCACTGCCTGCCTCACAAGCACAAGGACCAGAGTTCAAACCCCAGTACCAAAAAAAAAAAAAAAAAAAAAAAGTCAGGGCGCAGCTGGACCTGGAAGGTCAGTTACCAAACTGTCCAGCTGTCTATATATCATTCACAGTATTAAATGCAATTCCAAAATCAATTGTGTAATAATTTCTGCTTTCAATATCCAGGTGTTTTATAACAGTAAACATTTTATGACACTGAAGATTACTATTACTAAGAATTTTTTCTCAAATTTTTATTTACCTTTCAAAGGGACAGACTTTTCACAGCATTTCTAAGGTTTGTGAAACTGGCTACTGGAATTAAATTTATAAATAAGTAAATCTAACTCTGGCCTGGCAGGAACCAACTATTAAGTATTCTTCCTATGCAAAAATGTTTTGTTTAGCTAATCAATCATGACTCCAATATGATTTTGATTGAGTTTGAATTAAGGTTCACACTGTTCCCAAGATAAATTTTACATGGGAGTGGAGTTGAGTCAGGCCTAAATACCTCTTAAATTGCTTGTTCTTAAATTGTCAACATTCGGCTTCTTTTGATTAAGTCATAGTGTGAGTATTTAGTCAATGAGGGACCTCAGATGCCTATGGTTAATGACTGTTAACTCACCATTATCTTTGAGTGTCTATAGAGAATGAATGAACTATATTTTTCTCTTTCTGACTCTCCATTTTCTTTACCCTGTCAGGGTACTGTTGGATTTAGAATTTAAATTTAGCAGGACGACAAAAAAAAAAACAATTGATGCTAATCTATTTTCTTTTTATTGACAAATAGCTTCCTATTTGTCAAGCAGGTGGGACATAAAGGCTATAATTTATATATTTTTCTATATCTATGAAGTTTATATTCCTATATATAGAAAATGTATATATAGTTTTAATATATATTTAATGATATAGTACATATTTTTAATTTTATAAATTTAAAAAATTTTATTCATGCATATTTGCAGTATATGATTATATTTATTGTGGGGAGTCGGCACATATATGCAACACATATTAATTCTATTTCCTCTTTTCCTCCTTCTGCCCCTCCCCCATCTCTTGGTCCTCTTCCTGTTTGCAAAGACCTATCTCGCTGTTTCCTATTACTGCCCTTTAAATTATGTTTTACTTTGGGCTTCTCATAGAACCCATGCAACATGTAAGCTTGTGTGTCTGATTCATTTCATTTCACATTACTACAGAAAGGCCCTAATTGTCATGATGGCTATTCCACTTGCCTCTGGGCTCTGGCAGCCCAAGGTCAGAACTTACAAAGAATTGATAGGTAGTGAACAAACAGGGATGGCTCCTAGAAGTGCTATCCTAGAAGGGATAGCTCCTAGAACCTCCTAGAGTTCCAGCCATGCCAGATTCAGTCCAGTACTGTTTTCCCAGCAGCACCCCTCTGCTTGCCCCCAACTTCTTGCTTTTCCAGGGTTACTGTGTGCATCTGCAGGAATGGAGAGTACTGTGTACTCTATCTGCCTTCATTTTCTTTTCCAATCACCCAGGTGGCTTGGCCCCATGAGTCCTGCATTTATTGCATTTCCCTGGCGCCCTCTCTCTCTCTCTCTCTCTCTCTCTCTCTCTCTCTCTCTCTCCTTCTCCCTTTCCCTCTCCAGGGCTCTTAGTGTTAGTGTATGTAGAACCGTACAACTAGTGAGCACCAAACTAGAATTAAAACCTAAGAATGTTTAGCTCCAAAGCCTGAGGAGAACTACAAGGGATTCTGAGCAGCAGCATAGTTAGAGAAGAGGACTCTGAAGAGAAGGCAGGAGGCAGGAAGAAAAGAGAAGCTGAAAGATAAATAAATGTCACCCCTCTTAATAATTTTATCTAGTGTAGAAACTGCAAACAAGGGAAAGTCCTCCAACAGTCAAAGTAGATAGAAAGCTTGAGAAAGGTCCCTGGCCCTTCCCAGAGCTCGGAGAGACTGAGCAAATGTGACTGTTTACTCTATGAAACATTTTGCTTATACAAGAGGGAGGCTTCACCAGAGTTTGAAACAAAAGAACTGAACACTTACCCAGAATAAGGACAGCATGCTTCCGTAGACTGAGGGGAGAGAAGGGAGGATGGGGCTCAAAGACAAAAAGACCGTAGCCCTGTGGAGTCACCTTAAAATCTGGCTCCTGTTTTCTGTGACATGGATCAGATCATGCTGCCTTATAGGCATAGAACAGTGCACACTATCCCTGTCCACTTGGCATTTGCCAGGCTGGGCAAAGGCCTGATGGACAATGGTTCTGTTCTCTAGTGAGTTGGAGTCACACTGTCCACTCACTGTTCCCTCTCATTTACCTTTGGTATGTTCACCAACCTACAGGAGACATTTATTGTCTAATTCTAGAAAGGCTTGAGAGCTGTGCTTATCTGTGATGCTTGGTGAATTAAACATCCTTGTTCAAGATAAATACCTGGGCATCCTGGTGGTTCTAACCAGTCTGATCTACTTGAGTTAGGAAGTGGCAAACTGCTGCTCTGAGTTCCTTCCTGTTTTGGTATGGCTTCTTGCCTAAGGATGGCCTTTGCTTGTTTAAATGGCTGGGAAAAAAATCAGCCACCAAAACATATGTTGTGATACACGAAAATTACATGGATGTCATATTTCAGTGTCTATAAATGAAGTTTTCCTGGAACAAAACCACACTCATTTATTTATGGATTGTCTCCGAAAGCTGTACCTCTAGAACCAGAGAGTTGAACCAGAAACATTTTACTATCTGGCCCTTTAAACAAAAGCTTGCCATCCCTTGATTTAAAAGAGAATTCCTTTGCAATTCAGGAATAAAAGAAGGAAAAGAGCAAAGTCTTTAAGAAGTACCCTGAAGAACTGAACAAATTGTATGGCATAAAAAGTGTCTCTAGTCAGCATACACTGCTGACATTCAGGGTGATTTGGGTAAGAAGGGGAAAAAATGGTAAGTTGTACTGTTTCCTGCAGCAAGTCTGATATTGGAGGATTTTAAGAGCTTATAAGGGTAACACCAGCCTCTCGCGTCTTTACTATTTCTTAATTTCCCTTCATCTTAAAATTCTTTCTTATTTTCTTTTTTCTTCGTCCTTTCTTTTTTCTTTCAGTACCAGGGATCAAACTCAGGACTTTGTATTTGCAAGGCAGTCACGGTGCCACTGAGCTAAATCCCTGGCCCAATTCTTTCTCATTTTCATGCTTATTTACTGCCTTAGTTATTTTTCTTATTGCTGAGACGAAATACCCGACACCCAAAGTTAAAGGAGAAAAGGTTTTTTTTGGCTCACAGTGTGTATAAGTTTCAGTTCATAGTTGTCTGACCCCAAAGCAGGGTGACATGGCCAAGAAGCATGTCAGAGGGGCATAGTGGAGGAAAAACAGTTCATGGAGGCAGAAGGCAGGAGACAGTGAGCAACAAAGCAACAAGCAGCAGGCAGCAAGCAACAATAGCAGCTTTCTATTTTATATTCTGTCCAAGGCTACCCACCTTTGCAGTGACTAGCACTCACACCCAGGGTGGGGTATTCTTAATGCTAGCTAGCATCAAATCATGAATAAATCCCAGCATCACATCCCACCCTTAATCTTAGTACCACACACCTAGATGCAGCCACCTCCGAAAAGTCCCACCTGTGACCACAGGAGGCTTTGGGAGGACATCTAGATACAAGCCATAATACCAACAAAAGTGTCTCTAAACACTCAGATGTTAAAGTATGCTTCAGGGTCATCTGGGGGTTTCTGGGAGACATTGAGAAGACCTCATTTGAGAGCTGGACCTACTCATGGTTACTGCCTCTATCTCTATTATCTGAGAGCCACAACTGTGCCTGTCTGGCTCAGGACTATTCATCAGATTTTATTTTATCCCTGCCCCCAGGAAAAATGCCAAGGCCCAGCCCATGGACCTGCAGTCTCAACCAGCTTGCCTGCTATCGTGCTGTGAGCATGGTCATCACACATGAGAGGGCTGGCCACCTAGGAAACCATGATTGCTTATTGATATTATCCTTAAGCTGCTGGAGTCTGGCAGGAAGGTAGAAAATTCAGGTATTTGGCAGGCTGCTGACTTTACTAAGGCCTGGAAAGTGGTGGGTACCACATGAACACAAGGCAGCCTTTCTGTCGCATCTGGAGTGCTGCTGGAAAACTGCACTGGTGAGACATACTCCAGAAGGGACAGGCCAGGGTCTGCCAGCTAAGGGTTGGAGTGAGCTGTCAGGGTACCAGTTAACCTGGGTCCTTTCATTAGTAGAAATGGAAATTAAAACTAAAGCACAAATTTATGGGGAGGGGAACTTTAATTGGAAAGTTAGAGGTAAGATAGGAAAAGACCCCAGCTTTTGTAGCCAGAGGGGAGACACTGATATAGGGGTTCTGTCTGCCCACCTGCAAAGGCAGAGGCCAGGTTTTCAAGCTCAGCTGTTTGATTATTACCTCAGTCTTGGTGTCTTAGCTCTAAACTCTTTTGGCTGAGGAGTGACCCAGTTTTCAGGAAAAGATTCCATCTGTCTGTGGTGGTCTCAGTAAGTTGGAGTTCTTCCTTTCCTGGCATCCAGGTGATCACATGTTTAGGACAATGGCTGGAGACTTCTAGACGTACTTGAATGTTCCTGGGAGTCCCCCATCCTGGTGTCTTCAGTCTTGAAGAGGAGCCGATTATGTTAATTCAGGGTTAATCAACCTCATTTTGCCAACTCTTAGGCTTTCCCTACATGGCTGGCATACTATATACAGAAGTTAAGAAAGGATTTGTCCCAAAGTTTTAAGGTAAAGAAGGATACAAAATGGTCAAGCTTTGCTTCTACTTTCCAGGCACGTGTAGGTGCAAATGGTTCATAGCAAAAATGGCATTTTTTTTCTTTTGGGGCAAAGTCTCACTATGCAATTTAGGCTGGCTTTGAACTCACTATGTAGCCCAGGTTGGCCTCAAACTCAAGGCAACCCTTGGATCTCAGCCTCCCAAGTGCTGGATTACAGGTGTGCACCACTATTGTAGACAGCTGAATTAGAAATTAATGTTCAGTCAGAAGGGGACTGAGCTCTCAAGGAAGTGAGTACAGAAGATGAGAACAAATCTTCTGTACTGTGGTTGGAGGTGCATCTGAAGAAAGCAAAATCTCCAAACTAAGTCACAATGGCCAGATTCATATACTTCTCTAAGGGATGAATGGAAACTTGAGATTGTACTGTAATTGGTACCACCCTTTTGGAATTTCTCATAGAGATAGACTATTATCTCACTAGGGGTGAGCCCTCCTCTCTCACCCCAATAAGACCAAGACAAAGACTGAAGACAAGACTAAGTCTACAGATTACTGACCAACTTTAATGATGTCATCCACTTGCTCTTGCTACATACCCCACTTCCCTATTGGATCCATATTAGCTAAATGGCTATACCTGTAATCTTGTTGGATGATTATAGTTTGGCCCACTTTTTACCTACCTCATGACTTGCCTATAAAACATTCTTGGAGAGATGACCTCAGGGGCAACCCACTTGGGAACCCTTCCATGTCTTAGGAAATATTACTATTCCCCATTCCTATTCCCCCATAAACCTTCCCTACTCCCTTAACCTCCTTTGTCCTTTAGAATTCAATCTTCGATTTCAGGGGACAAACAAACTTGGCACATCTGACATCTGGCAGGTCAGGAGTTACATTTGTCCTGTATCACCACCATGCCCAGCTTTAAAATGGCCATTAAGTCCCTGACTGTGAAGCTTTTAATGAGTAGTAGGCAATATACAGGGTATGAGGAGGTTCCCAAAACTGAGATAAGGAACCTAATTGGTAGAACAGGTTTGCAAATTCACTGACTCCTGTTGCTGAAAAAGAAATTTCAGGATGCATCAGTAAGAGGTGCTGAAAGGTATTATTAAGCAGAAATTTAAATATAAAAGCATATATACAGGCCAGCAATTTAGCTCAGTGGCACTGCACTTGCCTAACAAGTGCAAGGTTCAATCCCCTGTACCAAAAAAAAGCACACACACACACACACACACACACACACACACACAAAGAAAGTGTGGGCTCTGAGAGAGAGGCGTGCTGCAGTTTGGAGCTGGGACTATTTAGGTGTTCGGGGCAATGAAAATCTGTGGAAGTTGTGAATTTATAGGAAATTTTGTAATAGTCTTGGTTTATGAGGGAAAAGAATGGCAGAAAGATAATGACCCATTTTACAAGTGAAGGCATGAGCCCCACCAAATTTTTGTTTGTTTGTTTGTTTTTGGTACTGGGGATCAGACCCAGGGCCTTGCCAAGACAGTCTCGTTGTTACTGAGCAAAATCCCCGGCATCCCGCCAATTTTCTTTTTTTTAACTTGGGTGATCTGTTTCTGCCTCGAAACATTCTTTGAATTCTCAATCTGTTCCTCTGTCTTAAAACCAGATTTCTGCCCTTTACTTTATTGACTAAGCTAATTTAGGAGCTTCGTATCTTTTTTTTTCTTTTTATTGAGTTTATTGGTATAATCTAGGTATACAATACAGTTACATTCATTATTGGAATCCTGTGCCTTTACATGATTGGTCTTGATTATCATGTTTTCCCCTTGTCCCTCCCCTCCCTTCAAAGGAGCTTCGTATCTTTAAGTGATTTCAGATTGTCGAGGTTGGTGGGCTGAAGGGAGGCCCAGTCAGGCGAGGTTCCAAAAAAAAACATGCGTGGAGCAGACATCACAAAAAAGCAGGAATAAACTTTACTTTTCAGCACAGCACTTACAAGTTTTTTTTTTTTTTTTTTTTTTTTTATCAGTTTACTGAGACATAGTAGAACAGAACATTCTGGGTGACCTTACAGGCCATGTGATGCATGAATGGTTTTTCATGCTGATTCACTATTATACAAGAAATCACACTGAGGATTTAGCTCAGCGGCCCCACACCTGCCTGGCAAACACAAGGTCCTCAGTTCGATCCCCTGTACCAGAAAAGGGAGGGGGGATTCCCCATTGTGCTCCTGCTCTGATCAAACTCCTTCAGTTGTCTGGGCTTTGACACATCTCACAGCAGCCCCCTACATGGGTATGATGAACCTAGAAGAAAAGAAAAATAAAGAAACTTAGGGAACATGATATGGATAACTTTGGTTACCTAGATAACTTCATGTCCTGGAGTTGAGTCTTCTTAAAAGTACAGTGTTATGATTTTCCTTGCCTTTATTTCAACTCTTCTACCTTAGTAAGGGCCAACAACCTTTCTCTTCCCATCCCTATGGTGTTCCTATGTTCTGTGTCATACAGAGGTGCCTATAAGCCATTTTTCAGTATTTCCAAAGGCATGATAAAAAGAATACATTGGACTAAAATCTTTGTAAGTAAAGAAAACATCAAGTCCCTTTTTAAAAACTGGAACCATAAGAATAGCATGAGATATGGGGAAAACTGAGCAACTTAGCTTTGATTCAGTCACCACATCAGCCATTTCTGTGGGATGTGGATTTTTTTCACCAACTTTTTTTTTTTTTTGAGACAAGGTCTCACTATGTAGTTCAGGCTGACCATAAACTCACTATGTAGCCCAAGCTGGCCCAAACTCCAAGTGATCCTCCTGCCTCAGCCTCTCAAGTGCTGATATTACAGGCATACACTGCCCAGCTTCACCATTTTTATAGATGCAGAAATAGTCTACATGGGTTGTGGTCAAACTTGCATTTATGTAGTCTGTCTGACTCCATGGCCTTATTCCTTCTTTGACACCTTATTTCCTCATCCCTTCCTACAGCTTAGAGCTTGGGTTAGAGGTAGATATAAATTTGATTTTAAAATAACAAAATTCTAGGGCAAGGGATTTAGCTCAGTGGTTCAGTGGCCTGCCTTGCAAGCACAAGGACCCAAGTTCAATCGCCGGTACCAAAAACAAGAAAAATAAAAATAACAAAATACTTAACAGATGTTTGGAAGAAAAAATCTTTCAATGGAATAGGAGGAAATCAAAGATAATCTAGTGCTAAAATAACAGCTGAGTATCATTTTGGAACTCTTACGTAGTGTTATATAATTCCCTAATAAGCAGTTCTAGTTCAGGGGCTAAGAAAGAATGAACCCCACTGGTTAGTGACAGACATAAATAAGAATGATGTGAAAGGCGCCATGCAGGGAGACATTGTGCTGGGATACTTTGTTTCTATACTCTTGATTTGGGGTGAAAATGCATGTTTCTGTTAGAATGTTCAGCTTTTGCATTTATTTTTATTTATTTATTTCTACTGAGGATCAAACTCAGGTCCTCACATTTGCCAGGCAGGTGCTGTACCACTGAGCCATGTCCCTGGACCCTGCTTTTTTTTTTTTTTTTTTAGAGACACTGTTTTTACTGAGGTCAGGGTGCTAGGGACCCCTTCTATAGATACTTTCTAGGTTCTTCTTCTCCTGAATAAAGAATTGGACCAAAGGTAGCAAGGTTTTACATTCACTGGATGTGGGAAAAGAACTCTGCTCTGCAGAATGAATGTGGGCCCACTAAAATAGGGAAAACTGGGTGTTATGGCGCACACCTGTAATCCCAGCACTTGAGAGGCTGAGACAGGAGAATCGCCACAAGTTTGAGACCAGCATGGGCTACATAGTGAGTTCAAGGACAGCCTGAACTACATAAAGAGACCCTGTCTCAAAAAAAAAAAAAAAGAAATGAAAAAAAAAAAGGAAAGAAGCTCACTCTAGCACTCTATGAGCTAAGAGGGGACCACTGTGAAAGACAGCACTAGGGCCACAAGGTCAATGGCAGTGGACCTCCACTCCTCAGGCTGTTGCCAGATGTAGGCTGTCCTGTCAAAAACCTGCTTGAGTTCTCACTAGCAGACCTGAACACAGCACGCTCTGCTTAGACCCACGTGCAGAGCCTGGAGAACCGTTCTGTGCAGGTGTCCTGGAATTCTGTGATTGAAGGGTCACGCCCACTTGGCCCAGCCCTTTGGCCACGCCCTGATCTCCTGCCTCAGGGCCTCCCCTTGTAGTCCAAACTGGATTTGAATTTGCAGGAATCCTCCTGCCTCAGACTCCGAAGTGCTGAGATTACAGATGTGCAACACCACCGCCAGCAAGAACGTGCAGTTCTTTTATCCTATTATTTTAATTTTGTTTAAAATATACCTAAGCACCATAAGAGAGATTTGTATGTGCAAATTATCTTGAGAGTTCAGAAGAAAGTCAGGAGCAGCTTTGACTCTCTGGGCTTTACTGGGCTGAAGGTCAGAGCCCATGTGGGACTCTTCTTTACACCTCAGTTAGTTTTTGGCCCACTAGACATTAGGTGCTTGATATATCACTGTCACGGGTTGGGAGGGGTGAGCGAACTGTTTGTTCCTTAACAAGGCCCACTGAGGATCGTGAACAAACAGAAGGAAATCTATCTATTCTTTGGATAACTCCAACATCCATTCATGGAGTTCAGTTGCCAGCACCAGAAGAAAGAAAAAATGAGAGAAAGAGAGAGGAAGAGAAAGAATAATAAATCAGTAGTCTATCCACTGTCTGAACTATTTATTATTAATACACATTAAAATGTAAAAGGTATTTTTATGCATTGTTCAAGGTACAGATATAGAGACCCTTTTATCTATCTTAATTTATTAAGTCCTTACTTCTGCTAATCACAAAAATATTAAACTTTTCAATACCAGGTCTATGAATTACATTGAGAATTTAAGTGGTCAGCTTCAGATTTAAAATCATCTAATTCAAGATTCTCCCCATTACCCTTTTTTTAAGTGGCTTCCTATTCACCCTGTGGTAGGGAAGGGTCCACCCCAGACTGTGGTGATGGCTGCACCCATGGCATTCAGCATGGACAGATGAGGTCTGCAGCAGGTCCTAACTCATATTTTCTCACAGTACAGGAGAGGCGGAGCTGCAGGCCATGCCGGGAAGAGGGTGAAGGAGTAGGGGCACCGAGGCAGGCTTTGTAGTAACAGAAGGGTGTGGTTTCCCTGGTGCCTCAGGAGGGTTTGATTGGTTTCTTTCACTAATCCCGTGATCTGAAACCAAAGCCACTGCTTAGGAATAAGGAGGACATGCACTTGGTCCCCATGGTAAGGAACGTTATTGGAAAACAGGGACCTTATCCCGGGAACACACTGGGGAGGGGAACTTGTGGTTAGGCCAGATGTCAAGGCAACACGTAATATTTGACCTTAATTGTAGGCCTCACATCACATCCTTCTCCTTATTCATTCCTCTCAGAGGTACCCTCAGTTCTTGGAGTGCCTATAAATCATCCTGACATCAGGGAGAGGCAGCCACCTTACCCACTCTGCTGTGGGTTAGACTCTCTGGTGGACACCCACGCATGGGGCTCAGGCACTCCCAGGTCTTACTCCCCACACACGTTCTGAGGATGTCTTAGTCTCTGGGACCACCTCACTTCCTCCATGCTGACATCTCTCTCCCCGACTGCGAATCCCCTTCTCTGTGTGTGTGCTGTATGTCACACATGGACCACACTCACAGAGGATCCAGGCTGTAAGTCCCTTGCACTCTGGGATACCTTTCCCCTGGCTTATCCTTTGTCAGCACTTTTCTTAGGCATCCTTAGAATTAAGCTCTAGAAACAGTCTTTCCTTCCTTGCTAAACTCTTCCTTCCTTTGGGGCAGGAAAATCATCCTAATTTATGATGCATACCTCCTTCTCTCTTACTTATGGTATAAATTTCATGCTCCCCTTCAGGCTTTGCAGTTCTTGCTGTGCAAAGCTAAGTTTCATTTAAAACAAAACAAAAACCTTTCTCTCTCTAACTGCTGGCTCTTATATTTAATTCAAAATCTGGTTTTACACATCAGGAGGTATTGTCTCAGCTATTGGTTTTTAAATAAACGAGTGATAAGCTTTGTTCCAGAACTACAAGTTCTGTCCAATTCAAGCAGCCACATGTGGCTATTTCATTGCAATTAACCGGCATTTAAATGAAATGAAATTGAAGGTTCAATCCCGCAGATCACAGTAGTCACATTTCCAGTGTTCCGCAGTCAGAGGGGGCCAGCGGCTACTGTACTGGGGAGTACAGAGTGTTTCCAGCATTGCAGACGTTTACAGAACCGCGCTCATCCAGTCTGTCTACCTCCCTTCCCTGAGGGTTGTCAACAGTGGGAACGGAGGGCAGTGTGTGAAGGCGGGTGGCTCAAGGAGACGCTAAGGCACAGTGTTAGCTGGCCCCTGCAACCTGGAAGGAAGTTTTGAACTGGAGAAGTTTAAGTAACCACTTCAGATGAAATCCTCTCCCCACCCCTTGTTTCGGTAGAAAAAGGTTTTTGGCAGCTGGAAACGTTCCTGCCTACCAGTCTGTCACAGATGGCACGCACCGTGGGTTACCACCACTAAGCAACTCTCTCATGAAGAGCATTTTCGCTTCACAGCTCAGCCTGCCGCAACCACTGAATCCACGGAGCCTCCAGGCAAGTTTTAGAGCTGTTTTATACCTATCAAATGTGCTGTATATAGGCAGTTTTGTCACTGCTTCCATTTGCTTTACATTTTAGTCTCTACAATCCTCCGACTGCCTAGAGTAGGAAACACAGAGACTCCCAGTTAGCCACTAGTGTTGGACATGCACAATTAGAGGGAGTATTGGGTGACTTGCGGGGGTGGTAATCTTACTTTGGTGAGGATCTTATGCTGATGAGACTTTAGGTCCTGAGGATCTTATGTTAACCAAGGCAGTAAGGAGAGCAAGTTCTTAGAACAGTAGGTGGGATGAATTAAACTGATAAGGAATTTGACCCTCCCCAGGTGAAACCTTTCTCTTACTACTCTGTTCTCAAGGAACCAGGATGTCTCCAGCTGATGTATCCTTGCCCTTGAGTATGAGGGGACCATTGAGGTCTCAGCTGTGACTGCAGGCAAAGATGGAGTTATGTTCCCATATTCCACAGCTGGCTTGTGAGCGAGGTGACACTGAGCCTTGGACACTGCTAATCACACTTCCATTATGAGATGGTCTTTCCCCCAAATTATGTGGAATGGCTTCCGACAAATCTGCATACTTCAGTGCCCTTCAGTCTCGCCTGGTTCTATGTCACTCACATAGTGGAGCAGCTTGGGCTTTCCTGGCCTGCCGTGACTTCCAGTCAGGGCCTTGTCTGCAAATGTTTAACAGGCTGGTGGAGACAAGAGCTTATTTCCTCACAACTGGTGACAGGACAAACACTTGATCTTTTCCATTTAATAAATAATGATAGCAATTGTAATACATAACAGGCTGGCAGCTGAATTTTTAATAGCCCTGGTTACCATATGTGTTGTCAGATGGAATCCTGGCAGTTATTATTGATCCTAGGCAGCAACGACATTATGCACTTTCCAAAGGGTCAAGGTTTAGGAAAGCCAGAGACTGGGTTACTGGAGAGTCAAGGCAGCGCCAAGTCACAAATTACTTTCCTTATCTATTGCTGTAGAACAAATCATACCCCCACCTCTGGTTTAACAGGCTAAAACAATAAACATATTCTCTCAACATTGTTTCTGAGGATCTGGAAGCTGAGAGGAGCTTGGGCGGGTAGTTCAGGCTCAGAGTTTCTCACCAGGCTGCAGTCAAGATGTTGGTGCTGTAAACATCTCAGGACATAACTGGAGGAAAAGCCTCTTCCAAGCTCACCCATGTGACTGAAGGTAGACATCAGAATGTCTGCTTCCAAGTTATTCGTGGGGCCTCATCTACAGAGCTCTTCACAACATGGTGGCTTCCCCCAGAGCAAGCAATCCAAGAGAGAGAACCCAAGATGACAGCTCTAGACCTCATTACCAAATTCAGAAGTAATAATCTATCACATCTGCTATATTCTGCTCAGTAGAAGTGACTCACTAAGTCCAGTCACACTCAAGAGGAGGAACCAGATTTTTTTTTTTTTTTAAGACAGGCTCTCACTCTGCAGTTCAGGCTGGCCTCGAACTCACTACGTGGCCCAGGCTGGCCTCGAACTTGCAGCAATCCCCTGCCTCAGCCCTCCGAGTGTTGGAATTACAGGCATACACTATCACGTCAGGCTTAGCACCACCTCTTGACGGGAAGAGTATCAAAGAAGTTGTGAACATATTTGGAAAATAATTTCACAAGCTCAAAATTTTTACTTGAAAACTTCCCATTTAATGTTTGAAGATTATAAACATTTTAATAGGTGATACCAACACTGACCCCAAGCTACAAGGTAGTTCTTGTACCAGAAAACAGAAGTAGATCATGACTGCTGAACCTGCTCCTATTGCCTTTGGGTGTTACCGGGATTAGGTGGACTCAGGTGTCCTGGTTCCCTATTGCCAGAATCATTGCCATCTCTAGGAACTGATTGAAGCCAGAACCAGGTCTACATGTATAGAATAGGGTCACATAGGCAGGCCCTCTGCACCCAGGGCTGGATCCCTGATGTGGAGAAGACAGAGACACACGTGTAATAACTTGTGGCCTTGATCTTGAGTTGATATCTAGAAATGGGGCGCAAGGGCACGGAAGGACAACGTTTAATGTTCTCAGTATTGAGAACATTTAAGTAAGTTTTCTTTCGCTGATTATAAATATGCCCCCATGGTTTTATACTATTCTGAAACTTCTGAGCACTAGCGCTAACTAGTTATGCTGAAACCATCTGCTGAAAAAACAACTCTATAATAATCATTGTTCTGTCCTCTTCATTATCAGGGAGAGGCGGGCATGGCATCACTGAGCTAAATCCCCAGTCCATCAAGGAATACTTTTACATAATAAATCACCCAATAGTGGTTTGGGATACACACAGAGAAATCCTGTTCAAATACAGATGTCTTTAACTCAGGGAGACAGTATGGCATTATCGTGTCTATTATTTGGTCTTAGGCATCTGCACTGTTCCCCTGGAGAGCATTTCTGGCAGATGGGGGTCCATTTCCAGTTATAAGTAGCAGCCCTGACACCATTGAGTACAGCATGCAGGTAGGTATATCTCTCCACACTCTGGAGAAAGCACTGGATGCAGACTGCAGAGTAGGGTGTCATTAGGACACAGGTCAGAGCCTCATACTCCAGCCAGGAATGAGTAATTTATGAGATAATCCAGGTGTTTCATCATGAAGCTTTAAACGTGGTGCCACGAGGTGAGTCATGTTTTCTCACTATGGAAGAGTCGGGGTCTCCGCAGGCACTGGCCTTGTTCCTATGGAGTGGTGATCTAGGGGAGTGGCCATTCATCTCTAATCACCATCCTGGCCTCTTAGCCAAACTGCAGGCTGGCAGCTCTGGCGTGTGACTCTTCTGGCAGGAAGGGGGCTTTCTAAGCCAGGACTCATTAGGAGAGTCTCTGTTATTTTAGGTTTCATTGTTGACTTTTCTCAGTCCCTTCAAGCTGTTAGTTTCTTTTAATCACGATGTGTTTTCTACTGGCCATCCAAGTAAACACTGTTGCATTTCTGTTTTTTAAAATATATTAAAGTGTTAAGAACAACAGAAAAAGCAATCATAAGTTTGTTTCAAAATATGGAGGGAGGAATGGATGGGATGGTATTGCCCGTAAGTAGATAGTTGCTGGGGCTAGGTGATGGGAACTATTTTGTTTGTTTTTATATATATTAAAAATTCTCCATAAGAAGGTTTTTTATGGTAAAAATAAGAATTGTTTTAAAAAAGAAAACAACTATGGCCACACCACACAGAGACAACTGTGGTTTACCTTTGGGGAATTTTTTTCTACTCTTTTTCCTCAGCATACACCTGTTTATATTTGTACTTCTAAAGGAAAATTAATATTACACTATATATTCTCATACAGATCTGCTGTAAGGGCTGGGAAACTTGGTACCTCTGCATAGGACTGAAAGTCTGGTATGTTCAAGGAGGCCTTTAAGCTAGAAATGTTACTCTGGTTTTTACGGATTGTTCTAATACCTGAGAGGTGTCACTTATAAGTAGTTATTTTTTTCCCCAAAAAAAGCACATGTAAAGGATACATAAACATTTCAAAGCGGGAGAGTCTTTTCTGTTTTGTTTTTGCCTGTTTGTTCTTAGCTGTGCTTCTGTGGGCTGAGTGACAATGACCACAAGGTGGCTCATGGAGAGCTGCTAGGCTTGCCACTGCTAATGGAAGACGTACTTTCGAGCAGCCATCATACGATCGTGCAGGGTTCTCCCGAACAACAAGCCACAGTGGACAAAAATACACAGGTATTCTTGAACAGCCTACATAATTGGCCAGCCCTGTATTGTACTAATGCCCCTTCCTGTTTGGGAAATGGACTAGAAAGCCATAACTTTCCCATAACCTTTCCCAGTAGGCCCCAGGTAGTCTTTGAGAGCCACTTAAAGGTTTGTTTTTGGCTTTGGTTTTGGTTATTGTGGGGGGGGTGCTGGGTATTGAACTCAGGGACCTTACACTTGTGAGGCAGGCATGGCACCATTGAACTAAATCCTTGGCCCTTCGGATATTTTCTTTTGCAAACCCATGATCATATTTCCTCTTCTTACTCCAGCCCAGAGGTGGGAAAGCCCGAGGTCCAGGACAGGACCCACAGATGGGCACTTCAGGCTGAATCTTTGTCTTCATTCCTCAACTCTCTGTGGATGCTAGACTAGCACTCCCTTCCCTGGACTTACCCTCTGATGCTCTTAGGTACAAGAACCACTTGGCCATGTGGTACCACGAACAATTCTGCATGTATCTAGATCCAGCAGAGATATGTTTGGGCATCAGTTAAGCTAGCTAATGCCTCCTTTCAAAGAGCTCTCCCTTGGCAGAACCAAACTTTCTGAGATGCCTAAGCCGCTCATTCTGTTCCCCGACTTGTGTCCTCTTTCCCTTCTCAGCACCGAAAGCATTCCCAGCAAGAATGCCGGGTCCTGTGTGGTCCTGGTCACCGAGTCCCCTGGATATTTTTGCTCCTCTTCCTACCTGACCTCTTGGCAACCTTTAAGACAGAGTCCTTCCTACAGCCTGTCTGCCCTTGGCTTCTACAGCACAGCTCTGCCAGCTGTCCTCTGACATCACTACCCGCTCCTCTCCCGCCTCCTCTGCCGGGTCTTCACCCCTGCCAATCCCTAAAACAATGCAACTCAGGTTTTCTCCTCCTTCTTCTATGGTGGGAGGGCTACCTTTTGACTTTTACGGGCATGTTGGTGGGCCTTTTTCTCCTCTAAAAAAAAAAAGTAAAAGTTATATTTTATAACTATTAGTACAAAGAAAAATACATCAATGTCATATTTTAAAGCATTTTATTTAACCCAAAAGTCCATTTTTTTCTGACTTTAAAAGAAATTAAAATATTTTATAGACCTCAGGCACTGAGCCTCCTCTGCCTAAAGCTATAAATCAGTCCCAAATAGTTAGTGTCACTACTGGCTATGAGCTAAAGCCTGTTCAGAGCTTTATTAATTTAATTCCTTTGATTTTTCACTGTTTCCACGAGGTAAGTACTTTCATTTTCCTCATTTTACAGCTGAGATGTGCAAGGCTCAGAAAGGTTATGTAACATGGTCAAGGTCACATGGCTAATAAGAAAACCAGATGCCAGGGCAACAGCCTGGCCCTAGAGCTCCCTCGCATTCCTGTCCCTTCCTCACCCCCTCCCTAGGCCAACCCTTCTATTGTTCTAGCTTTGATAAGGTTTACAGGCATTGCCTCCAAAACCTGCACGACTAATCTCTCAGTCCTACCCGATTCACGTATTCTGCTGCGTCCTGGACATGTGCACTTCTTCCAGCTCAGAGACAAGGTCCCAGGCGGACCTTACTTCAGTCCTCTCAAATTTACTCTTCCTCCCATATCGTGCTCACAGCCAGACCCCAGGTTTTCCTACCCTGTTATTTTCACCTCTCCGGGCAGGTCTGCTTTCTCCATCCTCCTTCACCGCGCCCGCCCCCCCCAGGGCAGACATCAGCTCCCGATCCATCGTGGTGCTGTTCTCCTGACCACCACGGAGGGCTGCACGCTGCCTCCTTCCTGCTTCCAACCGTTTTTTTAAATGCAAACCTGATTTTGGTCCTACTCTCCTTAAACCTCCGCAGTGGCTTACAACACTCTAATAGAGTCCGCACACCTTATCCAGACTTTTGGCTCCTTCCTAGCAATATTTCTAGCTCACCCTCTTTCATCTGTCAAGTGTGCCCCGCTCCCCGCAGCACCTTCTCTCCCTCTCCACCTGATCACCTGATCACCTCCTACCTGTCCGTCAGGTTTCAACTTCCAAACCACTCTCAAGGAGACTTTCTGATCTTCCACCTTCAGGCTGCCGCTCCTCTGTGCCTTCTAGAGTTCCTGGCACAATAGCAACTTGTCCCGCCGCGAGCCACAGCCTCATCTCCAGGGGTCTAGGAGGAAGTGGTTCAGGCCGGTACAGCTGCTACCCCAAGGACTCAGAATGTTTCCTTGTCCTTGAAGATAAAAACAGAAGCAAAAGTGCTTTCTCCTTGAGGAGCACCAGCTTCTTATTAAGTGGAAAAATATTTTCTATAAGCTTCCCGATATATTTTCCTTGGGTCTTTTTTGGCTAAAACTGAGTCACAAGTCCACTTTAGGCCAATCAGTAGGGAAAAAGTAAGTTTATATGTGCCATTTAAATTCTTTAACACAAAAAGCCAGGTGTCGTGGCGCACGCCTATAATCCCAGCACTGGGGAGGCTGAGCCAGGAGAATCGCTGTGAGTTCAAGATCAGCCTGGGCTACATAGTGAGTTCCAGGTCAGTCTCAACTACATAGTGAGACCCTGTCTCAAAAAAAACAACAACAACAAAAATTCTTTAACACAAGTAGATTACAATCCCTTCCTGACATCCCTTACACTCCTCCACCTTACTTATCCTGTTTCCTGTCCCTTTCCCATCCTTTACAGCATTTAGGTAAAGGAAACTTCTCTTAAGATGAACATATTATTGTTTCTTTTGATTAGTTTTGTTTTCTGATATATTTTTATTTAGGAGGATTTATTCATAGAGAATAAGTGGCACTGGAATTTATACTGCCCTGTGAGCCGAGACCCCTACATTCCAGCCCTGATAGAGTTCTATATGATCTTTTTCTGTGTATGTCTGCAAAACTCCAAAGTAAAGAAAATGGATTGGCTCAGGGTCTTTAAAAATGTGGCTCAAGGAACCCTAGGGACTTTTTTTTGGAACCCTTGGAAACACCTTGGGACTTTTTTATTCCCCCCAGACAGGCTCTCACTATGCAGTTCAGACAGGCCTTGAACCCACCATGTAGTACAGACTGGCCTCAAACTCCCAGCGATCTTCCTGCCTCAGCCTCTGGAGTATTGGAATTACTGGCATGTCCCACCACTCCTGGCCCTTGGGGCTTTTTGATCACAGGGAGCCAATTAACTGGCCTCCAGGCTGGCTCTCCATATCACTGTTCTTAGCCTTGGTCTGTTGCCTATTTTGGGCCCAGGCCTAAGATTTTAGTGGACAGGAGGGTTCCGAGGGGAAAACAGAACCTGGAAATCCTCAGGCTGGCTGGTTAGTGAGGAGGCCCAGTATCGGGGGTTGTCAGCTGTCTGCACTGTCGCAACTTTCTTGGACACTGACCGACCCTCCTTCTGGCACACGCACCTTCCTTCACGCGTGTGAACAGCACTGACCGAGGGTCCAGTTACACGAGGCTGTTCTCTAGCTAGGGAACTGGGTTATCTAAGGTACTGTCACCTGAATGTCCTCTGACTCAAATCACTGGAATTCACCACGTGGTCTGCTAAGGAAGCTTCCGTGACTGAGACCCTATGACGAGGCTGAGGGCCTGGACTCCAGTCCATGGTTTGTCTCTTGCTCTCTGGGTCACCCTGGCCCTCACATTGCTGGCTGCAGGAGAGTAGGCCCTGAAACCTTCTTCCCTGTTCATCCTCAGGGACTCACAGCAGCCCTTGGACAAATGCTTATTTCAGGGAAGCATCACTAAGCGTGATGTTACACACCTGTAACCCCAGCTACTCGGGAGGCTGAGGTAGGAGGGTTGCAAATTTAAGACCAGCCTGGGCAACTTAGTGAGACCTGGGCTGAAAATAAAATTTTTAAAGGAGGAGGGGCTGGGGTGTACCTCAGTGCTCCCTGACTTCAGTCCCTAGTAGCACACACACACACAAAAGAAGAAATCATAATTTTAAAGTACAATTGCCTATTGAACAATAAATTCAAATGAAAAGAAATGTCTTCCGCATTTTTCTGGTGTGTGTTTGCTTGTTTTTTGAGACTGGGTCTCACTGTGTAATTCAGACTAACTGTGAATCACTACGTAGCCCAGTCTGGCCTTGAACTTGCTGCACTTCTGCCTTGGCCTCCCAAGTGCTGGGATCGCAGATGTGGGCGGTCACTCTCAGCTATCTGCTTTATTTTTAAAGGGTGGGAGAAGGAATAAAAAGTAGGATAAACACTAATTTCCATTTCCTCAATTATGAAGTCAGTAAAATCCCCAGTGAAAAGTGGGTAAAAGCCCCACCACGGAGGTGGAGGGAATTTAAGTTTCAAGTGTTCACTTTGCGGAATGCAGAGGCTAAACACGAAAGGCTCAGTTTTTTAATGACAGAAAATACTGGTAGGCAGGACAGGGGGTTTTCAGCCAGTGAGTCCAGACCCAACCAGCAAACCCAGACTGAGCCGTGTCCGTCCCTTCTATGCACCACCTGCTCGGGAAGGGTGCTTACCTCTGCACTACGTGTACTGCCGGCCCAAAACTACTCCTCTAGGGGAGCGAGTCGCTCTCCAGAACCTGTGCTTTGCATGGACTGTGTATAAGAAGTTATCCTATGTTGGACGCTGGTGGATAAAGCCAGGATGTCTGCAATGCTTTCAGCCAGATGGCTTCAAAGGACCGGGACCTGGCAGTCAGTTCCAAAGCAGCCCAGGGGCGCCCGAACCTCGGTGCGACACAGTGGCATCCCTTGCTCTGCTGAGACACTTTCTGAATCTGTGGAAGCAGCTGGAAATGCTAAAGGAGCACTGGGGCCGACTCAAGCTGCCGGGCCAGGACATGGACGCGGGCTGCCGCCACAGACAGTTCTCCCAGCTGTACACGTGAGTGCCGCAGAGGCAGGACCGGGCCAGGAGGAGAGCTGGGCCTTGGCCCCATCCCAGGGGAACTGAGGTCCAGCGAGCCCTGTACCGCAGAGCTGTGGGGGACAGAGCTGATTCCTCTTCACTACACAGTATTTTTTTAATATATATTTTTAATTTTACTTCCCACTAGTCATTTTTGCAGTCTCAGGAATTGGTGATAAATATATTTAGTTCTTCAGTTTCAGCAATAACTTGGGGGGGGGGGCACACACCCTGAAATCCCAGCACTGAGGAGGCTGCAGCTGGAGGGATCGTAATAGCAAGGCAAGAAAGTGTTTGAATGGGGAGGGGAAAAGGAAGGAAGGGTCAAGAAAGTGAAAATAGAAGGAAAAAATGAAATGAAGCTTTTGTACCTAGGGATGGGAGTGGGCTTGATGGGCGGAATGGCATAAAACAAAATAGAATTCATTTTTTAAAAAATAGAACAAGGAAGCCAAGTGTGGTGGTGCACACCTGTAATCCCAGCACTCGGGAGGCTGAGGCAGGAGGATCGCTGGGAGTTCGAGACCAGCCTGGGCTACATAGTGAGTTCGAGGTCAGACTCAACTACGTAGTGAGACCCTGTCTCAAAAAACCAAAAAAAAAAAAAAAAAAGAACAAGGTCATCCTGGGCTAGGTAGAGTTCCAGGCCAGCCTGTGACCCTGTCTCAAAGAAGAAAAACAGCAGTGTAGGGAAATGTTAATTTCACAACATTTCTGTAAGCTTTCTCCTGTGTGTTCATGGATTTACTCAGTGCATCTTTTCCCTGTCTGTTCTCAGGAACTTGTGCTTTACCAAGCCACCCCTGGGCGCTGACTCAGCTTTCTAGTTCACCAGGTCCCAGCAAGCCTGAGGGGAAGGCTGTGGCCTTGCCGTTCTCCGGCTCAGTCTCTGAGTACGGCAGACTTTGAAGCCCAAATATAGCAGGGCCGTGAGGCCTTAGGTCTGAGAGGCCGTGCAGACCTTGGCTATAGGCTTGGCTGGGAGGACTTAGCCAGCAGGAAGTGCCCACGGCTTCCGTTAGTTCCTTCCTGAGCACCCACCCACCTCCTGGGACCTTACCGGATTCAGAAGATGCACTTTTCTGCTGTCAGGATCGTCTGTCTGGTGACCTTATTACAAAGTTCCTGGTAACTAGGGAATGAGAAGACTGGTCAATATTTTGAAGACTAGAGTCTAAAATTATAGGTACCCAACAGGAAAAGGCCTCAGGATTTAATATTGACTAAGGGAGTGGTGAATTTAGATGTAGGTTGGGAAGTTTGTACATGACGATAAGCCAGTAGGAAATGATTAAAAGAACTACCAGGGAATCAGAATGAGAAAAAATATGGTGTTTGCTCATTTCTATCTCTCTTCTTTGTAGAACTGACATTCTCTACCCCAGCATGAAAGCTCTAGCAAGGCAGATGGGCAAAGAAGATGAATTTGAAGGACTTATCATAGTCAGTCAGACTGTTCTTCCTCCAAAAGGAGCTTCAGAAATTGAAATAAAAACTCAGCAGGTATGCAGGAGCCTTGTACATTTTTTTGGAAAACTTGCTTTCTGGTAGAATTAGGATTAAAACTACAGATACAGGGCCGGGGATTTAGCTCAGTGGTTCCACCACCTGCCTCACAAGGACCCAGGTTCGATCCCCGGTACCAAAAAAACAAAACAAACAAACAAACAAAAAAAAACAACAGATACATACAAATGGTGGTTTTTTAAAAAGAAGTTCAGTGTAAACTGAGGGAGGGTTGTAATAAGGCTGAGAAATTTGCTGGGGAACAGTGAGAGAGTACGTAGTTAAAGGTATGTGGGGTCTTTGATTAAGCAAAAAATTAGCCCTTAAATGTCTCAGTCCTATACATCTAGTTTTTCATTACTTTGATTTTCCTGAATTTAAGGGGCACCTGCAGGAAGAGGATAGAAAACTCTTCACGAAGCTATGTAGCTCAGGCTGACCTTGAAGTCACATGTGGTCCAGGCTGGCCTCAAAGTCGCACCATCCTCCTGCTTCAGCCTTGGAATGCTGGGAACACTACTGTCTTAAACATAAAATCCAGCTTACAAGTATCCACATGGAAATGAAATATTGCATATGGCTCCAGTAAATATTCTTCTGAAAATAAGAAAATTCAATTCATGCACTAGGCTATTTGATGTGGAGAGGCCATGTTTTCCAAGTCTTGGCTCAGCTTGCTCTTGGGACCAGGCTCCCTGTGGCTGGGGTTATTAGACAGGCAAGGAAAGATTCTGTGATGCCCCCCGTGCAGGCGACATTCAAGCCCTCAAACAGGCCCCAGGGTCATAGCCAAGACCATCGCATACCTTGCCGAACTCGGCCTCTTCTCCGAACCAGGGAAAAAGCGGTAGCTCTGCACACACCCCAGAGCGAGGGGAGCAGAGTGTCTCTTGGTCCTTCAGAGGCCCCAGAGACGTAGTGTCACTGTGAGGCTTGAAGCACTTTGCAGTTTGGCAGAATCTGGTACAAAGGGTTATATATTTTCCCCATCGGGCCGGGGAGAAATGCTGTTGGTCGCCAAAAAGATGAGTCTAACCCCCAGAAGCAGTTAGGAGCCCAAGAAAGCCCCTTCTTCCTGGGGAAAAAAATAGCAGAGGAATAGGATTAGGCATGGGAGCCCAAAGTGTAAGCTAAATGTGCCAATGACATTGAACTGTCCTTATTGTAGCTCCAGAAACTTCTGGAAAATATTGAAATTCATATGATCCAGGAGGCATTAAGAAAAGTCCATAGAGAGAAGACACTGGTTTTAGCAGAAAAGTCCAAGGAGGAAAATACTCTCCCAACAGGTAAGGCATGCTTATTTTATTACTTCACCAAAAAACATTTACTGTTCTTTCTTATTGTAAAAGCAACTCATGTGTTCACATTAATTGTAAAAGCAAAATAAACACTGAGCCTCTGGCCTTTGTCCTGTGCTCCATGCCCAGTCCTCTTCTGTTTTTTTGTTTGTTTGTTTTTTGTTTTTGTTTTTGTTTTTGTTTTGAGATGCTCTCACTGTGTCGCTGAGTGCCCAGGCTAGGTTCAAATCTGTGATCCTCCTGCCTCGGCCTTACAGAATGTTGGAATTGCAGGTGTGTACTACCACTTAAAAAGATTTTAAATAGAAGACATCCTTTAACTTCAGTCTCAACTGTCAATTAACTCATAACTGAAACAAAGTTGGAATGAAGGACACATATGAAGTCTTTCTTAGGTGTAATATATATGACATACAGGTGTGATCAAAACATAGTGTTTACATTTTTTTAAAGGTCTTACAGTAAAAGACACATTATTGTGAAGCCCTCAGAATACTCTCCCTTGTTTTGAATAGACTGATACCAGCCTTCTTACCGCTTTATGGAGCAGTTTTGTAGTTTTCTTTTTTCTTTCTTTCTTTTTTTTTTTTTTTGGTACTAGAAATTGAACTTGGGACCTTGAACTTCTGAGGCAGGGAGCAGAGCCACTAAGCTAAATCCCCAGGCTTCTGGAGCAGTTTTTGAATTCCTTTCTTGTGTCTTTTGTTGCACTATTGTGGCTGCATCGATGTCCTGAGTTATCCAAAACTTACCTTTCATGATCATTTTGACTTTGAGAACGAGTCAGAAGTCACACAGCGCCAGATCCGGCGAGTAAGGTAGATGAGAACCTGCTTTAGTCACCATTTTTATCATGTCTTTATGAGCCTGCCTTTCTGTTGCATGGCACTGAGCAGCGGCATTCACCGTATTTTTGGCCACATCTCTCACAGACATTCATGAGATAGGACTTTGAGAACTGCTTCAGAACGTGGTGAGGACAGTGGGGTATGTGAGTTGGAAGGCAGGGGAAATATTTTTAGGGGGATTAATGGCAATGTCTTCTACTGTAATAACTTTTTAAAACTGTAAACATTCACTAGTTTTTTGTCACTTGTCTGTAAAAATCTTAGAGACATATATACATACAAATTTATGCTTATATATATATTGTGGGAAAGCAATCAGCATTGTTTCCTTTCCTCTGAGGTCTAAACCCAGGGCCCCTTCACAGGCCCATGACCAGAGAACTTCCACAGATGCAGAGAGGCACATGGGCCACCATCTTGAAACTCATTCCCTGGGGCTGAGACTGTTTTGAAAGAGGAAGCCCAGAGAGCGGCGGAGCGTGCCCTGAGAGTGTGAAGCCTTGGCTCTCCACCTCCAGCTACCTCCCTGCTCCTCTGGGAGGGATTCTCAGTGCCCACTCTCCTGCTCTTGACATCACTAACCTTCCCCTGCCCACTCCCACCCGGAAATTACTGCCGCCCTGCGTCTCCCGTGGGGCCCTGGGCGCGGATGGCTCGGGGTTGGGCATTTGTACCTGGCAGCATCTCGGGAGCCCCAGGTCGGCAGACACAATGAGGGTGATCCTCTCCCGCCCCTGCGTACCTAAACGATCCCAGGTCAGGGGCTGCAGTACCTTGGGCATTGCCTGTGCTTAGTGGGTGGGGCTGCGTGAGAAGAGAAGACGCTGGCCAGGCACAGTGGCTCAGTCTGACAGCTCTGTGTCCTGTTCATTCAGGCACTGAGTCACGGGCAGGGCCCCAGGCATTAATCAGGGTCCCCCTTGCCCTGTGAGTATTTATATAGCTAAGGGAGTGCAAGATGAAAACAGATAAAAACACCAGGACAGGCCCAGAAAGCTTGCAGAAGAAAGGAAAAAGCTTTATGTTTTAATACTTGTAAAAGTACCTTTTCCCTACCTTTTTGAAGGAAAGGCCCTGCATTTTACTGCACAAGGTCCTATAGATCATATCGTTGTCCTATCTGAATTACAAATATCTATTCCTGGCACCTCAAATTCTAGAGGAAAATTCATCTCTTTTGAAGTAGGGAGGAGTTGTCTGACTGGCAAAACCCACTAGGTCTTCATTTTGAGACAAAGTCCATGGACACTGTGATGTTACTGACAACCTCAGTTCTCACCAAAGACGTTGTCTTTTTGTTTTTCCCACCACCAGATAGAGACATTGTCACTTTATCAGGGCTTCGAGTGATTAAATTCGGTAACAGGGCTCTGGGAAAAGACTGTGCCTTAAGAGGGCAAACCACACCCCCTAAGGTGGGCATTTCTCAATGTCACCAGCGGGCTGGGCGCCCTGGAGCTCCACTTATGAAATACTTGGAACACTTCCCAAGGCACAAAGCTCTGTTGTCTGTGCTCTGCTGCACTGGGTGGCTCAGGGTTCTTGGAGAAAATCCACAAGCACAGGGCAGATGCGACCCTCTGCACATTCCCTGGGTGGGCAGGGCACATTTGCCTGGTGGTTGTGTCACCCTGTTCTCTGCACATGGTGCCTGTCAGCTGTGCTCGAAAAGGGGCTTCCACCAGGGCCCAGTGGGGAAAGGTAGGGTTATGTTCAACAGTGGTCAGTTTAACATAACTAAACTTGGCCTTGGCTGGAGTAGACTACTCCTGATCCTTGTTTGGATTCTAAACTTATAAGACTCCCCACCACCACCATTAAGTTTATTGCTACATTTAAAGCAAACAGCACAGTTACATTCATCATTGGGATCTTGCACCTTTACATGATACATCTTGGTTCTTATTTTTTCCCCATTCCCCTGTCCTCCCTTTACCCGCTTCACCCTTCCCTCTTTACAAAGACTTTGTTTCCACTGTGTTTTCTCACATTTTTTCTTTTCCCTTATTTCCTTTCCCCTCCCCTTTCCACTTCCCCTTTAGCCATTTTCTTTCTATTTCACACTCAATTATACCATTTGAACCTTATTTCCACTTTTAGTTTTTCACACCAGAGAAATTATTCAGTATTTACTCAAGTGTGTCCTATTTATTTCACTTAAGAGTATAACCTTGGCTGGGGATTTAGCTCAGTGGTTCTGCCACCTGCTTTGCAAGGGCAAGATCCCAAGTTTGATCCCCGGTAAAAAAAAAAAAAAAAAAAGTATGGCCTCAATATGCCTCCATTTAGCTATAAATATCTCTAGTTTCTAATTCTTTATGGCGGAGTAGTACTCCATTTAATATAAAAACCATGTCTTGTTTATCCAGTCTCCAGCTGATGGGCATTTGGGTTGTTTCCAAGTTTTAGCTACTGCAAACTGTGCACTATAAACATGGGTGCGCACATATCGCTGTGATATGATTCATTTAATTCCTTTGGAAAGATACCCAGCAGGGGATGGCTAGGTCAAATGGACCCTCTAATCCTAGTTGTTTGAGGTATCTCCATATTGATTTCCACAGTAGTTGCACCAGTCTGCACTCCCACCAACAATGGAGAAGGGTTCCCTTCTCCCCACAACCCCTCCAGCATTTGTTATTGGTTGATTTCTTGATAGCAGCCATTCTTTCTGGGGTGAGGTGGAATCTCAGTGTTGTTTTCATCTCCATCTCTCTAATGATCAGTGATGTTGAACATTTTTTCATGTTTATTTGCTGCTTTAACTTCTTTGTCTCAGAACTGTTTGTCCATTTCAGATGTCCATTTTTGAATTGGGTCTTTGTTATTTGGGGGCGGGTCTTATTTTTTCTTATATATTCTAGATAGTAGTCCTTTGTCTGAGGAATAGCTGGTAAAATTTTTTTCCCATAATGTAGGTTGTCTCTGACTTCTCTTGCACAGCAAAAACTTTTTTTTTTAGATAACTCTGAGAACTTTATTTAGCAAAGAATCCCTCAAATGATTGTAACCCAACTGTGTATGTTCTCTTTCAGTGTATTTCACACATATAATATACTAGGAACTTAGAATACTTCCCAAGCCACCTCTCTTCCTTTATTTTTAACTAAAGTTTATAAGATATAGCCAGAGCACTGTTTCAGAAACCTGTCTCCAAGAACACATCAGCAGTGGAAGATGGGAGGTGGCCTCTCATCCTACCTCCCAAGGCTTTTTTTTTTATATTTTTTATATTTATGCTAATTTTTGCCTTTTCTTCCTGGCTCAGCTTGAGTCTTTGAGTCCAGTACTCTAACGCTTCCCTTAGCAAGAAGGACCCAGTGAGGGGAGTCACAAGTCTGCAGTCATCACTGCTCCCAGTAACCAACGCATGGCTCTTTCCCAGCCTCAGAAAGGTCACGGCCTAGAAGTCTGTGTTGTGACTGGCACGGGTGTGGTGGTGGGGCCTGAGGTAGCAGAGCCTAACAGCGGGGTTCTGGGAAGACGCAAGAGGGGTCAGAGTGGGCAACGTGGGAAGGGGAAGTATTTGTCTTTCTCTGGCCCCAAGGTGAAAAGGGATTTGGTCCACAGCTAGCCAGACAGTAATAAAGTGTGGAATAAAGGAAGGACTGCATGTATCTCTTTATCACAGACTTCTCTCCAGGAAGCAACTCCTGTGCCAGATCAGCAAAGCAGGTGGCTGAGCCAGCTGAAGCCCAGGCTTCAGAGAAAGTAGTCGTCTTCGAGGTTTTCATCACCAGACATAGAGGCAGCTTCTGATAAGCTGAGGCAGGACAGGGTATGTGCTATCTCTCCAGGGCTCTTTTGGGGCTCAGTCAGCATGCTGACGAGAGAAGCACCTGTTTCTGTGGCCGTGTCCTTCAGCATGCCTGGGACAGCTCCGTTTTCTTCCGTGTCTTCCGGAAGCTCAATTGCATACCCTTTTCGAAGTAATTCTAGCCCAATATCCAGCTTCTGCCCATTGCTGGTATCATGTAAGTAGATCTTTGGTCAAATGGAGATCCCAGTCTGGACGTAGCTAGAGATCCTGGCCACCAGTGGCTTCCATTCGGTGCAGTAGGTGAGTCTGTCAAACTCATCCAGAGCTTCCTCTTCCCACTGCTCACATTCTATTGCTTGAAATGGAAGGCTGAGGAAGTCACTCCTGAGAGCCCTGAGGTCCCCCAGTGGGCAATCTCCATTATCTCCAAAGTCAACGAAATAGAGGCCCAGGTTCCCATTCTCCAATGTGCTGAGGATCCGTTGGCAGATAAGGGTGCGGCCACGATGTCTCCTGCGTGCACGGTCAAGTCTTCCGGCGGACTGTTCTCATAGTGCTGGGTCATCTCGCTCACGAGTTAATCGAGCTGCAGGCTGCTGGAGCCAACGATCTGGATCCAGAAGTGGTTGGGGTGTTCAGATGCAGACACATAGACCTCTAGGTGCTCATCGGCATGGAAACCGAAGTCCGGACTGGGGATTTCAAAAATGGACTTCACTGGGCTGGGCTGGGCTGGGCTCCAGACTTCTGAAAGCTGTTATCGGGTTCCTCCCAGGAACCTTCTTTTGATCCCACCACAGCCGGGTCGCTACCTCCTTTGCGGGGAGGAACTGCCAGAGGTGCAACCTGCCTGCCACCACAGCTGGCATTTTTCCATAAAGCTGGCTCCCCAGCGCCGCCCGACTCTGTCAACTCCTCTCTCCTCACGCTGATCGGCTGCTCGCGTGGAATTCTGGCTTCTGCAGAATGCAGGATTCTCTTCCGAAGTTCTTCATCTTCTGACACCGTCTCCAGTATTGAATGCTTGTCTGCTGCCATTCCTTCTGTGTTCCTGGGATTTTGATAGGTCTCGACAGCAGTAATGTCCCCTCCAACTCTTTGCCCAGGTAATTTTGGCTCCTGGGGCCTTGCAGATAGAACGGATTGTCTGGCCGCCTCTCCTGTGATTCTGCCCACAGCCCTCTGGGGCATCGAGAGCTGCTCAGACACTGGGGTGTTCTCCGTCAGGATCAGACGGATCGCCGCTCTGGCCTTGCACACCTGAACGGGAAAGCCACTGATGAGCAGCACGCGCTCTTCGCCTATGTCCTCCTTGTCCACCTCGATCTGAGCGCCTGTCTGCTCCGCAGCTGTTTCATATTGGCTCCCCGCCGGCCGATGATGAGTTCACAGCCGCCTGGGGAGCCCGCATCTCTATCTCGATGTCGTCCTCCCCGGCGGATGTCAGCCGCTCTTCCCTGCTTTCCCTGTACCGCCGGTACAGGATGTAGGCCACCGCGGCGCTGGCAGGGACCCCGAGGCCCAGCGCGACTTTCTGAATGGTGGACAGGCTCGTCCAAGAAGTCTGCTCGGTGGACATTTTCTGCTGTACTCTTAAATCCGCTCCTCCAGCGTCCACCTCCTCACGCGCCACCTCGCACCTCCGCCCGGCCCGGCCTTTGCCGTTGCCGCCCTCGAGTCCAGCAAAAACTTTTTAATACAATGAGATCCTACTTGTTGATTCTTTGTGCAAGTTCTCATGCTGCTGAGGATTTGTTCCTAAAGTCTTCGCCTATGCCAATGTCTTTGAGAGCTCAACCTAATTTAGTTTCCAATAAGTTTAGAGTTTAGTGAGTAGTGAAAGTTAGGGATCTAGTTTTAATCTTTGGCAAGTTGTAAGCCAGTTTTTCCAACACCACTTATTAAAGAGGCTATCTTTCCTCCAGTGAGGATGATTGGTTCCTTTGTCAAAGATGAGGTAGCTGAGTATATCCAGTGTTGTTTCTGCATCTTCTAATCTATTCCATTGATCCTTGGATCTGTTTCTTTGCCAGTACCATGCTGTTTTTATCACAGTGGCTTTGTAGTATAGTTTCAAGTTGGGAATTGTGTTACTCCCTGTCATGTCTCTGTTGCCTAGAATGGCTTTTGCTATTCTAGGTCTCTTCTAGTTCCAAATTTTTGGATTGTTTTCTCAAGTTTTGTGAAATATAGAAGAACCAACAACAGGAAAATAACATGACAATGAAAAGTCAATACATAACAGTTATAACATAAGTGCTAATGGCCTCAATTCACCAATCAAAAGAAATCAGCGGGAAGAATGGATTAAGAAGCAAAACCCAACAATATGCTGTATACAAGAAACTCACTTAACCCTCAAAGATATTCATAGTCTGAGAGTAAAAGGATAGAAAATAGCTCTCCATGCAACAGGAGCCCAGAAGAAAGCAGAGGTAGCTATCTTATTTGCAGACAGAGTAGATTTCAAACCAAAACTAATTAAGAGAGACAAAGAAGACCACTACATCCTTGTAAAGGGAGCAATACAAGAGGAAGAAATGACAATCATAAATATATATGCACTGAATACTAATGCCCCCAACTATACAAAATAAATATTAATGGATATGAAAAATGAAATAAGCACTAATACAATTGTAGTGGAGACCTCGATACTCCACTGACACAAATAGATCATCTAGACAGAAAAATCAATAAAATAACAGAACTGAACCAAGTCTTTGAACAAATGGACTTAGTATATGTCTACAGATTGTTCCACCCCACAAAATCACACTATACATTCTTTTCAGCTGCACACAGTTTATTCTCCAAAATAGACCACATGCTAGCTCATAGAACATGCTTAAGTAAATGCAAAGGAATTATAGTTGACCCCTGTAAAGTATCAGACCATAGTGAACTAAACTGGAGAACAATAGCATATGAAACCGCAAGAACTTTACAAAGCATGGAAATTAAGTAACACCGTGCTGAACAACCATTGAGTCACAGAGGATATTAAAGAAGAAATTAGACAGCTTCTACAAATCAAATGATAATTCCAATACAACATACAGGAATCTATGGGATGCAATGAAAACAGTTCTATGAAGGAAATTCATAGTAGTGAATGCCCACACTAGGAAAACAGAGTGAACTCCATAAACAACCTAATGCTTAACCTTAAGCTCCTAGGAAAAGAAAAGCAAGACAAACCAAAAGCTCATACAAGGGAGGAAGTTATGAAGATCAGAGCAGAAATTAATGCAATGGAGACTAAGGGAACTTTACAAAAAAAATTAATGAATTGAAGAGTTTGTTTTTTGAAAGAATAAATGAAATCAATAAACCCTTAGCCAACCTTATCCAAAAAAAGGAAAGAAAAGGCTCAAATTCATGTAATTAGGAATGAAAAAGGTGAAGTCACAACAGATCTACCAGAAATCCAGAAGATCATCAATACCTACTTCAAAAACCTGTACTCTAATAAGACTTTTAAGAGAAGGGCCAATATTGTGGGGGTCTTGTTGCCATCGCTTTGGTCTTGTTTTCATTCTTTGATCTGTGGGAAGGTCAGGGTCTCCTCCTTTACTGAGTTCCTCCCTGTGGCCAGGCTGCTCTGTGTCCATTTCTTCAGTTTTGTCTTCTCAGACCTCTGTGGGCTGGGTACCACTGAGGAAGGCATTACAGCCTCGGGACCCCACCACTCGGATTCCTCTCAGATGCAGGAAGTAGCAGGGCTTTCACGCCTGTGCGGCCAAGGCTAGCTTTGGGCAAGTAGTTTCTCCAGCAGGAGTTGGATTGGCGAGTACTGAGGACCAGGAGGACTGCAGAGGCCCTCATCCCTTCCCTCAGTTTGCCCTGTTGGCCAATTCTGGTGTCATTTATATCTGCCGAAGGGAACCTTGGAACATTTCTCTCCTTCTACCTCTTTCCTTCCTCTTCACTGTGTCTTGGAGCTTAATCTTTGATTCTAAATGACTTGACAGTTTGTCAGGGAGGCTCAGGAAATGTGGCATCTAGTGTGGTCCAGCTTCTTGTCGCTGGGACGAAATACTCAGCACCTGTCATTTAGAGGAGGAGAGGTTTAGCTTGGCTCATGGTTTTGTGAAGTTCAGTCGGTGATCAGCCGACTCCCAGGCAGAGATGACATGGTGGAAGGGTGCGGCTGCAAAAAGCCACTCATGTCATGGCGGCCAGAAAGCAGAGAGAAAGGAGGAGCCTGAGACAAGATGACGCCTTTCCAGGTCACACCCCCAGGGACCACCCCCAATCCAGCCCCACCTCCTAAAACACAGCTGCTGTGCTCATCAATGGAAGAATCCACTGATGAAGAATACTGACCCCATGATCCAGTCATCTGCCATACACAAGAGACTTTGGGGGACATTTTAAATCTAAACCATGGCCAGGTGTGGGGGCTCATGCCTCTAATCCCAGCCTGGGCTACATAGTGAGTTCAAGGTGAGCCTGAACTATACAGGGAGACCCTGTCTCAAAAAAAATATATATATATATATCTGTGTGTGTGTGTGTGTGTGTGTGTGTGTAACTATACAGGAGGCCAGATGTGTCAAAGCCCAGGCGCCTGAGGCCACTTGAGTGTACCCAAGGACACAACTTGACTGGCACAGGCGCACAGAGTTTGTTATAATAACGATGAATCAGCGTGGATGACCATGCACATACCACACAGCCTGCACAGCTATGCAAGGCTGACCAAAACATTCTGTCGTACTGGGTCTTACCTGAGCTGATAAAGAACTGCTATGAGGTCTCTGCGATAAAATTAAAGGTTGGCTCCTGCTTTATGAAGTCTGTTCCACGTGTTCTATTCTTTGGGAATCTCACCTGACCAGGCCTCTCTTCAGCCCGCCTGCCCCAACACCAAACTATGACAATGTTTTCCATGGCTAAAGTAATCCTACCCTGGGAGTTACCAGAGCAGACGAAGACGCCCTTGTTCAGCGTCAGGGTTGCCTTAGCACAGAGATGACTTCCGTTGGTGCAGAAGGCCCTGCTGTCCTCGCCTCTGACCTTTTGGCGGGACAGTGGTTTTTAATTGATTTTCTATTTTTCCCTGAGCAGTTATACATATGTCCCAGAGGTGTAAGAAGAAACTGCTGGAACTTCTAAATAGATTAAGGCCAGGTAGGAGGACTCAAATGTCATGCTCCTCGCTGAGGTGTCCTGAGGGGAACAGGAAAGTACTAGAGGTGACATTTGTTTTTGTTTTGTTTTGTTTTGTTGAGACAGAGTCTCACTATGGAGTTGAGAATGACCTGGAACTCACTATGTAGCCCAGGCTGGTCTCAAACTCACAGAGATCCTCCTGCCTCAGCCTCCCAAGTGCTGGGATTACAGGTGTTTGACCCCTAGTACCAAAGAAAAGGCAAGAAATGGTAAAGGTCAAGGAAACTATTTGGGACATGAATGAAGATCTCTACGCATCAATGAACTCATCCTAAATATGTCATGCTCTGTGATATTATCTAGCAAGAGTACTGTAAATAAAGTATAAATTTAATATAATACAATACACACGTGCGTTTTAAAAGGGAGTGTTCAACAATGCTTAGTTTGAGGGAAGCATGGAGGGGAGGGAGAGAAGGGAAAGGGGGTGAAAAAAGGAATGAAGATGTGTTATGGGCAAGAGTCAATTCCTCATAAGGAATGTGAACGTTGTATACTGCAGGCTTGTACCAATAAAAAGAAATAAAACAAAAACACTTGGTGCAGGCTCGGCCACATTTCCTCAGTCGAGTGCCGTGGAACACAGTTCCTGGAGATGTTGATGCAGCACTTTCACCCCCACCCTTCACCGGCAGACTCATGGGTTACCTGAAGCTTCCCGTCCTACACCAGCTAAGCACCCAGCAGCCCCACCCTTTGGGGTCGGCCTAACATTGCTCGGCAGGGCTTGCTCCAAACCTGAGCAGGCCACTTTTAATTGTTATTGAATTTGAGTAATCTAATTTAAAATTATGTAAACCAATAAAATAGCAGTACAAAAAGAAAGGGAACAATTGTTTCTACAAAAACTAAGTTGAAATTGTAATTGTATTCCATTTTCTAAAAAAATAAATGAATCAAAATAAAAGCTAAATTGAAATAGATAAGCCAAATGAAATGAGCTACCAGTTCATGAACTGACAGACCTGGAGGAAGCTTAAATGTGTAGTACCATATCATGTTTGAAAAGACAATGCTGGGCATGGTGGTGCACACCTGTAATCCCGGCACTCAGGAGGCTGAGGCAGGAGGATAGCTGTGAGTTCGAGACCAGCCTGGGCTACACAGTGAGTTCCAGGTCAGTCTCAACTACATAGTGTGTCCCTGTCTCAAAAATTTAAAAAAAAAAAAAAAGAAAGAAAAAAAAAGAAAATAAGGTGGGCCCGGAATTTAGCTCAGTGGTTCCCTCACAAGTGCAAGGTCCTGAGTTTGATCCCCAGTATCAAAAAAAAGAAAGAAAACAAGTTTTGTTTTCTGGCACAGGGGATCAAACTCAGGACCTTGCTCTTGCGAGGTAGGCACAGTGCCACTAAGCCAAATCCCCAGCCCTCAAAAGAAACAAGTTTTAAAAAATTAAGTTGGAAATTTTGGAAAAACTCAATAAAAGGCTAGTTTGTTTTTGTTTTTTTTGGGTTTTTTGGCAATGGGGATCAAGCTCATTTCTTTGTGCTTGCAAGGCAGGCAGCAGAACCACTGAGCTAAATCCCCATCCCAAGGCTAGTTGTTTTTAAAAAGCTGTTTATCAAATTAGTTACACAACAGATGACTGAAAAGACCAAGTGAAATGGTGAGAATATACAAAATGATGTAGTTAGATTTTCATAATCTTGGAGTTCTTTTTCCAAAACCAAATATGTAAAACTCAAAATTGTAAACCCTACACTATATTATGGTTTAGAGAAGAAAAATGGTACAATGCTCCAAAAAATGGGCATATGTAAAGAGATAGCCTAGATGATTGACAAATGTTTGTAATCTATGACAGTTTTTTGTTTGTTTGTTTGGTTGGTTGGTTTGGTTTTTGTTTGGTTTGGTTTTGAAATAGAGTATCACTATGCAGTTAAGGCTGGCTTTGAACTCAGTACGATTCTCCTGCCTCAGCTTCCTAAGTGCTAGGACTACGATGCCCAGCCAGATTTATGTATTTTCAAATTAAATAAAATGTAGATATCACATGTTACTTGTGAAGCATTCTTTGCTTTGATTAGCCAATTTTTTAGTCCTCTTTTTTTTTTTTTTTTTTTTTGCCGTATTGGGAATTGAACTCAGGACCTTGAGTTTTCGAGGCAGGCATGGCACCACTAAGCTAAATCCCTGGTTTCCCCACCACCACCTTTTCTTGAGACAGGTCTCCCTATGAAATTCAGGTTGGCCTTGAACTCACTATGTAGCCCAGGCTGGCCTCGAACTTGTGGCAATCCTTCTGTCTCAGCCTCCCAAGTGCACCAACATGCCCAACTCTTTTAGTCTTGATTACAATAGGCAGGAGAATTTCTACTGTATTTCTCAGGGGGTGTTTTTTCAGAAGGATTTTTTGTTTACTTGTTTTATGTCAAAGTAAGTTTGGAAAACTCAAGGTGAATTATGTTTTGCAAATTTTTCTTCTACTCTAGACTTCAGAACCTTTACTATCAATTGTCTGTTATCAACCTGTGTCCAGAAAAGAAAGAAAAAAGTATATAATATCGTTAAATTTATTTGACCATGGGACTCTTCTTTCCTCTTGGAAATATTATTACCTCAAGGAAATAGTGTTCTGAGGAACAATTTGAAAACACAGGCGTATGAGACACAGGCACGTATTTAGCATGGTGAGTTCTTCAACCTCCCTGCTTACTGGGAAAATGGCCTTCACTGGCAGCTGTGAGCCTTCTGGTTTCAGTTCCGCCTGGGGTCCAGACCCAGGAACCCCCAGCTGCAGTGGAGCAGTTGGTTAGGAGAGAGAAGTGTTATCAAGCTGAGCCCTTCTTCCTCAGGGTGGAGGCTGGGCTGTGTGCTGTTCAAAGTGAGGCAGGGGAAGTGGTTTGGCCAGCAGGAAGTCAGTTTCCTTCAATGAAAGGACTTGGGAACAGAGTGACGGGAGAACAAAATCCTAATTCAACCCCTGCTGTGCTGTCCATCTTCCATGCTTCTTTCAAAACCTCCTGTTTCATCTTTAAAAAGCCATGACCATGTGCATACAGTGAGAATAAGACAGATTTGGAGACAGCTGACTCCTCCTTGCCAGAAACTACTTTTCTTGGGTGAATTCCACTCTCCCTGGCTTCCTGGACACCTTGCCTTCAGATGCAGATATGTGTCTGAACTTGAACTCACAAGCCAAGGCAGTGCTGGGAAGCCCACCCAGCATCGGGTAAAACACAGTACTTCCCCTTCAGCTGAGCCTTGAACTAAACCCCAAACTGGCTCAGGAGCATTTCCCAGGTGACAGTCCCCAGACTGAGGTGTGTGACAGGTGGAGTCCCTCACCAGCCTTCGAGGTGAACCAGAGACCTGCCGTAATAGTACCCTGGAAAAGGTATCTATCCAACTTCTAGTCTGAAAAGCATGTGAGCTCTGTCTCATCAAAACTAAGACTAAAGTCTTAAATGTCTTTTTTTCCTCTCTTAAATTAGTTTATTGGTACATTTTAGGTATGCAATACATTTACATTCATCATTGAGAACTTGTACCTTTCCATGATATATCTTGGTAAGTCTTAAACATCTTAAATGTGAATTTAGGAACACAAGAACTCGTCCTCGTGAGTGTGTGTGTGTGTGTGTGTGTGTGTGTGTGCGCGTGTGCGTGTGTTGATTTCTTGTTGTTTGGTTTTTTAAATACCTTTTTTATTTTTCTTTTTGGTACTGGAATCAAACTCAGGACCTTGTAGTTGCAAGGTAAACATCAGCACCTCTGAGCTAAATCTCTGGCTGTGTCATTTGTTGTTGTTGTTGTTTGTTTGTTTGTTTTTTGAGACAAGGTATCACTATGTAGTTTAGGCTGGCCTTGAACTCACTACGTAGCCCAGGCTGGCCTCAAATTTTCTGTGCTCCTCCTGCCTCAGCCTCCTGAGTGCGGGAGTTAAGGCTGTGCCTACACGTCTGGCTATGTGTGAGCTTTTGGTGGGACATTCTAGCTCTAAACCATAGCAGAGCATATGAGAGAAAAACATTTCAGACAGAAGGAGCAACCCATAAAAAAGCCCCAAGCAGAGCGTGCCTGTCATAGTTAAGAACAAGCAACAGACACGTATGGCTGGAACACAGAGGGTGAGGGAAGACTGACAGGAGACAAAGTCAAAGGGAGAGGGGCAAGGAGAGCAGATCATACGAGGCCTTGCAAAGACTCTGGTGTTTATTCTGAATGTAGCAGGGAGCCTGTCTCTAAATTAGAGTGACAGGATCTGGTTTATGTTTTTGTTTTTGATTTTTTGGTTTTTTGAGACAGGGTCTCACTGTATAGTTGAGACTGACCTGGAACTCACTATGTAGCCCAGGCTGGTCTCGAGCTCACAGCGATCCTCCTGTCTCAGCCTCCCAAGTGTTGGGATGACAGGCATGCGCCACCATGCCCAGCCTGGTTTATGTCTTAATAGACTCTTTCAGGATGCCCTGCTGAAGACAGTGTGTGAAAGAAGAAAAGGTGAAACAGGACAGTAGAGGCAACAGGAAGCAGTCACTTTCTGGGTGTATTTTGAAGGGGGCACTAATGGCCTGGGTGCTACTTGGAGTGGGAGAAAGAGGCCTATCGTGATTCTAAGATTTTGTTTACCTGAGCAGTTGGGAAAAAAGAATTTCTGCCCTCTGGGATGGGACACCCTACAGATGGAGCAAGTTAGGGTGGGTAAAGTGGGAATTTGATTATGCATAAATTAAATTTCAAATGCCTTTTAGAGTTTGAGAAGCGATGCCAAGTTGGTATTGGACCTAAATTAGACAGTCCTTGGTAGAGGTGTAGGGCCTAGCAGGGAGCTACGAAGCTACGATGAGCTAGCCAAGGAGGTGAGTATATAAAAAGGAGAAGCTGGACCTAGAGCTGGGCCCTGAGACATTTAGGAGGGGAAAAGAGAATACTAAAGAAACCTAGAAGGAACAAGCAGCGAGTTAGAAGGAAAACAGGGTAGAGTAGCATCCCAGTGCCCAGCGAACACACAAGAGGAAGTAAACTGTGTGAAACGCTGCTGTAGGCAAGTACTGGTGTAGGCTGTGAGAAAACCACCGGCTTTGTGACCAGTCAGCCTCGGGAGGCAGGTAGAAGTGAAAAGCAGTTGGGATTTGAGGGCAGCTGAAGACAGTTTGCATGTAAACATCCCTTCCTGGAAATTTTGCTTCAAAGGGATGCAAAAGAACAGAACACGATCTGATGGAAGCAGGGGTCAAGAGAAGGACTTCTATAAAATGGGAGAAATAACATGCGCTGATCCAGGAAAGAAGAGAGAACCGGTGACACAGGAAAAAGACAGGACAACTTCTCAAGCAGTGAACCCAAGTAGCCTTGAGGCTATATCCTCCTCCTTTGCTGTATTTATTATTTCTTTCTTGTAAAAGTTGATAAACACTTGCATTGGTCTTGCTTCTTCTCGTTGCTAGAACCAAATTCTAACACAACTTAAAGAAGGAGAGGTTTGCCTCACAGCTTCAGAGGGTGTACTCTGTAGTAGGCTTGCTCTTGGGCAGAAGCATTTCGGTAGAAGGGCCTGCTGTTACACAGCAGTTTAACTCTTGCAATCCAGAAAAGCAGAGCACAGGGCATAACACCAGTGAAAGACAAGCCCTCCAAAGGCGTGTTCCCAGGAACCCAGCTCCAACTCGGCTCCTTCAGGGCACGTTCAGCCACGAACATAGTGAGTTTGATCAACTGGTGAGAATAGTTCGGTCCAATCACCTCTCCAGGAGTCTCTCAACCCAGTCAGGTTGCTATTGAGCTTCCCCAGTGTTCCGCACCATTTCCCTTTAAAGATTATGGTGGTTGGGTTTTTAACAATCATTCTCTTCGTATCAGTATAGGGGGAATGCCGCATCTTTCCACTGGGAAGATATACTGTAGTTTAAGTCGCTCCATCCTTGACAGTGGACACTTGTGTTTCCAAGCTTCTGCTTTTCAGAGGACAATCGATCCTCCAACTGCCTACAAAGGGAGGTGGCGAGGGCTAAAGAAAAAAAGACAGAGACTTGCGGAGTTTCAAAGTTTATAGAGGACCATAAGGTCAGTGCCTCGGAGTGGGCAGACAGACTCACCGAGCTGGCCATCCTTTGTTGGGTACACACAGCAGTTGGAGGCAGCATCTGGTGGCTTAGGAGGTGGTAACCCTGGGACAATAAGGAACTTACGCTGATCAAGGCCCTGGGTCATGAGGGTCTCACACTGAGGAGGTCTGTAAGGAGAGTGATCATGCAGTAGTAGGTAGGAGGACTGAGTTGATAAGAGTTTGTCCTTCCCCAGGTGAAACCTTGCTCGCTCTTTCCTTCTTTCTTTTTTCTTTTCTTTTCTTTTCTTTTCTTTTCTTTTCTTTTCTTTCTTTCTTTCTTTCTTTCTTTCTTTCTTTCTTTCTTTCTCTCTTTCTTTCTCTCTTTCTTTCTTCCCAGTTCTCAAAGAAGCAGGACATCGTCAGCTGATGTCATCTTGCCATTGAGCATCACAGCTTCATGGGGACAACTGAGGCCTCAGCCATAGCTGGGCTCACAGCGAGGTGACATCGGGCCTTAGCTATAGTCACACTTAAATTGTGAAATGACTTTTCCCCGAAATTTATGCAGAGTGGCTCTTAACATCTACAATGAACAGTGTTACTCTGAATAACTCTGTGCACATCTCACTTGGTATACATCAGTGATATTTCTCTTATTTATTTGTATTAGACCTGTTAGACTAAGATAAGTGTTCAGAAACACACGGGATATTAATGACAGTTGACATCACATGTGGTCAGTAATAACATTTCATTTGAGACTTTTAGTTATGGTAACAGAATATTGTTCACTGGACTTGAGAGGTGACTTTCCAAACCTCGATTACTCCCACCCAGCTGCCTCACCCACTGATCTCTGTGTATTTGGAAACATGGCTTGTTGTGCCCAACGTCTCTGGGAGAACTGCTATTTCATAGCCATGAATGATACTCTGTGTTTTGCATTACAAATGTTGGTATGTTTTTCCCCCTAGATCTTTGGAAACACCAAGTCATGAAAGAAAACTTTGCAGTTACTAGGCCACAAATAGTTGAAAAATTTATACAGAGATTAATGCAGCATCAGCAGGATTGTGGATCAGAGGTATGTACTGAAAATTAATCATTGTTCTTTTTAACATAACCCCAACAAGGAAGATTTTGTCACTTAATACATCTCTTAATGCTTTGCTTCCTAAGTATGATATAATAAATACCAAGGCTGAATCCGAAATACTGATCATGTATTATCATTTTAACATCAGAAAAAAAGATGGCTGTGTATAAAGATCTGCGTTAAAAGAAAAAAACTGCATGTTGGTAAATTCCAAATTTGGTCAGGTTTTTAAAGTAACCTGTTTGTGAATGAGTTAATTTCTTGCATAGTTCTGGTGTTGATTTCTTAGTATTTAAAATTTAAACCAAAAAACTATAATATCACTAATGAGAAAACATTTTCAAGTCGGGCACGGTGGCGCACACCTGTAATCCCAGCACTTGGGTGGCCGAGGCTGGAGAATTGCCGAGAGGGGGGAGGCCAGCCTGGGCTACCCAGGGAGTTCAGGGCTAGCCTGAACCACAGAGTGAGTCGCTATCTCAAAAAACAAAAAACAAAATGAAACAAAACAAAAATTTTCAAAACATGTCACACACACAAAAAAAGCCAACATACAGAAAGGTAACATTTTTACCCTTCCTCCATCAGGCCCAGTCTACTCTCCACAAAGAAATCTGCATCAATAATGTGTGTGTGTGTGTGTGTGTGTGTGTGTGTGTGTGTATCCCTCTAGAAAGATATTTAAATCCATAGCAATTTTATATTTTCTTCTATTTTACAATATTCTTTTGATACACCTGCGTATACACAATTCTTGGAATTTTGAAACATTTTTATTCTTGGCAAGAAATACTTTCCTAAATCAAAGGAATCCAATGCAAAGGTAGGATAAGAGAGTCAATGTGGATATTTGGACGTAATAGGGTTTTAATGCTATTAATAAATTCCTTGGGTTGATATGAATCATGAAAATTAAACCATTTTTCAAACAAAATGTGCTCAATTTTTAAAAATAGTATTTTCTCCAAATTTACATTTTTCTAAGTTTTTGGAACTGTTCTCCATCATTTTATGGTAAACACTTGCGTTCTTAATTTTATTTTATTTTTTCTTTGAGACAGGGTCTTACCATGAAGTTCAGGCTGGCCTCACTATGTAGCCCAGGGTGGCCTCTAATTTGCAGTGATTCTCCTGCCTCAGCCTCTTGAGTACTGGGATTATAGGAGTGCACCACCGTGTCCAGCTTCAGTTCTTAGTTATGAAGTAGAAAATTCATAATCTTGATCGGAGATACATTTTTCGTCAGAACTTGATGATTTCCATGTATTCGTTTAGCTTTCAGTTGTACACAAACATGATACTGGGTACTCTGCTAGGGCGGTGAGGTGGTTCCATCCTCAGGGTACAGAGCCGAGCTGAGCAGGGCAGGGCGCGCTCAGGAAAATGTTGGGATCAAGAAATACGTATTCTGGCTCACCTTGAAGAGGTAGGAAGCTCTGAGCACATGCCACAACATAGATAAGCTCGGAGGACGTCCTGCCAGACTCGCGGGAACACTTACTGTTCCCACTAGCGTAGTCAAGCTCATACAGACCACAAGTAACGAGGTGGGTTCCAGGGGCAGGGGAGAGGAGAGGGACAGGGAGGTGCTGTTTAGTGGGCTCGGAGATTCAGCTTTGCGGCCTGAAAAGAGTCCTAGAGGTGGAAGGCGGAGATTCGCTGTGTGAATGTACCTGATGCCCTGGGCTGTACACCTGAAGATGGTTAAAAGGGCAAAATTTATGTGAGATATTTATATGTTAAAAGTAAACAATAAAAACAAACAACTTGTGGCTCAAGTTCTGCTCACCCTTAGTAAGCTTCACCCCTCCCTGAGGATGAGAGCATGTGGGGGGAAACGCGGACATGGGCAGGGGCGCAAACCCTCGAGGAGCTTTGTGTGGGGCCGCCGGTGTCAGAGCCCCCATCCCAAGTGTGTTCCTGTGGCTTCCAGCCTCTCCGGACCAGCTGCAGCGACGGGGAACTCACTCCCCACCTGTCCCCCGTCCTGGGCACCCTGTGTTTTAGCAGCACTACGGAGTGGGATTTGGCCTCCCAAACGCATGTGTGCCAGAGATTCTCTACCCCTGAGATCAGGGAACGGACCCCCAACCACAAGCCTCCAGAAGTCTGGGCAGCTCAGTGAGAGCTCGTTAAAACCGCTGCTAGCCGATGTGAAGACTGCAAGTTGCAACAGAGGCCCGCTCGGGAAGGGCAAAGCAAAGCAGGTGCTGGCTCGGCGGTGGATTACAAATCGCTCCCCTTCCCTCCCGCCGGTGGGGCTCCATGCCAGGACACACAGACTGGAAAGCGGGGCAGGCACCGGCTGCCCCCTCAGCTGGTTGCCCCCAGCACAGGCTGCAAGGCTCCGCCCTGCTTCAGACAGAGACGTCTCCATTTCCGTCTAGCTTTCCTTAGGTGCACCCTCACCGTCCTGGTCGGTCTTCTGTAGGCTCGAGGTTGTCCAGACCACAGACACTGGCCTTGTCCTGGGTGCGTTGCTTGCATCGGTGCCCGTGAGGGTATTGGTTTGGGCAGCTTCCTCACAGCTGACGCCCCGAACTTCACCCGTAACCCACGCTTGCGCTTGGACACGCTGCTGCTCGGCAGTAGGGTGCTTCTGTGTTTCTTCCATTTGCTGCACTTGGTGGACGTCTTGAGGCCTCTAACCCTGTGGACTGGTGTCATCCAGTCTCCTTTCTTTCTCTCAGTTTTACGTCAGCCGGCCCTCGGGGTCTTTGAGTCATTAACACGGGGGACAGGGGGCAGGCCCCAGGCTGTCCGGGTTCCTTGGACATAGTCTTTCGGTGGCCAGGAGCCATCTGGCCGCTGTCCCCCTCTGCCCGCTCTGTGTCCCGCTGAATGCCAGGCACACCATCCCATTATGCTCACCAGTTTTTCTTGAGCCTGTGTTGTGTTCTAGGGGTCTTTGCTTTCTTCTCTGAATTTCAGAAAACCACACTTTCCTTATCAGTTGTAACGTCTCCTCCAAATTTCATACCAAATACTCTGGACTGAAGAAACTGACATTTTCAAAAATTAGAACGCTTCATAGCCTATTCCGTGGGTTCCAGAGGGGGTCATTTTTCATTTGTATGCCAAGGGTTATTCATTCATTCAGCAAGCGTTTATCAATGTCCTCTTTTTCTCCCAGGCAATTTCTTTAGAGACTTAAAGGAAGAAAGTGTAGCCCCTGCCCTGGAAGAGCTTATGGTCAGTTAGGTGAACAGCAGGTCCGGAGGAGGATGCCCAGGATACCACCTGAGCTCAAAGAACGGAAAAGCCCAGCTAGAAGTCAGAAAAGGACCACATCTTGAAGCACACGTAGGAGTTGGCCAGACAGACAAAGGCGGAGGAGGGAAGGCAGCGCAATCTGGGAAGGAGTACGTCAGAGTTCAGAGGACACGGGAAGGTGGGCGGGGTAGGTGCCGGTGGCCTCGTGTACAACCCTTGGGCAACATCCCCCGATCCTAGAGTGAATGGAAAGCCACTGGACCATCTTGTTGGCAGAAACAGCCTCAAAATACCTTGTTACAAGGGCTTCTAAGAGGAAGCAAACCACAGGACTCCCGTGTCCTCCCAACAGGGTACAGGACCAGACTCTTTCTGTAATCCAGCCTGGCACCTGCCATGCCCAGACTGGCTGTCTAGAAAAATCTCTGGGACAAGTTAGTGCTCCTCCACTCGCACCATCCATCATGCCTCAGATCTAAATTCTGCTGACAGAATCAACCCAGAGAGGGCGGTGCTACTTCCTGGGCAGAACTGGGCTGGTGGACTGACTCTGTGGCTCTTGCACACCCTGAGGGAAAGTAGGCAGATGAAGTCCACGCTGTGACACACGCAGAGGTTACGTTCATAGTGACCCAGCGAGGCAGGGTAAGTTGTAGAGCTCACAGGGTTACGCCCACAGAAGCCACTGAGGCAACATCCCAGCAGCTCTTGATGCAGGGGCTCTAGGTGCTGTCTCTGGAAGGCCAGGTACATGGTCTGCAGGATGAAGTTCACCTGATCGGTGGGCAGCCTGCCCCACCTAGAACACACGTCCTGATTCATGTCCCCTGCAGGGGCCCTGCCTGCTCCTGCACCACCTCCCTCCCCTCAGACTCACTCTCTCTGGGCCATCTTCAGCTGATCATTTCGCCCAACCCCTGGGCTTTAGCACAGCAACTGAGAAAAGAAAGCAACACAGCTTGACTGGACCCTGGAGTTGCCCAAGTTGAGGAGTCCTTGCCGGTCCTGCCGGTGTGGTATTATACAGACTCACCTAGCAAGTCTGTCCTCCCCGCGAGGCAAAACATCATGTTGGCTAGGAGAGGATGGCAGACAGCCACTGTGATTCAATTCTGCCATCTATATCTACAGCGCAATAGTGGCATTATTGCCAAATGACATGATTGCCAAGAGCCCTGTTGGCACATCCATGACAAGGCACTGGTGCCCAGGACAGTACAGGGTGAGTCACTGTGGCTGCCTCCAAGCACCGGCCCAGATAAGGCCCCTGGCCACACCTGGCTAGACTCAGAAGTGGTCTTCTGACTTCTCATAGCTTTGGGCTTTCACCAAATTCAGGCTGGGAATTTCCCTTGTCATCGCTAAGCCTTTCTACCACAAAGAAGTCAGGGTCCAAGAGAGAGAACCTGGAGTTCCCTATGCTTTGTGTTTGTTTATTGTTTTATTTTGTTTGAGCTGGACTCCTGCTGTGTTGCCTAGGTTGGCCTCCAACTTGTGATGCTCCAATTTCAGCCTTCTCCTGAGTCCTTGGATCACAGGTGTAGGCCACCGTACCATTTCCCTTTGCTTTATGTCAACAGCTAATGAGGGCTGTCCTGGTGCTCACTTTCCAGGGTCTGGGTGAGGACCGGAAGCATCTGGGGGACTGAAGTGGCCCTGAAGAGGGCCTTGGAGAAAAAAAGAGAAAAGCTGGGCTCCTGTCCCCAGCTGCCTGGCTGCTGTTCATTCAATCCTATAGGAACAGAGGTTTCCATGGATTCCATTGCCCATTCTGATTGCATCCTGCCAAGCGGATATAAAGGATGCCTTTTAAAAAGTAACCCAGGCGTGGTGGTACACACTTATAATCCCAGCATCCTGGCAGACTAAGGCAAGAGAATCACACGTTTGATGCCAGCCTGAGAAACTTAGCAAGAATCTGTGTCTCAGAAGAAAAAGAAATGTTCAGAGATGTAGCTCAGTGGTGCCATGCCTGCCTAGAAAGCACAAAGTCCTGCGTACGATCCCTGGTACCAGGAAAAGAAAGGAAGGGAGGGAGGGAGGGAGGGAAAGAAGAGAGACAGAAAGAAGGAGAGAGACAGAGTGAGAGAAAGAGAGAGAGAGGCTAAGGAAAGAGCTTAGTGCAAAGGCTCTGGGTTCAATCTCCAGAAACACGCACACATACACACACGCCTTCCAATGAGTACATATCTTTTATTTTTATGCATAGGAGGACCCTCGCAATATGCTGTGAGGCCAACAGAGATGGGAACAGAAAGGGATCACACTGCAAACTCTGGGTTAGAACAGCTCTCCCCAGATGACCACCGTTCAGAATAGAACTTAGAGTAGTCTGTAAATAATAAGTTCAGTCTTCCAGATCTGTCTTTCAAGGTCAGAGAGGACCTTGAAACATTGCATTTTAATTAAACATTGCAATTTAATAGTCTGTGATTTGACATGGAACCTTTAAACATTTAACAAAGGATAGGCTAGCCTCCGTTTGTCATCTTTTTTTGGGGGGGGGATCCAGGGATTGAACTTGAGACCTTGAGCTTGCGAGGCAGGTGGCGGGGCCACTGATCTAAATCCCCAGCCTTCCATTTGTCCTCTTGAAGCTGGGCCTGTGCGTGTTCAGAGCACAGGTTCTTGGGTCCAGAGCTATCGTTTTGGTGCAGATGGGAAAGGAAAGACGTCTGTGAGTCAAGGCCACATGTGCCCTGAGCCCTGGTGTGAGGAGACCGCCAGGGTCCCTGCCAGAGCTGCTGCGAATGATGCCCTGCCTTTCAGATTACTTTCAGGAAAGACCACCTCGAGGCCTGCCTGCTCTCCCTGGGCTGTGACGTGATGGCGCGAGAGCACAGCAACTTTGAGACTTACTCCACGTGTTACGAGCATGTGCTGCAGCACACGAGGCAGAGGCTGCGCCAGAGGGAGCAGGTAGGTGCCCAGGGAGCGTGCAGTAAGGAAGGGTACGGGGGAGGCCCAGGATCAAGCAGAAGAGAAAGTAAAGCTGAGATGGGGGAGAGGGGACCAGGTGGGGTGGCTCTGGGCCCTGAACTGAGGGGCATAGTGCTCGCCAGATTTCTTTCCTTAGCTCAGGTTCTTGGTCTCTGTCTGGTATCCAGAGCTGCAGTCATGGTGGCCCCAGCAACACTGGGTTGAGTCTTTGAGTCTGGCGCCTGAGACCACTCAGCCATCCTGACACCCCTGGGTTGTGTACTTTGGCGGTATCTATTGGGGAAAACAAGCGGTGACCCACAAATGGGCCGGGCCCCTTGGGGAAGGTGCATCACTGACCTTTCCTCCCTTATGAGACCCAAAGCACCTTGCGCTATTCTCAATGTAGGCATGAGGTTGGAATCTCTCAGGAAACGCTCTCTTCAGAGTGTTGCATGGGCCAATCTCACCAACCAGAGGGTCTCAAAATGCAGCTCCACTGAGGAATGGCAGGTGTCAGGAGGGTGTTGTACTGAACTGGCTGAAGGAGTAAATGTCTGAATTTGGCAGTGCATTGGTTTTCCCTTCTCAGGAATTGGATGTGTTGCAAAAAAGTCCAGTTCCACCCGAAGACCCCGCTGCTCAGGTAGGTCAGTTCCTGCAAAGGTTCCCTTGCACCTCCTCACTTCCACTCAGTCAGCCAGGGTGGGACTTCAGAGTGTCATTTGCTTGAGTCACCTGTCCAGGAAGTCCGTACTACCCAAGGAGCATGCTTTCACTGTGTAGGCAAGCCTCCTTAGGAGCCGTTTTTCTTTTTCTGTTTCTGTTCCTTTCTTTTTTCTTTTTGCTGGGGGCACTGTTTTGAAATTTTGTATTGGGTGAGGCGTGTTGCTGTTGTTGAGGGTACTGTCTGTTTTCTTCGGAGGCCAGTTAAAGTTCATTCCAAACATAAGGTGGATGGGTGAAGATATCAAAGGAAGGCCAGTGTGGAGATAGAGGTCGAGGCAGGCGAAGTGTTTCCTCCAACTGGGAAGTGCGTAAGCAGTAGTTCCTCGGGGGTCATTTACTCAGTGACTACCTACGGAGCACGACGATCTCCTGTGTGTCTGGTCCTGCAGTGCGACCTTTGAAGCAATCTGAGATTCTCTGTGCACAGCCAGATATTTATCTTCTTCATTAGATTCAAATAGAAGTGCAGCGTGTGTGTGTGTGTGTGTGACCAGAGACTCAGGAGTGTGTGCTTGCCAGACAGGCACGGTGCCACTGAGCTACATCCCTGGCCCATAGAAGAGGAATTTTTATACTAACCTATAAGGAACTATTTGTTCAGTAGCAGTTTGGAAATATATATGGATTTATACACTGTGTGAATACTAGTGATATAGGAGAAAACACGTAACTCCCAACCCTGCTAGATGTCAGATACGCTGAGCTTGTGTTCCCTGCAGTCAGAGAATGAATTCTAAAGAACAGTGGAGGTTAAGAATAGGAAAATGTAATGGGGAACAGGAATAGCTCCTGAGAGACAGGAAGGGTCCTGAATGGGTTGCCAAGGAGCCCACTTCTCTGACAAAGTTTTATAGAGAGAGCAATGTCACAAGGGGTGGGTACATCGTGGGTCAAATTATAACCAACCAATAAGATTACAAGTATTTTTTTCTTAAAAAAAAAGGTTACAAGTGTACCCACTTAGCTAATATTGATTGAATAGTAGCAAGGGCATATGGATGACATCATTATCTTTGTGGATAAGCTACAGTCTTGGTCTTGTCTTTAGTCTTAGTCTCAGTGGGTGGGAGAGGATGGCCCACCCCTAATGAACCCCTAATGGGTTATTTACATGGGAAACCTCAAAAGGGTGATACCAATGATCTCGAGCTTCTGTTTGTTCATCCCTTAGGGAAGTATGTAAATCTGGCCGTGACATTAATCATCTTCAGGTGTGCCCCTAGCCACAGTCGTGATTTATCCTCCGCTCTGCAGTGACTTCCTAGGGGCCCAGCCCACTCGGTAGTACCTCTAACTCAGCTGTCCGTAACCCTAGGTTGCTGAGCTCAGCCATGATATGATCATGGAACTCACTGGTCTGAGAGCCCAACTCACCGATTTAGAAGAGGAGAATCTGAACCTCAAAATGCAGATTAGAAAAGAAGTCCAAGAAGAATATGAAGCATTAGTCCAAGCTTTGTTTATGACCTGTTTGCACATAAAAGTAAGTGTCCTGGGGCTGGGGATTTAGCCCTGTGTTTGTTCTCTAGGTAGCTCTATGGCTGCACCAAAGGTTCAGTGACAGAATGGACTGTGTGGTCACTAGAGATTCGCTGGACCAAGAGTTTTCCAGCTGTAAGTTTCACTTGGGTGGGGGAGAGATAGAGACAGAAACAGACAAAGAGAAAGAGACAGAGACACAGAAGGAGAAGAAGAAAAAAGAGAAAAAGATTATCCTTAGTCTCCCTTAGGTGATTTAGGATAATTTAGATGTTTATTTTTCAAGCTTCTCCTGCCAGTTGCTGTTGTTGCCATCTGGGTGTGTTACTGATATAGGGGTGATTATACGGACCTCCAAATAATATAAGGGAAATATTATAACTCCCAAACTGCTAGATGCCTCATATGCCGGGTTCGTGTTCTCTAAAATCAAAGAATAAATTCTAGGAACAATGGAGGTTAAGAGTAGGAAGTATTTATTGAGAGAAAGAAAGTTTCTGTCTAAGAGAGACAGAAGGGGGACCAGGAAAGTGGGTTGCCTGCAGACCCCACTTCTCAAGGGAGTTTTACCAGAGCAAAACCAGGATGTGAGGTGGTGTACGAGGTGGGACAAAACTACAGTCAACCAATAAGATGAACATTGATCCAATAAAGTAACATTGATCCAATGGCAAATCACAGGGTGGGTATAAGGTGGGACAAAACCATGGTCAACCAATAAGATTTGATTATAAGTATAGTCACTTTTATCAATAAAAGGGGGCTTGAATGGGGAAGCCAGTCACACAGCAATTTTACATGAACTGATCCAGAACTTTCCCTGGAAGGAATCAGGTAGGGAGGTTTCCCTCCCTCACCCAAGGTGAATGATGCCTACTTAGAATATCAATCGCTGTTCATCACTAGGGGAAGTGTGTGGGTGTGGTTATTTCTCCTGATCTTGAAACGTGACCTTCAACAAATGCACCTCCAGCCCCAGTTGTAATATGTTCTTATCTTCTGCACTGACTCTTTCAAAGGCCCAGCCCTGTCTGAATGCCTATAATATTTTAACTAATTTAGCTGTCTATAATTACAAGATGTTTAAATACAGTTTCTCTGGTGCGAGAAACTGAGTGTGGAAATAAGGACTGATTGATGTATAATGGATGTTGGGAAATGGGAAGAAAGTGTTCACATGGGAAGGGGAACAAGGGAGGAGGGAGGGGGAAAGGAAGGGACAAGAAAAAAATGAGAACAGAAGGGAAAAATAGAAACAAAGCTTTTGTACAAGGGAGGGGAGGAGACTTGAGGGAGGAATAGGATAAAATAAAATTTATTTTTTAAAAAAAGTACTTACATCAGACTCTAAAAAGAAGCAGGCTTAAAACCTAATATATATCCAATATAATAGTATAATGGTTATATTAATAAATAATATATTAATGTATGTTGTAAATTACACAATTATATTAACATATATCTTATAAGCAGGAGTGCTCCCTGCTCTGAATCCTCACCAGGGTCCACCAGCAGCACTCTTCCTACTGAAACACGCTACCCAGATGGGCAAGCACAGTGCCCTGGGCCCAGCCGGACTCCAGTGGAGAGAGTAATAGTCGCCTCCTGGGACCTCGCTAGTCATAGCAGACCTGGAATCAGCTTTCAGAGACTTTTCCAGCCCTCAGTATGCCCACCAGCCTTTCTCTACATCCTGTGTCAGGGAGCTGCTGACCTGTCACCAAAGAGCCACCCCAGGAGAGGAGCGTGGGGTACCCTCATATCTACAGCCACTCACTTTCTGGCTGTAACTGGCCATTTTCCATGTGGACACTTTCTGTGTCCAAACAGCTGTAAGATAGATGGCCCATGCCTAAAACGGGCCATCCAGGAGCCTGATCCATCTGCCCTACAAGGATAAATTTCAGCAGCCCCCCAAGTCCATCATTTTCTCCAACTCCACCCCTTCCCTGCATTTATTATTTCTCTCTCTCTCTCTCTCTCTGGGGTTCTAGAGGGGGTCTCTAGCATTATGTTAACAGACAATCCCAGGAATACTCTACCTTGGCCTGCTTATTCCAGACAGGATGAGAGATTTCCCCTTATTTGTAAAATACAAGAGCTTAAAAGATAAAAAGCAGAAGGTATTGTGCCTAGTGCCACCAAAGAGGGATGAATAGACAGTGAAGCAGGAATTTGTTAAGCAGTCTTTCAGATGTTTCAGAGATTATTGGGAATTTTCTCAGATTGCTTTTAGCTTCTGCCAGATAGCTAGACAATAATATTTTTTAAATGGACTCTACTTCTCCCAGGCTAAAATAGTTCCACCAAACTTCCCAGAGCAGGGAATGCCTACTCTACTCCAGAATTCCAAGGAGATGGCGACACTTCTGCTGTGTGCCCAACAGCCAGGCCTCCTGCCTCAATTCCAAGCTGGGCACCACTATCTTGCCTTCTTGTCGGGGGAAGTAGCTCAGAAGTAAGAGGATACTCTTACCCCTACTTCTCACCACTAGGCCTCTGGGTGTCTAAATCTGCTCGAGCTGCCATTTAAAAACAACAGAAACAATAGGAATTCCGCTTCAACAACAAAGATTCATTTTCTCAAAATTCTAGATGCTGGAAATCCCAAATCACCATGAGCTTTTTCTGGTTTGCGGGTGACTTCCTTTTCCCTGTGTCCTCACAAGGCAGAGAAAGAGAGAGAGAGAGAGAGAGAAAAAAAAAGATTACTTTCTTCTCTTCTTTTGACTTCCTTTTCCCTGTGTCCTCACAAGGCAGAGAAAGAGAGAGAGAGAGAGAGAGAAAAAAAGATTACTTTCTTCTCGTGAGGCCACAGTCTTATCAGAATAGAGACCCATGCCTATGACCATTACCACCCTGAATGCGCTCCATCTCATTTGATCTCAGAAGCTAAGCAGGGTTGGGCCTGGTTAGTACTTGGAAGGGAGAATAGGGACCCATCCTGTGGCCTCATCTTAACCTTGATAACTTCCTCAAGATCTTATCTGCCTGGACACTGTCACTTTGGGGTTAGGGTTTCAGCATGCAAATTATGCAAGGAGACACTATTGAGTACATGGCCCTGTCCAAAGCTAGACTTAGCTTTCATCGTGCTATTTTACCATAAGCCATTAGCCATAAGTTGCTTTGAAAAGAATATTTCCAATGTGGTTTTTGCTGGAGCCTATAAAAGGAAAGCAACCAGCCTGATTTTTTCCTCTATTTTTCCATATTTAATGGAGTTCCTTGGTAGTAGCCCAGCTATGGTCCTCTGTGGTCAGATTCTACTCTGAGTCAATCTGGCAGCAAAACTCCTCAGTTCGACTGTCCCCGTAACCCTCCCTGGGGCGATATGGGCAGCAGGTTTTCTAGCTGTGCCTTCCCGCTGCCCTCCCCACTGCCCTCCTGGCTCACATTGCCTTGGAAGTGACGAGCAAGGCACTCGAGCATGTGCAGAGCCATGTGGATTACAGGCGATGCTCACGGACCGTGAGTGTGACCTTCATGTAATCCATGGTGGAGAAATTGTCTGGGTGGATATTCTAGTGTGAAATCACTTCCAAAAGTTAGATTTTAAAAGGCAAAATAGCTCTTTCTCCACTTGTCCTTCCTGCCACCTTGACCTGAGCTTGCAATTTGCAGGACAAGCTGGATGAAAATCAATTTAATTTGATCCAGAATGTGTGTGAGCTCATCAGGGAAGTCAGAACAGAAGGGATTGCCAATATGCAAGTGCTGAAGAAAAAATGGGGCTCTGCCGGACCTGACAAAGGGCTAAAAGAAAACTCAACCAAAGTACGTGATTTTATTAAGCATTTCATCCAAGCATTTTCTCCCCTGTTCACTGTTAACATGCCAGTCTGGCTTCCCTGAGAACACATTTTACTGGTAGAGGGGTACAGTGGTTCATGCCTGTAATCTCAGCTTGGGAAGCTGAGGCAGGAGGATCACAAATTCAAGGCCAGTCTGGACTATAGAGAAACCCTGTCTCAAAAAAATTAGAGCCTGGGGATTTAGCACTTGCCCAGCATGCACAAGGCCCTGGGTCCAGCTGCAAAAAAAATCAAAATAAAAAGTAAGTAAACATAGAGGCACTGCAGCCTGATGTTGGGACTCTTCCCTTCCTCAGGGACAAGTGTTGGAGGGAGGCTTCTCTGAAAGTGAGCCTTGCTGGCAGGAGCAGCTTCAGGCCCTGGAGCAGGACATCAGCCACCTGACCACCCTGCTGTGCAAAGTGAGGAACCTGGGCCACTGGAGGCTGGCTGTGCAGCAGGCTCGCTTCCGTGGCCAGCTGAGCAGGGCAGAGAAGGTGAGTGCACCTGGGCAGGTGGCCAGCAGCCCCCAGGGATGCTCCTGAGTCCCCCGACTGCAGCTGCTGCCCAGGTGCAGCCACAGCTAAAACTCCAAGGAAGAATAGAGCAGAGAATGGAGCACAAGGGAAGTGAAAAGATGCAGAGGAGATATTACCCAAGCACTTGGGTTACTTAGGCAAACTGAAACCAAAGCACATATTGATAAAGGTTTGGAAATTTCCGTGTACTGTTTCTAAAAGTCTTTACTCTGAATCATTGTGCTATTGCTCATTAAAGTCACCAAAACAGTGACCAACCAGAGATCTGTTCCACCAGGAGTTTTAAAGGAGGACAGATGGAGGGTGAAGTGGTTTAGATGTTTTTTGGGGGGGGTTTGTTTTTGTTTTTGTTTGTGGTACCGGGGATTGAACTCAGGACCTTGAACTTGGCAAGGCAAGCAAGAGACCACTGAGCTAAATTCCCCGCCCTAAGTGGTTTAGATATTGATTGTGAAACTAAAAATATGGAAAGTAAATTTAATCTCCTACCTTACTGTGTTTGGGATGCTTACAGGAATCTATTCAAAGTAAAAAAGAATGTTTGCGCATCAAGCTAATGGCAGAACAAGAAGCAGGTTTATTTCGTCAGCAGCTGCTGGCTCTCAGGCAGGCCCTGGCCAGGGCTCAGGCTGACAACGCAAGGCTGTGGAAGCAGCAGGACAAGCAGGTACCCCCACCTCAGGACCTCCTCCTCCCTCTCCTGGGATACAGCCTCAGGGCCACACACCCGGCACCGAGGCTGTCAAAGCAGCCACCAGGCCTGCACAGTGTGAAGCCAGGCCGATGGTACATCCAGGAAAGATGTCTCTGCCCTTGGCCACCCTCTTCTCCCTCCTTTCCAGCCCAGAAACCAAGGCCGGTGTCCATCAGGGCTTTATTCTTACTTGGATTTGGCTATGATGTGAAAATATTACTCATAAGTATCAAAGCTTATCTCAGGATCTACATCCTTTTTTTTTTTGGTACCAGGAATCCAACTTGGGACCTTGTGCTTACAAGACAGGCAGCAGGGGCTGGGGATTTAGCTTAGTGGTTCTGCCGCCTTCCTTGCAAGTGCAAGGTCCTGAGTTTGATCCCTGGTATCAAACAAAAAACAAAACAAAAAATATATATATAGAAAACCAAACATTGAAAGAGCTGGGCGTGGTGGTGCACGCCTGTAATCCCAGCACTCGGGAGGCTGAGGCAGGAGGATCACTGTGAGTTTGAGACCAGCCTGGCCTACATAGTGAGTTCCAGGTCAGTCTCAACTACATAGCGAGACCCTGTCTCAAAAAACCAAAAAAAAAAAAAAAAAAGCAGCAGCTCCACTGAGCTGAATCCTCGGCCCAGGATCTAGGTTTCTTTGAGTATGGCCTCTCGTGGTCCAAGCAGTCTCTCCATGCCCAGGGGGTGTGTCGGGCTCCAGTGTGGGGTCCCAAGCGGAGGGTCCCCGGTCCTTTCCAGTGAGCTACACTGTCTTCCTTTCAGAAGTGAAACTGCACGGTGGAAGCTGGCACCGTGATAAGGGGCGTTACACTTGAGCTTTTCAGTGGTGCCAGCCCCCTGGCATGAGCGAAGCAGGACAGTCTAGGTTTAGACTCATTCATTTCATGAAGAATACGCTGCATATGACCAAACCCTTAAAAATAAGTTGACACCCCACGTTTGTCCTAGAGCGTAGTCAGCACGGCTGAGTTTAAATATCAGCCCAGGAAAGCAGTGTTTATTTACAACATGAAACATAATCTGCCTTTTGTGCCTTAATTCCTCCCTGAGTAGCTTCAGATGAGTTGGTTATATAAAGTACTTGGGAACTTGTAAAGTCACCATACAAATAGGAATAATTGTTATTGGCCTCATATAATGGTGTCGTCACTTACCTTGTTTTCGTTACTGTTTGTTTACTTGTTCGTTCAGTTTACTTGAGAGCCTGAGTCTCACAGTCTAAACATCAGGCCAGGCGAGGTCCTGTGCCCCTGCTGCCGGCTGACACAAGCCAGAATAGCCAGGTTGTCACCCCTGAGGGAACCTGCTACTGCCCTGGGGAGAGTCTGCTCCTTTCCTGTCTGCCTTTGGCCCTTTCCTGCCGCAGGCTCAGCTGCTGCAGGAGTCAGAACGCAGAGCAACCCAGGAGGCCCTCACGCGGCAGCAGCTGGATGTCATGAAAACCTCCAGCATGGAGAGGCTCTTGGGAGATGTGCGGCAAAAAGAACAGCAGCTCCAGCTCCTGACTGAAGAGGCACAGCGGGCCTCCAAGCTGGGCCACCTGCAGCGGAGGAAGCTGGAGAGGGAAGTCCGCCAGGTGGGCCCCCCTGCCCCGGTACCGTCCCGCTCTCCCCGGGCAGTCCTGTCCTCCACAGCAGCGCCCCATCTCCCTCACTTTTAGGCACACCCGAAAATGGTCACTTGTGCACCACACTGGGCCGACCGCTCGGACCCTGAGACACACACGAAAATGTCCTTCCCTCAGCTCTCATCTTTGAACCGGGATCCTGTAGAGGGTCCTAGGCAGCGAGTATTGTGCAGGCTATTACAGGAGGATTTTATTTACATTTCCCGAAATGCAGACAAAAATGAAAGACAAAAATGGCTTGCAGACACAAATATATTCTTGTTAAAAATATACCACAAGGTTAAAAAGAAAAAAGGACTATTACAACGCAGACATGAGTGAATCCCAGTCCCAAGAAAGCAGACCAACAGAATGTAATTCAATAAAAAAGCAAAAAAAGGAACTGTGCATTACAGAGAAGGTACTTCACTTATACCCACTGGCTGAGTAAAGCTTGTAGGTCCTTCACCAGCCAGAGTAGGACACAGAAAGGTAATTAGAAAATTAAATTATTAGCTAAGGGTTTCAAGTGCTCAAAGAAGATAAATAAGGACAATTCTATGGTTAAAACTGAATTGAGGGAAGCCAGACGTGGTGGCTCATACCTGTAATCCATGTACTCAGGAGGCTGAGGCAGGAGGATCGCTGTGAGTTCGAGACCAGCCTGGCCCACATAGTGAGTTCCAGGTCAGTCTCAACTACATAGTGAGACCCTGTCTCAAAAAAAAAACAAAAACAAAAAAACAACTGAATTGGGGGAATGCTAAAGGCAACCCTTATGTAGAAATGGAGAGAGGAAACAAGTAGCTTTAGAATAAGAGAAAATTAGAATTTTACATTTATTTCATTAAAAATACACTAAAATATGACCAAACATTAAAAAAAAATCTGATATCCCCTGTTTGTCCTATAAGTTATGCTTTTCTAAAAGCCATCGCAACAATAAGTTCATAGATTAGGTTCTCCAAAGTTCTCTCTGGTTAATAGTTACTTATTGTTTTAATGGCAAAGATTCTAGAAGTAGTCAAATCTTTTCAGATTTCTTTCAATAGATACATGTGTGTGTGTATATATATATGATATATATATATATACCTTTGGGCCCCTTTAATGTGTATATATATATGTGTATGTATATATATATGTGTGTGTGCATATATATATAAATATATATATTTATATATATATACACCTTTGGGCCCCTTTAAACTCCCTCTCCAGCTCTCCCGACAGCCCATGTGCCTTGGGCCACCCCACCCCAAACTGCAATCAACCCTTGGCCAATAAGAGCCCTGCACCCAGTGGCTTCTTTACCCTTCTCAAGCCTCGGCTGCAGTGGGTGGTAACGACTCACCTGGCCAAGCACCAAGCTCCTCACCTGCCTCCTGCACCTGGAGATGGGGTGGAGTCAGACTCTTGCCTGGATCAGCCCTCCCAGCCCTCCAACTGTGTTGCTTTGGGCACCGTCTGTGGCTTCTCTATGCTTTGGTTTCCTCATTGGTACAATGGAGATAATATTCTTCATGGCATTTGGGGGAAGATTATATTAGAAAACTCAAATAAAGCACTTGCTGCAGGGCCTGATACACAGCTCTCAATAAATGTTTATATTTCATCAAGACCACGAAGGCAGAGAAGCCTCAGAAACAGGTAGGGAGGCTTAGACTCAAACTTGACTCTGGAGTAATCTTGGCCAAGTCACTGCCTCTACCTCCGGAAGTGGGGGTGGAGGAAGCTACCCCAAGATCTGTCCTTACTAAGCATGTTTCTTTCCTCTGCTAGTATTTCTCAAATTTACTTATTCCTGGTCTGGTTCAAGAAATCTTGATAACATTTCCCCCTAGCTCTTACCCATGGAGAATGAGGATCCTACCCCAACACCTAGGGTACATAGAAGAATGTGCGGGGGGGAAGAATGTGGGACCTAGCCAGTATTAGGAAATTTTCCTAATTCTGGACTCTGATGACCTACTAAAATTTACACTTCATGTGGGAGTTCCCACACACACAGCCCACACAGTCCCCTAACACTGTAGGACAGCTTGTGGCCACAGCTGCCAGTGTGCAGGGCCATCTGGTAAAGTCTACACAGCACAGTGGTTTAAAACATATGTGCCTGAATTTTCAAAATGAGCATGTGTATTAGTTTCCAATGGTTGCCATAATAAATTACCACAATTTGGATGGTTTAAAAAAATAGAAATTTATTTTACCACTCTTCAGGAGACCAGAAGTCTAAACTTGAGGTATTGGTAAGATTGGTTCCTTAGAGAAGCTCTGGGGAACACTGGCCCATGTTTTCTTCTTGGCCACTAGTGCTGGCCAACACCCTTCGTTCGGCATTCCTTGACTTGTAGTTATGTCATTCCCATTTCTCCTCATTGTCACATGATGTGCTCCTCTGTATCTGTCTTAATTGCTTTCTCATCCCTGAGACAAAATACCCAACACCAAAGTTAAAGGAGGAAAGGTTTGCTGTGGCTCACTGTTTATAGGTTGCAGTCCATAGTCAGCCGGCTCCCAGGCAGGATGGCCTGGCAGAGGGGCATCGCAGAGGAGAAACAGTTCATGGTGGGCAGAAGACAGCTAAGCAGCAAAGTAGCAAGCAACAAGCCATGAGAATAGCAGCCCTCTTTCTGTCCCTTATTTTCTATCCAGGCTGCCTGCTCTTATGATGGGTAACACTCACACCCAGGGTGGGGCACCCTTAGTCCTTGAGTCGCACCATGAATCAATCCCAGCAGCACATCCTTAATCTTAGCATCACACACTCTAAATTCAGCCATCTCTAAAAAGCTTCACCTATGACCACATGATGGGGGGACGTCTAGATACAAGCCATAACAGTGTCTTTAAAAAAACAACGGTCGGGGTAGCGTGGTGGTGCACACCTACAGTCCAAGCACTCTGGGAGTCTGAGAAAAGAAGATCACAAGTTCAAGCCCAGCGCAGGCAATTTAGTGAAACCCTGGCTCTAAAAAATAGTACTGGACTTAGGGTTCACTCTGAAACTAGTATGGCCTCATCCTAACTTCATTGTATCTGCAAAGATACCATTTCCAAATAAAGTCACATTCTGGGAGGATATGAATCTTGAGGGAACATGATCATCACAATCTAATATGCATTCCTTTTTTGATAATTAGGAGATCATAAATTTAAAAAGAAGAAATACCTGTCATCTCTGCAGATGGAGTCACTTTGGACCCAGCTGCTATCCGGCTGGGTGACCAGGGTCAAGGGCAAAGGGAGAGCTGTCCCAAGAAATCCAGAGCCTGATGCCTGGGCTTGGCCTTGTCCCGGCCCAGGGAGTGATGCCTAGGGACCCCCCCAGAGATGCCAAGCTGAGATAGTGGTCTGGGCTCAAGTCTTTCCTCCACTATCAACTGTGCAGGGGTTCCTCGGGTCCTTTGTGCAGACTCTGTGACTTGATCCTGTGTGAACGGAGCCCTAAATTTCCTATTCCTCTACCCATCTGGAAAATAAGCATAAAAAATATACAAGCTAAGGCAAAAGGATTGCAAATTCAGTGACAGCCTAGACAACTTAGTGAGACCCTGTCTCAAAATATTAAAAAGCTGGAGATCTAGCTTGATGTTCCCTGGGTTCGATCCCTAGTATCACCAAATATATATATAAAACATATATTTTACATATGTGCAAATGTATACATATATATGTAAATAAGCCCCAGCTCTCATAATGTGACAAGGGATTCCAAGAGTTGCTTTTGTTTCTTTGACTAGGTATTAAATTCTGGTCTTCCTGAAGCCCTTAATTCTTAGGAGAAGGTTAGGCCTGAGTTCAGCCTATCCAGGACTCTGTGAAGACCTGGTGTTGTTGGGGAAACCCAAAGCTCCACTGTGAGTTTCAGGAACTAAACGGAGCCCACAGAGCATCTCTGCTTCCCAACCCCTCTCCCCTCAGATGAGAAGCCAGCTTGCCCAGGAGCACAGCATGAAGCTGGGCGCTTTCCAGCGTGTGGAAGAGCTGCAAAGTCGCCTGAGTCTCCCCGAGCAGCCATCTGTCCTGATGAGCTCCCGAGGTGGTAAGCGCACCTGTCTCTGTCTCCGAAATCACCCAGTCTCGGGGGTCTGCACAGACCGAGGCCTCCGTGAATAAAGGTAACACGCCGGGGCCACTGAATGGGTCCTCCCCAACGTTTGCTGAATGAAGAGCCCATGAATGGATAATGCTTAATTCCAATTTACAGTCATAATTTTCTATCTTACTGTGGAGCACTCAAATCTATTCCAAAAGGTTTCGATCCATAATAACAACTGGTCCCAGGAATGCATACGCACCCCTTAAAGAACACTGAGTGCTTCCCTGGGCTTTGAAGCATCTTAGACGCTTGGACACTGAGGGCCACACATCTCAGATGTTACTCGTAAAGTCCATTATGATGCTTAGCACATTAGTGGGGGGCTGGGGGGCATCACACGAAAATGGCAGTTGAAATTCTCCCCTCGCTACCTCTTCTGTAAGATGAGGACTACATCCCTGGCTCTCCTCTAACTCTTATCAGAACTACCACCAAACTTCAGGATTTGCCTTTTGATAGGATCAGCCGAGGCCCTCCGTGCCTGTTATGTAGCGTAGCCTAGTGGTTGCACTTTGGAGGAAGACAAGCCAGAATCCTGTCACTGCTGGCCGTGTCCTAGATAGGTTCATTAGCCTCTCCGTCAAGTGAAAATGCCAATCTCAAAGGCTCGTTCTAGGGTTAAGGAAACCATGCATTATCTGATGCTTAGAAATGAAGGAGAACTGGAGTGAGGTACAAGGCGGGCAATAAACCCTCCTTCCCACACTGGGGACGAGGCATGAATGTCAGGGGGACTCTTCCCAGAGAGTGGAGGAGAAGTTACTCCCCGGCCTCAGCCCCCTCTGTCCCCCTGTGCCATTGGAAGAGGGGTTTGTGACGACTTCGCCCAGGGAGACTCACAAGAGGAATAGGTCATCATAGCTGTCTTTTTGGTGCCTAATACAATAGCCATCAACTGTACGAGCAGCGATGAAAGGTAAACATCAGCCATCCGTCCCACTCCTTCCTCCTTGGCTGTTGGCCAGCTGGATTTTTTTTTTTTAATTGAGACGGGATCTCAGTATGTAGGCCAGGAGGGCCTTGAACTCGCTGTGTAGCCAAAGCTGATCTTGAACTCTTCAGTGATTCTCCTGCCTCAGCCTCCTGAGTGTTGGGATTCCAGTAATGAGCTGCCACGGCTGGGGCCAGCTGGAATCTTGAAGAGTTCCACATCTCTCCTTCCTAGCAGCAACAGCAGTCTCCCTGTCAAACGCTGGCACAGTCAAGGTGATGCTCTCTTTACCTCGCTTTAATGTGGTTTCCCCGGATTGTGCAATTCCTGAGAAACTGTAATTTGTTCTAGAGTAGTTCCTCTCAAAATGCTATGGAAAACATGAGGTCAGCTGGCTCACAAAACTATAAAATGTTCAGCGGTGAACTGAGTCGAGGCAGCCTGAGCAAACTTTGAGCTGTGTGTGGGGACTGTTTTGTCTCTATCCCTGGGCTCTGAGAAGGCTGAGAGCAGAAACGGAGTGGAGCAGTGAGAGGCAGTGAGAGGAGAACTCTACCACCTCTGTCTGACGCTTCCATCCTGTGCTCAAGCACAGCAAGACAGGGTGGGTGTGGACATGGGCCAGCTAGAAAGAACTGGGCTCTCCCTGGGCTGGCATGGGTGCCGGCATGGGTCATGTGCCCAGGTGTGTGTGTGTGTGTGTGTGTGTGTGTGTGTGTGTGTGTGTTTTGGGGGGGTGTTTGTGTTTTTTTGGTACGGGAGATTGAACTCGGGTCCTTGCGCTTACAAGGCAGGTGGCGGAACCACTGAGCTAAATCCCCAGCCGGAAGTGCCCAGTTTTGAACAAGTCCCTGAAGCCAGGGAGTAAGATACCTGATTGCCGTGGGCCAGCTCACCATTTCTCCCAGGAGCTGAGGGTGGATCAGCTCACTCTCTCCCCTCTGCAGCAACTATTTGAAATCTCTCTCGTCTCTTCAGCCCTCACACAGCTCCCCAACCCTTCATCTCCAGCGTCAGGGGAACTAAAAACCATCCAGTGGGCACTCTCTCCATTTCTTATCTCAGCCCACGGCGTGGAAAGTCACCTGCTTCTCCCTCCTTCCTGTGAAAATGGCAAAGGTACCTGCTCTGGTGCAGAGGGGGCATGGGTGTGTCCCCCAAGTTTCATGTGTGGGGTGCTTGGTCTCTAGTGTGGGACTGACTGTGGAGAGGCGGCAGAAACTTTGAGGGATGGGGCCTAGTTGGAGGTATTTAGGTCACTAGGACTAACCTGGCTTCATGTTTCCAGATGTGATCTCTTCCTCCCTCGAGTGCCCCGCAGTGAGGCTCTCGCTAGGTGGGGTGTGGAGCAACTGGACCCCAGCCTCCACCCCACCATAGCATCTTGGATGTTGACCCTACCTCAGGCGATTCATCATAGCCACAGAAAACAGGCTAATACAGTGCCCCCCTTTCCCTCCTTGGGGCCAATCACTGTGGACAAGATCTCATTTGCTCCTACCTTCTCAGGGAAATTGAAATATTCTTTACCTGCTTCCTTTCTACACACTTGAATTTCCCATCCATGCATCCTTCTAATCGTGTCTGTGCCAAAATCATAAAATCCACTGTAAACTAAAAGCCTCCTTTCACCACAGGTTTCTTCTCCTGCTACTGGCCTTCCTCCTTCCCTTCAGAGTCAAACTTCTTAAAAGGGTACTGAGTATGTAGCTCAGTGGTAGAGAACTTTCCAAGAGTCCGCAAGGCCCTGGGTTCCTGCCCCAACACTGCAAACAACAAAATTTCTTAAAAGAATTGCCTGTACTCACACAAAAACAGTAATGAGTGACAGTGGCTTAAACCTTACGAGACTGTCACTTCTGATTAACAAAGTCTAGAGGTAGGCTATCTAGCTGGCTATTACGGCGGCCGCGCACCATCCGAACCCACATTTCTCTCACAGTGTGCCGTTCTGTGTGTGGCTCTTCCACCTCACGGGCCAAGGTGGCTGCCTAACTTTCCAGGCGACCGGGGGAAGGAAGACGACGCGAGTCTACCGCTTCCTTCCTGGAAGTCACGTACGGCATTTCTGTACATATCTTACTGGCCAACGCTTAGCCAAAACACCACACAAAGGAGACGGGGAAATGTGGCTTTGATTGCAGGACACTGTGTCTAACAAAAAGTTTGGTGTTCTATTATTAAAGAACAAAAGGAAGAATCGTACTTGGGAGCCACATGTACGCCTCACCATGCCACCAGCAATCAGTTTTATCCCTGCTGCTTCATCGCAGCTGCTCATGCCGGGATTTCCAAGATTCTCTAGATACAGAGTCCTCCCTTCCTGCCTGCGCAGCGCTGGAAACAGATGGCCACACCCTTCTCTCCTGCTCTCTCCCCTTAAGTCCCATGGCCCTGCACCTTGTGATTTTCCTCCTTTCTCTCTGGCCACTGCTTCTAAGTCTTCTTTCCAGTTCTTCCCTTGTAACTAACTTCTGCAAACAGCAGAGCTGCTGAGGCCTCTGTCTAGCCTCTTCTTTTCACATCGCTCCTGGATGTTAATTGTCTGTGTCCCCGTGGAGCTAACGTTTGCCGAGTCCATACCTGCAGCTCGAGACTCGCCTCTGAGCCCTAGGCTCACGTACCCGATGACTACTGGATGTCTCCACGCCGGCGTCTCCGGCTCACGAGTTCAACAGGTCGAACAGAACCTGCCTTTCTCTGCTCCTCCAGGCTGACTGCTTTAGAGGTGGAGGAGGCACCGTCTCAGCAAATGGCCTTAGCCAGAGATCCACTGGCTTGAGCCAGAAACCCCAGAGCTGCTCTTCAGCCTGGGAATGCAGTGAATCCCCCCCCCCCCCCCGTCTCTCCGCTTCCAGCTCCCGGAGTCCAATTCTCCCCTCCCCTCTTCTACTTGGAAATGTGACTCTCAGGCCAGACACTCCGTCCAAGAATTTTTTGCTTTTGTTTTTGTGGCCCTGGGGATTGAACCCCAGGCTTTGCACGGAACCACAGCCTCAGAACCTTTTATATTTTTTATTTGAAGGCAGGGTCTGTCTAAGTAACTAATTGCTCATGCTGGGCTCGGACTTGTAGCTCTGCCTCAGCCGTCCAAAGTACTGGGATTACAGGCATGTGCCACCATGCCCAGCTCCATCCAAGTTTTGACAGCTCCACTCAAAATTGATGAAGTCGATTTAGATCCCCGTTTTCAGCTCTAAAATTTCATAAATTAAATCTATGCCTGCACCTCGCCACAGAGATCTAACTTGTAACACTTTTAACTTTGTAGGCCTTGTATCCCTAAATTGCCCTCCCACATCATCCAGATACTCCCACCAACACTTTTTAAAGACTGATCTGAGGAGCAGTAAAATAACAGGAAGGAGTCAAAGACCAAAGACTGTAAGTAATAATAAGTTTGATTTTATGTGTGAAAATTTGAAAAATTTAAATCAAACATGTTCAAAAAATTTTACACCAAGATCTATCTAGACACTTTGGATCTGGATAACAGAACTCTCATGTTGGTATAGTTAAGTCCAACAGCACTTTCTCTACCACAAGTCAATCAGTTGGTGTGGTAGCCAGTATCAACACTTTCTGAGATTTATGTCTAAATTTCTTTCTTTTTAAAACATCATCTATAATAATTGGTGAGCAATCAGATCTTTCATCTGAGTTCCTTGAAGAGTAGAAATAAAGAATTTCAGAAGTTATTTTAAACTAGAGAAATTATCCTCCAAGGAAGCTTTTGGAATAGATATTATCACATATTTGAAGAACTTTTAAAAAATATTCCAGCTTTTAGGTTTTTTGTTTATTTTGTTTTGTTTTTTGTGGTTTTTGTGTTGTGTGTGTGTATGTGGGGTTTTTTTTTGTTTGTTTGTTTGTTTGTTTGTTTTTGCAGGGAAGGGTTTGCAACAGGGTCTCACTATGTAGTCGAGACTGACCTGGAACTCACTATGTAGTCCAGGCTGGTCTCGAACTCACAGCAATCCTCCTGCCTCAGCCTCCCAAGTGCTGGGATTACAGCCCAGCTTAGTTTATATTTTTAAAAATTGACATTCTCTTTTACTACCTTCTCCATATTACCTTAATAAGTATGTTATTCTTTGCTCCAGTATCTTTTAAGTCCCTTCTAGAGGTTTACATATTTAATCACTACATTTAAGAGTTCTTGGGGCAACCCACTTTCTGATCTCCCCTTGTCTCTCTTAGACAGAAGCGATCTTTCTCTATATAAATTTCTCCTCCTCCTAAAAAAAAAAAAAAAAAAAAAAGTTCTTCTCCTTTTGCCTTGAGAAAAATTAACAGAAAAAGATGTAACCATTTTGTCAAAGAAAATTATGCCATCGTAAGAAGTTGGTTGAAGGTGTAACTCTGAGACAGGGCCTCATTCATGGAGTTCCCCTAGTGAAACTATCTTGGCCTAGAATTTTATTACAGAAGATTTTAAACTATAAATTCAGTTTAATAGATGTAAGATTATTCAAGGTTTTTGTTTTTTTTTTGGTACTGGGGATCCAACTCGGGACCTTGTGCTTACAAGGCAGGCAGCAGAACCACTGAGCTAAATCCCCAGCCCCCCTGGTACCCTGGGGATTCCTGGTACCAGGGATTGACTTGGTACTCAGAACCTTGCGCTTGCAAGGCAGAAATGGCACCACTGAACTAAATCCTGAGGGTGTAATTCTGAAACTGATGGTCTAGTTAATGGCCCAGAAGTTCATGGCACTATTTCTACATGTGTGGTTAAGAGAGGGAAGACACAGGCTGGGAAGACACCCATTTGAGATCTTAACCAAATCTGGGCCGTGTTACTAATGTTCTCCATTTGCTGGACTCACCAATCTGTGCGTTCATCTGTCTCCGAAATGTGAATTCTAGAAGTCATTCTCGTATCCAGAGGGAATGATTCCAGGGCACCCTAGGGTAACACGGATACTCAAGACTCTTACATAAAACAAAGTCCTGTTTGCATACAACCTACATACACTCTCCCATATATATTTAAATCATCTCTATATTAACAAATACTATGAAAATATGTGTTTTTCTGTATTTGTTTAGAGAACAATGACAGTAAACAGTCTCCATGTTCAATGCAAGTACAATACTTTTAAAATATTTTTTGATCCATAGCCAGTTGAATTCACACATGCAGCCCCATATACAGAGAGCCAGCTGTATATATCTACTTGTTTCTGACAAAGGCTTTTGTAAAAGGAAGCAAAGTTCCATTTGTATGTGTGGAACCACAAGGCCTTTCAACTCCTTTTTCTTTCTTTCTTTCTTTTTTGGTTTTTCCAGACAGGGTCTCACTATGTAGTTGAGACTGACCTGGGACTCACTATGCAGCCCAGGCTGGTCTCGAACTCACAGCAATCCTCCTGCCTCAGCCTCCCGAGTGCTGGGATGACAGGCATGCACCACCACACCTGGCACAAGGCCTTTCAAGATCCAGTCCATTTCCATTTCCTGCCTGATAATTCTGAATATGCTGCAGGTGTTAGTAATCATGACCTAGGGCTGAAAAGGCTGCTACGTGGCTAAGTGCATGAGTGGAGACCCACCACATCTGAGCGACCTAGGTGGGTGATGCTCTAAGGCATTGGCCATTGCCCTACAGAATAAATAAACCCTTTAATAGAGTGTCTTGTGATTCCATTAGCTTGAGGGCAACGTAGAAACCCCAAGCAAAAAATCTGAGGGCAGCAGAGGCACAGAAATAATTGGAACTGCTCCAAACTTATCTAAGGTCTGACTTCTGAAGCAAAGCAAATGAGATAAGTCAGGTAAAAACTTACTAAAGAGAAATTTATACATGGCTGGAATGTAAGAACACATTTCTAAAAAACAGCATTGTGCTAACACAATCGATAAAATATTAAGAAATTTTTGGGTTGCTCCAAACACGAAAATCTCTTCTTGCTTATCAGGAAATGGCTTTCCATTGATGGATTAATTCTGACCAGTTCCCTTCTTAACAAGTGGCAAAATATAGAAGCCACACCAAAAACCTAATTCAGACTGAACAAATGATTTTAGTCTCACTAATAACAGTGGCTTTCTATGATGCTATACGAATTGTCAGCTCTTTTAAAAAGCCCTATATCTATTTAATATTACAGGTGCCTATTAAACACCAAAAAAAGGATTGATGAAGTTTTCCTAACCCATGTGGCAAAAAATGTTCAACTTCCAGCTTTTGAAGTCCAAACAGCTTCACCCAGAGTGCCATTCAGACTCAACAGATAGTTCTTTTCTTTTGCACGTTTTATTTCTGTGAGCACTCAAGTGAATAAAAACAACTCTAAACTCCATTAACTGTCTTATCTAATTTGTAATTGGTATTTAGAACATAGTACTGAGGGAGTGAGATGACTACATCTTCAATGACCTAGGTAAATAAAGTAGATTTTTGGCCCAAGATTTTCTCCTTTTTTTTTTTTTTTTTTTTTTGTATTGGGGATCGAACTCAGGTCCTTGTGGTTACAAAACAGGTGAGAACCAAGACCTGTCATGTAAAGGTACAAGATCCCAGTAATGAGTGTAACTGTACTGTCTACCTAGAATGTACCAATAAACTCAAGAAAAATAAAAATAATAATTTTTTTAAAAAAATCCCCGGCCCTGGCCCCAGATTTTCAAACAATCATTGCTTTGCATTGCTACAAGCTGCTTCTTGCCACCGGTCACCCCATAGCCTCTGCGGGTGAGCTTTAGAGTTACTAAGTAGGTGTGAGAGTCAGGACGGAAGGCCTTGATGCTAGGCTGTGTTTGTGAAAAAGTGAAAAACTACTGTGTCTGAATAGCGATTCATCCAAATACACTTCAAAGCATTTTACTGTTTCACTTGAAGAGCACCATCCTGTCCTAACAATGTCAAAACTATCCTCAGACTTCAGTAAAGTCTCACTCCAGGTTTTTCTTATCATTGTTCGGATATGAAGACCTATCTTGGGTAAAGCAATAATCAGATAGATGAACAGAACAGAAGAGACCAGAGAAATATTTTCCCATACACAAGTTTACATACGGCAAGAGTTTGATCTTAAATGTCCTCCAGAGGCCCACTGGTGCTATTGGGAAGTAGTGGAACCTTAAAAGATGGGGTCTCGTGGCAGGAAGTTACGTCACTGGGAATGTGCTCTGAAAGGGAATATTGGGACCACAGCTCTCCTCTCTCTTTCACTTCCTGTCTGCCATGAGGTAAGCAACTACCTCCACCACACACTCCTCCCGTGATAAAATGTCCCACGTCGGTCCAAAGGCAATGGGGTCAATTTATAATGGAATGAAGTCTCCAAAATTGTGAGGCCAAATTAAGCTTTCTTCTTTCTAAGATGACTTATTTCAAGTATTTGCTATAGTAACAGAGTACTAGCACATACATTCTCTATGGGGGTTTTCAAATTATGGAGAAGCTTGAGTCTCTTTGGAGTAAATTAAATAATTATACTAATGAATCCTAAAGAGAATAAAGATCTAATTGTTTACAAATATGCAAATTTATTTCTGAAACAAAATATTTAAAAACCTACAAGACCCAAGAGGAAAAGTATTACCTGCTATCAAAAGTAAAACTCTAGCCGTGGTGGTACATGCCTGTAATCCCAACACTCGGGAGGCTGAGGCAGGAGGATCGCTATGAGTTTGAGACCAGCCAGGGCTACATAGTGAGTTCCAGGTCAGTCTCGACTACATAGTGAGACCCTGTCTCAAACAAACAAAACACTTTAGTTGGACATGGTGGTAATGCCTCTAATCCCAGCATTTAGTAGGCTAAAACAGGAGAATCACCATGATTGTGAGGCAAGACTGGACTCCAAAGTGAGACCCTGTCTCAAAAAAACTGAAACTGCAACATGCCGATACCATACTAGTTAGCAATTCATTACATGTCAGCTCCACATTTACCCTTCATTGTCTGTTCTGCAAGACCTAATCTGGTCCCTACAAATGTTTCCTCTTTGCCACTTGGCAAGCTGTAAAGCTGTGTCCGGAGAGGGTGCCGAGGGGGTTTATCCTCCAGGTCCCAGTATGCAATTCTAGGCACTGTGCACAGCGTCTGTAGCCCCACACCCCTGGAGTGCAGGCAGCTTCTGCGAGGTCTGGTTCCGGTGATGCAGAAACATCACGGTCTCACGCCTGCAGCATGGCACCTCTTAGGAAGCACTCCTCCAGGGCCTCTTCCCGTGGCCTTGCCACCTCAGTGAATTTCTCTGCCCTCCAGCAAGCCTTGGCGACATCCTCTCCAAAGACATCTGGATCTTAGCTAGCTCTGGAAGGTAGTAGCTGCTCCCTAATTTGCTACCCTGATATTCTTTAGAGTTTTCTTTATCACTTATCAGACAACCCCTAGCTATGCTGGACACGTTATAGTTAATAATTCTTTATATTAAAATTTCCCTGTTCGAATTATTGTGTGATTTTGGTCTCTTGACTGGCTCACACTTGATACAGAATTGGTAGCAAGAGTAGAGTGCTTCCTGAGGACAGGCTCACCAAGACAGGACTTCTGGACTCGTTGCCCCTATTAGAGCTTGCATCTAGATGGCCCCTAAAGCCCCATGCCATCATGGGTGGGGCTTTTTCAGAGGTGGCTGGATCTAGGGTGTGTGATGCTGGCACGAAAGTGGACTAAAGTGAGTGGACTAAATCAATCCACTGGTTGGTTTGGTACCACCCTAGTCCCAGTACCCTAGATACAATAGAAAAGGGCAGAAAGAAGCTCGTAAGGTAGGTCCCTTGCTTGCTCTCACCTGCCATGAACTGTTTCTCCTCTGCGATGCCCCTCTGCCAGGCCACCCTGCCTCGGAGCCAGCCGATTATGGACTGAAACCGCTACAAACTCTGAGCCAAAATAAACCTTTCCTCCTTTAACTTTGGGTGTTGGGCATTCTGTTTCAGCAATAAGAAAGTAACTATGACAGCACCCTCAGAACAGGCACAGATCGTTATGTCAATGTCAACCAAAGGGCATTTATAGCAGAGAAGGCTCTTATCGGTCAAGATGATAATATACTCTGAGCTGAGGGTATCAGACAGTTTCATTTCCCAGATACACCACTACTTGCTCAATAGACCCATGAATGTGGCCACAGTGGCAGTGATAAAGCTTATTTATGGGCTGACAACAAAGACTTCCCCTTCTCCAAAATTGACCTGTTCTACTGCCAAGTGCTTAATCCATTCAGAGCTGAGGCTAACACCAAGACTGCCATATGGTACCGATCTCATGGCCACAGTCATCTCCCTTGTGGAAGATGGGTTATATTGGACTCTGACGTCAAGAGAGGACCAAGTTCATCTTCACTGGAATAGCTCCACAATCTGGATAGGGATTGCCTTCCTTGCCTATCAAGCTCCTGCAGCCTCACTGAAGCCATGTATTGACAGAATGCCTTTTCCACCATCAGGGCATTTACGATGGCACTGATTTTAAGCAAGGAATCAGCATCACAGCTAAGGAAGTGCAGCGGTGAGCTCGTGCTTATGAAGTCAACGTGCCCCGGCACCAAGGAGCAGCTGCTCCGATCGGAAGATGCAGAGGTTCACTGAAGAATCGGTGATGACAACAGTTAAAAGATACTGTTCTAGGAGGACAGCACCCACTCTGCACCACAGTATATGGGCCCAAGAATCCGGGCGGTAGTGGGAGTTGTTCCTCATAGCATGATACTTCTTATTCCAGCAATCTTGAATAAGCCGGTCTGGAGGTCTTCGTTCCCAGGAGATGCTTCAACCAGGGGCACAGTAATGCTTCCACTGATGTAAGATCTAGGATGAGCCTGCTCGCTGGACCTCTCATGTCACTAACCCAATATGCAGCAACACATGTAGCTCTACTAGCTGGAGTGGTCAACCCTAATGGCCTCTGGGAGACTATACTGCCAGAACACAAAAGCACTACATCTGGAACACAGAGGGTTCCCTGGGTGCCCGCGTACCTCATACCCAAGAGTAAAGATTAATGAAAAAACACATATCAACCAAAATAGCCAGGACGATTGGAGGACTCAGAACCTTTTGAATGAATGTTTGGCTCACTCCACCAGCTTGAGCAGCCTGACCAGCTAAGGCTTTAGACAAAGGGGTAAGAATACCAAAAAGGTAGTGGAAAGAGGGCATAGGTTTACAAAAGCAAGGACTGTGAAAGCTTTGAATATTTTCCATTTCCTTCTTGTATCTATTTTCTTTGTAACTCTTTGTTCGTTTGTTTGTTTTTTGAGACAGGGTTTCATTAAGTAGTTGAAACTGACCTGGAACTCACTATGTAGCCCAGGCTGGTCTCCAACTCACAGCGATCCTCCTGCCTCAGCCGCCCAAGTGCTGGGATTACAGGTGTGTGCCACAATACCTGGCTTTTTTTGTAACTTTTAACCACTTTATTTTTGCTTTCCAGGTTAAATTTACAGTTTAATCTTTAGGTCATCAATATTTGATGAAATAGTGTAATTAACATGGCCAACGATGAAAACAATGAAGGCAAGTCCACAGGCCTTGATTTGCAAGGAAGTGTGGCTGTGCCTGGTTAGGTGGAAGGGCGGAGCTGTTTCATTAAGAAATTTCCGTGTGTAGAAGGGCACATGAGGAAGCTGAGTAGCCAGGCAGGAGGACTGTGACCACTATCAGTTCATTGTGTCTCAATCCTCCTGTCCTTGCCTGTTCTGTGACAATGGATCCAGAGTATTTCTCCTTTGCTAGGTTGCACAATGTTTTGGCAATCTAGGGTGCTGGAGGAATTTCTTGTCCAGTTCTGTGTCACCCACAGGGCTCAGCTCTGGCAACTCACATAGCTTAGCAGCATTGCGCCATTGGTGTGGCGCTTTTTGGGCATGATTTACCCACACACCTTTGAATAACTTCACAAAGTCATGGCACTGATGTGAAATCACTCGATGGATGGATACCCTGGTACCTTCTAAGATTTTGCAGCTACCATAAACGTCACCATGCAGAGAGCCAAGGTAGGAGACCTGGAATTTGGCTTGAGAGACAGTAACGACTGGCCGCTTCCTTCAGCTGCTATCCCTGTGTTCTTTAAAATTCTCTTTACTGCTCTGCAAATTTTTTATTCCTTATAAATTATATAGATAATACTCTCTGTCACTCCAGTCCATGCTATAGCTACTACTGTACATATTTATGTCCAGTGTTCCCCTGTTCACATTGTGTGGTTTTGGTCTCCAAATTGACTTCCGTTTGATACAGACACCATAATCAAAGACAAAGACTTGGAGCTGGGGATTTAGCTCCGTGGTTCCGGTGCCTACCTTGAAAGTGCAAGGACCTGAGTTCGATCGCTGGCACACACACACGCACCCACACACAAAGAGACAAAGACTTGAAGACAAATGTTACTTGAAAAATCTACTGCCTGTGGGTTAGCATCAGCCCTAGTTGGGTATTTTTTTAAACCGACAAATTAATAAGGAAAAAATACAGATAGACAATCCGTAGAGGAAGTAAAAAGTAATGTTAGGAATCAATAAATTATTCCATCACCAGAAGAAAATTCTAACTTCATGAATATAAGTGGTAATGGAAAGGAAACCACTGAGACCATGCTGGTGAAAGCTGGAAGTCAGCCTCTCTCGGAATATTCAATGTGGAAACCCTTTCGAGCAGCTTCCCCTTCTCCATAGTTACTTTAGAGAAATAGTTACACATAAACAAAGTAGCGGGAACAAACATATTCTTTGCAAAATTGTGGATAAGCATAAAAATTATACACAACATACCTATCCTTTAGTAACTACCTATCTGCAAAAATATCTCTGGCAGTTACTATACCCATATATGTGTATTTCAGGAACCTTTTTGTTCCTGTAAATAAACAAAGAAAAACAACCCTGAGTAAAAATCAACTAAAAAGAAAGAAACATTTAATTTTTGTTCAGTTTTGGCAATCTCTGTCCATGGTTGGCTGCCTCCATTGTTTTGGAGCTTGTGGCAAGGGGGCGCACTGTGGTAAGCGCACTTTGAAATTATGCAGAGTGTGGGTAAAGCATGTATAGAAAGAGCCAAGCTAGTGGCACTATACTGCAAAGCTATGTGACTTGCTCTGTAGTAGAGCAATCTGTTCATGCTGGCTGGAAAGCAAAGAGAGAGGAGGGCTGGCCTCTGAAGATCCCCTGCAAAGGCACAGCCCCAGTGACCTGACCGGACTTCCTTCCTCTAAGCCCACCTCTTAAAAGTTTAACTACCTTCCAAAAGCACCATGAGTTTGGCACTACGCTTTTAACACATGGGCCTGTGGCGTATGCTTATCAAAACCATAGCGCTCTATTTCCGCCATTCAAAGACTCATGTTCATCTCATAATATAAAGGCAGCCTGTGTTTGCCAGTTTTCTGTCACTGTAATACCTGAGATAAACCAACCATGGTTTCAGCACTTTCAGTCCATAGCCACTTAGCCCTGACACTTTGGGCCTGTAGCAGCACAGTACACCATGGCAGATGTACATGGTGGAGAAGGTCTGTTCACCCCATGGCAGCAGGGAAGCAGGGAAGGGGGCGAGCTTCCCAAAAATCTCCCTGAAAGGCATGCCTGCAGTGACCTAACTTCCTCCAAGCAGACTTCACTTCTAAAGATTCCATCATCTCCCACAGTGCGATTTTTTTTTTTTTTTAGACAGGGTCTCACTGTGTAGTTCAGATTGGCTTTGAGTTCACTAGGTAGCCCAGGCTGGCCTGGAAATCACAGCAGTCCTCCTGCCTCTGCCTCCAGAGTGCAGGGATTACAGACATGTGGCAGCACACACAGCCCAAAGTGTGATCATTAATGCTCATTTTTAACTTGCCTAGATTAAGAAACATCTAGTAGAATAGTAAAATATGTTCCTGGTGATTCTAGCTGGGTCGTGGAGAGCATGCTCTGCTCCCCAGCTGCCAAGAACAAGGCAGCTTTGCTTTGCCAGATCCTTCCACAATACGTCTGTCTTGGGAGCCTACCAACCATGGACCAAACTGCCTAAAACTGAACTAAATCTTTCTCCTTTAAATTGTGTCAAGTATTATGTCTAGCAACTGGAAAGCTACTATAAAAAACAGGTACCAGGAGAAGGGTCACTACTGTTCACATATTGTCATTGTACCTGACAGCATGGCTTAGTAGCCTTTGGAGGTGATTTATGGGAGGAGTTTAGAAAAGTAGATTTGAGGAGCCATAAAATACTGTAAACAACATGATGGGTGCTAGGGATGTAGCTCAGCAGCACAGTGCCTACCTGGCAAGCATGAGGTCCTGAGGTTGATCCCCATTACAAAAAAAAAAAAGAACTTGATGGGTGATTCCGGTCAAAGCTCAGAAGACAAGGATGCTGAAATGAATATGGATAGTAAAGGTTAGGATCAGGAGTTTCAGTTAGGAACAAGGGTTTCATTGGCAGTTGGACTACAGGGCATGTGTGTCACTTTCTGGCAGAAAATTTCTCTGCATATTGCCCATGTCCTGAGACTTTGCAGGAGACTGAAACTGAGGATGGTAGATTAATCTGCCAGACAAAATCTCAAAACAAGCCGGGCGTGGTGGCACATGCCTGTAATCCCAGCATTCAGGAGGCTCAAACAGGAGGATTGCTGTGAGTTTAAAACCAGCCTGAACTACATAGTGAGTTCCAGGTCAGTCTCAACTACAGAGTGAGACCCTGTCTCAAAAAAAAAAAAAAAGAAAATCTCAAAACAGCACAATATTCAGGCGGTGGCATGGCTATTGCTGGCTGATTTTAGCCAGATTTATAGAGAATCAGCGGCAAATGACAGAGCTGAAAACTTTGGAAAATTTAAATTTTGGCCCAAAAGGAACCATGAGTAAAATTGGGGCCAAAGGAGGTATGGCTGTCAAAAAGATTAGCACCATTAAAAAAGAAATCAAATACTTCGTACAGGGACAGAAATACATTTTGATGGAATCTCAGGAATGATCAATACCCCACTCACCGCAGACTCAAGGGTACAAAAGAGTCAAAGTACTCTAGAAGAGAGTTCCTGGGACGTATGTGTGAAAAGTGCCTCCTGGGATCCTGGTTCCCCAAGATTCATTTTCATCCTGTTCAGTCACGCAGGCACTCAGGGGCCCGGCTAGGGCTTCCACAGACAGACTTGGGCTTCATTTACCCGATGCCAGTTTTACTAGCATGCAAAATTCAAGAGGTGTGGGGTCAGGGAGCTTTCATCCAGATTTCAGAGGAAGACCTTGGGGCCCAGGCAAGAAGCCCCTGAGAGGGACCGTGTGTGAAGCTGTGGAAATGAAGGCAAAGGTGCAGTGAAGACCCCTGGAAGTTAGAGACGCCATGAACATGGAATGTCTCCAAGAAAAGCTACAGTCAAAGGGTAGAGCAAGCCCAAGAGAGTCTGTTTAGGAGTTGCAACCAGCAAGGCTCTAGGTGGGGCTGCCCAGGACCTGTAGAACTCACATCTTACCCTATGCCCCAGACATGGAATTATAGGATTTAATGTGGGTTTTGGTCTTGCTTTGGTCCAATTCTTTTCTGTCTTATTCCTTCTTTTGGAATGGAAATGTTTACCCCATGCCATTGTACCTTGTGATTGTGTTACATTATTTTTCCAGAGGTTCACAACTAAATGTTCACCTGCATCTCAGAAAAAACTTGGACTTCTGACAAGTGCTGGAACTATTGAGACTTTCAGGAAGTGATTATCATGTTTCTGGTTGTGCATGGGGTAGTTGTATAATGTCAGGTAGAGTTCTGAACTTGATATTGGATTTGGAGATTAAATATGTGTAAGAAGATACGTTTGTCAACTTGATTGGATTGAGAAATGCCTAGATTAGTAACCCATGCTCCAGAATGTGTTTGGGTGAGTCACAGAGGCACGACTTGGGTGGTGTTCATGGCTCTTAGCCCGTTCTACCTTGGTGCTGTTCCCCTGCTCTGAACCTTTGCTGCCATGAACAAAGCAGCTTCGCTTTGCCACACCCCCCACCCCACCGTCATGGTTCTGCCTTGGAGCTTGCTGACTATGTCCTGAATCTCCTGCAATCATAAACTAAATTAAACCTTCCATCCTTTCAACAATATCAAGTATTGTGTCCAGCAACAAGAAAACTAATACACAACAGTACCACAGGCTGGCAGCCAAACCTATGGCATATGGGCTTTGGGGATACTTAAAATCTTAATTGTAACACAGTCCAACTCTAAGTCCTAACCCTTCCAGCACTGCTCAAAAGTTAAACTCAGTGTCTCCTCCAAGTGGGAGGGAGAAAGGAAAGGACAAGGAAAAAAGTGTAAATTGCCATGCCAGGTGTAGTGGCACGCACCTGTAATCCCAGCACTCGAGAGGTTGAGGCAGGAGGATCACAACAAGATCAAAGCCAGCCTGGGCTACATAGTGAGTTCAGGGCCAGCCTGAACTAAAAAGGGAGACCATGCCTCAACACCCCCCGCAAAAAGTGAAAATTGAAGGAAAAAATGGAAACAAAACTTTTGTGTATAGGGAGGGGAGAGAGCTTGAGGGAGGAATGGAATAAAATAAAATTTTATTTTTATTTTTCAATTTTTTTGGTACCAGGGATCAAACTCAGGACCTTGTGCTTTCAAGGCAGGCAGCAGCAGCACTGAGCTAAATCCCCAGCTCTTATAAAATTTAATTTAAAAACAAGAAAACAAAATCTCCTCCAAGCCTCGGGGCAAACTCAGTTGTAAGCCCCTACAAAACTAAAAAAAAAAAATTACATATTTCTAATATACTGTATACAATAGACAACAACATACTTCTAATATACTATCACATACTTCTTGTTTGTTGTTTTTTGTTTTGGTCTGCTTTTTCTGGTACCTGGGATTGAACTCAGGACCTTGCGCTTGCATGGCAGGCACAGTGTCACTGAGCTAAATCCCCATCCCTACATACTTCTAACATACATCTTGGGTCAGGCATAGGGCAAACGTTCCCATTCCAAAATGAAGGACAGTGGCATAGCAAGGAACGGCTGAACATATGCAAGATCAAAACCCAACAGAGCAAACATTAAATCCCAGACCGCCATGCCTGGAGTTCAGTGACAGAATGTGGGCTTGTACGGGCTTCAGGAGCTCTGTCCCTGCAGCCTTGCTGGCTACAGCCCACACGGCATCTTGGGCTGGCTCTGATCCGCTGCCTGCAGCCTCCCTTTCCAGACCTTCCACGATCCTGGGATCTCTAACTTCCTTGGATCTCCACTGTAGTCTTTGACTTCACTGACACGGCTTCATTATTCACTGCCCTGTTAGGGGCTACTTGCAGGGACTCTAAACCTGCCACACACTGCCTGGCTTCCCAGGTTTCCTTTGAAGTCTCAGTACAGCCCTCCATGACCCCGTAACACTTGCCTTTTGCATGGCTATGTGACACCACCATGAACTCTACTGGAGACTGATGAAGCCACAGATGTAATAGTCTGAGCGGCTTGATGGCCAAACACAAAGGAACAATTTCCAGGGAAAAAACTCTCTAATTAGCCCTGTGCAAGCAGGGTTCCCCAGGGTCCTCTTTTCAAATGTAAGTTTTTGGATTAAGTTTATACTTTTATATCTATGAGCCTGTGACAGAAAGAGCCTTGCTGATTTCTGAGATACCCTCTCTTCCTAATGTCCCACTGCTGTGACTGTACTTGACATGTGGTTTAGGAGCTTTTAGAGCTAGTTTGTGGGAAGAGTTTGGAAAGGTTCGGAGATGCCAGCTGAAGGAGGAGAGCTGGAATGCCTTAGGCTGTTCTGCATGGGAGATTCTGAACAGAGCTCAGAAGACCAGAAAGCTGGTAAAGACCAAGCTTGGGAGGGTTATGCTGGGAAAAACTGCATTGGCTGCTGGACTCCAGACAAGGTGTGTTAGGCTTTGGCATAAAGTTTGTCTGCATTTTGCTCATGTCCAGAGACTTCGTTTGAGACTGAGATTAAGGGTGGTGAACTAATCTCACAGAAGAAATTTCAAGGCAGTCTGTTAAGGCTGTGGCATGGCTGCTGTTGGGGGCTAGATCTATGCTGAGAATCAAGAGCAAAGCACCCAGCAGAATGAGTTAAAATGTTTTGACTTTGACCAGCAAGGAAACTCCAGTAAAGTGGGCTGGAAAGACAGAACAGGGGAGATCTTGACTGCTGAGAAGGAACAGGAGAATAGAAAAGATGGCCTGAGGGCATCACGAGAAGCAGCAGAACTCTCTTTGTAGCCTCAAAATTGCAAAAGTGAAAGACTGCTTTGAAAAGAAAGCCTCAAAGCACCGTGTTCCAGAAAGGCAGTAGCCTAGAGAATTTGTTCCTTGGTGTTGGGCTCAGAGTGCTTGGTGATCCAGGTACTCAACCCCCACAGCCAAGAAAGAAGGAAGCCTGGCTACTACTGCTCCAGCTGGCACCAAACTTGGGCATCAACCACATGGTGCTGGTTCTAGGCACATGTAAAATGAAAGAGTTGTGGGGTCAGGAAGGCTTCCATCAAGATTTCAAAAGAAGGCCTGGGAGGGCTGGGGATTTAGCTCAGTGGTTCCACCATCGGCTTTGCAAATGCAAGGACCAGAGTTCGATCCCCGGTACCAAAAAAAAAAAAAAAAAAAATGAATAGAAGGCCTGGGAGGGAGGTCAGTGGGTGAGAATGTGAGTGTGTGAAGCCAAAGGTGCAATGGAGATCTCAGAAGTTTGGAGAAGTCAGTAGCGTGGATCCTCTGAGGAAAACTGCAAGGGAGCAGAACCAGCCTAAGAGAGCAACTTTGGAGCCACTCAAGCCCTTTGGAGTTTACAACTTACCACAGATGGCTGGGGATGCTGGAAGAGGAACTGTGGGATTTAATGCCTGCCCTGCTGGATTTTGGACTTGCCTTGGTCCTGTTCCTTTATAGCCCCATTTGTAACGTTTGGAATGGAAATGTCTATCTTGTGCCACTCAATGTTGGAAGTATTTAACTTTCTTCCATTTGTACAGGGGTTTGCAGCTAGTTTGCCTTAAATCTCAGAAGAGACTTTGGACTTGGACTTTTCAACAATGCTGAAACTGTCAGGACTTTGGCAGCTCTTGGAGATGGACTAAATGCCTTTTTTTTTTTTTTTTTTTTTTTTGCATAAAAGGATAAGCACGAGTCTTTGGGGGGACAGGGGCAGAATGTTATGGCCTGTGTTTAGCTGTCCTCACAAAGCCTCCTGCTTTCTCAGAGTTGGCTGAACTACAGTGACTCATACTGGGGCTAGGCCTAAGGGTACCAGAATTAAAAGTGTGAATGCCACTCACCCCACCCCAAGTAGGCCAAGATAAAAGGGGCACAGTTGTCCTTTGTGGCTGTGTTATTTTCTGTGGCCATGACCCGTCGCCCCTCTGCCATGTGCCCCTCTGCCTTGGAGCCAGCTATGGACTGAAACTCTACAGATTGTGGGCCAAATAAACCTTTCCCCTTTTAACTTTGGGTGTGGAGGGAGTATTCTGACTCAGCAACAAGAAAAAAGTAACACATGTCCCGATGCAGTTTCTTTGTTTTTTATTTTGAGACAGGGTCTTGCTGTGTAGTTGAGGCCAGCCTTGAACTATGTAGCCTAGGCTGGTCTCCAACTCACAGTAATTCTGCGTCAGCCTTCCAAGTGCTTGGATCACAACACACCTGGCTTTAGATGGCTTAATGGCCTCAAACTCTTTAGTAAATACACCCTCTATGGTAACACCTTTAAAAGTGTTCCTCCTTTCACCACACTGCAAATTTTCCAAATTTTTCCTCTGCTCTTGGTTCACACAGTAAATGGAGCTAAAGGCAGTCAATAATATTCATGTTACTGCCTGAATGTTGTGCTGCCTTGACATTTTCTCTGCCAGAGAAACTAGTCCATCACCTTTAAGGCCTGCCTCCCACAAAGCCTCAGGGCATGGCAAAATGTAGTCAAATTTCTTTGCCACAGTACAAAAATGCTGGCCTTCAGTTCAGTTCCCTATGCTTATTTCCATCTGAAACCTCATGAAAATAACCTTTACTGTCTCCATTTTGGTAGCACCATGGTCTCTGGCTTCACCAGAGCTGCTCGCTTAGCTCCCCTTGTAGCATCCTAGGTTTCCTCTAACCTGCTCTTCCAAACTCCTCCTGCATACCAAATCCAAAGGCTCATGCACGCCATCAGGTAGTAATAGCAACAATCCCATTTCTCAGTACCAACTCTGTCAGCACTGCATGACTCCAACAAAATACCTGAGATAATCGAGTTAGAGGAAAGGTTTATTCTGGCTCAGCTGCAAACATCTAAGCCCGTGGCCAGTTGGCCTCATCGCCTTCAAGCCTGTGGTGAGGCAATACTACCACAGCAGAAGCACTGGTCAGGGAAAGCTGCCCACACTACGGCGACCAGGGAAGATGGAGGGATTGGGGGGCCCCAATATCCTCTTCCAGGACAAGCCTCCAATGATTGGTCACAAGTAGGCCCACCTCCTACAAGCCCCACCACCTCCCAGTCCTAACGTGAGTGGGGACAAGCTGTTACAGCAATATGCAAACACAGAAACTTAATTCCGTACAGTCCCACACACTAATTTGGAAAGGTCTCATTGGAGCAAAGGAAGGAGGGAGGGAGTAGAGGGCTTGCAGAATTCTTAATAGCCAAGAAATGGAAACAACCTGAGTTTAAGAAAATATGGTAGAAAGCTGGGCGTGGTTGTTCATACCTGTAATCCCAGTACTCAGGAGGCTGAGGCAGGAGGATCACTGAGTTTGAGACCAGCCTACACTACGTACTGAGTTCCAGGTCAGCCTCAACTACATAGTGAGACCCTGTCTCAAAAAACCCCCAAAAAGAAAAAAGAAAATATGGTAGAGATCTATAATGGAATATTATTCAGACAGAATGGTATCTTGCCATTTGCAACATGGCTTTGGAAACCAGTATGTTACATGAAGTCAAGGACAGAAAGACAAGTACTGCATGTATGATCTCACATAAGTTGCAAGTGGAATGGTGGTAAACAAAGGCTGGACAGAGGAATGAAAGGGAGGCAGAAGAAAGACTGATCATGAGCACTGTGCTGCAGATTAAGTTCTGGTGCTGTTTGCACAGTAGGGTGACTGGATAGCAACTACAATGGAACCTTAGCTCATGAACAATGTTCACAAACTAGGTTCACAAACAGAAAGGTTTGGCAAAAGTTTTCTAATCTTTTTTTTTTTTCCCCAGTAGTGGGGTTCAAACTCAGGACCTTGTGCTTGCCAGGCAGGCGCAGCACTACCGAGCTCCGTCCCTGGCCCCCAAATTCTGTTTGCAAACTCTGCATCAGGTGACAAATATGATCATGACCACCTTTCCCACACAAACACAAATGTGGCCATCTTTTCCAAAATCACAGCACAAATTCGTGAACCAAGGTACCACTGTATATACGATTTCAAAAAGTTAGAACTGAGTGTTCTTACCATAAATGTTTAAGTAGACTGTTTGCTGATTTAAACATTACACAACATATTGAAATGTCATTAATATGTAAAATTCTGTTGAAAATGAAATTTTAAAAAATGCAAAACCTAAGAAAAAAATGTGCACCTGTTGTGGCAACAGACTGCTGAATATTTTACTCGGGGGAAAAGAACCCTGCAGGATATTCTTGTGTAAAAAGAAAAAATCCCTATAACTTATTTTATAAAGATATATAGCTATGTGTATATAAATTGTTAGAAGCAGCATGAGCACCAAGCCAGATTCAGGGATTACTTTCAAACAGTAGAAGAGGGCAAAGAAAAGGGACTATGGATGTTTAAAGCAGATGTATACCTTATCTGCAACATTTTTAAAAATAAAGGTTAACAAAATGCATTATACTGCTTAAAACTGAAAACTGAAACATTAAAATTCCTATCTCAAACTTTGTCTTCTGGCCCAGATGAAGAGACTAGATTTATTCTGATGCAAATGAAAAGGACAAAATGTATAGAGTGGTTCTTCAATACATGTAGACAAAGAACAGTGATCTCTGAAAGACAACACTGCCCCAGCTCCGTGCCTTGAATCTTCAGGTCTTGATGGACTTTCTTTGTTAGGGTGGAGTTGAAAGATCAAGGGAGATCAGGGAAGCTAGAGTTCCCATGGCAGAGGGATGGAGATGCAGAAACTCCAGAAATTTGAGAGGGAAACCTTCAAGAAAAGTGTCATGCATGAGGAAACTATCCCAGGAAAAGGTTTACAGGAAGCGGAGCTCATACAAAACTAGGATTAGTCTGTTTTACAAGTCCACTCAAGATAGTTCACAATCTAAGGGGCACTGCATCCAGGAGGGTCTTACTTCAACCCTAGAACAAATGCAATCCTTACCTTCAGAGTCCCAAAAGGGATCAGCGTTTTCAAGTATGTCTCAGAACAAGGTTCAAGAGTATTTACAGCAATACAAAAATATCCAGCACCCACCAACACCCGTAATTTTCCAAATGAAAAGGACAGACCCAAGCACAAAAAATGAGGAAAATACCATAGTACACCATAATCAATTTAACAGCAGTGATCAATAGAAAAAGCAGACAACTAGTTATGTCTACTACCGAACAAAGACCACAGAAGATATGCCACAGGACACAATAGGAGCAAGAAGACAATGGATCAACATCCTTCAGACATTGAAAGTAGAACTCAATCTAGAATTTTACAATGAAAATCTCTCTATACCAAAGAGTATACCTATGTCTCTAAGAAGCAATGTTTTTTTCAATTTAAACAAAACAGCAAACCTGTCTAACTAAAATGTTAAAGTGAGAACAGAAGTCCTCCAGAAAAGCAGCAGTAAGCATGTTAAGTAATGCACAGGTAATGGTTAAAGGATAAGGGCCAGGGATTCAGTTAGCTGGTTCTGGCGTCTGTCTTATAAGCGCAAGGACCAGAGTTTGATCCCCAGAACCAAAAAGGGTAATAATACAGTTAAATATACAGGATATCTCATCTAGAAAACCAATTTTGCACCTTATGCTTATCATAGTAACCATCTCTACAATGCTTTAGGCCCACTTGGTAATTTTATGTAATATTTAGCAAACAACAATAGATAAGGCTAATAAGAAACCAAAAGTAGCTAACTTCTAAGGTAAATCATTAAATTCACCATTACAGGGGAGTAAATATACAATGTAGTTTTGTCCACAACATGGCTCGAGAGAACCAGATTTCATATGGCAGCATGTGGCTTGGCAGTAGAGATGGGTACACCAAGTGCTTGAAACAGAAGCCCAGGTTTTTTTTTGTTTTGTTTTTTGCCTGGTTTTATTTCACATGTACTTTGAACTAAAAGGGCAGGAAGCCACAAGATTTCAGGATCATAAATAACCGGTATTCTTATAAAGTCTTGGTACACTTGAGCTTGATTTCTATTAATTTGCGGCATCAACTTGCATGTCACTCTTATCCTCCCTCCAACTGTCATTCTTGGGCTCTGTTCCCCACTGATTAATTCATTCCTTAATTACTATATACTGGCTTAGAGGAGCTGCAACAACAGTAGACACTCCACCTCCAAACAAGACTCGTGAAACAAACCCAGTAAGGTTAAAATTTGTAATTAAAACACTACAACACACCAGTCAATAAAGAACAGGCTAATTCAATAAACATGTAGATTTATTTTAAATCAGTTTGGTACATGATACAGATTGGTTTTAAAGTTTTTAATGAACTGAAATAGAAACTTCTAAATACAGCAGTGTCTGCCTGTGCATTAAGTATCTATAAAGAAAAATAAAGTATCTGACAGCACATCAGCATGAACAAATCAGATGAAAAATCTGAAAAGGTTTCTAATGTACCTTCTGGATTAAGTAAAACCCAAAAATTATTAATGGCTCAAGATACTACATTGCTAAGGGATAAAAAGAAGAGGCTGTGTATTCTGTTGCAAGAGATCACCTTGCAAAATCTAACTTCGTATGGTTTTGTTGTCAGAGCAGTGCTCAAAATCATAGAAGCTCCAATTACTTCCACAAAATTTCCAACATGTGTTGACATTAATGTGTGGCAAACAATTCCTATCCAGGTGACAACTGCTCATCTTTGCCACCTTGTGAGGATGGGAATTCTGTGTATTTCAAATGAATTTTACAGCACTCACCAAATACTAACAGCCATGGCACCATAATAAATTTTGTGAAGTACCTAAAATATTACATTTAATGGAAACACAAAACTGTGAGGTAAGACTAGCCTTTTCCAAAAATCTTTGAAGCCAGAGATTTAAACAATTAAGGCACTTGAAAACATTAGGTGTATGTACAAATGTGCAAGTAAAACAAACTTTAGCTGTTTAACTGTACCAGCAATGACAAGGAAAACAATAACTCTTCATTTTGAGAACCTTTAATATAATCACCTAAGGAATTTGTTTATGAAATGAACCAAAGCAATCATTTTCTACTATAAAATGCTGAAAACCAAGTGCTAAACTCAGCTACTATAAGCCAGGGAGAAAGGAGGGGAAAAAAAAAGACCTAGAAAAGCAAAAGCCTATTTTAAACTAATTAAGGCCTCTGAACTAATCCAATGTACCAAAGGTAAGAGAGAAGTAGTCCTCCTAAAACTAAGAAAATTAGTGCTTGATGAGAAATGACAGCAACAAAAGTATCCATGCTTATTATCCTATAGGAATTGAAATCAAGGAGAAAACAAAAAAGGACAAAAAGCAGTCTATCCAGGGCAATCATTAAAAATCTAACTGGATCAAAAATCAAAAATCCATAAATTTTTTTTTTCTCTTTTTGAGAAAGGGCCTCGCCTCTGTAGTTCAGGCTGGCCCCAAACACAAGGAGATCCTCCTTGCCTCGGCTCCCAAGTGCCAAGCATGCCCCTACCATACTTGGCTTACAACCCATAGGTTCTGTGAAATTTATACTGGTCACATTTGCTTGGAAAACTGATGACTCTCCTTTTAAAGAGTTAATAAATGATTCTAAAACCTATTTCCTTATAGCCTCAAAAAAGTTACTTTCCAGGAAAGCCTGGGAGAAATCTTTTCAAAGTACAATAGCATCAGGACATCTTTTTTGAGTACAAATAAAAGTTACCTAATAATCAGTTTAATCTCTTTTCAATAGCCCTAAGGAAAATGACAGAAGGTTCAAAATATGAAGGCCTTCAACTTTGTATAATATTCTTCAGCTTAACTTTCTCAGCTATGAAACAAAATTGTTTTTAATTAAACATTAACAGTATGATATCTAGAAGCAGGTTTACCATTGCTTACTTCAACATTATATCTTCAGAACCTTTACCTTCCTCAACGTAAAAGAATCATAAACATTTTAAGTTACAGCCTACCTTTCAGTCTGTCTAAGGCACTGCTCTTTATATTCTCAAAGATACAAGGTACTTTTCAAGTATGAACAAGAACCTGTTAACATTAATGATTTGTATCCTTTCCATTAAGTCTGGAATGTAATTCCCTATGTAGCAACTTATTTCTAATGTAGAAAAAAATAACTGAACACAAAATTTTATAAGGACACATTTTAGTACTACTAAATAGATTAATTCCACTTTTGAAATGCTAGCCACGCCCAACTGATGCTTGCGTGGCACACTTTTCATTTCTGGCCACTGAGTAACATCTTGTGTTAGGATGAAAATAATGCAGCTTTCAGACTTTAAGGTGACTAAATTTAATCTGCTAAGAGTCAAGAGGTTGTCTGCACAGGATGACATTTTCCATTACTTAGAGAAAGTTATATTTGGCATGTCAAGAAAAGAAACATAATCCCACAGCAGCAGCCATTTAAAATAAAAGACAGCCCCAAGGATTCATGCAGAATATTTAAATATTCCTTTTAGCAAAATGGTTTAACTGATTTTTCTTCTGGGATGATGCTCCAAAATATCCTATGCATCCTTTGCAAATTTAAAGATCCTGGAATAGCGTCTTCCACGTGGGACATCTTTAAAGAGTATTTTGGTTTCAGTGAATTACACAAATGAATTGCTAGTCCTTAATTTAATAGGTCCATTTACAGAGTATGGTAATTTCGTTCTTTAGATTTGCAGAATTTATAAAGAAAGAAAATTACAGCTTGTACACCCAAGACAAGGACAATTCCTCCAATAAAACTGGCTGCATCAAAGGTAGACTTCCGTGCAGGTTCTAAGGTTGGAGTCGAAGTGGTATTTGCTGCACCTGGTATGACAAAAGTAACAATCCTTAAAAAGTCTCATGATCCTCTATTGCAATTTCAAGACCCACTTGATTCTATTTTGCCATGTGTATATCTATAAAGTACTTTTAAGTCTTTATAGCTAGAATTCATCCTATGGATAATGAAGGAAGATAACCATTTATCATTCTTCATCTTATCCAGGGCCACCAAATGGTCAATGAGGCTATAATGTGTCAAATATGAAGATTATAGAAAAATAATTTTCTGGTATAACAACTGTGCCCAGTAAATTTATCAAGCACTTTCAAAATATGCAATAAATTTTGTAAAGCTGCATTAATGTATTCAAAACTAAAGACATTTAAATTATACTAGACATATAGTCACATTTGTTCAAGTTACAAAACATTAAATTTGCAAAATTTCACAGGTGTACAGTGTAAGACTCACTGTCAAATATGAATGAATTGGACTCAGGAGCATTCTCCTGGAATGAACTCATTCACATAAGTACTAACTGCAACCTGAAATGCTTATAATTTATAACTTCAACCAGAGAAATAACTCATCTTAAGCAGCACTGTCAGTTAACTTTGCATATGAAAAGGTATTACCATCATAAGGGAAAATAACATGAAAATTACAATTTCAAGGAGTACAATGTTTCAAGGCAAAAAGACTTAAAAAGCATCAATTTCATAAAAAGCATTTAATAGAAGTATTAAATTTCTCCTCAGTAGAATATCAAACAATAACCGGCTTTAAGATAAATTACAACTGGGGCTATAGCTCAGTGGTTGGCTGTTTATTGCTTGCTTGGCATGTGCTAGTGCAATCTCTAGCTACTATTATTGCTTAAATAGCTTACCACCTCCATCCCCTAAGTATCAACTCAAAACTCAGTTTCAGTCCACATACATTCATGAATAAAACTGGAACCTGATGAAGAAGCAGTAAAAGGCAACAAAGTACACACATTACATGCGATTAATTTTAAAAAGCCTCAATTACCTGTTGTGGTAACTGTGGTGGAAGAAGAGGAAGGTGAAGTTGTGGTTTTAGCTGGAATTAAAAAACAAAATGTATTTAAGAGCCTTGAGTTTCTAACTTCCCGGTTCTCTAATAATGCCTTTTAAAAATAATGCTACCAACTTCAACATTTTTTCAGTATTTCAGAGAATAGTATCTACACATCCAAAAATACTAGCTTTTATGTTTATTTTTAAATGTTCAGCAACTATAAAATTATACACAAGGGCCGGGGATTCATGTCAGTGGCACCAAACCTGCCTCGCAAGTGTAAGGCCCTGAGTTTGATCCCTGATACAGCAAACGAAACAAAACCATTTAAAAAAAAAAAAAAAACACAAAAAAACCTAAAATGACTATAAAAAAAACTACATATACTTTCAGATAAAGTTTGCAAAAGAGCAGAGAAGGGCAAAAATGGCAAGTTCTTTTACAAATAAGTTCGCTTCTAAGACAAAAACCAGTTAAGTCATACAAGAAACAATTATGACATAGTATTTATATGGGTATTAGATTTGCCTGTGTTCTTCACTACAAGGGTTATAAACTTTCCTTGTAGAGGCAGTAAATATTTCAGTCTTTGTGTACTGGAAAAGCAGCCAAAAACAAATTTTATGCAAATAAGTGGGACTAGCATATTAAGAATGAGTAGGTTGCCGGGCGTGGTAGCACATGCCTGTAATCCCACCACTTGGGAGGGCTGAGGCAGGACTGCTGACCAGCTGACCAGTGAGTTTGAGACCAGCCTGTGATACATAGTGAGTTCCAGGTCATTCTCAATTACATAGTGAGACCCTGTCTCAAAACCCCCCCCCCAAAAAAAAAGAGTAGGTTGTCACAGGGATAGTTACCTCAATGTAAATGGCAAGAGCCTAAGGGTAGCAACAGTGTACCAGTTGAGGCCAAAAAATGGATGACATCTCTTAAAGTGTGAAGAATTAGTTTAAATGTAAATTAATTTTAGTAACTGAAGCACTCTACTAAAAGGAACTTCAGAAACTATTAATGTCTATTACATCAAGTGTGAGGTTTTCTCATGCCATTACTTGAAGGATTTAGATACTTTTGTATTTCATAGAGTCAAATAACCAAGACCTACTAAATGGTTTCAAGACCTTTTTTCTTTTTTGGTACTGGGGATGGAACTTGCAAGGCACCACTGAGCTAAATCCCAGGCCTAAATGACTGCAAAGTTTGCTGAAGCATTTGAGAAAGGTTTCATTAAGAAACTGTCCTTAGGGCAGGGGATTTAGCTCAGTGGTTCCAGCGCCTTGCTTTGCAAGTGCAGGGACCCAATTCCAATCTCCAGCAACAACAACAACAAAAAAAACCTTAAAGTTGGGTTCAGTTTTTTGAAACACTTATAGGCCCTCCCTCTAAGCAAAGGGCTACAGGAGATGCTGGCTCGGAGTTTCCAATCATGTTCTAGAAAACAAGTAGATCAGGCTTTACAGGGGCTTTACTACAAAGATGTGCATACTAGGGTGGGATGCTAGGGATGGTGAGGGGAAAGAAGAAGATAAAGTACACAAAGCTTATATTCTCACAAAAAAATGTAAGGTGTTACACTGTTTCAGAAAACAGGATTTGATGGCTTAAGAGAATTTGGCAAGAAATACTTCTGTTTAAAGTACTTAACTGAAATATAAGGCATTTCTGAGATTTTCTTATCCTTATATTCAATAGAGGAAAAAGTTCATAAACACAGAAACTTTTTTTGGTACCAGCATTCTACTGTCTGGCACAGATAGGTAAGGCAGTACCAGGGATTGAACTCCGGGCCTTCTCTGTGAGTACATGCCCAAGCCACTTCCAAGTTTCTGAGACAGGAGCCTGAACATGTGATATTCCTGCTTCAACCTGAGTAGCTGGAATTATAGGCCACTGCACCATGATCCTTGATTAAGAAGACATTGAGACTAAATCCCGTCAGTGACCTTAAAACAATCAACATTAAAATTTCAAGCATCTTCCAAATTCCACTAATAAAGAAGTTCTGTGCTGTAACAGTAATTCTATACCAAAAGCTGGCTTTAAGACATAGACTGTCATTAAAAAGTAGAGCCACAAAGACTAGGATCCCCCCTCAGGCAAACTGCCCTTATTCTAAGGTTATCAGGACCCCAGGAGACTAAGTCATTCTCATTTTTAGAGTAAACAGAGAGCATAATGCTATTTCTGAAAGATCTGGTCAGACTCCTTTTTAGGATTGATACTACCCAAGAGAATACTGATGGATATATTCATACATGTTTGTAACTCTTCCCATTTTGCTTTGAGTAATGCTGTACATAATTTTTTCATCTTGCTTTTCACTGAACAGTTCTCATTCCTCTAAGGTATAAATATCTTATCTAAGGATGGAAACATGTAATTTCTACATTTGAGGGTATTATCATTTTAATGCTCATTCCCTTTAAGGTTTTTGTGATTGTATTTAAGTGTATAATCAGTATAATAAAAAAATCTATAGAACTTTTTACATTAAACATCAAGTCTTTGATCTTAAAACAGGTTTGTTTGTTTTTTGTTTTGTTTTGTTTTTTGAGACAGGGTCTCACTACATAGTTGAGAATGACCTGGAACTCACTATGTAGCTCAGGCTGGTCTCGAACTCACAGCGATCCTCCTGCCTCAGCCTCCGAGTGCTGCGATTACAGGCGTGTACCACCACGTCTGGCTCATTTTCTAGTTTTTTGTTGTTGTTGCTCACTTAGAAATCTTGAAATGTTAAGGGGAAAAATAATTCTAGCACACAGATAGGAAGGGCTAGCTAGGTATGTGCAAATAGGTTTAAAGGACTTCAGCATTGTTTTGTTGATACCGCAGTCACTACTGAGCCTTCAGTCATGTCCTCTGATGTACAAATTGTTTGAATGACCCTATCAGCAGTAACAAATATTACCTAATTGTCCAAACAAGAAAATAATGGGTAAAGGTGTGCACCACAATCTTACAGTAAGAAAGAAAATAATCTAAAGGTAAATAAGCATATCATTTAGTTTCATAAAAAGTATATTTAAGGTTGGGGATTTAGTTCAGTGGCACCACACCTGCCTCACAAGAGCAAGGTCCTGAATTTGATCCCTAATACCAAAAAAAAAAAAGAAAAAGTGTATATTTAGATCTAGAAATATATATGTATATATGGGGAGGGGGCTACTAGACAAAGACCAGAAGAAATCACTGGAAACATTTTGAACCCTTGGATGACAGAAATTAAAATTTCCTTAAAAAATTTTTTTTAATTTCCTTTGTGCTTCTGTATCTCCCCAAAATCCTCCTGCTTCTCAAGCACAAGGTCCTGAGTTCAATCCCCAATACCCAAAACAAAACAAAACACCAGGGTATTTAAGTATTGTAAAGTATGAAGTAATTACTGAGACTAAAATCTCTAGCAATCTTTAAAATTACACTCTTAGGCACTGAATGAAAAAAAAAATTAAAACCTGAAAGATGAAGGAAAAAGAGTCAATCATTTTGAATTACCTGTTGCATTGGTTGGCACTGGAGGAGCAGTAGTAGGCACTATTAAAAAAAAAAACAAACAACAACAATATACATCAAAACGGTCTAAAATATCTAGCACCTGTAACACTACTTCACAACCCGCAATCATGAACACTACTTTCATAATGTTTACAATGTTAAGCACTACCTTTAGAAGTGATAGTGGTTGCTTCACCAAATACCACTTTCCCTGCTTCTTTACAAATGGATTTACCAAATTTTAAACACTTCCCTTCCACCAGTAAAGGTATTTCTTAGCCTTACTTGCAGCTAAGTAGCCATGGAAAACTTCTACCAAGCATCCTTATGATAAATGTGGGCCTCCATTTTTCCCTACTAGCAGGAAAAATCAAGGTGATGGCTCGAACACAAGCATCCACCTTGGACAGGAAGTCAAAGCTATTTTTGAGAAATGATACAGTAAAAACCTAAAGGGTCCTGAATCTCTAATGGTTGTAGAGTTACTGCTCTAGATCTCTACCTGTACTCTAGCCTAGACTTCTTCAAATGAAGAAGTAAATTTATCCACTGCTTAAAAGTAACTAATTTGGGGGATTATGTTCTTTATAGTCAAAACAAATTCTAACTAGTATATCAGCAAAGCAGCATTAAACCAAGGTCTGAATAGTTTTTCTAATACTCATTAAAAATATTTGTTCGTGTAAAACAAATATGGGTTATAGTCTATATTAAACATTAATAAAATCTAACATTAATAAAATCCCCACTTACAAAGTTCATATTGGGGGCCGGGGATTTAGCTCAGTGGTCCCACTGCCTGCCTTGCAAGCACAACATCCCAAGTTCAATCCCCGGTATTCACCAAAAAAGTTCATATTGGGATAGGGAAACCCTCACCAAAATTAGTCAGAAGTAGTCTGTGAAGGTTACTGACACTCTGCAAAATCTTTTACTCTATTCAATTATCATCTATGTTTCAAATTAAGAGTTAATTTTCTGGGCTGGGGATTTAGCTCAGTGGTTCCAGCGCCTGCCTTGTAAGCCCAAGGACCTGAGTTCGAACCCGCATACAAAAAAAGAAAAAAAAAAGAGTTGACTTTCTCATCTATAATCGCATTAGAAAAATCAGCTGTTTCAATTAGAAGTTTTAACGATTTGCAGCACAAAATGCAAGTCAGTGTAGTCAATTTCCTCAAATTTAAGTATAAAAACTAGATAAACACAGTTGTTTAGCTATAACACAAACTAGGCTAGAAGACTAAAATGTGACAATTAGCAACATCATAACTAGAATTTGTCAGAACAAGGTTCTCTAGGTCTGCAACAGACAAGGTACAGGTCTATTTTTATTTTTTATTTTGGTTTTTTTTGTTGTTTTTTTTTTGAGACAGGGTCTCATTATGTAGTTCATACTGCTCTGGAACTCACTGTGTAGCCCAGGCTGGTCTCAAACTCACAGCAATCCTCCTGCCTCAGCCTCCGAGTGCTGGGATTATAGGAGTGCTCCACCACACCCGGCTGACAAGTACAGGTCTAAACCCCAGCATATTCCTGTCAAGTCAGGAGACGGAAGTACCTACACTTACAGCACTGCACAGTATAAAATCACTAAACCAAAGCTTCAACGTGTCCTTTCATCAATCGATATGAATGTTATTCCAATTACAGCAATATTTCAAAGACAACACTGAAACACAGCTCTGAGGCAATGCCTTTTCTCATTCCTCTGTGGCTACTTTCCCCAGCCTCCCACATGAAGACTTACCAGAACACGAGGAAATGTTCACCATGCTACAATTATTAACTGTTACTGTTGAATTATCGGAACAGTAGCTCTTACTTGCTATGGAAAAAAAGAGACAAACATCAATCACTCACTTATACTACTACCGTTGAGTATGCTACTAAGCTCAAGAACGGCTTCTAAAACAGAACTGAACTCCAACATAAATACTTCAGAAGTCCACAAATACTGGTCCTTTTCCCATTGTCTTGGAAATATTACAGGAGAACCCTCCAAATTTTACCCCTCTAAAATCCATGCACTAAATGAAACATTCAGATCTTAAGAACTATGGTATGACTATTATACCATCAGCAAAAGCATCCAGAAATCTATACATGAAAGGGGACTCAGTAAGAACTGATCAAGATCTTTTAATAAAGGCTTAAGGCTCAGTAAACATACGAAGTGCCCTACAGCAGTAGCAGACTGAGCTGCAAATTTTCCAGCTCTAGTCTTTTATACCTTCTAAAACAGCGTCCTCCAGCCGGGGATTTAATTTAGCTCAGCGGTTCTGCCGCAAGCGCAAGGACCCAAGTTTGATCCCCAGTACCAAAAAAAACACAACAAACGAAACAACTACAACAGCTTCCTAAATTGGCAGACCAGAAGGAACGTAAGGGGAGGCTGGGGCAAGAAGATTACAAGCTTGTGCTTAGCCCAGGCCTGGAGTTCAATCCACTATACCATCCCCCCCATCAAAAGAGTAAGGGAAGAGCATTCCCCAAGGAATCTTAAAGCAGAACGTTCAAAACTTGACAACTCTTATATACTACCATACAAAGTGAGTGCATGCACCCTTAAGTGCCATTTTATGATCTAAAAAAGTAAAACAAAATGTTAATTTAACCCCAAGTTAATACTTTTGTTTTCAAGAACTTTTGAACTTTCTGCAGTATAGTTTCTGGAACCGTTAATTTTCACTGGGGAATAGGGGAACAACATGCAACTTTTTATTTTAAAATTTTTATTTTATTTAAAAAACCCAAATAGGGCCGAGGATTTAGCTCAGCAGTTCAGTGGCCTACCTTGCAAGCGCCAAGGACCTGAGTTCAATCCCCAGTACCAAAAATAAATAAATAAATAAATAAATAAATAAATAACCAACCAACCCACCCAAATAGACTTTCGCTGATCAGAAAAAAAAACAAAAAACAAAAAACAAAAAACTGACCATCTTACATTTAGAAAATAATTGATGGTGTAAGCTTATGATTCTAACAATAATCTTATCCGTGCTTCAATGTACCTCCATCAAGCTCCTTATCCCTTAATATGTTTTAAAACTTAAAAGCACAACAGTCAACTTTTCTTTTCCTATTCCTCCACTGTATCTAAGCTTCCAATAAAAACTATGTAAGGTTTCTTTATATACTTACTGTAATTCATCTTGCAGGACAAAAGAAAGTTAAACATCCCAGTTTTCAAAGGAAAATCACACAACATTCTGTCACAGCTAATTCCAGCATATTAACACATCTTAAATATACAAAAATCTAAAATTTCTCCTTTCAAAACTTAGTGAGCGTACTCACCAAGTCTAAGAAATCTTAAAGGGAGGATGGAAGACGAGATTTACAGGACAGTGCTAAACTACTGATGTTTCAAAGTATTAGATTTGCAAAAAGTAATATATCAAATGTTTTAGAGAATTTTCAAATGTTCACAAAAACCCTCTTAGGTGTTTAAAAAAAAAAAAAGACAATTTTGTACTTTCAAAATTATAGCAAGCCCCAAATTTCTTACCTTCTTTACATTCTATCCAATAGCAAGTAGTATTAACAATACTTGAGTTAGAACAGGAAAGACAGCTTTTGTGGCTTTCACAGGTTTCTGAGGAGAAAATTTATGAGATCTATGAATTGACATCTCATTTGAGTTTGTTCTAATTACCTCTTTTGAACAATAAGCATTATATACAGTACCAAAATTAATAATTCAGAGACATGATAAAACTTTATAAACTGATTTACTAAGAAACTAATTACCAGGGCCAGGCGTGGTGGCACACGCCTGTGTAATCCCAGAACTTGGGAAAATGAGGCAGAAGGATTGCTGTGAGTTCGAGACCAGACTGGGCTACATAGTGAGTTCCAGGTCAGTTTCAACTACCCAGTGAGACCCTGTCCCCAAAACCAAAAAACAACAACAACAAAAAAAAACCAAAAAACAAAAAACTATCAACCATGAAGCCATACATAAAAATAAAAAGCTAGTGGACAAGTTCAGCTGGAGGTACCTATCAAATAAATAATCCTTTCACACAGGGCAACTATTTGAAAGAAACCTACTACAGCTATTTGGTTTAAGGCATTTTAGAGTGCCCCTAAAAGATAAAAATATTGGGGAAAAGGCTATGATGAACACTACAGTCCAGAGAATTATTGCTCATCAAATAAAACCCAAGAATTTTGAAACGTAAAAAAAAACTTTTATTACAAGTTAAATGCAAACTCTGATGTGGCCTTCTGAAAATGAGTTAATTCCCCAGAGACTCAGGATTTTCCACAACTGAAAACATTTTAAAGGGCCACATTTACACCTATGTATACATGTAAGTTTAACAAGCTCTCTAGGCGTTTGCAAATAGTTTGGGCCACATGGTCCATAAACAAGGACTAATTATAATTTAATGTTTAGACAAATGAACAGTCTATAGAATCGGGCTTTATGTTTCTGAAGTTAAATGCCTCCAACATTCTCATCTGCTTTCTTTCCCCTTGCCTAAAGTTTTGCAGAAATGTTTTACTTCAATATTTTTATTATTAGGATTTACTGAACCCTGGGGTATGAACAGTAGCCTGGGGCAGAAGGGGGGGTCACAAAGAAATCGTCTTCTTATTTTATGCTAACCATTTAAAACCTTTGACACTGGAAAGTGTAGCAGAGTGAATGCTATTTTACAATGAACTGAGCTTCCTAAGTACCTTTCAGACCGCAGCTTATTCAACTGATTTCCAGAAAACACAAATTATCTCCTGTGCTTATACTTTAAGTACACAAAGGCAATTAACTTCCTGTATCTCTCCAAGCCTCTTTTTAAAGAAACCACACACTACAATTCTTGTTGGGAAATAAGCAGAAGACAAAAATATTCAGCTCTATTATCTTAAACGTGATGTGGTTGGAATTCCCCGTCATACGTTACAATCTACTTTTCTCACTAAAAAATATTTAAATTGCACCATCTTTCTGAACAAAAAATATTAAATTTGGGGCCGGGGATTTAGCTCAATGGCACTGTGCCTACCTCACAAGTGCAAGGTCCCGAGTTTGATCCCCGTACCAAAACAAAAAAACCCCAAAAAAACTAAGTTTATCAAGCATTCTACTTGTTAAATAAAACTTATGAAACACCAACTAGGGAAACAGTTCAATCAGCACGCGAAAAGTGCCACCCTAAGTCAATACGCTCCAGCAATCCTTTGGTCAGGGAGTCGCATTTCTTACCCATTATTAACCAGAACGAACAATGATACAAAACTACAGTAAACATCTAATATTTTTTCAGCTTTATTACCTCAAGTTTGTCTCCTTTCGAATTATCACAGGACAGACCAATTTCAGGCTTAAAATCTTTGTGTATCTATCTTACCCAAACCCACTCTACTGCGGTTTAACAAAAGATGTGTTCTTTGATCGAGTCTTTGAAAATCGAAAGCTGGGTTCCAACCCAATTCCACAGCCTACTGAACTCAGAACACACGGCCTCGAGAGGGTTCCCTCATCCTCCGTCTCCTAGTTTCGCCCCAAATATTGGGAGGTACTAAGAACGGGAGTGGGTATTTGTCTTTCCTCGCACACAGCGCACACAATGCGAAGTTTTCACTAACCACGTGTTGAATGAAATCTCAGAGATCCCATGTCCATCTGCAACATCAAAGTCATGACATTGCAGGCGACTTCACTTCCCGGACCGAAAGTCGTCTCAGACTCTAGCGCTCCGTCTTTAAGTTTCTCTTTCCCCCGCTTCGCCACTTCCGGGGAAGCCTCCCTCCGCCGAGGCCCGGCGTGGATGAGCCAGTGGCCCTGAGGAGGGAGAGGCCCGGTCTCCGCGCCAACTTCGGAGCGCGTCGCCTCGCCCCGTCACGGAGCCCCAGGCTGACGCCGCGGGAGGAAGCCACGTCCCCACTCGCCACGCTGCAGCGAGGGTGAGTTCCCAGACACTTCTGCAAGGCTCCCCGGTGAGCACAGCCCCGGCGTCCAAAGCGGC